>NC_092377.1:99734741-100334741 GCF_030028105.1 Mobula birostris
GAGTGTTGTCTCTGTGTTCCAGGGGGTGATGTCTCTGTGTCTCCAGGGGGTGATGTCCCTGTGTCTCCAGGGGGTGGCATTCTGTGTTCCAGGGGGTGGTGTCCCTGCTTTTCCAGGGGGTGGTGTCTCTGTGTTTCCAGGGGGTGATGTCTCTGTGTTCCAGGGGTTGATGTCTCTGAGTTTCATGGGGGTGGTTTCTCTGTGTTTCCAGGGAGTGATGTCTCTGTGTTTCCAGGGGGTGATGTCTCTGAGTTTCATGGGGGTGCTGTCTCTGTGTTCCAGGGGGTGGTGTCTCTGTGTTTCCTTGGGGTTCTGTCCCTGTGTCTCCAGAGGGTGATGTCTCTGTGTTTCCAGGGGGTGATGTCTCTGTGTTCCAGGGGGTGATATCCCTGTCTTCCAGGGGGTGGTGTCTCTGTGTTCCAGGGGGTGATATCCCTGTGTTCCAGGGGGTGGTGTCTCTGTGTTGCAGGTGTGGTGTCCCTGTGTTTCCACAGGGTGGTGTCTCTGTGTTTCAAGGGGGTGGTGTCTCTGTGTTTCTAGGGGGTGGTGTCTCTTTGTTCCAGGGGGTGGTGTCTCTGTGTTTCCAGAGGGTGATGTCTCTGTGTTTCCAGGGAGTGTTGTCTCTGTGTTCCAGGGGGTGATGTCTCTGTGTCTCCAGGGGGTGATGTCCCTGTGTCTCCAGGGGGTGGCATTCTGTGTTCCAGGGGGTGGTGTCCCTGCTTTTCCAGGGGGTGGTGTCTCTGTGTTTCCAGGGGGTGATGTCTCTGTGTTCCAGGGGTTGATGTCTCTGAGTTTCATGGGGGTGGTTTCTCTGTGTTTCCAGGGAGTGATGTCTCTGTGTTTCCAGGGGGTGATGTCTCTGAGTTTCATGGGGGTGCTGTCTCTGTGTTCCAGAGGGTGGTGTCTCTGTGTTTCCTTGGGGTTCTGTACCTGTGTCTCCAGAGGGTGATGTCTCTGTGTTTCCAGGGGGTGGTGTCTCTGTGTTCCAGGGGGTGATGTCTCTGTGTTCCAGGGGCTGATGTCTCTGAGTTTCATGGGGATGGTTTCTCTGTGTTTCCAGGGAGTGATGTCTCTGTGTTTCCAGGGGGTGATGTCTCTGAGTTTCATGGGGGTGCTGTCTCTGTGTTCCAGAGGGTGGTGTCTCTGTGTTTCCTTGGGGTTCTGTCCCTGTGTCTCCAGAGGGTGATGTCTCTGTGTTTCCAGGGGTGGTGTCTCTGTGTTCCAGGGGGTGGTATCCCTGTGTTCCAGGGGGTGATGTCTCTGTGTCTCCAGAGGGTGATGTCTCTGTGTTTCCAGGGGTGGTGTCTCTGTGTTCCAGGGGGTGATATCCCTGTGTTCCAGGGAGTGGTGTCTCTGTGTTGCAGGTGTGGTGTCCCTGTGTTTCCACGGGGTGGTGTCTCTGTGTTTCAAGGGGGTGGTGTCTCTGTGTTCCAGGGGGTGGTGTCCCTGTGTTTCCAGGGGGTGATGTCTCTGTGTTTCCAGGGGGTGGTGTCTCTGTGTTCCAGGGGGTGATATTCCTGTGTTCCAGGGGGTGGTGTCTCTGTGTTTCCAGGGGGTGGTGTCTCTGTGTTCCAAGGGGTGATGTCTCTGTGTTCCAGGGGGTGGTGTCTCTGTGTTTCCAGGGGGTAGCGTCTCTGTGTTCAAGGGGGTGGTGTCTCTGTGTTCCAAGGGGTGATGTCCCTGTGTTTCCAGGGGGTGATGTCTCTGTGTCTCCAGAGGGTGGTGTCCCTGTGTTCCAGGGGGTGATGTCTCTGTGTTCCAGGGGTGATGTCTCTGTGTTCCAGGGGGTGGTGTCTCTGTGTTTCCAGGTGGTGATGTCTCTGTGTTTCCAGAGGGTGATGTCCCTGTGTTCCAGGGGGTAATGTTTCTGTGATCCAGAGGGTGATGTCTCTGTGTTCCAGGGGGTGATGTCCCTGTGTTTCCAGGGGGTGGTGTCTCTGTGTTCCAGGGGGTGATATCTCTGTGTTTCCAGGGGATTGATGTCCCTGTCTTCCAGGGGGTGGTGTCTCTGTGTTGCAGGTGTGGTGTCCCTGTGTTTCCACGGGGTGGTGTCTCTGTGTTTCAAGGGGGTGGTGTCTCTGTGTTTCTAGGGGGTGGTGTCTCTGTGTTCCAGGGGGTGGTGTCTCTGTGTTTCCAGAGGGAGATGTCTCTGTGTTTCCAGGGGGTGTTGTCTCTGTGTTCCAGGGGGTGATGTCTCTGTGTCTCCAGGGGGTGATGTCCCTGTGTCTCCAGGGGGTGGCATTCTGTGTTCCAGGGGGTGGTGTCCCTGTTTTTCCAGGGGGTGGTGTCTCTGTGTTTCCAGGGGGTGATGTCTCTGAGTTTCATGGGGCTGGTGTCTCTGTGTTCCAGAGGGTGGTGTCTCTGTGTTTCCTTGGGGTTCTGTCCCTGTGTCTCCAGAGGGTGATGTCTCTCTGTTTCCAGGGGGTGGTGTCTCTGTGTTCCAGGGGTGATGTCTCTGTGTTTCCAGGGGGTGATGTCTCTGTGTCTCCAGAGGGTGGTGTCCCTGTGTTCCAGGGGGTGGTGTCTCTGTGTTCCAGGGGGTGGTGTCTCTGTGTTTCCAGAGGGAGATGTCTCTGTGTTTCCAGGGGGTGTTGTCTCTGTGTTCCAGGGGGTGATGTCTCTGTGTCTCCAGGGGGTGATGTCCCTGTGTCTCCAGGGGGTGGCATTCTGTGTTCCAGGGGGTGGTGTCCCTGTTTTTCCAGGGGGTGTTGTCTCTGTGTTCCAGGGGGTGATGTCTCTGTGTCTCCAGGGGGTGATGTCCCTGTGTCTCCAGGGGGTGGCATTCTGTGTTCCAGGGGGTGGTGTCCCTGTTTTTCCAGGGGGTGGTGTCTCTGTGTTTCCAGGGGGTGATGTCTCTGAGTTTCATGGGGCTGGTGTCTCTGTGTTCCAGAGGGTGGTGTCTCTGTGTTTCCTTGGGGTTCTGTCCCTGTGTCTCCAGAGGGTGATGTCTCTCTGTTTCCAGGGGGTGGTGTCTCTGTGTTCCAGGGGTGATGTCTCTGTGTTTCCAGGGGGTGATGTCTCTGTGTCTCCAGAGGGTGGTGTCCCTGTGTTCCAGGGGGTGGTGTCTCTGTGTTCCAGGGGGTGGTGTCTCTGTGTTTCCAGAGGGAGATGTCTCTGTGTTTCCAGGGGGTGTTGTCTCTGTGTTCCAGGGGGTGATGTCTCTGTGTCTCCAGGGGGTGATGTCCCTGTGTCTCCAGGGGGTGGCATTCTGTGTTCCAGGGGGTGGTGTCCCTGTTTTTCCAGGGGGTGGTGTCTCTGTGTTCCAGAGGGTGGTGTCTCTGTGTTTCCTTGGGGTTCTGTCCCTGTGTCTCCAGAGGGTGATGTCTCTCTGTTTCCAGGGGGTGGTGTCTCTGTGTTCCAGGGGTGATGTCTCTGTGTTTCCAGGGGGTGATGTCTCTGTGTCTCCAGAGGGTGGTGTCCCTGTGTTCCAGGGGGTGATGTCTCTGTGTTCCAGGGGTGATGTCTCTGTGTTTCCAGGGGGTGATGTCTCTGTGTCTCCAGAGGGTGGTGTCCCTGTGTTCCAGAGGGTGATGTCTCTGTGTTCCAGGGGGTGATGTCTCTGTGTCTCCAGGGGGTGATGTCCCTGTGTCTCCAGGGGGTGGTGTCTCTGTGTTTCCAGGGGGTGGTGTTCTGTGTTCCAGGGGGTGCTGTCCCTGTTTTACCAGGGAGTGGTGTCTCTATGTTTCCAGAGGGTGATGTCTCTGTGTTCTAGGGGGTGATGTCCCTGTGTTTCCAGGGGGTGGTGTCCCTGTGTTTCCAGGGGGTGATGTCTCTGTATTTCCAGGGGGTGATGTCTCTGTGTTCCAGGGGGTGGTGTCTCTGTGTTTCCAGGTGGTGATGTCCCTGTGTTCCAGGGGGTAATGTTTCTGTGATCCAGTGGGTTCTGTCCCTGTGTTCTAGGGGGTGATGTCTCTGTGTTCCAGGGGGTGGTGTCTCTGTGTTTCCAGGTGGTGGTGTCCCTGTGTTCCAGGGGGTAATGTTTCTGTGATCCAGAGGGTGATGTCTCTGTGTTCCAGGGGGTGATGTCCCTGTGTTTCCAGGGGGTGGTGTCTCTGTGTTCCAGGGGGTGATATCTCTGTGTTTCCAGGGGATTGATGTCCCTGTCTTCCAGGGGGTGGTGTCTCTGTGTTGCAGGTGTGGTGTCCCTGTGTTTCCAAGGGGTGGTGTCTCTGTGTTTCTAGGGGTTGGTGTCTCTGTGTTCCAGGGGGTGTTGTCTCTGTGTTCCAGGGGGTGATGTCTCTGTGTTTCCAGGGGGTGATGTCTCTGTGTTCCAGGGGGTGATGTCTCTGTGTCTCCAGGGGGTGATGTCCCTGTGTCTCCAGGGGGTGGCATTCTGTGTTCCAGGGGGTGGTGTCCCTGTTTTTCCAGGGGGTGGTGTCTCTGTGTTTCCAGGGGGTGATGTCTCTGTGTTCCAGGGGCTGATGTCTCTGAGTTTCATGGGGGTGGTGTCTCTGTGTTTCCAGGGAGTGATGTCTCTGTGTTTCCAGGGGGTGATGTCTCTGAGTTTCATGGGGCTGGTGTCTCTGTGTTCCAGAGGGTGGTGTCTCTGTGTTTCCTTGGGGTTCTGTCCCTGTGTCACCAGAGGGTGATGTCTCTCTGTTTCCAGGGGGTGGTGTCTCTGTGTTCCAGGGGGTTATGTCTCTGTGTTTCCAGAGGGTGATGTCCTGTGTTTCTAGGGGGTGGTGTCTCTGTGTTCCAGGGGGTGATGTCTCTGTGTTCCAGGGGGTGGTGTCTCTGTGTTTCCAGGGGGTGGTGTTTCTGTGTTTCCAGGGGGTAGTGTCTCTGTGTTCCAGGGGGTGATATCCCTGTGTTTCCAGGGGGTGATGTCTCTGTGTTCCAGGGGGTGGTGTCTCTGTGTTTCCAGGGGGTAGCGTCTCTGTGTTCAAGGGGGTGGTGTCTCTGTGTTCCAAGGGATGATGTCCCTGTGTTTCCAGGGGGTGATGTCTCTGTGTTCCAGGGGGTGGTGTCTCTGTGTTTCCAGGTGGTGATGTCCCTGTGTTCCAGGGGGTAATGTTTCTGTGATCCAGTGGGTTCTGTCCCTGTGTTCTAGGGGGTGGTGTCTCTGTGTTCCAGGGGGTGATGTCTCTGTGTTCCAGGGGGTGGTGTCTCTGTGTTTCCAGGTGGTGGTGTCCCTGTGTTCCAGGGGGTGATGTCTCTGTGTTTCCAGGGGGTGGTGTCTCTGTGTTTCCAGGGGGTGATGTCTCTGTGTTCCAGGGGGTGGTGTCTCTGTGTTTCCAGGTGGTGGTGTCCCTGTGTTCCAGGGGGTAATGTTTCTGTGATCCAGTGGGTTCTGTCCCTGTGTTCTAGGGGGTGGTGTCTCTGTGTTCCAGGGGTGATGTCTCTGTGTTTCCAGGGGGTGATGTCTCTGTGTCTCCAGCGGGTGATGTCCCTGTGTTTCCAGGGGGTGTTGTCTCTCTGTTCCAGGGGGTGGTGTCCCTGTGCTCCAGGGGGTGATGTCTCTGTGTTCCAAGGGATGATATCCCTGTGTTTCCAGAGGGTGATGTCCTGTGTTTCTAGGGGCTGGTGTCTCTGTGTTTCTAAGGGGAGGAGTCTCTGTGTTCCAAGGGGTGGTGTCTCTGTGTTCCAAGGGATGTTATCCCTGTGTTTCCAGGGGGTGATGTCCTTGTGTCTCCAGGGGGTGGCGTTCTGTGTTCCAGGGGGTGGTGTCTCTGTGTTCCAAGGGGTGATGTCTCTGCGTTCCAGGGAGTGGTGTCTCTGTGTTTCCAGGGGGTGGTGTCTCTGTGTTTCCAGGGGGTGGTGTTCTGAGTTTTCAGGGGGTGATGTCTCTGAGTTTCCAGGGGTTGGTGTCTCTGTGTTGTAGGGGGTGATGTCCCTGTGTCTCCAGGGGGTGGCGTTCTGTGTTCCAGGGGGTGGTGTCTCTGTGTTCCAGGAGGTGGTGTCCCTGTGTTCCAGGGGGTGGTGTCTCTGTGTCTCCAGGGGGTGGTGTTCTGTGTTCCAGGGGGTGCTGTCCCTGTTTTTCCAGGGAGTGGTGTCTCTATGTTTCCAGAGGGTGATGTCTCTGTGTTCCAGGGGGTGATGTCCCTGTGTTTCCAGGGGGTGGTGTCTCTGTGTTCCAGGGGGTGATATCTCTGTGTTTCCAGGGGATTGATGTCCCTGTCTTCCAGGGGGTGGTGTCTCTGTGTTGCAGGTGTGGTGTCCCTGTGTTTCCAAGGGGTGGTGTCTCTGTGTTTCTAGGGGGTGGTGTCTCTGTGTTCCAGGGGGTGGTGTCTCTGTGTTTCCAGAGGGTGTTGTCTCTGTGTTCCAGGGGGTGATGTCTCTGTGTCTCCAGGGGATGATGTCCCTGTGTCTCCAGGGGGTGGCATTCTGTGTTCCAGGGGGTGGTGTCCCTGTTTTTCCAGGGGGTGGTGTCTCTGTGTTTCCAGGGGGTGATGTCTCTGTGTTCCAGGGGCTGATGTCTCTGAGTTTCATGGGGGTGGTGTCTCTGTGTTTCCAGGGAGTGATGTCTCTGTGTTTCCAGGGGGTGATGTCTCTGAGTTTCATGGGGCTGGTGTCTCTGTGTTCCAGAGGGTGGTGTCTCTGTGTTTCCTTGGGGTTCTGTCCCTGTGTCACCAGAGGGTGATGTCTCTCTGTTTCCAGGGGGTGGTGTCTCTGTGTTCCAGGGGGTTATGTCTCTGTGTTTCCAGAGGGTGATGTCCTGTGTTTCTAGGGGGTGGTGTCTCTGTGTTCCAGGGGGTGATGTCTCTGTGTTCCAGCGGGTGATGTCCCTGTGTTTCCAGGGGGTGTTGTCTCTCTGTTCCAGGGGGTGGTGTCCCTGTGCTCCAGGGGGTGATGACTCTGCGTTCCAGGGGGTGATGTCTCTGTGTTTCCAGAGGGTGATGTCCTGTGTTTCTAGGGGTTGGTGTCTCTGTGTTTCTAAGGGGAGGAGTCTCTGTGTTCCAGGGGGTGGTGTCTCTGTGTTCCAAGGGATGATATCCCTGTGTTTCCAGGGGGTGATGTCGCTGTGTTTCCAGGAGGTGGTGTCCCTGTGTTCCAGGGGGTGGTGTCTCTGTGTTTCCAGGGGGTGGTGTTCTGAGTTTTCAGGGGGTGATGTCTCTGAGTTTCCAGGGGTTGGTGTCTCTGTGTTGTAGGGGGTGATGTCCCTGTGTCTCCAGGGGGTGGCGTTCTGTGTTCCAGGGGGTGGTGTCTCTGTGTTTCCAGGGGGTGGTGTCTCTGTGTTTCCAGGGGGTGATGCTTCTGTGTCTCCAGAGGGTGATATCCCTGTGTCTCCAGGGGGTGGTGTTCTGTGTTCCAGGGGGTGGTGTCCCTGTTTTTCCAGGGAGTGGTGTCTCTATGTTTCCAGAGGGTGATGTCTCTGTGTTCCAGGGGGTGATATCTCTGTGTTTCCAGGGGATTGATGTCCCTGTCTTCCACGGGGTGGTGTCTCTGTGTTTCAAGGGGGTGGTGTCTCTGTGTTTCTAGGGGGTGGTGTCTCTGTGTTCCAGGGGGTGGTGTCTCTGTGTTTCCAGAGGGAGATGTCTCTGTGTTTCCAGGGGGTGTTGTCTCTGTGTTCCAGGGGGTGATGTCTCTGTGTCTCCAGGGGGTGATGTCCCTGTGTCTCCAGGGGGTGGCATTCTGTGTTCCAAGGGGTGGTGTCCCTGTTTTTCCAGGGGGTGGTGTCTCTGTGTTTCCAGGGGGTGATGTCTCTGTGTTCCAGGGGCTGATGTCTCTGAGTTTCATGGGGGTGGTGTCTCTGTGTTTCCAGGGAGTGATGTCTCTGTGTTTCCAGGGGGTGATGTCTCTGAGTTTCATGGGGCTGGTGTCTCTGTGTTCCAGAGGGTGGTGTCTCTGTGTTTCCTTGGGGTTCTGTCCCTGTGTCTCCAGAGGGTGATGTCTCTGTGTTTCCAGGGGGTGGTGTCTCTGTGTTTCCAGAGGGTGATGTCTCTGTGTCTCCAGGGGGTGATGTCCCTGTGTCTCCAGGGGGTGGCATTCTGTGTTCCAGGGGGTGGTGTCCCTGTTTTTCCAGGGGGTGGTGTCTCTGTGTTTCCAGGGGGTGATGTCTCTGTGTTCCAGGGGCTGATGTCTCTGAGTTTCATGGGGGTGGTGTCTCTGTGTTTCCAGGGAGTGATGTCTCTGTGTTTCCAGGGGGTGATGTCTCTGAGTTTCATGGGGCTGGTGTCTCTGTGTTCCAGAGGGTGGTGTCTCTGTGTTTCCTTGGGGTTCTGTCCCTGTGTCTCCAGAGGGTGATGTCTCTGTGTTTCCAGGGGGTGGTGTCTCTGTGTTCCAGGGGGTGATGTCTCTGTGTTTCCAGAGGGTGATGTCCTGTGTTTCTAGGGGGTGGTGTCTCTGTGTTTCCAGGGGGTGGTGTTCTGAGTTTTCAGGGGGTGATGTCTCTGAGTTTCCAGGGGTTGGTGTCTCTGTGTTGTAGGGGGTGATGTCCCTGTGTCTCCAGGGGGTGGCGTTCTGTGTTCCAGAGGGTGGTGTCTCTGTGTTTCCAGGGGGTGATGCTTCTGTGTCTCCAGAGGGTGATATCCCTGTGTCTCCAGGGGGTGGTGTTCTGTGTTCCAGGGGGTGGTGTCCCTGTTTTTCCGGGGAGTGGTGTCTCTATGTTTCCAGAGGGTGATGTCTCTGTGTTCCAGGGGGTGATATCTCTGTGTTTCCAGGGGATTGATGTCCCTGTCTTCCACGGGGTGGTGTCTCTGTGTTTCAAGGGGGTGGTGTCTCTGTGTTTCTAGGGGGTGGTGTCTCTGTGTTCCAGGGGGTGGTGTCTCTGTGTTTCCAGAGGGAGATGTCTCTGTGTTTCCAGGGGGTGTTGTCTCTGTGTTCCAGGGGGTGATGTCTCTGTGTCTCCAGGGGGTGATGTCCCTGTGTCTCCAGGGGGTGGCATTCTGTGTTCCAGGGGGTGGTGTCCCTGTTTTTCCAGGGGGTGGTGTCTCTGTGTTTCCAGGGGGTGATGTCTCTGTGTTCCAGGGGCTGATGTCTCTGAGTTTCATGGGGGTGGTGTCTCTGTGTTTCCAGGGAGTGATGTCTCTGTGTTTCCAGGGGGTGATGTCTCTGAGTTTCATGGGGCTGGTGTCTCTGTGTTCCAGAGGGTGGTGTCTCTGTGTTTCCTTGGGGTTCTGTCCCTGTGTCTCCAGAGGGTGATGTCTCTGTGTTTCCAGGGGGTGGTGTCTCTGTGTTTCCAGAGGGTGATGTCTCTGTGTTCCAGGGGGTGATGTCTCTGTGTCTCCAGGGGGTGATGTCCCTGTGTCTCCAGGGGGTGGCATTCTGTGTTCCAGGGGGTGGTGTCCCTGGTTTTCCAGGGGGTGGTGTCTCTGTGTTTCCAGGGGGTGATGTCTCTGTGTTCCAGGGGCTGATGTCTCTGAGTTTCATGGGGGTGGTGTCTCTGTGTTTCCAGGGAGTGATGTCTCTGTGTTTCCAGGGGGTGATGTCTCTGAGTTTCATGGGGCTGGTGTCTCTGTGTTCCAGAGGGTGGTGTCTCTGTGTTTCCTTGGGGTTCTGTCCCTGTGTCTCCAGAGGGTGATGTCTCTGTGTTTCCAGGGGGTGGTGTCTCTGTGTTCCAGGGGGTGATGTCTCTGTGTTTCCAGAGGGTGATGTCCTGTGTTTCTAGGGGGTGGTGTCTCTGTGTTCCAGGGGGTGATGTCTCTGTGTTCCAGGGGGTGGTGTCTCTGTGTTTCCAGGGGGTGGTGTCTCTGTGTTTCCAGGTGGTGATGTCCCTGTGTTCCAGGGGGTAATGTTTCTGTGATCCAGTGGGTTCTGTCCCTGTTTTCTAGGGGGTGGTTTCTCTGTGTTCCAGGGGTGATGTCTCTGTGTTTCCAGGGGGTGATGTCTCTGTGTCTCCAGAGGGTGATGTCCCTGTGTTTCCAGGGGGTGTTGTCTTTGTGTTCCAGGGGGTGGTGTCCCTGTGCTCCAGGGGGTGATGTCTCTGCGTTCCAGGGGGTGATGTCTCTGTGTTTCCAGAGGGTGATGTCCTCTGTTTCTAGGGGTTGGTGTCTCTGTGTTCCAGGGGGTGATGTCTCTGTGTTTCCAGGGGGTGGAGTCTCTATGTTCCAGGGGGTGATGTCTCTGTGTTCCAAGGGGTGGTGTTCTGTGTTGCAGGGGGTGGTGTCCCTGTGTTGCCAGGGAGTGGTGTACCTGTGTCTCCAGTGGGTGATGTCTCTGTGTCTCCAGAGGGTGATGTCTCTGTGTTCCAGGGGGTGATGTCTCTGAGTTTCCAGGGGGTGGTGTCTCTGTGATTCCAGGGGGTGATGTCCTTGTGTTCCAGGGGGTGGTGTCTCTGTGTTTCCAGGGGGTGGTGTCTCTGTGATTCCAGGGGGTGATGTCCTTGTGTTCCAGGGGGTGGTGTCTCTGTGTTTCCAGGGGGTGGTGTCTCTGTGTTTGAGGGAGTGATGTCTCTGTGTTTCTAGGGGGTGGTGTCTCTGTGTTCCAGGGGGTGATGTCTCTGTGTCTCCAGAGGGTGGTGTCCCAGTGTTCCAGGAGCTTCTGTCCCTGTGTTTCCACTGCGTGGTGACCCTGTGTTCCAGTGGGTGATGTCTCCGTGTACCAGGGGGTGATGTTCCTGTGTCTCCAGAGGGTGGTGTCTCTGTGTTTCTAGGGGGTGGTGTTCCTGTGTCTCCAGAGGGCGGTGTCTCTGTGTTTCTATGTGGTGGTGTCTCTATGTTTGAGGGGGTGACGTCTCTGTGTTTCATGGGGGTGGTGTCTCTGTGTTCCAGGGGGTGATGTCTCTGTGTTTCCAGGGGGTGATGTCCCTGTCTTCCAGGGGGTGATGTCTCTATGTTCCAGGGGGTGATATCCCTGTGTTCCAGGAGGTGGTGTCTCTGTGTTGCAGGTGTGGTGTCCTTGTGTTGCCAGGGGGTGGTGTCCCTGTGTTTCCAGGGGGTGATGTCTCTGTGTTCCAGGGGGTGGTGTCTCTGTGTTTCCAGGGGGTGATGTCCCTGTGTTTCCAGGGGGTGATGTCTCTGAGTCCCAGGGGGTTCTGTCCCTGTGTTTCCAGGGGGTGATGTCTCTGTGTTTCCAGGCGACGGTGTCTCTGTGTCCCAGGAGGTGGTGTCTCTGTGTTTCCTTGGGGTTCTGTCCCTGTGTTCCAGGGGGTGATGTCTCTGCGTTCCAGGGGGTGGTGTCTCTGTGTTCCAGGGGCTGATGTTTCTGTGTTCCAGGGCGTGGTATCTCTGTGTTCCAGGGGGTGGTGTCTCTGTGTTTGAGGGGGTGATGTCTCTGTGTTCCAGGGGGTGATGTCTCTGCGTTCCAGGGGGTGGTGTCTCTGTGTTCCAGGGGCTGATGTTTCTGTGTTCCAGGGCGTGGTATCTCTGTGTTCCAGGGGGTGGTGTCTCTGTGTTTGAGGGGGTGATGTCTCTGTGTTCCAGGGGGTGATGTCTCTGTGTTTGAGGGGGTGATGTCTCTGTGTTTCCAGGGGGTGATGTCTCTGTGTTTGAGGGGGTGATGTCGCTGTGTTTCTAGGGGTTGGTGTCCCTGTGTTCCAGGGGCTTCTGTCCCTGTGTTTCCACGGGGTGGTGTCCCTGTGTTCCAGGGGGTGATGTCTCTGTGTTCCAGGAGGTGGTGTCTCTGTGTTTCTAGGGGGTGATGTCTCTGTGTTTCCAGGGGGTGGTGTCTCTGTGTTCCAAGGGGTGATGTCTCTGTGTTTCCAGGGGGTGGTGTCTCTGTGTTCCGAGGGTGGTATCTCTGTGTTCCAGGGGGCGGTGTGCCTGTGTTTCCAGGGGGTGGTGTCTCTGTGTTTCAAGGGGGTGATGTCTTTGTGTTCCAGGGGGTGGTGTCTCTGTGTTCCAGGGGGTGATGTCTCTGTGTTTCCAGTGGGTGGTGTTCTGTGTTCCAGGGGGTGATGCTTCTGTGTTCCACGGCATGGTGCCTCTGTGTTCCAGGGGGTGGTGTCTCTGAGTTCCACGGGGTCGTGTCTCTGTGTTCCAGGGGGTGTTGTCCCTGTGTTTCCAAAGGGTGATGTCTCTGTGTATCCAGGGGGTGATGTCTCTATGTTTCCAGGGGTTGATGTCCCTGTGTTTCCAGGGGGTGATGTCTTTGTGTTCCGGGGGGTGGGGTCTCTATGTTTCCAGGGGGTGTTGTCTCTATGTTTCCAGGGGGTGGTGTCTCTATGTTTGCAGAGGGTGGTGTCTCTGTGTTCCAGGGGGTGATGTCCCTGTGTTCCAGGGGGTGATGTCTCTATGTTTCCAGGGGGTGATGTCCCTGTGTTTCCAGAGGGTGATGTCCCTATGTTCCAGGGGGTGGTGTTCTGTGTTGCAGGGGGTGGTGTCTCTGTGTTCCAGGGGGTGTTGTTCTGTGTTGCAGGGGGTGGTGTCCCTGTGTCTCCAGGGGGTGTGTCCTGTGTTGCAGGGCGTGATGTCTCTGTGTTCCAGGGGGTGTTGTTCTGTGTTGCAGGGGGTGGTGTCCCTGTGTCTCCAGGGGGTGGTGTTCTGTGTTGCAGGGGGTGATGTCTCTGTGTTCCAGGGGGTGGTGTTCTGTGTTGCAGGGGGTGGTGTCCCTGTGTCTCCAGGGGGTGTGTTCTGTGTTGCAGGGGGTGGTGTCCCTGTGTCTCCAGGGGGTGTGTTCTGTGTTGCAGGGGGTGGTGTCCCTGTGTCTCCAGGGGGTGTCCCTGTGTCTCCAGAGAGTGATGTCCCTGTGCTTTCGTTCCTTCGTCATTCCAGCTGGTTTGGAAGGTGCTGTCTAAGGAGTCAGGGTGAGTTGTTGCACTGGGTCTTGTAACTGGTACTCACTGTGGCCATTGTGTTGGAGAAGGAGTGGGTGAATGGTTTTGGATGGGGGGGAGGGTTATCAAACGGGTTGTTGTGTCCCGTATGGTGTCAAGCTTCTTGAGTCTTACTGAAGCAGCACACACCCAGCAAGTGGAGATTGTTCCGTCACTCTCCTGGCTCGAGCCTTGTAGATGGTGCACAGACTTTGGTAGTTAGGAGGTGCGTCGCTTCCCACAAGGTTCCTAGTCTCCTACTGGTTCTTGTAGCTGCTGTGTTAGTAATATTTCAATAATACGGTAAATATATTGTTCGATCAAGCATTCTTTGATGGTTTACATAACTCTTTATGGGTTAAATGTGAGTCTCACAGAAATAGCACAGGTCATTACTCCAGCACGTCGTACGTGCACACAACACTAACGGTAAAATAAAGTAACCCCATATCCTCGGCTCCCGAGATTTTCTTTCCATTAGTCTTTGGAGTTACAAAACCTAGCAGTGGCCGCATTGTATACATATGTAAGACTAAGGAGTTAACTCTGGACTTGATTAAGTCAAGGTAACACACACCAGTCTTCATCAAGGGGCTGGCAGTGGAAAGGGTGAGCAGCTTCAAGTTCCTCAGTGTCAGCAGTGGATGAACCAGGAGGTACGTTGTCTGCTGAAGGCTAGATCTGTAGCAATCAAGTCTGGCGATCCAGGCCTGTACCAGAAAACCAGGTATGATTTGTAGAGGGTTATTTCAAAGGCGAAGAGATAATTTCAAATGAGGTTGGAGGTGACATCGGATGCAAGGCAACTCTGGGAGGGTTTGCAAGACATTACATCCTACAAAGTGAAACCCAACAGCATGAATGACAGTGATGCTTCACTACCAGATGAACTCAACGCCTTCTATGCACACTTCGAAAGGGAGAATATAACTACAGCTGTGAAGATCCCTGCTGCACCTGATGACCCTGTGATCTCTGTCTCAGAGGTCAATGTTAGGCTGTCTTTAAAGAGAGTGAACTCTCACAAGGCAGAAGGTCCCAATGGAGTACCTGGTAAGGCTCTGAAAACCTGTGCCAACCAACTGGCAGGAGTATTCAAGGCCATTTTCAACCTCTCACTGCCACGGGCAGAAGTTCCCACTTGCTTCAAAAAGGCAACAATTATACCAGTGCCTAAGAAGAATAATGTGGGCTGCCTTAATGACTATCACCCGCTAGCACTCACATCGACAGTGGTGAAATGCTTTGAGAAGTTGGTCATGACTAGACTGAACTCCTGCCTCAGCAAAGACCTGGACCTGGCCACAATAGGTGAATGGCAAACGCAATCTCAATGGCTCTCCACACAGCTTGAGACCACCTGGACAACACAACAATCATGTCAGGATGCTGTTCATCGACTATAGCTCAGCATTTAATACCATCATTCCCACAATCCTGATTGAGAAGTTGCAGAAACTGGACCTCTGTACCTCCCTCTGCAATTGGATCCTCAACTTCCTAACCAGAAGACCACGGTCTGTGTGGAGTGTTGGTAACATCTCCTCCTCGCTGACCATCAACACTGGCGCACCTCAGGTGTGTGCTTAGCCCACTGCTCTACTCTCTGTATACACATGACCATGTGGCTAGGCATAGCTCAAATGCCATCTATGAATTTGCTGGCAATACAACCATTGTTGGTAGAATCTCAGGTGGTGACGAGAGGACGTACAGGAGTGAGATATGCCAACTAGTGGAGTGGTGCCGCAGCAACAACCTGGCACTCAACGTCAGTAAGACAAAAGAGCTGACTGGGGACTTCAGGAAGGGTAAGACAAAGGAACATATACCAATCCTCATCGAGGGATCAGAAGTGGAGAGAGTGAGCAGCTTCAAGTTCCTGGGTGTCAAGATCTCTGAGGATCTAACCTGGTCTCAACATATCGATGTAGTTATAAAGAAGGCAAGTCAGCAGCTATACTTCATTAGGAGTTTGAAGAGACTTAGCACGTCAACAAATACACTTAAAAACTTATATAAATGTACCATGGAGAGCATTCTGACAGGCTGCATCACGGTGTGGTATGGGGTGGAGGGGGGCGACCGCACGGGACCAAAAGAAGCTGCAGAGGATTGTAAATGTAGTCAGCTTCATCTACAAAGCCTTTGTACTAGCCTACAAAGTACCCAGGACATCTTCAGCGAGCGGTGTCTCAGAAAGGCAGCGTCCATTATGAAGGACCTCCAGCACCTAGGGCATGATCTTTTCTCACTGTTACTATCAGGTAGGAGGTACAGAAGCCTGAAGGCACACACTCAGTGATTCAGGAACAGCTTCTCCCCCTCTGCTGTCCGATTCCTAAATGGACATTGAACCCCTGGACACCACCTCACTTTTTTAATATATAGTATTTCTGTTTTTGCATGTTTTTAATCTATTCAATATACATGTACTGTAATTGATTTACTTATTGATTTTTTTTTCTCTTCTACATCATGTACTGCATTGAACTGCTGCTGCTAAGTTAACAAATTTCACACCACATGCCGATGATGATAAACCAGATTCTGATTCTGATTCTGACAGTTCTGAAGAATTATTCTGGGCCCAGCGTTATGAAGAAGGCACACCAGTGACTGTATTTCATTTGGAGTTCGAGGAGATTTGCTATGTCACTGAAGATTCTAGAAAATTTCTACATAGGCATCAGGGAGAGTTTCCTGACTGGTTTCATCACTGTCTGGTGGCTCCAATGCATGGGATCAGAAAAGGCTGCAGAGGGTTTGCAGACTCAACTATCTCCATCATGGGCACTAGCCACCCCATCATCGAGGACACCTTCAAAAGGTAGTGACTCAGGAAGCTGGCATCCATCATTAAGGACCCCATCACCCAGGACATGCCCCCTTCTCATTGCTACCATCAGGGAGGAGGTACAGGAGCCTAAAACACACACTCAACAATTCAGAAACGGCTCCTTCCCCTCCACCATCAGATTTCTGAATGGACAATGAACCCAAGGACACTACCTCACTATTTTTTAAATCATTTTCGTACTAATTTTTAAATATTTCCTAATGTAATTTATGGTATATTTTATGTATTGCACTGTGCAGCTGCTGCAAAACGGCAAATTTCATGACATATATCAGTGATTAAAGTCTGTCACGAGCCTTGTGGCCCATCAGGCCGGTGCTTATGTCGGTTTCCGTGGTGTAAAGTGACTGAGAGTACTAGACTTCCCCCACCCCGGATAGGACACCAGTCTATCGCAAGATTAACACCCAGCGTACGCATTCTCAGCTGGGTAGACTAGAGAAGTGTGTGGTTAAGTGCTTTGCTCAAGGACACACACGCTGCCTCAGCTGAGGCTCGAACCCACGACCTTCAGATCCAACGCCCTAACCACTTGGCCACGCACCACATATGTCAGTGACAATCGACCTAATTCTTATTCTGATATATATCTACCAGGCCCAGTTTCTGGTCATTGGTTACATCGGTAGTGGGGGATTCAGTGATGGAGGTGCAATTGAATATCAGGGGGTGATTGCTGGCTTTGCCCCGTGTTCATTACAAAGTCATTCCTTTCTTTCAAAGCCACAACCCCAGCCATGGGTGGGATATTGGAAAGATGCAAAGGTTAACTTGCAGGTGGAGGCGCTGGTGAGGAAGGAAAGCGCAATGTTGACATTCATTTCCAGGGGACTAGAATAGAAGAGCAAGGATGTAATGCTGAGGCTTTATAAGGCAATGGTCAGACTGTACTTCGAGTATTATAAGCAGTTTTAGGTCCTTTATCTAAGAAAAGATTGGAGAGGATCCAGAGGAGATTCACGGAAATCATTCCAGGAATGAAATGGTTAATGTACAAGGAAAGTTTGATGGCTCTTGGCCTGTACTCACTGGAATTTAAAAGAATGAGGGGTGAGTCTCATTGAAACCTATTGAATATTGAAAGGCCTAAATACAGTGAATGTGGAGAGGATTTTTCCTATAATGAGTGAGTCTAAGACCAAAGGGCACTTCCTCAAAATAGAGGATGTCTACTTAAAACAGAGATGGGAAGTAATTTCTTTAGCCAGAGAGTGGTGAATCTGTGAAACTTTTTGCCACAGGTGGCTGTGAAGGCTGAGTCCTTGGGTATATTTAGAACTATAGAGTCATAGAAAACTACAGCACAGAAGCAGACCCTTCAGCCCATCTCATCAATGCTGGACTGTTTAAGCTGCAGACTCCCATCAACCTATGCCCAAACCACAGCCTCCCATCCATGTACTTATCCAAACTTCTCTTAAACGTTGAAATCGAAATTGCCACCACCCCTTGCACTGGCAGCTCATTTCACACTCCACCACCCTCTAAGTGAAGAAGTTTCCCCTCATGTTCCCTTTAACCATTTCACCTTTCACCTTTAACCCATGGCCTCTCTTTGTAGCCTTACCCAACCTCAGTGGAGAAAGCTTGCTTGCACTAACTCTATCTATACCCCTCACAAATCTCCCCTCAATTTTCTACATTTTAGGGAATAACCTTGTAAGTCTTTCCTTATAACTCAGATCCTCCAGTCCCAGCAGCATCCTTGTAAATTTTCTCTGTACTCTTTCAATTTTATTTACAACTTTCCTTAAGTAGGTGACTAAAACTGCACACAATACTCCAAATTAAGCCTCATCCACATCTTATACTATTTCAAAACAACATCCCATCTCCTATACTCAATACTTTGATCTACCAAGACCAATGAGCCAAAACTTTACTTTATGACTCTATTTACCTGCGATGGACCTGTGTTCCAGATCCCTTTTGCCTACCGCACTCCTCAGTGCCCAGCCGTTCATTGTGTAAGACCTACCCTGGTTGTTTCTACTGAAGTGCAACACCTTGTACTCGTTTGCATTAAATTCCATCAGCCATTTTCAGCCCATCTTTCCAGCCGGCACAGATCCTGCTGTAAGCTTTGACAGTCTTTCTCGCTGTCCACTGCACCCCTAATCTTGGTGTCATCTGCAAATTTGCTGATCCAGTTAACCACATTATCATCCAGATCATTGATACAGATGACAAACAACAATGGACCCAGCTCTAATCCCTGTAGCACTCCACAAGTCACAGGCCTCCAGTCAGAGAGGCAGCCATCTACCACCACTCTCTGGCTTCTCCCACAAAGCTAATGTCTGATCCAATCAACTACCTCATCTTGAATGCTGAGTGACTGAACCTTCTTGATCAACCTCCCATGCAGGACCTTGTCAAATGCCATACTAATGTCCATGTGGACAACATCCACTGCCTTGCCTTCATAAACTTTCCTGGTAATATCCTCGAAAAACTCTAGAAGATTGGTTAGACATTACCTACCACACACAAAGCTATGTTGACTATCTTTCTAATCAGCCCCTGTCTATCCAAATACTCATGTATCTGGTCTCTTAGAATGCCTTGCAATAACTTTCCCACTACTGATGTCAGGCTCACTGGCCTATAATTTCCTAGTTTATCCTGAAACAGGAGGTCGCATTTACTCTAGTAAGACATTGTAGGTTAGTTAGGGCATTATAGGTTATGGGAAGAAGGCAGGGAAATGGGGGTGAGAGGAATAATAGATCAGCCATGATTGATGTAGTGGATGCTGAGTGGCCTAATTCTCTTCCTGCATCTTATATCTTGCGGAGCAGTTTTCTCCTCTGTCTCAAACAGGAGGTTGATTTGCTTACTATTTCGGAGCTGTGCGTCAGTGTGATTCCATTGACGGCTAAGTGGGTGGTGATCACCAGGAGTGCTATGTCATGAAGCCTAAAATAACACCCTGTGCCTTCCTCATGTGGCTGTCAGCGGCCTGCAGTTCAGAACTTTTGATGCACACAGAAACTTATTTCTTTTCCTTGGTAGCAACCAGGAGCTGGGTCATTCAGCAATTCAAAATCAGAAATCAAAATCAAGAATCAGAATCAGAATCAGAATCAGAACCAGAGTCAGAATCAACACCTGAAATCAGAATCAGAATCAGAACAAGAAATCAGAATAATCAGCTGTTCCATTTGCTTTAAAATACTGCTCAGAAACCTCTTTCTTTCCCCTGGTAGCAACCAGAAGGTGGGTTATTCAGTGATTCAGAATCAGAACCAAACATCAGAATCAGAATCAGAACCAGAAATCAGAATCAGAATTAGAATTTTTTTCTTAGATAAGGGGCCCAAAGCTGCTCGCATTACCCAAGTGCAGTCTCACCAATGCTTTATAAAACCTCAGCATTACATGCTTGTTTTTATATTCTAGTCCTCTCGAAATGAACGCAAACATTGCATTTGCTTTCCTTACCACTGACTGAATGGGAAGTTAACCTTTAGGGTACTGTATCTTGCACGAGGACTCCCAAGTCCCTTTGCACCTCTGATTTTTGAATCCTCTACCCCTTTAGAAGATAGTCTATGCCTTTATTCTTTCTACAAAAAGTGCACGGCCATACACTTCCCTACACTATATTTCGTCTGCCATGCCTTTGCCCATTCCCCTAATCTGTCTGGATCCTCTGAAGGCTTCCTGCTTCTACAACTCTTCACGCCCCTTCACCGATCTTCATATCATCTGCAAACTTGGCCACAAAGCCATCAATTCCGTCATCCAAATCATTACATATGACATGAAAAGATGTGGTCCCAACACCACCCCTGCGGCACAACACTAGTCACCAGTAGCCAACCAGAAAACTCCCCCTTCATTCCCACTCTTTACCGATCAATCTGCTACTCAGCTAATCTTCTATCCATGTTAAAACTGAGGGCTCTTACCTTGTTTAACAGCCTCATGTGTGGCACCTTGTTAAAAGCCTTCTGAAAATCCAACTAATTTACAGTGACCAATTAACCTACTGGTCCTCGGGTCTTTGTAATGTCGGAGTTTGTGTGCCTGTGAGTGTATGCATATTTATGTGTGCATGTGCATATGTGTCGGTGTGGGTGAGATTATGAGTATGTGTGTGTGTGTGTGTGTGAGTGTGTGTATATCTGTGTGTGTGTGTGTCTCTGTATGTGTGTGTGTGTGTGTGTGTGTGTGTGTGTGTGTGTGTGTGTGTGTTTGTTCTTAGGGCTGTGCCCGGGATGCCAGGATCCATCTCATGAAGCGAATGTTTGAGATGTGTTTGTGTGTGGGAGTGGTACTGGGGACTGGGGGTTGTGAGGACTGTGAGGACTGCAGAAGGGATGCAGAAGAGGTTGACAGGAATGCTTCCTGCATTATTAGAATCAGAATCGGGTTTAATATCACCAATACGTCATGAAATTTGTGGACTTTGCAGGAGCAAAACAATGCAATATATAATAACAGAAAACAACTGTGAATTTCATTAAGTATATGTACATATTAAACAGTGCAAAAATAAAAATCAAAAAGTAGTGAATTAGTGTTCATGGGTTTCAATATCCATTCTGAAATCAGATGACAGAAGGGAAGAAGCTGTTCATAAATTGTTGACAGTGTCCATCAGGCTTCTGTACCTCCTTCCTGATGGTAGCAATGGCAACAAGGAGCAATCTGAGCGATGGGGGTCCTCAATGGTGGATGCCGCCTTTTTGAGGCATTGCCTTTTGAAGATGTCCTGGACTACAGAGGCCAGTGCCCATGATGGAGCTGAATAACTTTACAACTCTCTGCAGCTTACTCCAGTCCCGTGCAGTAGCCCCCGCACCTCCCCCTGCCATAGCAGATGGGGATGCAGCCAGTTGGAATGCTCTCCATGGTACATCTGTAAGAATTTGCCAGTGTCTTTGACAACATATCAAATCTCCTAATGAAGTATAGCCACTGTTACACCTTCTTTGTAACTGCATTAATATGCTGTGCCCAAGTTAGATCTTCAGAGATATTGACACCCAGGAACTTGAAATTGCTCACTCTCTCCACGTCCGAACCCTGTATGAAGACTGGCGTGTGTTCATTCATCTTACCCTTTCCAAGTCCACAATCACACCCATGGAACCAACTTGCTAATCTGTTTGACTTTCGAAAGTAGGAGGAAACTGGAGCACCTAGAGGAAACCAACGCAGTCACAGGGAGAAGGTACAAACCCTTTATTGACACCAGTGGGGTTTAAGCTCAGGTCAGATCACTGGTACTGTCATAGTGTTACACTGGCCTCTACACCACTGTGTTGCCTAAGTGATCTAAAATCATGAGAGATACGGATAAGATGGATGGGCACTGTCTTTTCCCCGCGGTAGGGTCACAGAATGAAACAGCACAGGCCATTTGGCCCATCTAGTCCATACCAACCTGATCTTTTGCCTAGTCCCATCTACTTGCACCTGGACCACAGCCCTCCATTCCCTCTCACCTGTGTACCTATCCATTTGAGCCAACCTCTACCAATTCTGCTGGTAGCTCGTTCCACACTCTGAGTGAAGATAATTCCCCCTCAGATTCCCCTTAAGTAAGACAAGGTTGCAAGCGGAGCAGCTGGAAGAGCCGCTGCCTCATAAGACCATAAGGCACAGGAGCAGAATTAGGCCATTCAGCCCATCAAGTCTTCTCTGCCATTCCATCATGGTTGATCCCAGATCCCACTCAAACCCGTACACCTGCCTTCTCACCATATCGTTTGATGCCCTGACCAATCACGAAACAATCAACTTCTGCCTTAAGTATATCCACGGACTTGGCCTCAACCACTGTCAGTCACAGTGCATTCCACAGATTCACTGCTCTCTGGCTAAAAATAATTCCTTCTTACTTCCGTTCTAAAAGTTTGCTCCTCAGTTTTGAGGCTGTGTCCTCTGGTTCTGGACACACCCACCATAGGAAACATCTTCTCCACATCCACTCTATCTAGTCCTTTCAACATTTGGTAGTTTTCAATGAGATACCCCCCACATTCTTCTACATTCCAGTGAGCACACTCAGTGATCACTTTATTAGGCACAGAAGGTAACTAATAAAGCGGTCACTAGGTGTAACTTCGTAACTCCTAGGCTCAATGCCTGGCCATCTTCCCTGCAACACAATGTTGAGAGAGAGGTATGTGGTGGGACATCTAGACAGAGAAGTTTTGCATGCCCCTCAGGCTCCCTCTGGGGGCTGCATCAGGTGCACTGATAACAGAGGTGCAGTAATCTCTGTAAAAGGGAATAATGGCCAGCTGAGCAGCCTCCCTGGGGTGCTGGAGGCATCTTCATGCAAACGATGAAGGAAGTCAAACGAGAAATGAGGGAAAAGGTACATCGGACAAAAGATGGAGTGTTCCTTTACTTTGAAGTCACTGTGGAAGTGAAGTAGATATCAAAGGAGAAATGGAAGGTCCTGCAATCACAAGCCCATTCATCAAGGATTGACCGATGTCTGGCACAAGATTATCTCCAACGTTGGCAGCACAGCATAAGAGTTCTAAAAGTGTAACCTGCCTGTACAAATCAATAATATTTTTACCCACCCAGGAAAAGTACGCAGAGCAAAGTGAAAAAGTAACAATGCAGAATAAAGAGCAACAGGTACAGAGAATCTGCAGTGCAGGGAGACAAGAAGGTCCTGGATCATAATGAGGTAGATTATGAGGACAAGAGTCTATCATTTGGCACGAGGAAACAATACAATAGTCTGACAGCATTGGGGTAAACTGTGCTGGACCCTGCTGTGACAGTGGAGTAGAAACTGTCCCCGGGCCTGCCGTTACACAGGGGTAGAAACTGTCTTTCACCCTGGAGTTACAAAGGGGTAGACGTGCTCCTTGACCCTGGTGTTACAGAGGTTTTAAACTGTCCTTGATGCAGGTGTTACAGAGGCTAGAAATGGTATATGACCCTGGTGGTAGAATGAGGTAGAAACTGTCCCTGACTATGGTGTTAAAGTGGGTTAGAAACTGCCCTTGACCCTGATGTTACAGAGGGGTAGATTCTGTCCATGACCCTGATGTTACACTGGGGTAGATACTGTCTTTCACTCTGGTATTACAGTGGGGTAGAAACTGTCTTTCACTCTGGTATTACAGTGGGGTAGATACTGTCCCCGATCCTGGTGTTACAGTGGGGTAGAAACTGTCTTTCACTCTGGTATTACAGTGGGATAGAAACTGTCCCTGATCCTGGTGTTACACTGGGATAGAAACTGTCCCCAATCCTGGAGTTACACTGGGATAGAAACTGTCCCCAATCCTGGTGTTACAGAGGGAGGAAACTGTCGTTCACTCTGGTATTACAGTGGGGTAGATACTGTCCCTGATCCTGGAGTTACACTGGGATAGAAACTGTCCCCGATCCTGGTGTTACAGTGGAGTAGAAACTATCCCCGATCCTGATGTTACACTGGGGTAGAAACTGTCTTTCATTCTGGTATCACACTGGGGTAGAAACTGTCTTTCACTCTGGTATTACAGTGGAGTAGAAACTGTCCCCGACCCTGGTGTTACAGTGGGAAGAAACTGTCTTTCATTCTGGTATTACACTGGGATAGAAACTGTCCCTGATCCTGGAGTTACACTGGGATAGAAACTGTCCCCGATCCTGGTGTTACAGAGGGAGGAAACTGTCTTTCACTCTGGTATTACAGTGGGGTAGAAACTGTCCCTGATCCTGGTGTTACACTGGGATAGAAACTGTCCCTGATCCTGGAGTTACACTGGGATAGAAACTGTCCCCGATCCTGGTGTTACAGAGGGAGGAAACTGTCTTTCACTCTGGTATTACAGTGGGGTAGATACTGTCCCTGATCCTGGTGTTACACTGGAATAGAAACTGTCCCTGAACCTGGTGTTACACTGGGATAGAAACTGTCCCTGATCCTGGTGTTACAGTGGGGCAGAAACTGTCCCTGATCCTGGTGTTACAGTGGGGTAGAAACTGTCCCTGACCCTGGTGTTACAGAGGGAAGAAACTGTCTTTGACCCTGGAGTTACAGTAGAAATGGTTCTGGTACCTCCTGATGTCTGGTGCTTGACACTTGTGTTAGAGTGAGGTAGAAACGGTCCTTCACCCTGGGGCTACAGTGGGGTGGAAACTCCCTGGGCCTGCTGGTGTGTGTGTGTGTGTGTGTGTGTGTGCACGCGTGCACGAGCATGTGTAAGTTTTTGCTTTGATGTGTTTGTACACATGTGTCCCCATGTCTGCAGGTAAGTTGGAGTTTGGGAATGTCTGTGTGTGTCTGCCTGTAGGATTGAGCTGATAAATGTTGCAGTTAATTAGTAGGAAGGGCAGTGTAAATTCTATCAAGGTTTAATCGATTCTAACCAATGAGAAGCTGAGGTTCAGGGAGTGCTGGTTCACTAAATCTGCCTTTCCCCAGGGCTGTGTGTTGGAGAATCTCGGACATGCTGGTCAACACAGCTCCATTTAGAAATGATCCAAGGGACAAATAATTGTTGAACAGCTGTTCCACGCTGGGCAGCTGAGTACACGGGGCAGAGGGTTATAATTAACACAAACCAGCATCCAACGTGCTGTCTGTCTTAAAGGAGTGTCCCTTGGTAAGTAACCACACATACACAGACATACACACACACACACACACACACACACTCACACACACACACACTCACACACAGAGACACAGACACACAAACACACACACATGCACAAACACTGACACCCAGAGTTAAACATGCTGTCATACATACACACACTCACACACGGAGACACAGACATGCAAACACTAAATAGAATAACTCACTGAGGAATCTTGTGTCAGGCATGTAGGGAATGTGGCCTAAGAGTGGTTAAAAAGTCATATGGTGTGTTGGCCTCCATTAGTCCATGGATTGAGTTCATGTTGCAGCTCTATAAAACCCTGGTCAGACCACACTGGAGAATTGTGTTCAGTTCTGGTCACCTCATTATAGGAAGGATGTGGAAGCTTTTGAGGTGCCACAGAGGAGATTCACCAGGATGTTGCCTTGGTTAGTGAGAATGTCTTGTAAAGGTTCAGAGAGTGAGGGTTTTTCTCCAGGATGAGAGGAACATTGACAGAAGTGTATACAATGATAAGAGGCACAGACTGAGTGGACAGCCAGTGCCTTAGTCCCGGGACAGAATGGCTAATCCAAGGGGTCCTGATTTTAAGGTGATGAGAGGAAAGTATAGTGGGAGATGTCAGAGTTAGGGTTTTTACACAGAAAGGGGTGGATGTGTGGAATGCCCTGACAGGCTGGTGATAGAGGCTGATATATTAAGGGCAGTTAAGAAACTCATAGAGTCATAGAGCTACTCCACAGAAACAGACCTTTTGGAAAATTTAGAAAAAAGCCAAACTGTTATTTTGCCTAGTCCCTTCAAATCACACCTGCTGTGTACATACATCTATTGATGCTTCTGGACACATCTTCAGTGATGTTCCTGGAATCATCGGGTGTTTCGGGTCTTTCAACATCATACAACCTCCTCCAGGTGACCCAGTCGGGGCTGATCAGACCCCAGCTTGTGTCCAGATGGCTAGCTACTTATGACTCCATGGCTCCCCTCTTTTGAGCCACAGCCATCTTGAGGCCCTCTCTGCTGCATCGGTGGTACTGCGGATGGCTCTCCTCTTCCTCTCTCCCTCGATGCCCAAAATGCTAAAGGCTCTATCTAAAGAATGGGCTATGAATCCCCTACAACCAACCTCCACTGGGAGACACCTCGCTCTCCAGCCAGCCTGCTGACAGTTGCTGACCAGTCCTGCGTACTTGGAGAGCTTCCTTTCAAAGGCCTCCTCCAAGCTATCTTCCCATGGGACTGTCAGCTCCAGCAGCACCACTTGCTTAGTAGACTCAGACACTAGGACAATGTCTGGTCGCAGGGTGGTGGCTGCGATATGGTTGGGGAACTTCAGCTGCCCTTCGAGGTCCACCAACAGCTGCCAGTCCCTTGCAGAGGTCAGGATGCCTGCAGATGTTCTTTTGGCAGGTATTGGCTGCTCCCCAGCTCTGACAAAGGCAATGGTCTGCTTGGAGGGTCGGGACCGCTTCGCCCACTCAACTCCTGCGCTGACGGCTTCAGCGATGGTATACTCCTCACATCCAAACTACTCTTAAATGTTTCAATCAAATCTGCAACCACCACTTCCACTGTTCCACACTCTCACAGCCCTCTGAATGAAGAAGCTCTCCCCTGGGTTCTTCTTAAATATTTCACCTTCCACCCTTAACCCATGACCTCTAGTTCTCGTCTCACACAACCTTGAAGGAAAAAGTCTGCTTGCATTCACCCTGGTCTACTTCCCTCATAATTTTGTGTTCCTCTATCAAATCTCCCCTCATTCTCCTAAACTCCAGGGAAAACAATCCTAACCTGTCCAGCCTTTCCCTATAACTCAGGTCCTCAAATCCTAGCAACATCCTTGTAAATTTTCTCTGCACTCTTTCAAGCTTATCGATATAATCCCTGTAGGTTGGTGACCAGAACTGTACACAATACTCCAAATTTGGGCTCAGCAACATGTTACATATTTAATTTGTTTAAGGGATTGCCACTTCTTCATCCCCTCAGGCTTTGATGATGTTGTGTTTCTGCTTAGGCACATCACTCAGAGATGGACTGCCGTGACACTCACAACCCTCCTGTTGGGACTGGGGTAGAGGAGCCCGGCCAACACCCAGCATCAGACCCTAGCACCCACGAGCCGGAGAAGCGAGTAGCAGATGAGCCTGTGGCCTCACCACTGCCCGATCCAGACCCGAAACTCCCTAGCACCCCAGGTCAGTCACCAGTGGAATTGGCTCCCCCCACACTGAAGGAGGAGGCCCCCCCTGAGAGAGAGCCGGCAGAGGAGGCTGACATTGGGGAGGAGCTGGAAAGGCAGCTGGAAGACATCATCAGAACCTACGGGGGCTCCGGGGAAAACTCAAAGGGAAAGGAGGCTGAAGAAGAGGCGGAGGGGTGCGAGGCTTTAAATAATGAAGAAGTGGAGACCCAGGAAGATGGGGAGAAGGAGTTGCCAGGTCCTTCAACCACTGGTGACACCAACAAGGAGATGTATAAGGAACAGAAGCCAGAGAAGAAGAGACTGAAAGGACTGGGTGAGTACACAGGATTTAGAACACAGGAGAGTGCAGCACCGGACAGGTCATTTGGCCCACAACCCTAGTGCCAGATTATACTGATTGTCATTGTCCTTCCAATCCCTTCATATTCACGTGTCTATCTACAACTGCTTAAACTACACCAGACTGCCTGACTCGACCACTATCCCAAGTAATGAGCACTCTGTGTAAAGAAAATTGCCCCTCATGTATATGGGGAAAAGATTCTGACTGTCTACCCTGTCTAATCAAAGACACCACCCTCCATAAACATTCTGTCTTCTCCCCTCTCCCATCAGGCAGAAGATAACAAAAGCCTGAAAGCATGTACCACCAGGCTCAAGGGAACTTTTATGGATTTGGAATCACACAGCAAAAATGCAGGCAATCCTGAGGCAGGGTTTCAAGCCAAAACATCAACAACTCCCCTCCTCCCACTGACACCGCTTGACACATTGAGTTCCTCCAGCAGATTGTATGTTGCTCCAGATCCCAGCGTCTGCAGTAACTTGTGTCTCCATGGAAACAGACTCTTCGGCCTATGCCAGTATCTTCCCCTCTGAGTCACACTGCCCAGCAATCCCCCAATTTAATCCTAGCCTAATCACAGGAAAGTTTACAATGACCGATGAATCTACCAGTTGGTACGTCTGTGGACAGTGGGAGTAAACCAGAGCACCCAGAGGTAGCTCACATGATCGCGAGGAGAACATATAAGCTCCTTACAGGCAGTGGCGGGATCTGGGAGAGTTAATAGTGAACAGGACTTGCCACAGACAATATAAGAAATGTCAATGTTACTAAGACAATCACATCACTAAAATCAGCAAATAGGAAGGAGATTGAAAATCTGGCTGAGTGGTGCCACAACAACAAACTCTCACTCAATGTCAGCAAGACAAAAGAGCTGATTATTGACTTCAGGAGGAGGAAACCAGAGGTCCATGAGCCAGATCTCATCAAGGAATCAGAGGTGGAGAGGGTTAGAAATTTTAAATTCTTCAGTGTTATCATTTTATAGGACCTGTCCTGGGCCCAGCACGTAAGTTGCTTTACAAAATAAGCACGGTAGTGCCTCTACTTCCTTAGAAGTTTGAAAAGATTTGGCATGGCATCTAAAACTTCGACAAACTTCTAAAGCTGTGTGGTGGAGAATATATTGACTGGTTTGATCATAGTCTGGTATGCAAACACCAATGCCCTTGAACTGAAAATCCTACGAAAAATAGTGCATTCGGCCCAGTCCAGCATAGGTAACTCTCCCCCCACCGTTGATCACATCTACATGGAGTGTTGTCGCAGGAATCTATCAGCAAAGACCCCCACCACCCTGGTCATGCTCTCCTCTTGCTGCTGTCACCAGGAAGAAGGTATAGGAGCATCTGGACTCACACCACCAGATTCAGGAACAGTTATTACCTCTCAGCCATCAGGCTCTTGAACCAGAGGGGATAACTTCACTCAACTTCACTTGCCCCAGCCCTGAACTGTTCCCACAACCTACGGGCTCACTTTTAAGGACCCTTCATCTGATGTTCTCTAATATTTATTTTGTATTTTTTTATTATTATTACTTCCCTTTTTGTATTTGCACAGTTTGTTGTCTTCTGCACACTGGTTGTTCAGTGTTGATGTGGCCTTCATTGATTCTATTATGGTTATTGGACTTATAGTGTATGTCTGCTCGTGGGTACGTGGCCAAATGGTTAAGGCATTCGTCTAGTTATCTCAAGGTCACTAGTTCGAGCCTCAGCTGTAGCAGTGTGTTTGTGCCCTTGAGCAAGGCACTTAATCACACGTCGCTCTGGTCTGTGCAAGGAGTGGTGCCCCACACAGACTTCCAATCTGCGCCTTGTAAGGCATGAAAATGCCCGATGCAGGCCTCTCATGGTCTGAGCCGACGTTCCCTCCCCCTCTCCCCCTGCAAGAAAAAGAATCTCAGGGTTGTATATGATGACATATATGTACTTTCATTAGTAAATTTATTTTGAGATTTGAACAGTTTGCAAGACAAGCTTTTCATTGTACCTTACTACGTGAGACAATAATAAACCAATTCTAATTCCAATACCAATAAGAGTGTCAAAAATCTCTGTCAGGACTCCCTTCAGTTCTCGGGGAGAAAAGCCAGGTTTGTCCAACCTCTCCTTATAGCTCATACCCTTTAATCCAAACAGCATCCTGACGGCCCTCTTCTGCATCCTCTCCAAAGTCTGCACGTCCGTCCTGATGGTGTGGGACTTCTGGCTTCTGTATCTCCTGCCTGATCACAGCTGCAAGAAGATGACATGGCCTGGGTGGTCGGGCTCTTAGATGATGGACGTTGCCTCCTTGAGGCAGTACCTCCTGTAGACACTACCGATGGTGGGGAGGGATGTGATGGTGGTGTATCGGGCAGAGCCCACTGCTCTCTGCAGCTTCTTATGTTCCAGTTGCACTTGAGTTACGGTACCAGACCATGATGCAATCAGTCAGGACTTTGAGCTACAAGCAGTGACGGTTTCTGAATTACAAACTGCAGCTGTGTACATAAAGACCACTCTCTTTTAGAACAGTGCGCAGTGGGAAGCCACTTGACACAAATGGCCTGGAAGCTGATTACCATATTCATACTGATAATGATAGGCTGTGTTCATGCACATTGAGGACTTGTTCAAAAATGCTGGAGGTGGGGGCTGGGGCCAGAGCTAGCAGCTATCACATCAGTGGATAATGAGAACTGTGTGTACTTCAGCACCAGTCAGCCCATCGGGTACATGCTAGCCCCCAGCAGAGAACTCTTATCCAACCCATTCCCATTTGCCATGTAAGATCATTAGACTATAAGACATAGCAGAAGAATTAGGCCATTTGGCCCATTGAGTTTGCTCTGCCATTCCATCAAGGCTGATTTATTTTGCCTCTCAACCCCATTCTCCTGCCTGCTCTGCTCTGACTCATCAACAACCTATCAACTTCCACTTTAAAAATACCCCATGACTAGGGCTCCACAGCCATCTGTGGCAATGAATCGCACAGATTCGCTACTCTCTGGCTAAAGAAATTCTTCCTCATCTCTGTTTTGGCATTCCTCTATTCTGAGGCTGCACCCTCTGGTCCCAGACTCCCCCACTATAGGAAACATCCTCCCTACTTCCATTCAGTCCAGGCTGTTTTGTTTTGTAACGTCAAAATATTAAACTAATTCAAAGGAAAACAGGGAGTCCAAAATGTGAGTCTAACTTTCATTTTTACTTCAAGCGAGGCACAGCTAACTTTCATTTTTACTTCAAGCGAGGCACACACATATCACATAGTAGCATGATTACTTATACGAGGGTTGATTGATAAGTTCGCGGCCTAAGGTAGAAGGAGTCAATTTTAGAAAACCTAGCACAGTTATTTTTCAACATAGTCCCCTCCTATATTTACACACTTCATCCAGCAGTAGTGGTGCATACGGATCCCTTCTTTGTAGAAGTCGGCGTTTTGGACCTCCAGAAAGTGGTCAACAGCAGGGGTGATGGATAAGTTTGTGACCTAGGGTAGAAGGAGATGAGTTATTAACTTCAAAGTTTCTGCATAATCACTCAAAGAGTTAAACTGCATCTGCATGTAACAAGAGCTGTATAACTCATCGCCTTCTACCTTAGGCCACGAACTTATCAATCACCCCTGCTGTGGAGGTCCAAGACGCCAACTTCTACAAAGAAGAGATCCATATGCTCCACAACTGCTGGACTAAATGTGTAAATGTAGGAGGGGACTATGTTGAAAAATAAATGTGCTAGGTTTTCTAAAATTGACTCCTTCTACCTTTGGCCACGAACTTATCAATCACCCCTCGTACAATTCATGTATTTATACATGTAACTCATAATGAATTATATAAACATTGTTAGCATTATGCTTAGTCAATGTACAATATTACTCAAATAATTATTGAAATATTAAATACACAACACTCCTCCCTGCTTAGCTATAAATTCCAACTCGATAGAGAATGCATCTCAACTGTATACACAGTATACCATATAATACAACTACTATATAGATATCCACAGCATAGTCAATTTTAATTTGTCCCATTCAGGCCTGAAGATTTAATTGCTGTGGTGGATTTCTTACTCTTGTGGGATAATGTCTTTCCTGACAAGTTGAGGCATGGCTGCAAGAACAATCTCAGGTTCTGGGGCCTCCTCCGAGTTGGTCTGAGACAGCCACCTTTTTTCTGCTTCCTTTATCTTCTTCAAGTTTGTGCATCTCGATCTTGGGAAGGTTCACTGGAGAATTCTCTTATTAATCCTTCTACTGCTCACTTTATGATCTGATCTCTCCTCTTGGCTTCTTCATGCACCACATCATTTGACAAATCCTGTTTTCATAGCTCCATTGACTCCTTTCGTTTTGGCCTTCCATTCACCCAGCTGGTCTGTGGTCTTCGCATCTACTTTTACAAGCAGCTTTTTATTTCCAACTTTAAGTTCATGAAATGACCTTAATGCATGCAGAGGAGGTTCTGGTTCTTTATGTTCACAAAAGTTGAATACTTTCAACTTTCCTGAAGCTCCTTGAACTCTCTTGCAGCTTAAAACCAAGCCACATTTCGCAAGTAGCTACCTGATTAACATATTAGAAGTTTTCTGTTGTAGTTGGACCATTGCTTTTGTCACTTTCACACTTCCTCTAAGAGGCATGGTCGAATGTGCCTTCCAACCAGAGGCACAGGGGTTGGCAACAATGTATGCTTGCCCTCCTTTGGGCAACAGTTCATGGAGACTGTTGTGGCATCATCCAGTACATTTGTTAATTCACTTTCAGTTGACTCTAATGCAGAAGATGTGACGAGCAAACGGCGGATGGATTTCCAATCAAGCTGTAGTCATCTCAGCCAATCATGTGCCAATAATGGTGGTCCTCCTGTTTTTACTACATATAGTACATGTACAATGTGGCTTGTTGGTTGTTTTGTTTCACTGTTAGGAATGTCATTTCCACAGGAGGTATCTTTTCTCCAGTATAAGTTCTTAGTTGGTTATCTGTAGGCTTTAGTTTAGTATATTTGAAATGCCATTAAAACTCATTTTGTGGAATGACTGAAAAAGGCCAGTCAGTGTTCAATTTCATTTTAATTAATTTGCCATTCACTTCAGGCATAAGCCATGTTGCTTGTCTATTATTAGTTTTCACATTTTAAATCTCAAGGCTGTACAGTCCTGTATCACTCTGATCATTATCAGATTTTTCCTCAACAGTGTGCAGATTAGTGCTCATTTTGAAACTGCAACTTGAATTTTCAACTTTTTCTCTTCTCTATGCAGTCCATTTATTTTTTTTTCTGCCTGACATTCTCTTTGTATGTGTCCTCCATTCTTCAAGAAGGAAGCGAGACAGAAGAAAGGAAATTACAGACCAGTTAGCCTGACCTCAGTGGTCGGGAAGATGCTGGATTCAATTGTTAAGGATGTGGATTCTGGATTCTTGGAGGCACATGATAAAATAAGCCATAGCCAGCATCATTTCCTTAAGGGAAAATCTTCCCTGACAGATCTGTTGAAATTCTTTGAAGATATAACAAGCAGGACACACAAAGGAGAATTGGTGGATGTTGTGTACTTGGATTTTCAGAAGGCCTTTGACAAGGTGCCACACATAAGGCTGCTTAACAAGTTAGGAGCCTACGGTATTTCAGGAAAGCATGGATAGAGCATTGGCTGATTGGTAGGAGGCAAAGAGTGGGAATAAAGGGAGCCTTTTCTGGTTGGCTGCCATTAACTAATGGTGTTTCACAAGGGTCTGTGTTGGGATTGATTATTTTTACGTTATGTGTCAATGATTTAGTTGACAGATTTGATGGCTTTGTGGCCAAGTTTACGGATGATACAAAGATAGGTGCAGGGGCAGGTAGTTTAGAGGAAGTAAAGACACTACAGAAGGACTTAGACAGATTAAGAGAATGGGCAAAGAGGTGGCAGTTGGAATACAGTGTCAGGAAGTGTGTGGTCATGCACTTTGGAAGAAGAAATAATAGCGTGGACTATTCTCCAAATGGAGAGAAAATGCAAACATCTAAAGGGCAAAGGGATTTGGGAGTCCTCATGTAGGATTCCCTAAAGATTAATTTGCAGGTGGAGTCAGTGGTAAGGAAGGCAAATGCAATGTTAGTATTCATTTTGAGATGACTAGAATGTAAAAGCAATGATGTAATGTTAAGGCTTTAAAAAGCACTGGTGAGACTTCTCTTGGGGTATTGTGAGCAGTTTTGGGCCCTTAACTAAGAAAGGATATGACAACATTGGACAGAATTCAAAGGAGGTTCATGAAATTATTCTGGGATTGAAAGGCTTGTCATATAAAGAGCATTTGATGGCTCTGGGCCTCTACTCACTGAATTTAAAAGAATGAGGGGAAACCCAATGCACTCAGCAAAATTGGTAATTGTTTCTCATTGGCTATTTCATTTGTGTCAAAAACTGTTCAGTTTGTCCAGTATACATATTCCAGTTATCTTTTGTGTAATCAAACTTGTCAATCTTTCTGATGTGGCGAGCCATTTCTCCTCTTTTTTATGATTATTATCCCCTGGTGCTCACTCTTCATGAACCAGTGAATTTTTGCATTTTCTGGCCTTTGTCAAAAATTTCATTCATGTCTTTCCTTCCAAATGACACATGCTATGCTGTTCTTTTTTAACTCAACAGTCTCTGCACATGCTGGATTGTATTTTTTTACCTGCATTTTTTTAAATTCAAACATCTCGCAGCGCTTCAATAGCTCGGTAACAATCTTGGGAACATTTTAAAAACACCTTGTCAACAATGTTATGTTTTGTAACTTCAAAACATTAAACTAATTCAAAGACACAGGAATCTGATATATGAGTCTAACTTCATGATTAAGCCTGTTTCACAGAGTAGTGTGATGATGTATGCAATTCACATAGTTTTACATATAACCATAGTGAATTATATAAACAACAAAGCATGCTTAATCAAACAATATTACTCAAATATTACTGAACTATTAAATAGCATAGGCCTTTCAATATTCAGTAGGCTTCAATGAACTCCCCCCCCCCCCCATTCTTCTAAAATCCTGTGAGTACAGGCCCAGAGCCATCAGATATTCCTCACACATTAACCCTTTCATTTTAGGTCTCGGTAGTCTTGTATACTATCCTTTCCTATATGTCCAACCACTACTCTTGACACTTACCTACAAGATTTATCAGGATGTAACTTACATTGACTAATTAATCTACCAGTGTGTCTTTGGAATGTGGGAGGAAACCCACTGGATTTTGTAGACTCAAGTACATCTATCCCCTGTCATCAGACTCCTAAATGGACCTTTTGTACAATTGAAATGATCATTTGTTCTTCCAGTCTACCTCATTATGGCCTTTGAACAGTACTTGTCTACCTGCACTGCACTTTCTCTGCCATTGTAACTCTGTATTCTCTTTATAAACACAAGAGATTCTGCAGATGCTGGAAATCCAGAGTAACACACACAAAATGCTGGAGGAACTCAGCAGGTCAGGCTGCACCTTGAGAGAGGAAGAAGCAGATGTTCTGAGCCAAGACTGATGCAGGGTCTCTTTTTACCACCTCAGTGTGCTTCTGGATGGAACAATATGCCTGGATAACACATAGAAATTAGATTTTTACTGCATCTCAGTACATATCATATTAACAAACTGACTACAAATTACCAATTGTACTTCACCAGTTTTGGTGTCATCCAGAAGCTTACTAGCAAGAAAGAGGAAGGGAGCTTCTCCATATACCTCTTCTCTTTTTATTCATTCCCCATTCTAATTCCCCACTTGTCCCTTCTCTTCCCATCACCTGCCCATCACCTCTCCCTGGTGCCCTTCCTCTTTCCCTTTCTCCCATGGCCCTTTCTCCTCTCCTATCAGATTCCTCCTTCTTCAACCCTTTACCTCTTCCACCTATCACGTCCCAGTTTCTCACATCATCCCCTCTCCCACCCACTCACTCACTTTCCCCTCATCTAGTCTCACCTATCATCTGCCAGTTTGTACTCCTTCCCTTCCCCCATCTTCTTATTCTGGTTTCTTCCCCCTTCCTTTCCAGTCCTGATGAAGGGTTCAAAGTTCAAAGCAAATTTATTTTGGAAGTACATATATGTCACCATATACAGCTCCAAAATTTTCTTGCAGTTATTCACAAGAAACACAACAGAATCAATGAAAGGCCACACCCAACAGGACAGACAAATAGCCAATGCACAAAAAAAAACTAACAATGCAAATACAAAAAGTAAAAACATAATAAAATTATGATGATAATAATAATTATTATAATAATAAATAAGTAATAAATGTCAAGAACATGAGACAAAGTGAGTCCATAGGTTGTGGGAGCAGTTCAGTGATGGGACAAGTGAAGTTGAGTGAAGTTATTCCCTTTGGTTCAAGAACATGATGGTTGAGGGGTAATGACTGTGTTATGGTTCTGTTTGGTTGTTCCCCTTTAACGCTCCTTGCTCCCTGATTATGCCCTAATTTCAGCCATTAGATTTCCAATTGCTGCTAGTTTACTTAATTACAGTACACGTGGTTTGCATCAGAGACTGTGAAATAAGTACAGTGGCGTCACTACACAGGTTGCTAGTTTGCTGGTCTATTCTTGTGTGATACTTCATTCTCTCATCCACTTAGAACCGTTGGTTCTAAGTTTAGTTCCAAGTTCTGCTCTAGTTTCAAGATAGTCCCTGTAGATCCCGCCTCCTTGTCAAGATTCCTCCGGTTTGCTGTTCTACATTCACGACTACGCCAGCACCCCCAACTCAGTCAACATGCTGGTGTCCAGCACTTGGCTTCTCCTCAGTCGCCCCGTGCAACAAACTGTTCCTGAAGCTGGAAGTGTGAGTCCTGATGCTCCAGTATCTCCTTCCATCTTCCTGTGTAAAGATCTGATCTGACAGAGACTTTTAACATTCTGACTGGTTATTTGAATTAGAATTGGTTTAGTATTGTCCCATGTAGTAAGGTAGTGTGAAAAGCTTGCTTGCATACTGTTCAAAATAAATTCATTATCAAAGTACATATATGTCACTATATACAACCCTGAGATTCATTTTCCTGTGGACATACTCAATAAGTCCATAATGGAATACTAACCATAATAGAAATCAATGAAAGACCACACCAACTTGGGCATTTAACCCATATGCAAAAGACAACAAATTGAAAGAAGAAATAATAATAATAAATAAGCAATAAGTATCAAGAACATGTGATGAAGAGTCCTTGAAAGTGAGCCAGTTGGTTGTGGGAACAATTCAATGATGGAGCAAGTGAAGTTGAGTGAAGTTATCCCCTTTGAGCCTGATGGTTGGGGGTAATAACTGTCCCTGAATCTGGTAGTGTAAGTCCTAAGGCTCCTGTACCACCTTCCTGGTGGCACAGTGAGAAGAGAGCATAACCTGGATGGTGGGGTCCCTAATGATGAATGCCACTTTCTCATGAAAATGCTTTGTTAGATGTACTCAATAGCGGAGAGAGCTTTTCCTGGGATGGACTGGGCCATGTCCATTATCTTGAAGGCTTTTCAATTTAAAGCATTTGTGTTTCCATACCAGGCTGTGATGCAATCAGTCAATATACTCTCCATCACACATCTATAGCTATTTGTCAAAGTTTTAGATGCCATGCTGAATCTACACAAACATTAGAGGTGCTGTCATGCTTTCTTCATAATGCACTCACGTGCTGGACCCAGCACAGGTCCTCCGAAACAATAACACCCAGGAATTTAAAGTTGCTGACCCTCTCCAGCTCTGATCCTCAATGAGGATTGGCTCAAGGACCTCTGGTTTCCTCCTCCTGAACTCAATAATCAGCTGTCTGTTTATTCCTCACCAGAGAATGCAGACTGAGTTCCTTCATCATTCTGTGTGTGTTGCTCTCGATTTCCAGCATCTGCAGAATCTCCTGTGTTTATAGATTACCTGTGGCTAGTTCCACATTGTCATCTCACTGAGAGCGAACCAAAATTTTGATTTTAACTTTGTGTCTTTATATATAGGGAAGGAGGTTGCTACTTTGATGCAGACTCTAAACAAGATAAGCTCGCCCGAGGAGAGGCAAGAAATTCTGTTGCTGAAGTACTCAGAACTGGTCAGTAAAATGAACTTCATCTACTGCATGACTTTTTCCCACTCCTTAATGGGAATCACCTCAAGAGGCACAAAACTGCCTGGGAACTATTTCCTCATGTCTCTTCACAAAGGCTCTACTCTGGGCAACATCTGAATGGAGGCTGGTCACCATCAGATTCAAGATCCAAGATTATCTTTCTTTTCTGTCCCATCTAGATCGAATCATATTGTCAAATGCAGCATACAGCAAGCCGGCTTTTTCCACTGACTACAGCTAGATGTTATGGGTTAAAGGTGAAAGGTGAAAAGTTTAAGGGGAACATAAGGAGAAACTTCTTCACTGAGAGTGTGGAATGAGTTGCCAGCTATGTGATGTGTGCAAGAAAAGTTTAGATATGTGCATGGATGGTAGGGGTATGGAGGGCTATGGTCCGGTGCAGGTGAATGGGAGTAGGCAGTTTTAATGGTTCAGCATGGACTAGATGGGCCAAAGGGCCTGTTTCTGTGCTGTACTTTTCTATGATTTTCAGACACGAGATGTGTGGTTTTGCATCAACAACCTACATAGTCTGGAGATTAGACCATATGACATAGACTGTGCAGAGGGCGGCCAGTAAGTATCACCACGTTTCTGGTGTCAACGTAGCGTCACAACGGGATGTTTCACCAACAAACAAGCAAGACCAGTCAACTTTGTTCTTTATAAGGTTCTGAAGTGTCATGGCAAAGGGGCAGCATGGCAGCGTAGCGGTTAGTGTAACACTATTGCAGCACCGGCGATCCAGGGTCAGTTCCCTTGTTGTCTGTAAGGAGTTTACACATCCTCCCTGTGACCACGCGGGTTTCTTCAGGGTGCTCGGGTTTCCTCCCTCATTCCAAGCACATTAGTGCATTGTGGGCATGGTACACTGGCGCCGGAATGTGTGATGACATTTGCGGGCTGCCCCCAGCACGTCCCCAGATTGTGTTGGTTGTTGACACAAACAACGGATTTCGCTGCATGCTTCGATGTTTCTATATACATGTAGCAAATAAAAATCATCTTTAATCTTTCTATTCTAAGCCCATAAATTCCTGAAGTCAAATGATAATGTTTTGATTATTAACAACTTGCTTTATATGACCGCTTCATAACAGTAGCATGTCCCAAATCACTGTGTAGCCAGAGGTACTCTGAATTAGGCTATAGTCTGTAAATGTTTCTAAGGATATGTAAAAAGGAAATCATTAGCTAAGATTAATGTGGCTCCCTTAAAGACTAAGAAAGAAGACATTATAATGGGAGAAAAAGAAAATGACAGATGAATTAAACAAATATTTTGTCCTCATGGAAGAAACCTGAAAAAATGTCTGAGAAACACTGAAGGAAAGTGGTTCCAGAATAAATGAAGAAGTGGTAGGAGTAATTATTAGGAAAAAAGTTTCTGATCACAGAGCATTACAACGCAGGACAGGCCCTTTGGCCCACAATATTGTGCTGGCCCTTTAAACTATTCTAAGATCAATCTAACCCTTTCCCTCCTACATAGCCCTCCATTTTTCTGTCATCCATGTACCCACATAAAAGTTTATTGAATGTCCCTAATGTATCTGCCTCTACCTCCACCCCATTCCATGCACCCACCACTTTCTGTATAAAACGCTGAATTCTGACATCCCCCTGAGCTTTCCTCCAATCACCTTAAAAGTATTTGAAGAAACTAAGGGGCAACTAATAGGCAAAAATGATGAAGGAATTAGGAAGGTCAGGCAGTACCTCTGGAGGGGAATAAGCAGTCAAAGTTTCAGGTTGAGATCCTTCATTGGCATGTTAATGGGACTGGCACTGGATAAAAATCTGGGACCTGAACTACATCCTAGGGATTTGAAGGGGATAGTGGATACAATGACTGTTATCTTCCAAAATTCCAAAGGTTTGAGAGTGGTTCCCACAGCCTGGAAGGAAGGAATAAGAGAAAATTAATGGGAAGTATGACTAGTTAACCTGGCACAAGTAATAGGGAAAATCTTAGAAACAATCTTTATGAAGTTGCAACATGGACCAGAGAAAATAATGTCAAGATCCCAACTTTTGCAATTGAGTTCCCAGCAGAACTGTGGAGGCTCGCTCACTGAGCTTATTCACGACAATGTTCCATAGAGTTTTTGATATTAACAGATATTAATGCAAGACAGTGGTGCAGAGTAAAAAGATCAGTCAAAACTTATTGAACGGTGCAACAGAAACAAGGGCTTAAATGGAAACAACAGGAATTCTGCAGATGCTGGAAATTCAAGCAACACACATCAAAGTTGCTGGTATCTGTCCCCCACTTTTCCTTCGCTACATCGATGACTGCATTGGCGCTGCTTCCTGCACGCATGCAGAACTCGTTGACTTTATTAACTTTGCCTCCAACTTTCACCCTGCCCTCAAGTTTACCTGGTCCATTTCCGACACCCCCCTCCCCTTTCTGGATCTTTCTGTCTCTGTCTCTGGAGACAGCTTATCCACTGATGTCTACTATAAGCCTACTGACTCTCACAGCTATCTGGACTATTCCTCTTCTCACCCTGTCTCTTGCAAAAACGCCATCCCCTTCTCGCAATTCCTCCGTCTCTGCCGCATCTGCTCTCAGGATGAGGCTTTTCATTCTAGGACGAGGGAGATGTCTTCCTTTTTTAAAGAAAGGGGCTTCCCTTCCTCCACTATCAACTCTGCTCTTAAACGCATCTCCCCCATTTCACGTACATCTGCTCTCACTCCATCCTCCCGCCACCCCACTAGGAATAGGGTTCCCCTGGTCCTCACCTACCACTCCACCAGCCTCCGGGTCCAACATATTATTCTTCGTAACTTCTGCCACCTCCAACGGGATCCCACCACTAAGCACATCTTACCCTCCCCCCTCCTCTCTGCATTCCCCAGGGATCGCTCCCTACACAACTCCCTTGTCCATTCGTCCCCCCCATCCCTCCCCACTGATCTCCCTCCTGGCACTTATCCATGTAAGCGGAACAAGTGCTACACATGCCCTTACACTTCCTTCCTTACCACCATTCAGGGCCCCAAACAGTCCTTCCAGGTGAGGCAACACTTCACCTGTGAGTCGACTGGGGTGATATACTGCGTCCGGTGCTCCCGATGTGGCCTTTTATATATTGGCGAGACCTGACGCAGACTGGGAGACCGCTTTGCTGAACACCTGTGCTCTGTCCGCCAGAGAAAGCAGGATCTCCTAGTGGCCACACATTTTAATTCCACATCCCATTCCCATTCTGACATGTCTATCCACGGCCTCCTCTACTGTAAAGATGAAGCCACACTCAGGTTGGAGGAACAACACCTTATATTCCGTCTGGGTAGCCTCCAACCTGATGGCATGAACATCGACTTCTCTAACTTCCGCTTAGGCCCCCCTCGTACCCCAGCTGTTACTTATTATTATTTTTATGCACACATTCTTTCTCTCACTCTCCTTTTTCTCCCTCTGTCCCTCTGAATATACCTCTTGCCCATCCTCTGGGTCCCCCCCCCCCGTCTTTCTTCCCGGACCTCCTGTCCCATGATCCTCTCGTATCCCCCTTTTGCCTATCACCTGTCCAGCTCTTGGCTCTTTCCCTCCCCCTCCTGTCTTCTCTTATCATTTTGGATCTCCCCCTCCCCCTCCAACTTTCAAATCCCTTACTCACTCTTCCTCCAGTTAGTCCTGACGAGGGGTCTCGGCCTGAAACTTCGACTGCACCTCTTCCTACAGATGCTGCCTGGCCTGCTGCGTTCACCAGCAACTTTGATGTGTGTTGCAAGGGCTTAAATGGCCTGTGTGTCTTACATACGTTATGTTCTTATGTGCTTATGGAGAATAATCCTATTCCTAATATTACTCTCCCCCCTTTCACAAACAGCAACTAGTCATTCATTCATGTGATGTACTTCCCTTGGGTCCTAGTGCCTGCAGTGTGATGTTGTCTAACTTTTAGAAGAGAGTGAATTGCATTCCTGGGGTCCTGGGGCAGGTGGGGTCTGTATAGTTTGGAGAGTTTGCATTTTAGCAGTCTTGGGATCAATAATGAGAGGGATAATAAATCAGCCGTGAATTGCTATGGAAAATACTGATCACTCCAAGTTAAAAACAGGCAGCTGGAGAAAACCCATTTACAACGGGGCAGTGCTGACTTGGGGGAATGGGAATATAAAATTAGCAATTCAAACAGTAACTGAGGCCTTCAGTACAGAGATTTTTTATTACCAGTTTATGCATGTTCCCAAACCAGAGAAGGGAGAGAAATTATGTAGAAAACTTCATGGATTGTCCAAGGGAACAAAAATGAACAGGTGAAGGAGCATAAGACAGGTATTAGAGTCATAGGATCATAATGCACCTTAGCACATTTCTTTTAAATCTCTCCCTATTCAGCTTAAACCTGTTCCCTCTATTTTGACTCCCCTACCTTCATGATTTTGTATTTCTCCCCCAGTCTCCTATGTTCTATGAAAAAAAGATCCAGCCTATTAAGCCCTCCAGATCCTTGTCCATTTTTTCTGCACCCTCTCCAGCTCAATGATAGAACTGAGTGACCAGAACTGCTCACAGTACTCCAAGTGTGTCTCATTAGCGACTTGTGCAGTACTCCAAGTGTGTTTCATTAGTGACCCGCACAGTTTTAACACAAGGTTCCAATTCCTACACTCAGTGCCCTGACCGATGAGACGAATGTGCCAAAAGCCTTTTTCACCGCTCTGTCTACCATGTTATCACTTTCAGGGAACTATGTACCCGCACCCCTGTGACCCTCTATTCTATAACGCTCTCCAGCACCATACTATTTACTGTGTAATTCTGCTCTGGTATAACTGACCAAAGTGCAGCACCTCACCCTTAGTCATAGACTCATGGAGAATGATAACTAAGGAATAGGCCCTTCAACCCATTTAGTCCATGCTGACCCAATCTTCTGCCTAGTCCCATCTACTGCACCTAGACCAAATCTCTCAATATCTCTATCCTTCACACACTTCCCCAAATTTCTCTAAAATGTTCAAATATACCATTACCACTGGCAGCTGATTTCACACTCTCACCATCATTAGATTCAACTTAAATAGTTCACCTTTCACCCTAAACTTATGACCTCTAGTTCCATTCTCAGCCAACCTGGGGGGAGGGAAAGCCCAAAAGCTCCATCAGTCATTATCCCATTCCTCCACTTGATCCAAGACCATAAGATATAGCAGCATCAAATCTGCTACATCAGCTCATCATGGTTGATGCATTTTCCCCTCAGTCCCAATCTCCTGTCCTCTCCCCGCAGCCCTTCATGTCCTGACTAATCAAAAATCTATCAACTTCTGCCTTAAATATCCCGTCTAGATCCCACTTTAATCATCAAAAACTTTCTTAACTGTCCTAGCCACCAATTTTGATGTCATCTGCAAATTTATCAACCATGCCATCGACATTGTCATCCAGATTGTTAATATAAATGATTAAACAACAGTTGACCCAGCACCAATCCCAGCAGTACATTATTTGTTACATGTCTCCAATCTGAAAGACCCTCTTCCTCCTTCCATCAAGATTATTTTGTATCTAAATGGCTAGCTCACTCTGGATCCCATCTATTCTAAACTTCTGGTCCCGCCTACCATGTGGGACCTTGTCAAAAGCCATGGCTAAAGTCCATACAGATAACATCTACCAACCCAACTTTGTAGATCTTTTACTCACCTCTACAAAAAGCACAATCAAACTAGTGAGACATGATTTTCAAAACACAAAGCTATCCTGCCTGTCCGTAGCAGTCCTTGCCTTTCTAAATGTTGATCCTTGTTGTCTGTCTTCAGCTAGAGGAGTACCGGGGTGAGCAGAAACAGAGGAAGTCACTCCAGAGGAAACAGGTTCAGCTCACCAAGGAGAAGGACCACCTGCAGGGTGAGCACACCAGGGCAATCCTGGCCCGCAGCAAGCTTGAGAGTCTGTGCCGGGAACTTCAAAGGCACAACAAGACCCTCAAGGTGAGTGGCAATCCACCTTAGAGGTCGCAGCCTACGTTTGCTGAGACCAGCTAAGTTACATGGAAATCATTAAACCCACGGTGAGCGTGTAGATCTCCCTGACAGATATTACTGACCCAGCTGTCTGCTGAGGGGTGGGGCAGAAGAGCACACACGAGGCAGTGTCACCTTGGATGACATGGATCACACAGGTGGGGGTGACACAGGTGAGGGGGAATTACAGAAGTGGGGTGACCAGGTGAGGGAGAAATCACACAGGTGGGGTATGCAGGTGAGGGGTGAATTATGTTGGGTTGACCCAGGTGGAGAGGGGGGGTAATCACATAGATGAGCTGGCGCAGGTGAGGGGGGAATCACACAAGTGGGATGATACAGGTGAGGGGTGAGTCACACAGGTGGGGGGAACCCAGGTGAGGGGGGAATCACACAGTTGGGGTGACACGGGTGTGTGTGAATCACACAGGTGGGGGATGAAGGTGAGGGAAAATCACTCAGATGGGGGACCTAGGTGAGGGGGGAATTACACAGGTGGTGACCAGGTGAGGGGGAATCACACAGGTAGAGTGACCCAGGTGATGGGGAAATCACACAGGTGGGCGTGACCCAGGTGAGTGTGAATCATACAGATGGGGGTGACTCAAGTGAGGGGGAATCACACAGGTGGGGGGACCCAGATGAGGGGGAATCACACAGGTGGGGTGATGCAGGTAACAGTGGAATCACACAGGTGGGGGTGACCCAGGTGAGGGGGAATCACATGTGGGGACTCAGGTGAGGAGGAATCATGCAGGTGGAGGTGACCCAGGTGAGGGGGATCACATGGGGGGACAGGTGAGGAGGAATCACACAGGTGGGGGTGACCCAGGTGAGAGGGAATCACACAGGTGGGAGTTGCCCAGGTGAGAGGGAATCACACAGGTGGGGGTGACCCAGATGAGGAGTTTGGTCACACAGGTTACACACTGCTGAGATGGTGGATCATAGAGTCAGGGTGTGGATCACACAGATAGCTGGAACCATGTATGGGATCACGGACATGAGGGGGGAATCATATGAGGTATCGCACACATAAAAAGGTGGATCACAACAGGTAGGATCATAAGTGAGGGAAACTGGATTAGAAGCCCACAATGTAATAATAGCCTGCCAATCCATCGCCATTCCCTCTCACCAGCTATATCTTTGCTAAAGCCACTCTTTTCTAAAGCAGGACCCAAAAGAAAGTACCTATGCAGCCAGGTGCTTTGAGAAAGAGTTAACTCTTCCCTCCAGTCTGAACCAGCCATCAACGCTGTCAAAGAACTTGGCTATTTTTTTATTCAAAAACCACAAGACCATAAGGTATAGGAGCAGAATTGATGTATAATCCCCCTCAACCTCATTCTCTTGCCTTATCCACTTAACTTTTGATGTCCTGATTAATCAAGGCTGGTCAACCCATGCTTTAAATATACTCAATGACTTAATCTCAACAGCCGTCTGTCAATGAACTACACGATCTTCTGGCTAAACTCATCTTCTCATCTTCATCTCTGTACTAAATCTACGTCTCACTATTCTGAGGCTATGCCCCCTGTCCTAGACTCCCCCGTTGTAGGAAATATCCTCTCCACATCCACTCTATCTGGGCTTTTCAATATTCAGTAGGGTTTCAGTGAGATCCCCCTCAGTCTTCTAACTCACAGCAAGTACAGGCCCAGAGCCATCAAACTGCTCCCCATAGAGTAACTGAGGTTCTTTCATCCCTGAGATGATTCGCACGCACCTCCTCTGAGCCTTCTCCATCTTTCCTTGGATAATGGGCCCAACACTGCTCATAATACTCCAAATGCTATCTGACCAATGACTTTTAAGGCCCCAGCTATTTGAATAAATATTCAAATAACTATTTGAAAGAACTGAAAATATTAATTAATTTAAATAACAAAATTGAAACCAACAAATATTGGAAAATACTCAGAAGCAGTTAAATGCAAAAAAAATTAAAATATTTTAAGTTAATGACATATTTACCATCCATTTAAACTGATAGCTCTCTGGACCTGTGTAATGGTTGGGGTTCATGACATAAAAAGGGCTGGGGACCCCTGGTCTACAGGAACACCAGCAGAATCCACAGAGGAAGTTCTGTGAAATATACTGAGCCGTCTGCCAGTGGATTTCAATCAGGACCAAAAGCTAGCTGTTCTGTTCCCAAAACAATATTTTCCACAAGTGTTTGAATTTAAAGTTAGAAGAATACCTATAAAAAAAGGTATCCCAAATGCAGACACAAGAGATTCTGCAGATGCTGGATATCTTCAGCTTCTTTATTGCCATATCGTGTGATGTAGGCAGTCATGGTCTTTCCATGAGCATGATAAGCTCACCATGATGTGAGATATCATGATGACCATGAGGTATAAGAGCAGAATTAGAATATTTGGCCCATCGAGTCTGCTCTGCTAATTCATCATGGCTGATCCATTTCCCTCTCAGCCTCAATCGCCTGTCTTCTCCCTGTATCCCTTCATGCCCTGACTAATCAAGAATCAATTAACCACTGCCTTAAATACACCCAGTGATTGTCCTTGGCAAGTTTTTCTACAGAAGTGGTTTGCCATTGCCTTCTTCTGGGCAGTGACTTTACAATTCAGGTGACCTCAGCCATTTGTCAATACTCTTCAGAGACTGTCTGCTTGGCGTCAGTGGTCGCATCACCAGGATGTGTGACATGCACCAGCTGCTTATCTGACCATCCACCACCTGCTCCCGTGGCTTCAAGTTAGCCCGTTTGGGGTGGGGGGTGGTGCGGTCACTTATCAGGTGCTATGCCTCCCCAAGCATGACCTGCAGGCTCGTGGAGGGAAGGAGTGCAGGTCGGGCAGCATCTATGGAGAGAAATCAATAGAGAATGCTTCAGGCCAAGACTCTTCTTTCAGGATGCCGCTTGACCTGCTGAGTTCCTCCAGCATTTTGTGTGTTGCATTCTCTAAGAGGTTTCCCAGCGAGTAAACTGGCCACCGTAAATTGCCCCCAGTGTATAGGTGAGTGGTAGAACCTTGGAGGAGTTGATGTCAATATGGGGAGAATAAATGGGATTAGTGATAATTGGGGCTGAATGGCTGGCACAGATGTGATGGACTGAATATAGTAGAAGTGACTGTCCTAACTTTAACTTTCCTCCCTTCTCCTTTTCCTCTCTTTCTCTCTATTTGTCTCTTTCACTCTTTATATCTTCTCTATCCCCTTCTTTCTTATCGACATGGAGTCACACAGCATGGAAAGAAAGGCCCTTCAACCCAACTATTCCGTGCCAACCAAGATGCCCGTCTCATCTAATCCCATTTGCCTGTATTTGTCCCATTTCCCTCTAAACCTTCCCTATCCATGTACCTGTCCGGCTGTATTTTAACTGTTGTTATTGAGGGAAGTTGGGACTGAGTTTGCCTGCTGTGCAACAGTTCATGACCTGCTTTCGCAATAATGCAGTTATCCACTATATTGTCTCTTCTTTCCACCTCCCATCCTCCCCTCCCCCCTCCCCCTCCCCCTCCCTCAAATTCTTGCCATTGGCCCTGCTGCCTCCTGTTGCTTCTCTCTGAGCAGGAGGAGAGTTTGCAGCGGGCGAGGGAAGAGGAGGAGAAACGCAAGGAGGTGACCAAACATTTCCAGGACACCCTGGCCGACATCCAGTCCCAGATAGACCAGCACACCCAGCGGAACGTCAAACTGCACGAGGAAAACACTGAGCTCTCCAGCAAGCTGAAAGATATCATTGAACAATACGACTTGCGAGAGGAGGTAAGGAACAGGGGCAGGAGTCTAGTCAGCACATACAGTGACTGCCCGAATCCCTGTCGTACCACTGAGGCTTTATAAGGCATTGGTCAGTCTGCATCAGGAATATTTTGAACAGTTTCAGGCCCTGTCTCTAAGGAAGGGGAGAGCCCAGAGAAGGTTCACAAGAATAATCCTGGGAATGGAAGGGTTAACATATGCAGAGCGTTCAATGTCTCTGGACATGTACTCATTGGAGTTCAGAAAGGTGGCGATGAACTGTACCCAATTCTGAAAGGTCTAGATAGAACTGATGTGGAGAGGATGTAGGAGAGCCTAGTATATAAGGACATAGCCTTAGAATAGAAGGATGTCCCTTTACATCAGAGATTAGGAGGAATTTCTCTAGCTAGAGGATGGTAAATTCATTCTCCCAGGCTGTGGAGACCGTCATTGGGTGTATTTAAGGCAGAGATTGATGGGTTTTTGATTGGTAAAGGGTTAAGAATTAGAGTGAGATGGCTGGGAGAATGCGTTTGAAAAAATCAGTTGATGAATGGTGGAGCAGAGTCATTGGGACGGGTGTAGAGCAGAGTCAATGGGCCGAGTGGTGGAGCAGATTCAGTGGAATGAATGGTGGAGCAGATTCAATGGGCCGGGTGGTGGAGCAGATTCAATGGGCCGGGTGGTGGAGCAGATTCAATGGGCCGAGTGGTGGAGCAGATTCAATGGGCCGGGTGGTAGAGCAGATTCAGTGGAATGAATGGTGGAGCAGATTCAATGGGCCGAATGGTCTGATGCTTCTCCAAGATCCATGTCTGGGGTCTAATGGGCTTTATTCCAGGCATATAAAGAACATTCAATAGGTGGAGTCACTATTACAGAGAGACAAGAATGAATAGAATCTGAGCATTCTTATGACTTCTTTGTATAAACCATTAGGTGGACAAGAGAACAAGAGGAAGACAGGGATTGACAAGGAGCTGACAATTATCAACATAACCCCCTGATAGGACTCAGTGGGTCGAATAGCCTAATTCTGCTCCTATACCTTATGCTCTGATGATGTTTCCAATATCTAGAGACCTCGCCCAGTCTTGGACAGCCTTTCTAGCATTTCCTGTTTTAACAGGAAGAGGTTGGATTGGCAAGCGTGCCACAGAATCACCTCAACCTTAAAATGGTGGAATGAGCAGGAAACTGTTGAAAGGATTAACCTGTGAAGAACACTTGATGGCCAGCTCAGAGGATTCAAAGTACATATGCAGTAGACAGCTCTGGGATTTGTCTTCCTCACAGACAGCCACGAAACAGAGAAGAACCATGGAACCCATTCAAAGAAACAACATCATCAACCCGCACCCCTCCCAAGTAAAAAAAAATCAGATTGCACAAACAGCAACAACAAACAGAATACAAAACACATATTCAAAAGGCATTTTTCAATTCAGCTCGGTGTTCAGTATCTGTAGGTCATCCCAAATCAAAATTGCCCAAACTAGCAACAAAGAACTAGCAATCAGAAACTAGAAACACATCATTAGGGTGAATTAGAGCCCACAATCCACAAACCGCGTTGATTAAACCTTGCTCCAGCAACATCCTCCGACAGCAACGAGGGAGAGAGAGATTGTTTGAACATGAGGACCTTCCCTTGGGAGCAGAGAGCGAGAAGGAGAGAGAGACACATGCAGACACGTTCCTTCAGCAGCAACGAGTGGGAAGCAGGTCGATGGCGCTGAACAGCCACTTGCCTCCGCACCCACCTTGATGATTTCAGTCTTCCTCAGCACTTTGATCGGCAAGAGAAAGAGTTGATTGTAGGCACACACCCTGTCTCCATCCCGTACACTTTGCTCGCAGCATGGTACCCCTCAGAGACAGCAAAGGTCCAGATCCTCCAGCCTGTCTGAAAACACCCACCAGAATGTAGATAACAGGCTCCAGCAGTAACAGAACCACATCCAAAATAAAAAGAAGACGTAAAAGAAATGAAAGAAGTTACTCTGTGACCCATCTTGGGGCCACTGTCCTTGGTAGCAATGTTTGCTGGTGCAGATCAAGTCCTGATAATCATCTCCAATGAGAATGTGAGTTTTCCCATCTTGCACTGTTGAATGGTGATAGTGAAGTTAGACTTGTGCAGTGTTTCTCTAGATGATGACACCTGTGCGAGAGAGTTTATAAAGTGGAAAATCCTTTGCACTGGGGCAGTTCCACTCTCTTGATGTCGGAAAACCAGGTCCAGTGGTATGAGTAGTTGTCACAGCCGGAGTCATCCTTGGTTGCAGTGGGTGACCATGAAGTGCCTTGTCATGCCCTTCACTCTGTTGCAAAACTGCCTTCTTGGCTGTTGGATCTCGCTGTTGATCTCATCCACCCAGTCTGCTGGAGCTGACATCTCATGCCAGGTCACGCACTACCCTATTTCACCAGGCTACCCTCACCTGCTTTAGCCCACCTGTCGAAGCAGTGTACCGGGGTGTGGCCACTGTCGCATGCAAAACAGCTACTTGGTCCCAGGGGTGAGAGCTGAGTGTCCAGTGGAGACCAAAGATGAGCCGTCCCAAAATGGACAGGGCAAGCCCCTTCCCCAGAGGTGCTACCCCTCCCTGGTTACCCCATACACCGAGTGCACTGTGCTGGTGTCACTGTCCTACTGTGTTTTCATATGTCCTACTGCAATGTAGAAGAGTTTCTCCTGCCAAGAGTTGCTTATTACTTCATCATTTCCTGTCAGTCACCTTGTGCACAGATACTCCTGCACCCAGCGTCACTTTATGTACACATATACAATTAATCTCTTGAAATCTTTTTATTAATTTTTCCAAGATGATAAACAAAATAACAATGTTGATAGAAAGAGAATGGAATAATCTTATTGTTAATAAACATACACAGAAAAAATTTCAGATTAGACAGGTATAATAGACTTCCAAACTCACGATGTAATTAATCATAGGAAAAAAAGAAATAAGAAGAAAAATAATACAAAGAAAACCCCCCAAAAAAAGAACTAAATACTAAACCCAAAAAAGCAAATGGAACAAAACAAGGCTAAACCAATATTTTAAATCGAACAGGTTCAATAATGTCGTCAACTCCGCTCCTCTATTTATATATTTTAAGTTAATACAAAGGATTCGGAAAGGTCAAATTACATCATATGAAAGTGTTGAATAAATGGTTTCCAAGTCTCTTCAAATTTAACGGAAGGATCAAAAATATCACTTCTAATTTTTTCTAAACTTAAACATAATATAGTTTGGGAAAACCATTGGAATGTAGTAGGAGGACTGGTCTCCTTCCAGTTCAGTAAAATAGATCTTCTGGCCATTAAAATAACAAATGCAATCTTCTGACAGGCTGAAGAAGATAAAGATCTATGTTCTACCATTGGCAATCCAAAAATTGCCGTAATAGGATGGGGTTGTAAATCAAAACTCAGAACTATTGAGATAATATCAAAAATATCTTTCCAATATTTTTCCAAAAGAGGACAGGACCAAAACATATGAGTTAAAGAAGCCACCTCAGAGTGACATCTGTCACAAATAGGGTTTATATGGGAATAAAAATGGGCTAATTTATCTTTAGACATGTGGGCTCTATGCACTACTTTATTAATGTATGTTTAGCGCATATAGAGGAAGTACTGACTAATTGAAAAATTTTATCCCATTTCTCTATAGGTAGGCAAAGTTGAAGTTCCCTTTCCCATTCATTTTTAATTTTATCAGGTATATCTGGCTGTAATTTCATAATTATATCATAGATAGATGCTATTAATCCCTTCTGAAGAGGATTTAAACCTAAAATTCTATCGATAATATCAGTAGGGTATGAGGTCGGAAAGGTAGGCAACATAGTATTTTAAAAATTTCTTATCTGTAAATATCTAAAAAAAAAGGGATCTAGGCAAATCAAATTTCTTAGATAACTGTTCAAAAGACAGGAAACGGTTATCCAGAAATAAGTCACAAAAACATGTTATACCTTTCGTTAACAACAGGAATTCTGCAGATGCTGGAAATTCAAGCAACACACATCAAAGTTGCTGGTGAACACAGCAGGCCAGACAGCATCTCTAGGAAGAGGTACCTCTTCCTAGAGATGCTGTCTGGCCTGCTGTGTTCACCAGCAACTTTGATGTGTGTTGCTTATACCTTTCGTTTTCCACATCAAAAAGGCTTGGTCCATAACCGAGGGTTGGAAAAAAAATTAGATATAATAGGGCTTGATAATATAAATTTGTTCGAACCAAAAAATTTACAAAATTGAAACCATATTCGCAATGTACCTTTAACTATTGGATTAACCATTTATTTATTCAATTTAGATTGTACAAAAGGAAGTGAAGTTCCTAAAATGGAAGCTAAAGAGAACCCTTGTACAGAGTAGCCTTGAAGGTTTACCCAATATGGGCTTGGAATTATATTCCAATCTTGCGTCCAAAATATTAAATATCAAAGATTTATTGCCCAATAATAAAACCTTAGGTTAGGCAGTGCTAAACCACCATCTTTCTTGGACTTCTGTAAATATTTTTTACTTAACCTGAGATTTTTGTTCCGCCATATATAAGAGGAAATTTTGGAATCAATAGTATCAAAAAAGGATTTAGGAATAAAAATTGGTATCGGTTGAAATAAATACAAAAATGTAGGTAAAATAATTATTTTAATAGCATTAATTCGGCCAACCAGTGATAGAGACAGTGGGGACCATTTAGTAATCAGTTGTTTAACCTGATTAATTAACAGTAAAAGGTTGAACTTGAATAGATCCTTATGTCTCTTAGTAATTTTAACTCCCAAATAAATAAAATAGTCAGTAGTCACTCTAAATGGAGAACATCTATAAATAGGAACCTGTATATTTAATGGAAAAAGTTCACTCTTACCTAGATTCAGTTTATAACCAGAAAAACTACTAAACTGAGCAAGCAAAGTTAATACTGCCGGAATAGATTTCCCTGAGTTAGAAATATATAATAGTAAATCATCTGCGTATAGTGATAGTTTATGAGTCTCATTTCAACGGGTAATGCCAAATATATTAGAGGAGTCACAAATAGCAATAGCTAGCGGTTCCAAGGCAATATCGAATAGTAGTGGACTAAGAGGGCAACCCTGCCTAGCACCACGGAATAGATGAAAAAGGGGAGATCTTTGATTATTAGTAAGTACTGAAGCCAAAGGAGTAAGATATATCAGTTTAATCCAAGATAGAAATATTAAATTTCGCAAGGGCATTAAATAAATATGTCCATTCAACTCTGTCAAAGGCTTTCTCAGTGTCCAATGAAATAACACATTCTGGAATTCTGGGTGAAGGAGTATAAACAATATTCATTAATCTCCTAATATTAAAAAAAGAGTAACGATTTTTAATAATTCCAGTCTGATCAGCAGAAATAATTGGAGGTAATACATTCTCCAATCTCATTGCCAATATTTTAGAAAAAATCTTAGAATCCACATTCAACAAAGAAGTAGGCCTATAAGATGCACATTCAGTAGGATCCTTATCTTTTTTAAGAATTAGGGAGAATTTTTAGGGACACAGTATCTATAGGTAAATTACATACAATCTAAGAATATAAGCTAATCTTACCTATATACAGCCACCCTCAACAATTATTGTACATTGTGTTTCATAGGGTTGATTTTTTATTTATTGTATTTTTATGCTGCTTTGGATCTGGAATAGCAACCATTTCAACCACCCTCTACGGTTATTATACATTGTGTTTCATAGGATTGATTTTATATTTACATTTATTGCATTTTTATACTGCTGGAATAGCAGCCATTTCAACCGTCTTTATACATGTGTACTGAAGAGTTGACAACAAACAATCATAAACTTTGAGTCCTGAATCTTGAATTTTGAAATTTCACAACCTACGTCAATGACAGTAAAGGTGTTTTGGATTCTGATTGTGAATTCCCAGATGACCCACTCCTGAATGGGATGCCACCAAGGCAAACAGAGGTTCCTGTGAACTGCAGGCCACTGACAGCCACATGAGGAAGGCACAGGGTGTTATTTTAGGCTTCATGATGTAGCACTCCCGGTGATCACCACCCACTTAGCTGTCAATGGAATCACACTGACACACAGCTCCCAAATAGAAAGCAAATCAACCTCCATTTTGAGACGGAGGAGAAAACTGCTCAGCAAGATATTATTCTGTATCACTGCATGAGACAGAAACTGCACTGCGGTGGACTGGAAGACTCTAAACTGCCCAAAGCATCACCTTCACCAGCCTGTCCGCTATAAAGGACATATATACAGAAAGCTGCCAGAAAAAGGCCAGTCAAAGATCCCACCCACCCTGTTCACGGACTCTTTGTCCCACTCCCATCAGGGAGGAGGCTACGTAGCATTCACGCCAGGACCACCAGACTCAAAAACAGTTACCTTCCCCAAGCAAGTCAGACTGATCATCACCTCTGCCCACGAACTTACCCCTCCACACCCCCAACCACCACTACATACACACCCCCTACTGTCACTTTATGTATGTACATACAATCAGTCCATGTATATAACAATTAGTTGAACATTGTGATTTGTAGGAAACCGTTCCAAGAAAAACATCAACATCCCCCCACTCCCACAAGTAAAAACACAAACAAATCGCACAAACGGCTACAAGGAAGAAAGAGCAAAAACACAAAAATCAAAAAACGTAAAATCGAGAGTCCAACTGAACTATAGACCAATCTATAAATTGCAGACCCAGAACTTTGGTACCATCTCTGACAGCATCGAGGACGAGGGAAACCACTCGAACACAGGGACCTTCCTCTGAGAGAGAGAGACCGCCTCATGCAGACACCTCCCTCCAGCAACAGCGAGTCAGAGGCTGGTAGACAGCACTGAACACTCGCTCACCTTGGTGCTTCAATCTTTCCCGATGCTTTAGTCAGTGATATTGGAGAGAAATAGAGCTAATTATGGGCTTGTCTTTAAGGTTCTTAGACTCGATGCCGCTTGCCTCCTTGAACCTTCTCGGAGACAGCAAAGCACCAGATCGCTCAATCGGCTCGGAAACACATGCTTCAAGCTGTAGATCACAGGCTCCAGCAGCACCAGAAACACATTTAAAAGAAAAAGAAGATGTAAAAGTGAAAGCAACTGTTTTGTGGACTATCTGGATTACATGATTAGTAAGGGTGTCAAAGGTTACAGGGAGAATGTGGTTAAGAGTGATAATAAATCAGCCATAATAGAATGGTGTAGCAGTTTTAAAGGGCTGAATGGCCTAATTCTGCTCCTACACACAGTGACCACTTATTAGATGCACCTGTACACCTGTTGGTTAATGGAAATATCTAATCAGCCAGTCATGTGGCAGCAACTCAATGCATAAAAGCATGCAGACATGGTCAAGAGGTTCAGTTGTCTAAACCAAACATCAGAATGGGGAAGAAATGTGATCTAAGTGACTTTAACTGTGGAACGATTGTTGGTACCAGATGGGATACCTCAGAAACTGCTGTCCTCCTGGGGTTTCAACAAAGTCTCTGGAGCTTACAGAGAATGGTGTGTAAAGCAAAAGATATCCAGTGAGCGGCAGTTCTTTGGATGAAATGCTTTGTTAATGAGAGAGGTCAGAGGAGAGTGGTGACTGTAACTCAAATAACCACACGTTACAACAGTGATGTGCAGAAGCACATCTCTGAATGCACATGTAGAACACTGAAGTGGATGGGCTACAGCAGCAGAAGACCACGAACATACACCCAGTGACCAGTTTAATAAGTACGGGAGGTACCCAATAAGGAGGTACCCACTGAGTGTATGTCCTATAGACTTATGGAAAAAGCCAGCAATAACCCCTTAACATTCAATATCACTCCTGTCACTGAATTCTCCCACTACCGATGTCCTGGGATTAACCACCAACTCATTTTCATTCTGATTCTGCAAACATACTAAGCACACCTTGTACACTCTCAATGCAGCACTTCGAGAAGGTCTTCAAGCACAGGGACCTACAGCAACAACTGGCGGATGCAAAACTCCAACAGGCACAAGAATTGCTGAAGGAGGCCGAGGAACGACACGGCCAAGAACGGGAATATGCAAGTATTGGCCATGCGTGCATTCCATGGGCAGATATGTTCATCTCATTTGTTGTATCTCCTCACTCGCCATTTACCTCACCTTTGTAGGTGTTGGTCCATGATTAGACCATCCAATACTTCACAAAATTTAAAGGGGAAAGTTTTTCACACAGAGGGTGGTGGGCATGTGGAATGAGCTGCCAGAGGAAGTGATAGAGATGGGAACCTTTACGTGGTTTAAAACACAAGGAATTCTTCAGATGCTGGAAAATGTTCAGAATCAAAATCAGGTCTATTATCACTGACGCATGCCCTGAAATGTGACCCTATCTAACTGTGACACTACTTTCAATGAATTACAGACCTGTATCCCCAGATCCCTCTGTTCTACTGCACTCCTCAGTGCCCTACCGTTCACTTTGTGAGACCTACACCCTTACATATGTTAAAAAGTAGTGCAAAAAGAGAACAAAATTGTGAGTTAGTGATCACTAGTGCAGGATTCTGTAAAGGGTGACTTGTAGACTGTGTCGGTGTGGAAGGCAAATGCAGTATTAGTATTCATTTAGAGAGGACTAGAATATAAAAGCAAGGAAGTGATGCTGAGGCTTTATAAGGAATTGGTCAGGCCGCATTTCGGTTATCGTGAGAAGGTTTATTTATTTATTGTAGTCTTATTCAGGTATACAGTGTGGAGTAGGCCTTTCCGGGCTGTCGAGCCGCACCATCCAGCAACTCCCAACAAGTTCGATATAACCCTAACCTAACCATGAGACAATTTACAACCCGGTACATTTTTAGACTATGGGAGGAAATGGGAGCACCTGGAGAAAGCCCACGGGGAGGACATACAGAAGATGCTGGGATTGAACTCTGAACGCCGATGCTCTGAGATGTGATAACGTCACGCTAACTGTAATGCTACCATAGCGCCCGGTATCTAAGAAAAGATGTGCCGGCACTGGAGAGGGTCCAGAGGAGGTTCATGAGAATAATTCCAGGAATGGAAGTGTTATTGTGGAGGAGCGTGTGATGGCTCAGGGCCTATACTCACTGGAGTTTCAAAGAATGAGGGGTGGCTCTCATTGAAACCTATTGAGTATTGATGGCCTATATGGAGTGGATGTTTCCTATAGTGAGAAGGTCTAGGACCAGAGACCACAGCCTCAGAATACAATGATGTCCCTTTGGAACAGAGAAGAGGAGGAATTCCTTTAGCTGGAGGATAGTGAATCTGTGGAATTCATTGCTACAGACAGCCGTGTAGACCAAGTCATTGGATATATTTTAAACCAGAGATTGATAGGTTCTTGATTAGTCTGAGCATCAGAGGTTACTGGGAGAAGGCAGGAGAATGAAGTTGAAAGGGCTAATAATCCAGGCATGATGGAATGGTGTAGCAGACCTGAGGGGCTCAATGGCCTAATTCTGCTCCTACAGAATGTCTTATGGCCTGTCCCACTGAGTTTCTCAGCAGACTGTGCATTTCTTCAGTTTCCAGCATCTGCCATCTCCTCTGCCCCCAGATTGCCATGTGCATAATGTGAGCATTGGCATTTCCATCCATTTTTGCTACAGAGTGACTAACATAGTGTGCTCACCTTCATTTGTCACTGGATTGAGATCAAGAGCCACGAAGCAGTTCTGTAAAACTCTGGTTAGACAATAACACACCACCGCTCCTCTCCATCTCTAGTCCTCGCCCTCAACAACTTTCTCCAGACTCAGGGGTGGGGGGTGTGTAGCCATGGACACTCGCATGGGCCCCAGCTATACCTGACTTTTCATGAGCAGTGGATCTTAGGCCAGGAGGGGCAGGGTGAGTGAGGTGGGGAACTGATAAGAGCAGAGTACTGTTGCTCATGACTGGATGTCTCTTTATGATCTCTTGCGTTCTCTCTCTCTCTCTCTCGACAAACAGCTCCTGACCCAGGCTGCAGAGTGGAAGCTGCAAACCAATGTGATGAAGGAACAAGAGACACTGCTCAAGGCCCAGGTCGTTATACTGCCATTTCCGGCACAGAGACGCACACCACCTATATGTTTTGCGCATGGCCTCACAATGTACCGTCCGTGTCTCAGCTGCCAGCTCACTGATTCACAGTCTTTGCATGGGACAAACACAGCCTCTGCCTCCTCAAATCATGTTAGTGCACCTAACCCTAATGCGAGTGTGTTATTTTAACCTACCGCTTATTGCAAGAAAAACTCCTCAGAGAGTTTTGTTAGCAAGCTCAACAAATTGCCATGTGCATAATGTGAGCAATGGCATTTCCATCCATTTTCGCTAGAGCAAGTGACTAACATAGTGTGCTTGCCTTTATTTGTCACTGGATTGAGATCAAGATCCACGAAGCAGCTCTGTAAAACTCTGGTTAGACAATAACGCACCACCGCTCCTCTCCATCTCTAGTCCTCGCCCTCAACAACTTTCTCCAGACTCGGGGGTGGGGGGTGTGTAGCCATGGACACTCGCATGGGCCCCAGCTATACCTGACTTTTCATGAGCTACGCAGAACAGTCCATGTTCCAATCCTTCTTCAGTAATGCTCCCCAAGTCTTACTCTGCTACATTAACAACCACATTACTGATGCTTCACTCACCCATGCTGAGCTCATCAATTTCATCAACTTTGTCTCCAACTTCAACCCTGCCCTTAAATTCACTTGATCCATTTCTGACATCTCCCCACACTTTCTCCATCTCTGGAGACAAACTGTCGATCAATAGCTTTTATAAACTTACCGATTCCCGCAGTTATCTTGACTATACCTCTTCCCACCCTGTCTCCTGTAAAAATGCTGTTCACTTTTCTCAGTTCATTTTTCTCCGTCGCTTCTGTTCCCAGGATGCGGCCTTCCTTTCAGAGATGTCCTCCTTCCTCAGAGTGGAGTTTCTTTCTCTCCCCTACTGATGCTGCTCTCACCCGCATCTCCTCCATTTCCAGAACATCCACGCTCACCCCATCTCCCCGCCGCCTTAACAGTGATAGAGTTCCTCTTGTCCTTACCTTCCACCCCAAGAGCCTCCACATCCAATACATAGTCCTTTGCAACTTCCGCCATCCAAACAAAGGGATCCTACCACTAAACATATCTTTACCACCTGCTTTCCATAGGGATCACTCCTGCTGTGATTCCCTTGTCTGTTTATCCCTCACCACTAATCTCCCCCTCAGCACTTATCCCTGTGAGCAGCCAAAGGGCTACACCTGCTCATTCACCTTCTTCCTCACCCCCATTCATGGCCCAAACAGTCATTCGCTTATGAATCTACTGGGTTGTCTATTATTTCTTGTGTTCCCAATATGGCCTCCTCTACAATGGTGAGATCCATCGTAAATTGGAGGACTGCTTCATCAAGCACCTCTGTTCCTTCTACCAAAAGACGAACTTTACAATGGCCAAACATTTTAAATCCAAATCCCATTCCCATTCTGACATGTTGGTCCATGGCCTCCTCTTGTGCCCAGTGAAGTCACCCTCAACATGGAGGAGCAACACATTATATTCTGTAACGGTGGCCTCCCAACCAGATGGCATGGATATCGAAAAAAATTCCTCCCCCTCCCATAAAACCATAATACATTGGAGTATAATTAGGCCATTCAGCCCTTCGAGATCACTCTGTCATTTCATCATGGCTGATCCAAATTTCCTCTCAGCTCCGATCTCCTGTCTTCTCCCTGTATCCCTTCAAGCCCTGACTAATCAAGAATCTATCAACCTCTGCCTTAAATACATAAAGACAACCTCTACAGCTGCTTGTGGCAACAAATTCACCACTCTCTGGCTAAAAGAATTCCTCCTCATCTCTATTCTAAAAGGATGCCCCTCTACTGTATTCTGAGGCTGGATCCTCTGGTCTTAGACTCTCCTATCACAGGAAACATCCTCTCTACATCCACTCTAGAAAGATCTTTCACCATTCAGTACGTTTCAATGAGATCATCTTTCATTCTTATGAATTCTAGTGAATACAGGCCCAGAGCCAGCAAAGCTCTTCATATGACAAGCCATTCAACCCTGGAATTATCTTCATTAAACGCCTTTGAACCCTCTCCAGTTTCAGCACATCCTTTCAAAAGTAAGAGAGAGTGGTGAGTGCGTGGAATGGGCTGCCGGCGATGGTGGTGGAGATGGATACAATAGGGTCTTTTAAGAGACTACTGGAGAGGTAAATGGAGCTTAGAAAAATAGAGGGCTATGGGTAACCCTAGGTAATTTCTAAGGTAAGGACATGTTCGGCACAGCTTTGTGGACGGAAGGCCTCTATTGTGCTGTATGTTTTCTATGTTTCTAGCAACTTGATTTTCCCAATCTACCAGCATATTCAAATTGCCCCCATGACTAACATAGCATTACCGTTTTGACATGCTTTTTCTGTCTCCCATCGTAATTTGTAGACCACATCCTGGTTACTATTTGGAGGCCTGTAAGTAACTCCCATCAAGGATTTCTGACCTCTACCCTCTGATCCTCTGTCATCTCTTTCTAAAGATTGGATTTCATTTTTTACCAGCAGAGCCACTCCTCCTCCTCGGCCTACCTGCCTGTCCTTTAAGTAGATTGTGTATCCTTGGATATCAAGCTCCCAACTACAATCATCTTTCTGCCATGACTCAGTGATGCCTACAACATCATACCTGCCAATCTCTAACTGCACTACAAGAACATCTACCTTATTTCATATACTGCATGCATTTAAATATAGCACCTTCAGACCTCTATTTGTCACCCATTTACACTGCAACCTATCCTGAAACTTTGCCCTATCATTTTCCTGACTGTCTCACTATACACTACCACTGCTTGTAAACCAACATCGCTACTTTAAACCCTATCACTCCAGTTCCCATCCCCCTGCCAAATTAGTTCAAACCCTCCCCAATAGCTCTAGCAAACCTCCCCTTTCTTCCATTCCCCACTATGTCCTCTTACCTCTTCTCACCTGGCTATCTCTTCCCCCTGGGCTCCCTCCTCCTTCCCTTTCTCCTATGGTCCACTCTCCTCTCCTATCAGATTCCTTCTTCTCCAGCCATTTATCATGGCTTCATCTATCACCTTCAAGCTATCTTCCTTCACCTCCCTCACAATTTTATTCTGGCATCTTCCCCCTTCCTTTTCAGACCTGAAGAAGGGTCTCGGCCCAAAATGTCGACTGCTTATTCATTTCCACAGATGCTACCCGACTAGCAGAGTTCCTCTGGCATTTTGTGTGTGTTGCTTTGGATTTCCAGCATCTGCAGAGTTTCTCATGTTTATAATAAACCAATTTACCAATTTACCTTAAGAGGTGGTTAAACAATGAATCACAAGCACTTGTTGTGTAGCCATTTGATCTATTTCAATGCAGAAGAGCGTGAAGTGATACAGTTTGGGAGGTTGAATTTGAAGGTAGAGTACAGGATTAATAGTAGGATTGGGGAGATCTTGGGGTCCACATCCGAAGTTCCCTCAATGTTGCCTCACAAGTTGATTGGGCTAAGAAGGTGTATGTTGCATTAGTCTTCATTAGTTGGAGGATTGAATTCAAGAGCTGTGAGGTAATATTGCAGCTCTATAAAACTTCTGTGAGACCACACTTAGAGTATTGTGTTCAGTTCTGGTCACCTCATTATAGGAAGGATGTGGAAGCTTTAGAGAGGGTGCAGAGGAGATTTTCTGCCTGAATTACAGAGCATGTCTTATCAGGAAAGGTTGAGTGAACTAGGATTTTTCACTTTGGAGTGGAGGATAAGAGATGACATGATAGAGGTGTACAAGATGATTAGAAGCATAGAACAATTGGATCCTTTTACCAGCCAGGAGGTCCATTCAGGAGTCCTATAATAGTGGGATAGAAGCTGGTGTTTTCAAGCTTTTGTATCTTTTGCCTGATGGAAAGAGCGAGAAGAGAGAATGACCAGGGTGGTGGGGGTCTTTGATTTCATTGACTACTTTTAAGACAATAACCCTAGTATAGTGCATGCTTTTTCTTTAAATCTGATGCTATCTATAACTTCTTCCATTAACTTCATAGTGTGCATCCTTCTCAAAGCACTTTCTTCCCTATCTTTGCTATGATTAATGAATCTCATAAAACTCATTATTATTGAGGTGCTACCTCAAGAGGCAACATCCATCATCAAAGATCCCCACCATCCAGGCCATGCCATCTTCTCACAGCTCCCACTGAGTAGGAGGAACAGAAGCCTGAAGTCTCACACCACCAGGTTCAAGAACAGCTGTTTCCCTTCAACCATTTGATTAGTCATGGAGTCATAGAACTCTACAGTACAGAAACAGGACCCTCAGTCCACCTAATCCATACCGAACCATTAATCTGCCAAATGTCCAATTGACCTGCACCTCGTCCATAGCCCTCCATACCCCTCCCATCTATGTACTTATCCAAACCTCTTAAATGTTGAAACCTACCCCGTATCCACCACGTGCACTGGCAGCTCATATCACACTCTCACCACCCTCATGAAGAAGTGAAGAAGATCCCCTTCATGTTCCACTTAAATATTTCACCTTTCACATTCAACCCATAACCAATAGCTTTAGTCTAACCTCAGTGGAAAAAGCCTGCATATGTTTACCCTATCTCTGCCTCTCATAAACATGTACACCTCCATCAAATCTCCTCTCATTCTCCTATGCTCTAGAGAATAAAGTTCTAACCTATTCAACCTTTTCCTTGTAATTTTTTCCTGCAATCTTTTCATCTTATTTACATCTTTCCTGCAGGTAGGTAAACAAAATTGCACATAATACTCCAAATTAGGCCTCACCAATGTCTTATACAACTTCAACATAACATCCCATCTCCCGTACTCATTTCTTTCATTTATGAAGGCCAATGTGCCAAAAGCTTTCTTTACAACCCTATCTACCTGTGACACCATTTCAAAGGAATTATAAACCTGTATTCCAGATCCCTTTGTTCCACTGTGCTCCTCAGTGCCCTCCTCTGGTTTGTCCTCCCAAAGAACAACACATCACACTTGTCTGCATTAAATTCAATCTGCCATTTTTTATCCCATTTTTCCAGCTGGTCCAGATCCTGCTACAAGTTCTGATAGTCTTCCTCGCCGTCCACAACACCCCCAATCTTGGTGTCATCCACGTATTTGCTGATCCAGTTAACCACATTCTCATTCAGATCATTGATATAGATGACAAACAACAATGGACCCAGCATCGACCCCTCCAGCACTTCACTAGTCAAAGGCCTCCAGAAAGAGAGACAAGCACTCTCTGGCTTCTCCCACAAAGCCAATGTCTAATCTAATTTAATACCTCATCTTGAATGCTGAGCGACTGAACCTTCTTGTGGGACCTTGTCAATCCCTTGCTAAAGTATATGTTAGCAACATCCACTGCCTTGCCTTAATCTACTTTCCTGGTAACATCCTTGAAAAACTGAGTAAGATTGGTTAGACATGACTTAACATGCACAAAGCTATGCTGACTATCCCTAATCAGTCCCTGTATATCCAAATACTCATTTTTCCCGTCCTTTTGAATACCTTCCAATAACTTTCCCACTATTAACATCAGGCCCACTGGTCTACAATTCCCTGGTTTACTCTTAGGGCCTTTCTTATACAGTAGAACAACATTATCTATCCTCCAGTCCTTCCATGGCTAAGGATGATTTAAATATCCCTGCTAGGGTCCCGGCACTTTCTGCATTTGCCTCCCACAGGTCCAAGGGAATACCTTGTCAGGCCCTGGGGATTTATCCACCCTAATTTGCCTCAAGACAGTAAGCACCTCCTCCTCTGTAATCTGTATCAAGTCCATGACCTTGCTGCTGTATTGCCTCACTTCTATGGACTCCATGTCCATCTCACGAGTAAATACAGATGCAATAACATCCACTTAAGATCTCCTCCATCCCTTTCAGCTCCACACATAATTACCATTCCGATCGTCCAAAAGACTAATGTTGTCCCTTGCTATCCTTTTGCTCTTAATATATCTGTAGAACCCATTCACCTTGTCTGCTAGAACAACCTCATGCCTTCTTTTAGCCCTTCAGATTACCTTCTTAAGTGTTCCCTAGCATTTTTTATACTCCTCAAGCACCTAATTTGTTCCTACCTGTCTATACCTGCTATGCACTCTTTCTTTTTCTTAACTAGGGCCTTAATATATCTCAAAAACCATGATCCCCAAAACCTATTAACCTTGGCTTTTAGTCTGACAGGACCCTACACAACCTGTACTCTCAAACTTTCATTTTTAACCCTCTCCCACTTATCAAGCACACCTTTGCCAGAGAACAACCTGTCCCAATCCACACTTGCCACATCCCTTTTGACGCAATCAGAATAGGCTTTCTCCAATTTAGAATTGCAACCTGAGGACCAGACCTATCGTTTTCCATAATTACCTTAAAACAAATGGCATTATGATCGCTTGATGTAAAGTGTTTTTCTACGCAAACTTCTGTCACCTGCCCTGCCTCATTCCCTATTAGCAGATCGAGAACTGCACACGCTCTTTTTGGAATTTCTACGTACTGATTATGGAAACTTACCTGAGTATGTTTGACAGACTATTTCCCATGCTACATTTTACAGTATGGGAGTCACAGTCAATATGTGGAAAGTTAAAATCACCTAGTATCACAACCTTATGTTTTCTGCTACATTCTGCGATCTCTCTACAAACCTGCTCCTCTAAATCCCATGGACTGTTCGGTGGTCTATATCCCATTAACGCAGTCATACCTTACTTATTCCTCACTTCTACCCTTAAAGCCTCACTAGATAAGCCCTCCAGCCTATCCTGACTGAGCACCGTTGTGACATTTTTCCAGACTAGTAATGCCATTCCACCATAAGAAAGCAGCATCCATCATCAAAGACCCCCATCATCCAGATCATACTCTCTTCTTGCTACTACCATTGGAAAGGAGGGAGAGGAGCCTTTGGTCTCACACCACCAGGTTCAGGAAGAGTTCTCACCCATCAAACATCAGGCTCCTGAACCTAGGGGGATACTTTCACTCACCTCAACACTGAAATAGTTCCACAACCTACAGACTCACTTTCAAGGACTCCGCAATTCATGTTCTCAGTATTATTTATTTTTATTTGCATGAGTTGTCTTTTGCACATTGGCTGTTTGTCAATATTTGTTTATGTATATTTTTCATAAATTCTATTGTAGTTCTCTATTTTCCTGTAAATGCTGGCATGAAAATTAATTTTAGCATAGTATACGGTGAGATACATGTACTTTGATAATAAATTCACTTTGACGTTGACTGTATGTCTGCCATTCCATTTCTAGCTGAAACTGTACTCAGAGAAGTTTGAGGACTTCCAGGGGACGCTAGCAAAAAGCAATGAGACATTCTGCAGCTTCAAGCAAGACATGGAAAAGGTCATTTAACTAAAAACTCTTTCATTAACCTCTCACATCACCAGAAAGATGTGGCTTGCTATATACAGTGTACCCAACTAGCAAACGTATCCAGTTTACTGAAGTTCTTCACGAAGAACATCCATTGTTTTTTAAAAATCTGATCTGGCCTATCTATGACTTGAAGTCCACCAACAAACAATTTGCTGGAGAGACTCAGCAGGTTGAGCAGTAGCTCAGCAGAGTAGTGTGATGCTTTACAGCATCAGTAGCTGTTGTTCAGTCGTTAAGTCGAGTCCAACTCTTCATAACGTCATGGACCATAGGGTCCATAGGGTTTTCGTGGCAAGGCACAGAAGCAGGTTGCCGGGCCTTTCTTCTGTGCAGATACTGCTGCTGCCCAGGTTGGGACCCGGCTGGTTTTGAACTCAGGACCATCTGCCTTGAAGTCCAGTGCTGATGCCACTACGCCACCAGCTGGCCCCCAGCGTCAGTCACCCAGGTTCAATTCCTGCCGCTGTCTGTAAGGAGTTTGTATGTTCTCCCTGTCACTGCGTGGGTTTTCTCTGGGTGCCCCAGATTCCCTGGCTTCCTCCCACCTTCCATAGATGCATGCTACGTTGGCACAGGAAGCGTGGCAACACTTGCGGGCTACCCAACACAATCCTGAACACAAGAGGTTCCATGGTTTCTGGAAATCCAGAGTAACACACGCAAACTACTGGAGGAACTCAGCAGGTCAGGCAACCTCTATGGAAAGGAATAAAGAGTTGACATTTTGGGCGGTGATCCAGCACAATCCTCGCTGATTTAATTTGACACAAATAATGTGTTTCACTATATGTCTCAATGCTTCAATGTTCACGTGGCATTTAAAGCTTCTTTGTCTGTGGGAAGAAAGGAATTACCGAAACTTTGGTTTGAAAATACGAATCAGGACTGATGTTGTCTGACCCTCTGAGCTCCTCTAGCAGATTGTTTGTTGCTCCAGGGTCCAGTGGCTGCTGTCTGTGGTGTCTCTAGAATCCCCCACCACCCTCCCACCCCCCAGTGTGTGGTTAAATCTTTACTGCAGTCTGGAGGACCTTCAAGGTGCTGCACCTTTCTAGGGTGATTAGATTAGATTAGATTATGAGGACACGCAATCCTCTTTTATTGTCATTTAGTAATGCATGCTTTAAGAAATGATACAATATTCCTCCGGTGTGATATCACAAAAACACAGGACAGACCAAGACTGAAAAACTAACAAAAACCACATAATTATAACATATAGTTACAACAGTGCAACAATAACTTGATGAAGAACAGGCCATGAGCACAGTAAAAAATTCAAAGTCTCTCGAAAGTCCCACATCTCACGCAGACGGGAGAAGGAAGAAAACTCTCCCTGCCATGTCCGACTGCAATCCGACTCTGAGTCGTCTGAAAACTTCGAGCTCCGGTCAGCCCTCTGACACCGAGTACCGAGCACCATCTCTGCCGAATGCTTTGATCCCAGCCTCGGTCACCAGCAGCAGGCAAAGCCAGGGATTTTGAGGCCTTCCCTCCGGAGATTCTCGATCGCACAGTAGCAGCGGCAGCGAACCGGGCATTTCAGAAATTTCTACAGATGTTCCTCTGTGCCTTCTCACGTCTGTCTCCATCAAATCAGAATTGTGCACGGCATCCTACTTACAAATACGATATCATTTCACCGGAGAGCTGCGTGCACTGCATCGTGCCGCTATCTTCTCCTCCCACCATAATTAGGGATGGGTGATGAATATTGGCAATGTCCACATCCAGTAAATGAACAAATAAACTTAAGAAAACATTTTACATCAATACTGACCATCTCAATTTGGGAGGTAGTGAAAACATTTGTTTTGGAGGTGTGATGAACAATGGTCAGAAGATCCCAGTGTATTGGACTGCTATATCCCTTGAGCATCAGAGTCTAATTTTTGCACAAATTTCTTTCCTTCGTCAGACAAAACTGGGGAGGGGGTCATGATGAGAGGTTTTCTGGAAACAAATGTCAGGAAAGAAAAACACACAAAATGCTGGAGGAACTCAACAGGTCAACAGGCAGCATCTATGGAGGGGGATAAACAGTCAATCTTTCATGATGAAACTCGTCTTCAGGTCTGGAAAGAGGGGGGTAGAAGCCAGAATGAGGTAGGTGGAGGGGAAGGAGTACAAGCAATAATGTGATGGGTGAAGCCAGGTGAAGGGAGAGATTCTGGATTTCCTGTTCGACAGAATCTCTCATGTTCAAGAAAGAATAATATTGTATTTATATATTGCTCCTAATATTGCAATGTACTTCCACAAAGAACCATCTTCTAAATTGTGGTTGTTCAATACAGAAAACAGTGGCCAATTTGCACAAAAGGAAGACCCACAGTGTGTAATGAGATGTTGGTTCGATAATATATTGAGTGAGGGGTAACACTGGTCAGGGCACTAGGAAGTGACTACCATGATCTTTGAAATATCTCTCTGGATTATCTGGCTTGGTAGGCAATCAGTTTAACTTTGAACAAGCCTAAGAGTGGAAAACAAACCAATGTTTTATTTTATTTATTTTAGTTAGAGAAACAGTTTGGAACTGTTCGAGCCGCACCACCCCAGCAAACCCTCAATAACTCCGATTTAATCCTACCCTAATCACGGGACAGTTTATGATGACCAGTTAACCTACCCTGTACATCTTACAACTGTGGGAGGAAACCGGAGCACCCAGAGGAAATCCCACGCGTTCCATGGGAAGGACATACAGAGGGCACCAGAACTGAACTCCAAATCCTGATGCTTCGAGCTGCAATACGCTATGGTACCGTGGTGTTCAAGTTCAGCCCCAGTGCTACGTGCCAGCTGAGATCCTCCAACTGAGCCCATCCCGTCTGCCTGCATTTGGCCTGTTTCCCTCTCTTCCCACCACTACCATCGGGAAGGAGGCACAGGAGCCTTATTGTGGGTCCTACGCCACCGGGTTCAGGAACAGTTATTAGACCTCAACAATCAGCCTCTTGAACTTGAGAGGATAACTTCACTCTCCTCGACACTGAGCTGATTCCTCAACCTGGACTCACTCTCAAGGACTCTATGACTCATGTTCTCAATATTAATTATTTGTTTTTTTTATTATTGCCATGATTTGTCTTCTTTAGCACATTGGATGTTTGTCGGTCCTTGTTTATATACCATTTTCCCTAAATTCTATTGCATTTCTTTATTTTCCTGTAAATGCCTGCAAGAAAATGAATCTTAGGAATGTATATAATATACATTCTTTGATAATGAATTTACGTTCACAGTCTTGATTGGCTTCAAGAAGTTTGGCTAACAGAGTTTGGGTAAATGGGTGATTTTTCGACAGGTACTTTGTAACCAGTGAGGTTACAGAGATCATTTCAACTCTTTCTCAGTTTAACTGAGTAGAATTGAAATTGGAATTGGTTTATTTTTGTCACATGAATGAAGGTACATTGAAAAGCTTAAAGATAAGATTAGATTAGCTTTATCTGTCACATGTATATCGAAACATACTGTGAAATGTGTTATTTGTGTTAAAACCTTTTGAATGTTGAAAAGCCTAGACAGAGTAGATGTGGAAAGGATGTTTCCCATGGTAGAAGAGTCTAGGACAAGAGGGCACAGCCTCAGGATAGAGGGGTGCCCTTTCAAAACAGCGATACAGAGAAATTTCTTTAGCCAAAGGGTGGTGAATTTGTGGAATTTGTTGCCACGTACAGCTGTGGAGGCCAGGTTGTTGGGTGTATTTAAGGCAGAGATTGATAGGTTCTTGATTGGACATGGCATCAAAGATTACGGGGAGAAGGCCGGGAACTGGGGTTGAGGAGGAGAAAAAAAAGGATCAGCCATGATTGAATGGCAGATCAGACTCGATGGGCCAAATGGCCTAATTCTGCTCCTATGTCTTATGGTCTTGGTGGTCCAACACAGTCCAAGGATGTTCTAGGGGTAGCCGCATGTGTGGCCATGCTTCTGGCACCAAAATAGCACGCCCATAACGTACTAACCCTAACCCATACGTCTTTGGAATGTGGGAGGAAACCAGAGCACCCAGAGGAAACACACATGATCACAGGGAGAACGTACAAACTCCTTACAGACAGCAGTGATTATCAAAGCAATCTTCCGATCCCTGGCACTGTAAAACACTACATTAACCACACTTTTGTACTAATATAAGGCATGGTCTGTCTGGATGAGCATGGAGGGATGCAAAAGAGCCTCTCCAGGTTGATTCCAGAGATGAGAGGGTTAACCTTTAAGGAGAGATTCATTGACTTGGGACTATGCTCAATGAAATTTAGAAGAGTAACGGGGGATATTATGGAAGCATACTGTTCTAAAATTACAAAAGGATTGATGAGATGGAGGCAGGAAAATTGTTTCTACTGGTAAGTGAGACTAGTCTAGGGGACACCGCCTCAAGATCCAGAGGTATCGATTTAGGACAGAGATGAGAAGAAACTGCTTTTCCCAGAGAGCAGTGAATCTGTGGAACTCTCTGCTCAGGAAAGCAGTGGAAGCTGCTTCATTAAATACATTTAAGACAGAGTTGGATAGATTTTTGCCAAGCAGGTTATGCGGAAAAGGCAGGTAGGTGGAGCCGAGCCCATGGCCAGATCAGTACGTCCTTATTGAACAGCGGAGCTGGCTCTACAGGATGGATGGCCACTCCTGCTCCTAGTCCTTATGTTTTTATGCAAGAGGAGGCACTGAGAGAGCAAAAGACAGTTGGCAATGAAAAGAAGAGTTCTACAAAGGATAAAGTGCTCTGCAGTATGTGAAGGAATTTATTCACTGTTGAAATGGAATAATCGAGTGATTTGGGGCATAATAGTATAAAGTTGAAATTACCAAAACAGACCCTAGTGACATCAGTCACTAGTGTCAGCCAGAGACATGATTTCAAATGCAATGCACACTAAAAGCTGGAGGAACCCCGCAGATCAGGCAGTGTCTATGGAGGGAAATTAACAAGTCTACAGTCCAGGTGTTCTGATGAAGGGTTTCGGACTTAAACATCAACTGTTTATTTCCTTCCACGGATGCTGCCTGACCTGCTGAGTGCCCCCAGCATTTTGTGTGTGTTGCTCAGGATTTCCAGTGTTTGCAGAATCCCTTGCCTGCAACCTTGGTCCTCTTTAGCCAGTACCACGGACAGCTCGTGCACATCTCATGAGGCAGATGCACCAGGCCTGACTTTTTGCAATGGTTGTAGATGGGAATCCAAACCTATAACCAAGACCCAAAAGGAAGTCTGGGAGGGTGGGGGTGGGGGTTGCAACTTGGGAGACAGCTACTGGTACATATATCTGTGTCTTGATCTATAACACAGATTGTTGTTCCCTCACAGATGACAAGAAAAATGAAGAAGGTTGAAAAGGAGACATTAATGTGGAAGACCAAGTGGGAATCCTGCAATAGAGCTCTCCTGGGTATGATCGAGGAGGTGAGGATTAATCTACTCCCAGCTTCCATCCACACACTATCTTTCCTCTCCACTGAAGTCCTCAACCTGTCATTCTTCAGGACAGAGGAAGATCCACATGGGGATGAGCCTCCATTAATTGCGATCCATATGTTGGTTGTTATTTCTGTACTGAGGTACAAATGGAAAATCTAGTGATCTCCAAAAGACATGCCCACCCCCACAAAAATAAATGCAAGCAGGTTTTTTTTCCGCTGAGTTTGGGTGACACCAGGACTAGAGGTTATCAGTTAAGGATGAAAGGTGAAATATCTAAGGGAAACATGAAGGTGGTGAGAGTGTGGAACAAGCTACCAGCACCGGTTGGTGCAGGTCAATGGGTCAAGGCAGCTTAAAAAGTTAGGCACAGACTAGATGGGCTGAAGGGCTGCTTTTGTGCTGTACTTTTCTATGACTATGACTCCTATTTAATCAGGTATCATTATCTTAACCTGTTAAAGATTAAAGATAATAATCTTAATGATTAGCTTTATTTGTCACTTGTTCATCGAAATACAAGAAGTGCATTGTTTTACATCAGCGATCAACACAATGTCTGAAAAGTGCTAAGGGGCAGACTGTAAGTGTCACACAGCACACCCAAACACTAACCCTAAACTTAACTGTACATGTTTGCAGTATAGAAGGAAACCAGAGTACCCGGAGGAAACCCACATGGTCACTGCGAGAGCATACGAACTCCTTACAGACAGCAGTGGGAATTGAACTTGGATCACACAGCTGGGCCTGTAAAGCATTGCACTAACTGCAAGGATGTAATGCTGAGGCTTTATGAGGAATTGCTCAGACTGCACTTGGAGTACCATGAGCAGCTTTGGGCCTCTTATCTGAGAAAGGATGTGCTGACGTTGGAGAGGGTTCAAAGGAGGCTCATGAAAATGATTCCAGGATTGAAAGGCTTCTCATATGAGGAGCATTTGATGGCTCTGGCCCTGTACTCATTACAATTCAGAAGAATGAGGGGTGACCTAATTGAAACCTATCAAATGTTGATAGAGTGGATGTGGAGAGGATGTTTTCTATGGTGGGGGTGTGGGCGGGGGGTATCTAGAACCAGAGGACATGGCCTCAGAATAGAAGGGTGTCCTTTTAGAAAAGTGATGCAGAGGAGTTTATTTAGCCAAAGGCTGGTGAATCTGTGGAATTCAATGCCAGAGCTGGCTGTGGAGGCTGGTCATTGGGTGTATTTAAGGCAGAGGCTGAGAGATTCTGGATTAGTCAGGGCATGAAGGGATACGGGGTGAAGGCAGAAGGGCTGAGAGGAAAATGGATCACCCGCGCTGAAGTGGCGGAGCAGACTTGATAGGTTAAATGAGAGAATGTCAGGGGACAAGGATGTAACTCCGGGGCTTTATAAGGCATTGGTCAGACCACACTTGGAGTATTGTGAGCAGTTCTGGGCCTCTTAGCTAAGAAAGAATGTACTGGCATTGGAAAGGCTCCAGAGGAGTTTCATGTGTAAGATCCTGGGAATAAAAGGGGTAACGTATAAGGAGCATTTAATGCCTGTAGGCCTGTATTCACTGGAGTTTAAAAGAATGGGAGGGGTTTCTATTCATTTGGGCACCACATAGCATTGTGGTTAGTGTGACAGCTTGGGATTCTGAAGTTCAACTCCAACGTCATCTGTAAGGAGTATCTATATCCTCACTGTGGAATGTGTGTGTGGGTTTTCCCCGGGTGCTCCAGTTTCCTCCCACAGTCCAAGGACATAATGTTTAGTAGGTTAACTGTTCACTGTCAATTATCCCATGATCAGGCAATGGTTAAATCAGTGGTTGCTGGGTGGCCTGTCTAGAAGGGCCAGAGGGCCTAGTCCATGCTGTATCTCGATAAATAAATAACTTCCATTGAAATGTACTGAATATTAGACCATAAGACCCTAAGATATAGGAGCAAAATTAGGCCATTCGACCCATCATGTCTGCCTCACCATTCCATCATATTGAAAAGCCTAGATAGAGTGGATGTGGAAAGTATGTTTCCTCCTCTGGGGGTGTCTAGGACAGGAGGCCACAGCCTCAAAATAGAAGGATATCACTTTAGAACAGAGAAGAGGAGGAATTTCTTTAGCCAGAGCATGATGAATCTGTGGAATTCATGGTTGTGGAAGCCAAATCATTGGGTTTATTTAAAGTGGAGGTTAATAGGTTCCTAATTAGTCAGAGTGTCAAAGTTTATGGAGAGAAGACAAGAGAATGGGGTTGAGAGGGTTAGTAAATCAGCCATGACGCTATGGGGGAGCAGACTCAATGAGCAGAATGACTTAATTCTGCTCCGATAGCTTATAGTCTTATGGCCAAATGCCCTCGTTCTGTGCTGTACCCGGCTGTGTGTTTTCTATGCTGGTGAAACTGAAAACCTGTCAAAGGAAAGGGTAGTCTAGTTTATAAATGGGAGGGTGAACACAGAGCCCCTGGGCCAAGCGTTAACAACCTGAGTCAAGCTAGTGCCTCCATGACAAGTTCATTTCTGCAGTAACCCCATTTCCACAACACCACATGCTGTAAAACACAGCAATGTTCTGAAAGAGCTGTGAACCGTGCTATGTAAATCCTTTGACCACCTGTTACAACATGGGCTTCCTCTGGGTGTTCTGCTTTCCTCCCACGGTGCAAAGATGTGCGGTTAGTTGGTTAATTGGTCACATGGGTGCAACTGGACGGCGAGGACACATTGGGCTGGAAGGATCTGTCACCATTCTAGATCTCAAATTTTTAAAAAAACTAAATGTTCAATAACATTTTAGAGTCAAAGAAAACTACATCACAGAAAAGGGCCCTTCAGCCCATCTAGTCCATGCTGAACCATAATCTGCCTAGTCCCATCAATCTGCACCCAAATCACAGCCCTCCATACCCTTCACATCCGTGTACCTATCCAAACTTCTCTTATATATTGAATTTGAGCTTACATATACCAATCGTACTGGCAGCTGGTCCCACACTCTCATGACCCTCTGAAGAAGTTTCGCTCATATTCCCTTAACACACGACCTTTAGTTGTAGTCCCACCCAACCTCAGTGGAAAAAACCTGCTTACGTTTACCCTATCCATACCCCTCATAATTTTGTGCAGCTCTATCAAATCTCCTCTCAATCTTCTATGTTCCAAGGAATAAAGTCCTAACCTATTCATTCTTTCCTTATAATTTAGGTCCTCCAGTCCCGGCAACATCCTTGTAAATTTTTTCAGTGCTCTTTCAAACTTATTTACATCTTTCCTGTAGGTAGGTGACTAAAACTGTACACAATACTCCAAATTAGGCCTCACCAATGTCTTATACAACTTCAACATAACATCACTTTGATTGACGAAGACCAATGTGCCAAAAGCTTTCTCTAAAGTATTCTCTCCCTTGAAAGTTTTCATGTTTTATTGGTTTACAGGGTTCACAACATTGAATCACAGCGGATTTAATTTGGCCTTTTTTGACATTGATCAACGGAAAAAAGACTCTTTCATGTTAAAGTGAAAGCAGATTTTCACAAAGTGATCTAAATTAATTACAAATATAAAACACAAAATAATTGATTGCATGAGTATTCACCCCCTTCAACATGACACACCAAATCATCACTGGTGCACCCAATTGGTTTTAGAAATCACATAATTAGTTAAATGGAATTCTATTTTTGGAAAACTGTGCGCAATCAAGTTGTTTCAATTGATTGTAGTAAAAGTACACCTGTATCTGGAAGGTCCAACTGCTGGTGAGTCAGTATCCTGGCAAAAACTACACTATGAAGACAAAAGAACACTCCAAGCAACTCCATGAAAAAGTTATTGAAAAACACAAGTTGGGAGATAGATAAAAAAAATTCATGTCACTGAATATCCCTTGGAGTACAGTTAAATCAATCATCAAGAAATGGAAAGAATATGACACAGCTGTAAACCTGCCTAGAGCAGGCCATCCTCAAAAACTGAGTGACCGTGCAAGAAGGGAAAAGTGAGGGAGGCCACCAAGAAATATGACAACTCTGGAGGAGTTACAAGCTTCAATGGCTGAGATGGGAGAGAATGCACATACAACTGTTGCCCGGGTGCTTTATCAGTCACAGCTTTATGGGAGACTGACAAAGAGGAAGCCACTATTGAAAAACACTCACATGAAATCTTGGCTGGAGCTTGCTAGAAGGCATGTGGGAGACTCTGCATTCAGCTGGAAGAAGGTCCTATGGTCTGATGAAACCAAAATTGAGCTTTTTGGCTATCAGACTGAATGTTATGTTTGGTGTAAGCCAAACACTGCACATCATCAAAAGCACACCATCCCTACCGTGAAGCATGGTGGTGGCTGCATCGTGCTGTAGCACTGCAGCAGGACCTGGAAGGGTTGAGAAGGTGAAGGGTAAAATGAATGCAGCAAAATCCAGGCAAATCCTGGAGGAAAACCTGACATATTCTGCAAGAGAACTGCAACTTGGGGGAAGATTTGTTTTCCAGCAAGACAATGACCCCAAGAATAAAGCCAAAGCTACACAGGAATGGCTTAAAAACAATAAAGTTAATGTCCTGGAGTGGCCAAGTCAGAGTCCAGACCTCAATCAAAATGAGAATTTGTGGCTAGACTTGAAAAGGGCTGTTCACTCAGGATCCCCATGCAATCTGACAGAGCCTGAGTAGTTTTGTAAACAAGAATGGGGATGTTCAAAGCTGATAGAGACCCATTCACACAGACTCAAGGCTGTAATTGGTGCACCTACTAAATACTGACTTGGGGGTGAGTATTTATGCAATCAATTATTTTGTGTTTAATAAGTGTAATAAACTTAGACCAATTTATAGAAATTTGTTTTCACTTTGACATAATAGAGTCTTCTCTGTTGATCAGTGTCATAAAAGCCAAATTAAATCCACTGTGATTCAATGTTGTAAAACAATAAAAGATGAAAACTTCAAGGGGGGGGAATATTTTTTATAGGCACTGTACCTGTGACACCACTTCCAATGAATTACGGACAAGTATTGCCAAATCCCTTTGTTCTACTGCACTCCTCAGTGCCCTACCATTCATTGCATAAGACCTGCCCTGTTTGATCCCACTGAAGTCCAACACTTCGCACTTGTCTGCATTAAATTCCATCTGCTACTTTTTAGCCCATCTTTCCAGCTGGTCCAGAACCCACTACAAGCTCTAATAGTCTTCCTCACTGTCCACTACACCCCCAATCTTGGTGTCATTTGCAAATTTTCTGATACAGTTAATCACATTGTCATCCAGATCGCTGATATGGATGAAAAACAACAATGGACCCAATCCCTGTGGCACTCCACTAGATACAGGCCTCCACTCAGAGGAAACTATCTACCACCATCCTCCAGCTTCTCCCATCAAGCCAAAGCCACTGTACCACCTCATCTTGAATAGCGAGCGACTGAACCTTCCTGACGAACCTCCCATTCAGAACCTTGTCAACTGCCTTGCTAAAGTCTACGTTCACAACATCCACTGCTTCACCTTCATCAACTCTCCTGCTAACTTCCTCAAAAAACTCTGTCAGATTGATTAGACACAACCTACCACACACAAAGCCACGCTGACTATCTCTAATCAGTCCCTGTCTATCCGAATACTCATATCTGGTCCCTGAGAATACCTTCCAATATCTTTCCAACAACTGATGTCAGATTCACTGGACTATAATTTCTTATTTTTTTTCTTAGATACTTTCTTAAACAGCAGAACAAGTTCTATGGTCTGGGTGCAGATTGATGGCTATCTTCCAATCCACTGATACCTCACCTGTCGCTAAGGATGAATTAAATATTTCTGCTATGGCCCCTACAATTTCTGCATGCCTCCCATGGGATCCTAGGAAACGCCTTGTCTGGGCCTAAGGTTTTATCCAGCCTAATTTGCCTCAAGACAGTAATCACCTCTTTCCCTGTATTCTGCATAGGGTCCATGAACTTGATGCTGCTTTGCCTTATTTCTATAGGCTCTGTGTCCATCTACTGAGCAAACACAGATGCACAAAATCTATTTAAAATCTCCCTCATCTTTTTTGGTTCCATGCATGGATTACCATTCTGATCTTCCAGAGGACCAATTACCATCCTTTTACTTTTCATATATCTGTAGAATCCCTTAGGATTCTCCTACACTTTGTCTCCTTGAGCAATGTCATGCCTTCTTCTAGCTCTCCTAATTTCTTTCTTAAGTGTTCTCTTGCATTTATTATACTCCTGAAGCACCTCATTTGTTCCTTCCTGTACCTGCTATGCACCTCCTTTTCCTTAAACAGGGCCTCAATGCCTCTTCAGATCCAGGGTTTCCTCAACCTGTTACCTTTACATTTACCTTCTGATAGGCACAGAACAATAGATTGCGTCTGTTTTCCTGAAGGGAAGGAGGATGAAGGGTGACCTTATAGAGATTATAATATCATGAGGGGGCAGAGATAAGATGAATAGCCATAGTCTTTTCACCCCAAGACTGGAGGGCATAGGTTTAAGGTGGGAGGGGAACTGAGAGAGTTTTTTTTCAGAGAAGGTACTGAGTATTTGGAATGAACTGCCAGAGGAAGGGGTGTAACCAAGACATTTGGACATTTTGAGCCTCACTAATTTTTATCCAGTCGCCACAGAGAGCATCCTATCCAGATGCATCACAGCTTGGTACAGCAACTACTCTACCTGTGACTGCAAGAAAATGCTGGACACAGCTCAGCTCTCCTCTGTGGACTCTGTCTATACTTCTCAGCATAATCAAAGTCTCTACCCAACCCAGACCTTCTCTCTTCTTCCCTCCCTTCAAGCAGAAGATACAAAAACCTGAAAGCACATAACATCAGGCTCAAGGACACCTATTCTGGTGTCATAAAACCATTGAACAATCCTCTAGTACGATAAGATGGACACTTGTCCTCAAAGTCTACCTTGTAACGACCTTGCACTTTATTATCTGCCAGCGCTCAATTTCTCTGCAAAGCTTTCTCCTGCATTCTGTTGTTTACACTTCTACAACCCCCAATACACCATTGTAATGAATGAACTGTATGAATGGTATGCAAGACAAGCTTTTCTTGGGAAGGAGGGGATTAATGGGGGCTGTGGGGGGAATTGAACTGGAGAATCAACTCAGGCTTGACGTGCTGAATAGCCTCGAGCTGTAAGACTAACTCTGGTCTCCTCTGTTGCAGAGGGAAATGCGTTCCAAGGAATACGAGTGCTTCCAGCTGAAGATCAAGAGGCTGGAGAACTTGTGCAGGGTGCTGCAGGAGGAGAGGACAGAGCTCTACAGGAGAATCATGAGCATGCGGAGCAAGGCAGTCGACACGGAAACTCTGCATGATGACGAGGCAGACTTCGAAGAGGGGGAACTGGGCTCCACCACAAGTTTCGGTTTGGGGGGAAGGCAACTACAAGACTTACCTGCGGCAGCTGGCGCACACTCCGCAGAAGGTGGGCAAGATGATGATGGTTCCCCACAGACCCAGCCAGCCAAACCACCGTTACTGCAGCAGCTGCCAGAGCTGATAAGGGCTGTGGGCCCAGTTCCACAAACAATCCTGGAGTCGGGCTCAGAGTCATCTCCAGCTCCAGTCCCTGCTTCCAGTCTAGTCCCTGTTTCTGCTCCCAATCTGGTTCCTGCTCCAGATTGTGCATCTCTTCTGGCTTCAGATCCCAGTCCCTTCAGTCCTCTCACTCCCACAATCACTCCACTTCCTGCTTCCAATACTATTCCCAGTCCAGCTCTCATTCCCACTGCTGCTCCAGTCCTTCATCCTGCTCCCACTCCTGTTTTTAATCCAGTTCCTAGTCCCACTGCTGCTCCTGCTCCAATTTCCACTAAAGTTCCAGTTTCCACTCTAGAACCTGCTATGGTTCCCCCTCTAGATCCACACCTGGTTCCAGTGCCACTTGCTTTTCCTGCTGCAGCTCCCTCTCCAGTTCCTATGCCAGAGATCCAGACTCCAGTTCCTACTCCAGCTCCTATTCCAGAGATCCAGGCTCTAGTTCCTGTTCCAGTACCTATGCCAGAGATCCAGACTCCAGTTCCTGCTCCAGAGATCCAGACTCCAGTTCCTGCTCCAGTTCCTATTCCAGAGATCCAGACTCCAGTTCCCACTCCAGCTCCTATTCCAGAGATCCAGACTCCAGTTCTTATGCCAGAGATCCAAACTCCAGTTCCTGCTCCAGCTCCTATTCCAGAGATCCAGACTCCAGTTCCTGCTCCAGTTCCTATTCCAGAGATCCAGACTCCAGTTCCCGCTCCAGCTCCTATTCCAGAGATCCAGACTCCAGTTCTTATGCCAGAGATCCAAACTCCAGTTCCTGCTCCAGCTCCTATTCCAGAGATCCAGACTCCAGTTCCTGCTCCAGCTCCTACTCCAGAGATTCAGACTCCAGTTCCCGCTCCAGCTCCTATTCCAGAGATCCAGACTCCAGTTCCTGCTCCAGCTCCTACTCCAGAGATCCAGACTCCAGTTCCTGCTCCAGTTCCTGCTCCAGAGATCCAGACTCCAGTTCCTGCTCCAGTTCCTATGCCAGAGATCCAGACTCCAGTTCCTGCTCCAGCTCCTATTCCAGAGATCCAGACTCCAGTTCCTATGCCAGAGATCCAGACTCCAGTTCCCGCTCCAGCTCCTATTCCAGAGATCCAGACTCCAGTTCCCGCTCCAGCTCCTATTCCAGAGATCCAGACTCCAGTTCCCGCTCCAGTTCCTATGCCAGAGATCCAGACTCCAGTTCCTATTCCAGCGATCCAGACTCCAGTTCCTGCTCCAGTTCCTATGCCAGAGATCCAGACTCCAGTTCCCGCTCCAGCTCCTATTCCAGAGATCCAGACTCCAGTTCCTATGCCAGAGATCCAGACTCCAGCTCCTATTCCAGAGATCCCTATTCCTGCTCCCACTCTGGGTCAAACAGAACTTTCCACAGCAGAGCCAACAGCTGCTCAGGCTGTGGGGTCAGAGGGAATGGAAGTCACTGATGTGAATGCTGTTGACTGACGGAAATGTATAGTCAGGTATTCCCAATTACTTCTTGCCATTAAAGCATTAATTTATTTTCCGTTATTGGGTGCCGTTATTTTATTTGGAGATACAGCACGGTAACAGGTCCTTCCAGCCCAATGAGCCGCACTTCCCAAATTACACCCGTGTGACCAATTAACCTCCTAAACCATACACCTTTGGAATGTGGGAGGAAACTGAGCACCCAGAGGAAATCCACACACACGGTCACAGGGAGAGCATATCAACTCCTTACCGACAGCGGTGGGATTGAATCCGAGTTACTGGTGCTGTAATAGTACACAGGAACTGTTAGTATTTTATAACAGTGGGATAGAAGCTGTCCTTAGTGAGATGGTACGGGCTTTTGGGCTTTCGTATTGGAGTGGCGCAATAGCACTGCGGCCAGCTTAACGCCTTACAGCAACAGCCATCAGAGTTCAGTTCTGCTGCTGCCTGAAAGGAGTTTATCATTCTCCCCGTGATGTGTCGGGTTCCTCCGGGTTCTCCCGTTTCCTCCCATATTCCAAACATTAGGGTTAGCAGGGGTTTTTTTGTGTATTTATTGAGATACAGCGCAGAACAGACCTTTCCGGCCCGTCAAACAGCAACCCGCCGATTTTATCCTAGCCTAATCACAGAACAATTTACAATGACCAATTAACCTACTGACCAGTACATCGTTGGAATGTGCGATGAAACCAAAGCACCCGGAGGAAACTCACGCAGTCACTGGGAGGCCGGACAAACTCCTTACAGGCAGCTAGGGGAATGTGGGCATGCTATGGCGGTACTAGAAGCACGGTGATACTAGCGGACTGCCACCAGCACATCCTTGGACCGTGTCGGTTGCTGATGCAAATGGCGCATTTCAATGTACGTGACAAATAAAGCTCATTTCTTTCATCCTTCCTTCTGCCCGATAGAAGAGGGGAGAAGAGAGAAGGTCCAGGATGGGTGGGGACTTTATGCCGGCTGCTTTTAGAGTCATAGAAAACTGAACCAGAGAAACAGGCCCTTTGGCCCATCTAGTCTGTGCTGAAATATTAATCGACCTATTCCCATCAACCTACATGCAGACCATAGCCCTCCACCCACCCCCCCCCCATCTATGTACCTATCCAAGCTTCTTTTAAACATTGGAACTGAGCTTGCATGTACCACTTGCACTGGCCGATCATTCCACACTCTCATGACCCTCTGAAGAAGTTTCCGCTCATGGTCCCTTTAAACATGATTATATTTATACTCTATTCTTGGTTGGTGCAACTGTGATGAAACCCAATTTCCCTCGGGATCAATAAAGTATGTATGTATGTATGTATGTATGTATGTCTGTCTGTCTATTTCACCCTTAACCCATGACCTCTAGTTGTAGTCTCACCCAAACTCAGTGGGAAAAGCCAGCTTGCATTTACTCCATCTATACCCTTCTTAATTTTGTATACATTTATCAAATCTCCCCCTCAATCTATGTTCCAAGGAATTAAGTCCTAAACTATTCAATCTTTCCTTACAAATCAGTCCTCCAAACCCGGCAACGTCCTTGTAAATTTTCCCTGTATTCTTTAAACCTTATTTGCATCTTTTCTGCAGGTAGGTGACCAAAACTGCACACAATACTCCAAATTAGGCCTCACTAACATCTTATACAACTTCAACATAACATCCCAACTCCTGTATTTAATACTTTGACCTGTGAAGGCCAATGTGCCAGCAGCTTACTTTATGACCCTATCTATCAGTGCTGCCACTTTCAATGGACATTTAAGTTGGACAGATACATGAATGGGAGGTGTATGGAGGGATATGGTCCATGTGCAGGTCAGTGGGACTAGGCAGAAAATGGTTCGGCACAGCCAAGAAGGGCCAAAAGGTCTGTTTCTGTGCTGTAGTTTCTATGGTTTCTATGGATTATGGACCTGTGTTCCCAGATCCTTTTGTTCTACCGCACTCCTCAGTGCCCTACTGTTCACTGTGTAAGACCTGCCCTGACTGGTCCTCCCAAACTGCAACACCTCACATTTGTCTGCATTGAATTCCATCTGCCATTTTTCCATCTGGTCCAGATCCCACTGCAAGCATTGCTAGCCTTCCTGGCTGTCCACTACACCCTCAATCTTGGTGCCATCTGTAAATCTGCTGACCAAACTAACCATATCATCAACCTGATCGTAAATATAGATGACAAACAACAATGGACCCCACATCAAGCCTTACAACACACCACTAGGCACAGAACTCCAATCAGAGAGGCAACCATCTGCTACCACTCTCTGGTATCTCCCACAAAGCCAATGTCTAATCCAATTTACTATCTCATCTTCAATGCTGAATGACTGAATCTTCTTGACCAACCTCCAATGTGGGACATTGTGAAATGCCTTGCTGAAGTCCTTATAGACAACATCCACAGCCTTGCCTTCATCAACATTCCTGGCAACTTCCTCAAAAAACTCTATACAATTGGTTAGACATGAGCTATCACACACCAAGCCTAATCAATCCCTGTCTTTCAAAATACTCATATATCCAATCTCTTAGAAAACCTTCCAATAACTTTTGTGAGGCAGTGAAACATATAGGCAGTCATTCAAAGGGAGGTTGGTTTCTGTGATGTGCTGAGCTTTGCCCACATGCAGTTTCTTGCATTCATGAACAGAGCAGTTGCCACGCTAAGCCATAATTCATCTTGGTAAGATATTTTCTGTATCTTCTCAAGAGCTACAAGGCATGGGGAATTAACTGCTGGCTCCCTTCAAATTTAAATTGTCCCATTTCAGAGAATGCTTTCTATGGTGCATCAATAAAAATTGGTGAAGGTCGAAGGAGACATGCAAAATTTCTCTAGCCTTCCAAGGCACTGATGAACTTTTTTGGCTGTAACATTGGACTTGGGCTGGCTACTGGTGATACCTTTTGATCTTTCCTCCTGGGAAACATAAAACCTAGAGCACAATAAAGGCCCTTTGGCCCACAATGCTGTGCCGAACATGTACTTACTTCAGAAATTACTTAGGATTACCCCTAGCCCTCTGCTGAATTTCTCATAGCTTTTTGGGTTACTTGAAGCTTTCAACCCTCTTGACTTCAGCACCATTGACATAAACAGGAGGTCACTTCCTGAAATCAGTGACCTGCTCTGTTTTTCAGAATCAGATTTATTATTATTACTGTACATGAAACTTGTTTGCCACATCAATACATTAAAAAAAATACTAAGTTACAAAACAGAAATAGCAAGTTGGTGATCATGGACATTCAGAAATCTGATGGCAAAGGGGAAGAGGCTGTCCCTAAAACATTGAACATGTGTCTTCAGGCTTCTGTACCTCCTCCATGATGGCAGAAATGAGAAGAGGTTGTATCTGAGATGGTGAGGATCCTTAATGATGGATGATGCCGTTTCAAGGCACCACCTTTTGAAAATGATAACACCATGTAGCTCTATAAAACTTTGGCTAGACAACACTGGATTATTGTGTTCAGTTATGGTCACCTCATTATCAGGAGGACGTAGCAGCTACAGAGGAGTTTTACCAGAAAGCTGCCTGGACTAGAGGTTCTGTTTTATGAGGATAGGTTGAGTGATCTAGGGCTAAAGTCTTAGCTAAAGACTTTTTCCCAGGGCAGAAATGGCTAATAGAAGGAGTCATAATTTTAAGGTGATTGGACCACCAAGAGTGGTGGTAGAACCAGATACATTAGGGATATTTAAGAGACTCTTAAATGGGCACATGGATTGTAGAAACACCAGGACCAGGCCCCTACATTGAAATTGAGCTCACATGCACCTAGTGCTGGCAACTTGTTCCACACTCTCATCACCCTCTGAGTAAAGTAGTTTCCCGTGTTCCCTTTAAACTTTTCACCCTTAACCCACAACCTCCATGGGAAAAGCTTGCTCGCATTTATCCTATCCATACTGCTCATAATTTTGTATACTAGTATCAAATCTCCCCTCAATCTTCTATGTTCCAAGGAATAAAGTCCTAACCTATTCAACCTTTCCTTATAACTCAGGTCGTCCAGACTCAGCAACATTCCTGTAAATTTTCTCTGTTCTCTTTCAACCTTATTTACATCTTTCCTGTAGCTAGGTGACTAAAACTGCTCACAATATTCCAATTAAGCTCCAGCAATGTTTTATACAACTACATAATACCCCATCTCCTGTACTCAATACTTTGATTTAATTTATGCAGGCAAATGTGCCAAAAGGCTTTCTTTACGACTCTATCTACCCATGACACCTCTTTCAGTGAATTATTAATCTGTATTCCCAGACCCCTTTGCTCTACAGCACTCCTCAGTGCCTGACTGCTCCCTGTGTAAGGCCAGAGAATGGAGCGATATGGACCATGTGCAGGCAGATGGGATTAGTTAAATTAGTGTCATAGTTCGAAGTTCAAAGTAAATTTATTATCAAATATATGACACTAAATACAACCCTGAGATTTGTTTTCTTGCAGGCATTCACAGTAGAACAGTTCAACAGAATCAATGAAAACTGCACAAAGACTGACAAGCAACCAATGTGCGGAAGACAAACTGTACAAATAGATAGATAGAGATAGATAGAAATAATACTGAGAATACGAGTTGCTGAGCCCTTGAAAGTGAGTCCACAGGTTGTGTTTGGTGTTGATCTGAGTGAAGTTATCCACACTGGTTCAGACGTAGACAGTGGGCTGAAGCGCCTGTTCCTGTTGTGTTCTTAAATCCAAAACTTTACTGCTGAACATTTCAAATTAAGTCATAAATGATGGACATTTCAACAGGTCCGACAGCCGCTGCAGAGGAAAATAGCATTAATGTTTCAAATTAGTGAAGTTTCTGTATGGTTAAGACACTTAATGAAGTGTCTAATCCCCGGTTGCTATGAAAAGTGAATGGCATGAAGGGTTAGACCCATCTCTGTTCCTCTCTAATCAAAGCTGTCTGAGCTGACAAATGTTTCCAGCAGTGTTGATTTAGGAAATAACCACCTCCAGCGAACACAAAGCCACTGATCTGTCCCAATTAAAGTTCAAAGTGAATTTATTATCAAAGTACAGTACATACAGTATATGTCACCATATACTAACTTCAGATTAATTTTCTTGCAGGCATTTACAGGAAAATAAATACAAGAGTTTACGAAAAACTATATAAATTCTGACAAACAACCAGTATGCAAAAGACAAATTGTTCAAAAATTTTAAATAAATAATAATACTGAGAACATGGAGTGAAGAGTCCTTGAAAGAGAGTCTGTAGGTTTTGGAATCAGTTCAGTGGAGTTATCCACGCTGGTTCAGTAGCCTGATGGTTGAAGGGTAAGAACTGTTCCTGAACCTGGTGGTGTGGGACTTCAGCACCTGCTGTTCAATGGCAGCTGTAAGACAGGTCTCACCCCAAAAAAATTAACAATCCACTTCCCTCCACAGATGCTGCCCGACCCACTGAGCACCTCTGTATATTGGGTGTTGCTCCAGGTTCCAGCACCTGCCATCTCAAGTCAGCACCAAGCCTTTATTAACTGTTGAGTGTACAAAGAACACACAAGACACCAAATAAAAAGGTTTCTTGCCATAATTTATTGCAAGTAAAAATGTGCTCTTAACCAAGAATGTGGGAATGTGGCTTTTACCACCAAAACAAGAAGCTTTACACCACAACGATATCCTCAAACCCTCAACTGCCATTCCCTTTTCACAAGCAGAGTGACAAAGTATCCCAGTAAATGCACGAGGCCGACAGCAGCCATGTTCCTCGTGTTACACAGCAGGGTTACAAACGCATACACGTACAACAATATACCAACTCTTCCTGTGAACATATAAGCTCAAACACACACACTCTCTCAGACACACACAACCTTCCCTAATGCAAAAATAATACTTTATTTTTCAAATAAACAATTTATATTCTGTATATTCTTGACTGGAATAAGCAGCGCGAGATCATCAATAAAATATCTTCATTAATACGGGAGGAGAAGTGACTCCATTCAGAGGGGAGATATTTTCAGTCAAAGGCCAACCTAATGATCTATTCACCACACCTACTCCAGGCTACTCCCTGTAGAGAACTAGCAGGAATTGGAATCTAGGGCAAACTTCAATAGCAGGAGAGGAGAAAAGAGTGCAGGAGGAGAGGGATGAGGGAGGAGGGCAGAGGGGAGTGGGTAGATGGTGGAGGGTGGAAGGAGGGAGGACAAAGATGAAAGGGGAGATAAGGAGAAAATACTAGTTATGTCAGAGGAGTTGATTATCTGAAACTGTTGAGTACATCACTGATCCTTGAAGGTTATGATGAACCAAGTTGGAGAATAAACTGCAGATTACGAAACCAAAGACTGGAGACAAAGCAAGGGTGGAGAATTAAAGTGACAGGGAGCATGAAGTTCAGGGGTTCTCAAACTAAGACACAACACCAGAATAATATTTGATTTATTGATCAATCAGCTGCAGCATGGAGGAAAGAGCACTGCTGATGAATCAGAGGTCTGTGAGCTCAAGTCCTGATTGAATACCCTGGACACAGATCCTGGGTTGCCTCTTCCACTCAATACCTATGGTGGATGCCTGTCGTTTGGTATTACTTCACAGTAAAGCAGAACCATTCTCTTCACTGCCTCTTCAAAATCTACCCCAGCACCAACAGCTATATCAGCCATGTCATCATTGATACTGCAATCTAACAGGCAACGAACTCCACTTTGAGTTACTGCATTCTGACGTATTTGGAATACCACACAAAATGCTGGAGGGACTCAGCAGCTCAGGCAGCATCTATGGAGAGGAATAAACAGGCGATATCTTGGGCCAAGACCCTTCACCAGGACTGGAAAGGAAGGGGGAAGAAGCCAGAATAAGATGGGTAGTTGGGGGGGGGGGGGGGAGAGAGAGGAGTACAAGCTGACAGGTGGTAAGTCAGACCTGGTGAAGGAGGCGGGGATGAAGTGAGAAGCTGGGAGGTGATAGGTGGAAAAGCTGAAAGAGCTAAAGGAGGAATCTGATACTAGGAGAATGGACCATGGGAGAAAGGGAAGGAGGAGGGGCACCAGGGAGGTGATGAGTAGGCAAGGAGAAAGGGTAAGAGGGGAGTCAGAATGGGGAAATTGAAAAGGAGAGAAGGGGCAAGGATTGAAATTACCAGAAGTTAGAGAAACCAATGGTTATGCCATCATGTTGGAGGGAATCCAGGCAGAATATGAGGTATTGCTCCTCCTCAGAGTGACCTCATCATGGCAGTAGAGGAGGCCGTGGACTGACATGTTGGAATAGGATTGGGGAGTGGAATAAAATAAGTATGTTGAAACTTCTAGCAGAAATACCAATTGATACAAACCCAAGACTTCATTCACAGTGGATGGGTTCCATCAAGTTAACTGGCCTCATCAGGGTCTCTGCTCCCTATCACTGACCAGATGAATGTACCCCCTGATGCTCAGATGAGCCCTGAGTGGGGGAAAAAAGCTGCCATCTTCTCACAAAATCCATTAAGAGCTGATACCAGAGGAGGCATCCGTACTCTCTGGGCTACACAAACCAGGGAGTTGGTCAACAGATTCCAAGTGAGAAATTACAATCAACAAAAGGGAAGAGACAGCTCCAGCCGGCGATGACTTAGGTCCCAGGGAAAGGGCAGGAGAAGACTCAATAACATGTCTACTCCACACTCAGAGGCCACTTTATTAGGTTCACCTGCATATTAATACAAATATCTAATTAGGCAATCATATGGCAGCAACTCAATGCATAAAAGCATGCAGACATGGTCAAGAGGTTCAGTTGTTGTTGAGGCCAAACTTCAGAATGAGGAATAAATGTTATCTAAGTGACAGTGAGCAATGGAATGATTGTTGGTGCCAGATGGGATGGTTTGAGTATCTCAGAAGCTGCTGATCTCCATTTTCACAAACAACGGTCTCTGGAGGTTAGAGAAAGGTGTGAAAACCAGGAAACATCCAGTGAGCAGCAGTTCTTTGAGCATAAACACCTTGTTAATGAGACAGGTCAGAGGAGAATGGTCAGACTAGTTCAAACTGACAGGAAGGGGACAGTAACTCAAATAACCATGCATTACAACAGTAGTATGTGGAAGAACATCTCCGACCGCACAACATGTCGAATCTTGAAGTAGATGGACTACACTGGGTTCCACTTCTGTACCTAATAAAGTGGCCAGAGTGTATGTGCTGTGACTAAACTAAGCAAGCTTGGGGAAGAGAGTCTTAAACAGGGGATCATTTCTATTAAGAGCAGCAAACCTCTTTAATCCCTCTCCTTTGCACTTGATCAACACTTCTCTGTAAACGCAACACTTCACAACTGGGTCTTGAACAAACCTCGGTAAGGCCAGGGAAATACCCAAGGAGAAGGGGAAAGCCCCTGGCCCTGGAGTATAGTTACGTACATTCAACCGTCAAGCACCAAGTTGCAACAGCAACTGCAAAAATAAACACCCTTTGCCATTCCCTTCGTGGTTGGAATCCAGCCTTGGAGAATAGAGTCTCATACTGACCTAACAGCTGCTTGTTTGAAAATCTTCTTCACTTGGAACAGGCTAACCCTGCCTATTTCAGCTCAGCCTCCCACCACAGCCAATCTCCGTCCCCAGTTCCACCACATAACCAATGGCTAACACTGGGTAAAGACTTACAGACAAGCAACCGAATCAGAAACAAGGTATTACACCTCTACGTAAAGAATTACTCTAGAAAGGAAAGAAAAAAAAAAGAAAGCATTCGTCAATAAGCTTCCAACACTTTGAAGGAAGAAAAGGGTTTTACAAAGTGGTAGTCCAGGTTGCCGCAGTGCGGACACTGTTGGACGTTGCTGTACTCTGAGAAATATTGCATGCCCACCCGCACATCGATGACAGGCTTCCCACAGTGCTTGCAGTTCAGTCTAGCCTGAAAAACAGGAAGAATACTTCATTAACCCTAGGTTTTCTTGTTGAAGAAGGGAGGGTAGGGAAGTGGAGACATAATCCATGCTACCACTAACATGAAAACACAACCCCTTAAACCCAATTCACCTATGCCAACCAAGTTGTCCCATCCAATTTGCCTGTGTTTGGCCAATAGCCCTCTAAGCCATTCCTTAAAGAGGACAAAGATTTTAAAGATCAGCTTTATTTGTCACACATTCACTAAAAGGTAGAGAGGATGTTTCCTATAGCGGGCGAGTCTAGGACCAGAGGGAAACAGTCTCAAAATAGAGGGACATCCATTTAGAACAGAAATGATGAGGAATTTCTTTAGCCAGAGGGAATCTGTGGAATTCACTACCACACATAACAGGTTAAGTCAATGAGTATATTTAAAGAGGTTGATAGGTTCCTGATCAGAATCTGAATCTGGATTAAAATCACCAATATATGTCATGAAACTTGTTCTTAGGTGGCAGGAGTACATTGTAATACATAATAATAAAAAACTAAATTAACAAGGGTGTGTATATATATATTATGTGTGTAATGCCTTGGTTCATATTAAAACTGTTATGCTGTATGTATTTCATTTTGGCAGCTCTGTAAGAGTAGTCTGTGCTGTTTTCATGCTTGTTTGGGTTACTGTTGAAGAGAGGGGAGAAATATGTGCCATCCAATTAGGATGGTCGGATTAAGGGGAAGTTTCTCTGGTAAGGAACACTAAGGTTGGACTTGAAGCTTTTGTTGGAGAGGAGATGAACAGAGAAGATGCTGGGGAGAACGGGTCATATCATCCAATTCGGTGGGAGACCCGTCTGTTCGAGATGGATTGTGAGCGACATTCGGAAGGTGGTGTGCTCTTTCACGTTGACCGAGGGCCCAGCGCGTGAGTGACAGAAAAGTTCAAGATGAGCTCCAACTTGTGCACATTTGACTGTTTAATTAGAATGGACCCTTTTCTTTTTGTTATTTTTTTTACTAACCCTTTAGTTAAGGCTCATAAATATAATTCCTTTAATCATATGCAGTGTACTGTCTGTTATTTTAAGGCACTAATTTGTAACTGGGTAGCAAATGACACAGCATCCACACAAACCGGGGATCGGGCTGGGAGGGTGCCTCACTCTCACGAGTTCGGCGGGACTGGAGGTTCCATACAGACCTTCTGATCGCTAGCACTGTAAAGCGTTATGCTAACCTCTACGTTACTACACAGTCCTATCCATGCGTCCAGATGAAGAATCTCAATCTACCTCATCGAGGCATTGCAAATATGAAGATGGGGGAAAGGGGAAGGTACAAACTGGCGGGTGACAGGTGAAACCGTGGGGCGGGGGGGGGTATATATGAAGTAAGAAGCTGGGGAGGTGATAGATGAAGAGATAAAGGGCTGAAGAAAGAGCAATCTGATAGCTGAGGAGAGTGGACCATGGAAGAACAGGAAAGAGGAGAACACCTTATTCTGGCTTCATCCCCTTTCCTTTCCAGTCCTGCTGAAGGCCAAAGGGACTCGGCCAAAATGTTAACTGTTTATTCCCTCCATAGGCGCTATCTGACCTGCTGAGTTCCTCCAGCATTTTATTTATTTGTTGAAATATTGAGATAAAGAATGGAACAAGCCCTCCCAGTCCTTTGAGCCACACTGCCCAGCAATGCTGATGTAGTCCGAGCCTAATCTCGGGACAATTTACAGTATAATGACCAATTAACCTACCAACCAGTATGTCTGTGGACTCAGTGAGGTCACAGGCAGAAGGTACAAACTCCTTACAGACAGCAGTGGGAATTGAAACCAGATCACCTGTACTGTAAAGCCTTGTGCTTCCTTTTGTGTCTGAGTTGCTCCGCAGAATCTAAACATGAGATTCTGCAGATGTTGGAAACCCAGAGGAGCACACACAAAATGCTGGAGGAACTCAGCAGCTCAGGCAGCATCTATGGAGAGGAATAAAGAGTTGATGTTTTGGCCAAGATTCTTCATTAGGATACATCTAGATTCTTTTGTGCTTGGGAGGAGGGAGTTCATCTTTCAGCGAGTGAGAAGAGATACGGATCACACATTCACACACCACTACCATCTTAGCAAACTAACTTTAAATGTTCTGTCTACCAGGAAAAAATGAAACCAATTTCGGCACTCACCTGACAGCACGGAGACGCAGCAAGGATATCGTACGTGTACATGGTTCCCAGCTGGTGCCAGCTGCCATCCCACCGTGACTTGCATTTGATGCAAATTATCTTGTGCACTCCTTCCAGGCAATCCACGCAAATGGCATAGAGGTGCATGAGCCTCCCTGCAACCAAAGCAAAGGGCAAGACTTGGGTTTGCTTTCACAGTCAACACATTACAATGCCAACGTGGCTCTGAATCAACCGGTAAGCATACAAGTTACATGGGCAAGAGCAGGCAACAAACATTCAGAAACTCACTGTGGAAGACTGAAGCCAAGAGTCCACCTTAACTGCAGGGTGGTTACTTTAATCCTAAATAGTAGGGAATATTTTAGAAACTAATTATGGAACATATTGACAGGGACTTGGAAAAGTTTGAATTGATGACGGAGAATTGACATGGGGTTGTTACAACCATTTCGTGTTTGAATAACCCCAGTGAATTCTCTTAATGAGGAGTACTGGTTTGGATTACTATTGTCACATTTATCAAGATACAGTGAAAAGCTTGTCTTGCATACTGTTTATATTGATCAAATCATTACACAGTGCATTGAGCTAGAATAGGTAAGACAATGGAGAATAAAGGGCAGGTAAACAATAGAGTGCAAGATCATGACAAGGTAGACTGTGAGACCATGAGCCCATTTTAAATTGCACAAGATGTCTGCTCAAGAGTCTGATAACAGCAGGATAGAAACTGCCCCTTCAGCTTGATGGCAAGTGCTTTGAGGCTGTTGTATCTTCTGCCTGATGGGAGAGGGGAAAAGATTGAATGTCCAAAGCTTTGAAGTTTTCTCTCAGGAGCATGTAAAAGATCACAGGCACCATGTTGAAGCGGGAGACAATCCTCCCTGGCAAGCTGGCCAATATCCAACACTCACCCAACATTATAGATCTAGACACTGCTTCTGGGAACTTGCTGCATGTGGATTAGAGGCCTGACGAAGGGTTCCGGACCAAAACGTCGACTGACAGTCCTGACGAAGGGTTCCGGCCCAAAACGTCGACCAATCTTTTCCACGGATGCTGCCCGACCTGCTGAGTTCCTCCAGCGTGTTGTGAGTGTAGATTAGAGGGTCTACATCTGCACTACTACAGTGGCTGAAGACATGCAGATGCTATGGGCTAGTCTGAAATTGTAGACATCAGAGTAGAATTAGGCCATTTGGCCCATTGAGTCTGCTTAGCCATTCCAACATGGCTGCGTGCGCAGCCCCGTATCTGTTAAATAGGGGCCATGGACAATTCTGATTTGATGGAGAATGGACGTGAAAGCACAGAGGAACATCTGGAGAAATTTCTGAAACGCCCGTTTGCTGCTGTCGTTACTGCATGGTCGGGAATCTTTCAGAGGGTAGGCCTCAAAATCCCCGGCTTTGTCTGCTGTTGGCGACCGAGGTTGAGGTCCAATCGTTTGGACAGAGCTGGCGCTCAGTACTCGATGTTGGAGAGCTGATCAGAGCTCGAAGTTTTCCGATGACTCGGAGTCGGACTGTGGTCGGCATAGCAGGGAGAGTTCTTCCTTCTCCCGTCTGCATCAGATGTGGGACATTTGAGAGACTTTGAACTTTTACTGTGCTCATAGACTTCATCAAGTTATGGTATTGTTGCACTGTTGTAACTATATGTTATAATTATGTGGTTTTGTCAGTTTTTCCAGTCTTGGTCTGTCCTGTGTTTTGTGATATCACACCGGAGGAAATATTGTATCATTTCTTAATGCATGCATTACTAAATGACAATAAAAGAGGACTACGTGTCTTCATAATTTAATCTAAAAAATTTATTATCCCTCTCAACTCAATTCTCCTCCCTTCTCCCTGTAAACCTTTAATGCCCTGACTAATCAAGAATCTATCAACCTCCACTTTATATACACCCAAAGACTTCGCCTAATATTTTGAAACTTCCTCAGTTATTTTTTTAATGTGATAAATTTCAGTCAGCTGTATCATAGAAACAGGCCTTTCTGCCCACCAAGACTGTACTAACCATCAACTATTGCTTGCACTAAACCTACATTAATCCCGCCATTTATTCTCCCTGCCCCCCGCCCCCCACATTCTCATCAACACCCTTAGATTCTACCATATCAGGGACAATGAACAGCGGCCAATTACCATCTTTGGGAGTTGGAGGAACCCACATGGTTACAGGGATAACATATGGACACCATACAAATAATACCGGAAGCCAGGATTGAACCCAGATCTCTGATGCTGCCAATTCAACAGCTACACCTGTTGCGTCACTGTGATACCCCAGAAATTTGGGCAATAGCCTCAGAGTCATAGAGAAATACAGCACAGAAATAGGCCCTTCGGCCCATCTAGTCATGCCAAACAATTTAAGCTGCCTACCCCCATCAGCCTGCACCCAAACCATATCCCTCCATACCCCTACCATCCATATATCTATCCAAACTTCTCTTAAACGTTGAAACTGAGCTCGCACGCACCACTTGTGCTGGCAGGTCACTCCACACTCTGAGTGAAGAAGTTTCCCCTCATATTCACCTTAAACATTTCGCCTGTCAGCTTTAACATAAGAACATAAAGAATAGGAGCAGGAGTAGGTCATCCAGCCCATCGAGCCTGCCCCGCCATTCAATAAGATCATGGTTGATCTCTCTGTAAACTCAGCCTGCCTTTTCCCCATAACCCTTAATCCCCCTACTAGGTAAAAATCTATCTAACTGTATCTTAAATATATTTAGTGAAGAAGCCTCAACTGCTTCCCCGGGTAGAGAATTCCACAGATTGACCACTCTCTGGGAAAAGCAGTTTCCCCTCATCTCCGTCCTAAATCTTCTCCCCTGAATCTTGAGGCAATGTCTCCCATTTCTAGAGCCAGAGCATCCTATTCTTACTGTCACTGGCACGTGGCACAGGTAGCAATCCTGACATTACCATCTTCGAGGTCCTGCTTTTTAACTTCCTACCAAGCTCTCTATACTCACTCTTCAGGACCTCCTCACTCTTTCTTCCTACGTCATTGGCACCAATGTGTACCATGACATCTGACTGATCACCCTCCCACTTCAGAATGCTGTGCACTCGATCAGAGACATCCCTGACCCTGGCACCCAGGAGGCAACAAACCATCTGGGAGTCTCTGACACAACCACAGAACCTCCTTTCTGTACCTCTAACTATCGAGTCCCCTATCACTACCACTCTCTTCTTCTTCCACCCTCCCTTCTGCACTGCAGAACCAGACTCAGTGCCAGAGATCTGGCTAATACAGCTTGTCCCAGGTAAGTCATCTCCCCCAACAGTATCCAAATCGGTATACTTGTTGTTGAGGGGGAATGGCCACAGGGGAACCCTGCTCTGCCTGCTCTTTTCCCTTCCCTCGCCTGACGGTAACCCAATTACCTGTGCACTGCTCCTTTGGCGTAACTACCTCCCTGAAGCTACTATCTATAAACACCTCATTCTCCCAAATGATCTGGAGGTCATCCAGCTCCTGCTCCAGTTCCCTAACGCAGTTTGTTAGGAGCTGCAGCTGGATGCACTTCTTGCAGGTGTCGTCGACTTCCCAGATCCTGCAAGAGGAGCATTCCAACATCCTGCCTGGCATTCTCTCTACTCTAAACAAAGAAAACAAAACTTACTGGAACCTACCCTCACCTCTGCCTGTTCACGCTGAAGCCTGTTGAGCCAAAGCCGTCCCACTCTGCTCCCTCTCACTCCACCGCCCGCTGTATATGGTGGTCTTTTTTTTTTAAACCTTTGGTGCTCTACGTCACACACCTGCGCAGTCTTGTCTCTTTTCCCCAAGCAGTGGAGAAAAAAAAGAACAACTTCTCTCCGAGATTCCTTACTCCTTCACTCTCAGCTTCTTGCTCTGATTTAAAAAAGACCGTTGAAAATTCCTCTCCTTTTCAAACCTTTGGCGCTCTACGTCACGCGCCTGCGCAGTCTAGCTTCATTTCCCCGAGCAGTGGAGGAAAAAAAAACAACTTCTCTCTGAGATTCCTTACTCCTTCACTCTCGGTCTCTTGCTCCGATTTAAAAATCTTGAGCATCTATGGAAAAGAGTAAACAGTCGACACTCCAGGCCAAGACCCTTCTTCAGGACTTGTAAAAGCACTTGTAAATTTTCTCTCTTCTCTTTCAACCTTATTTATATCTTTACTGTACGTAGGAAACCAAAACTGCACCACAGTGGCAAACCTGCTAATTCTCCCACAATACAACAAATGATCCAGCCTACTTAACTACCCTCTTCTGTTAGCAACCATTTTAAAAGCCATTAAAAAAAATGCACGGACACATTCCCTTATCAAAGCTCAATGTCACGGAATCCACTCGTTCATGCCCACCAGCACTGGATACCCAACCAGCTGCTTGGAGAGGAACAGTAAACCATTAACTTGGTTGTTCCGTTCCTGATGACTATGCACATGGTGAAATTCAGCACACAGCATCCCTGCTGATAAATTACAAGAGGTATAGATTGAACCGACAGCCAGATTTTATCCCCCAAGGGAGGAAACAGCGAATATGAGGGGGCACACAAAAAACTGGAAGAACTCAGCAGGTCAGGCAGCATCTAAGGAAAGGACTAGTGCCGAGGTTTTGAGCAGAGATCTTTCATCAGGACTGCCTTCTCCCAATAACTTCTGAGGCCCTGACTAATCAAGAAGCCATGAACCTCTACTTTAAATATACTCAATGACTTAGCCTCCACAGCCGTCCGTGACAATGAATTCCAGAGATTCACCACCCTCTGACTAAAGGAACTTCCCATCTTTGCTCCAAATGGATGTCCTTCTATTCTGAGGCTGTGCCCCCAGGTCTGGGACTCACATACTACAGGAAATATTTTCCCCACATCCACTCTGTCTAGTCCTTTCAATGTTTGATAGGTTTCAATGACATCCCCCAAATTCTTCTAAACTCAAGTGAGTACAGCCCCGTAGCCATCGAATGGGCCTCATACGTTAACCCTTTTATTCCTGGAATCATTCTTATGAACCTCCTCCGGTCCCTCTCCAATGCTGGCACATCCCTTTCTTAGATAAGAGGCCCAAAATGATGCCTTATAAAACCTCAGCATTAAATCCTTGCTTTTATATTCTAGTCCCCTCAAAATGAATGCTAATATTGTATTGCCCTTCCTTACAGTTGATTCAATCTGCAAGATAACTTCCAGGGAATCCTGCACAATGGCTCCCAAGCGACTCTGCACCTTAGATTTATGAATTTTATCCCTGCTTAGAAAACAGTACATGCCTTTATTTCTTCTACCAAGTGCATGATCAAACACTTCCCTATATTTCATCTGCCAACTCCTTGCCCATTTTCCCAATATACAGACTACCTACCCCTCCACCTAACTTCATATTGTCCACAAATCTGGCCACATAACCCGCAGTTCCACCACCCAAATCATAGACATACAATGTGAAAAGAAGCAGTCCCAACACTGACTCCTGAGAAACACCACAAGTCACTGGCAGCCAATCAGAAAAGCACCCTTTTATTCCCACTCTTTGCCTCCTGTCAGTCAGCCAGTGCTCTATCCATGCTAGTATATTTCCCCTAATACCATGGTCTCTTATCTTCTTAAGCAGCCTCACATGCAGCACCTTCTCAAAGGCATTCTGAAAATCCAAGTAAACGACATCCACTTTCGCCTGTTATTTCTCAAAAAAAATTTAACAGATTTGTCAAGCAAGGTTTTCTCTTAAGGAAACCATGCTGTTTTATTATGGACCTCCAAGTACTCTGGTACCACATCCTTAATAATGAACAGCAACATCTCCCCAGCCACTGAGATCAGACAAACAGGCCGAGAATTCCCTTTCTTCTGCCCCTCTTCCTTCTTGAAGAGTGGAGTGACATTTGCAATTTTCCAGTCTTGTAAAACCATTCCAGAATCTAGCAGTTTTGAAAGATCAATACTAATGCCTCCACGAGCACAATTTATTGTGGGTCAAACACGATAAATGGAACTAGCCTGATTGGGCATCTTTATCAGCATAGACCAGATGGGCCGAAGAGCCGTTTCCAGGCTGTACGACTGACACATGGGTGAGCCTGGTGTCGCATAGACACCAGACCGGGTAAATATGGCAGAGAAAAGAAAGACCCTTGGGTCCACGAAGTCCAGGGAACCCATCAACCATCTGTTTTACTCCATCAACACCACCAATACCCACAAATCACTAGGATGCACAATTCCATTCAAAAGACTTGGGTACATATTCATAGCTAGGGTGCCTAAGGCATTTGCATAGTACTGTAGTAATTTTATGTATTGCACTGTACTGCTGCTCAAAAAATATCATGACATGTGAGTGATGATAAACCTGATTCTGATATGGGTTTCTATTGTAGACTGAGAGACAAATGACAGAAGAAGGAACCAGTGCAGAGAGACAGAGGGGTGTAAAGTGAGGGTAGAAACAAAAAGTACTATGGAGAAAAGTAAAAGTGGCAGGCCGACAAATCCAGGGCAAGCATTAAAAAGGGCCACTTTTCAGCATAATTGTATAAGGGCTAAGAGAGTTGTAAAAGAGCGCCTGAAGGCTTTGTGTGTCAATGCAAGGAAAATTCGTAATAAGGTGGATGAATTGAAAGTGCAGATTGTTATTAATGATTATGATATAGTTGGGATCACAGAGACATGGCTCCAGGGTGACCAGGGATGGGAGCTCAACGTTCAGGGATATTCAATATTCAGGAGGGATAGACATGAAGGAAGGGGAGGTGGGGTGGCATTGCTGGTCAAAGAAGAGATTAACGCAATAGAAAGGAAGGACATAAGCCGGGAAGATGTGGAATCGATATGGGTAGAGCTGCGTAACACTAAGGGGCAGAAGACGCTGGTGGGAGTTGTGTACAGGCCACCTAACAGTAGTAGTGAGGTCGGAGATGGTATTAAACAGGAAATTCGAAATGTGTGCAATAAAGGAACAGCAGTTATAATGGGTGACTTCAATCTACATGTAGATTGGGTGAACCAAATTGGTAAAGGTGCTGAGGAAGAGGATTTCTTGGAATGTATGAGGGATGGTTTTTTGAACCAACATGTCGAGGAACCAACTAGAGAGCAGGCTATTCTGGACTGCGTTTTGAGCAATGAGGAAGGGTTAATTAGCAATCTTGTCATGAGAGGCCCCTTGGGTAAGAGTGACCATAATATGGTGGAATTCTTCATTAAGATGGAGAGTGACATAGTTAATTCAGAAACAAAGGTTCTGAACTTAAAGAGGGGTAACTTTGAAGGTATGAGACGTGAATTAGCTAAGATAGACTGGCAAATGACACTTAAAGGATTGACGGTGGATATGCAATGGCAAGCATTTAAAGGTTGCATGGATGAACTGCAACAAATGTTCATCCCAGTTTGGCAAAAGAATAAATCAAGGAAGGTAGTGCACCCATGGCTGACAAGAGAAATTAGGGATAGTATCAATTCCAAAGAAGAAGCATACAAATTAGCCAGAGAAAGTGGCTCACCTGAGGACTGGGAGAAATTCAGAGTTCAGCAGAGGAGGACAAAGGGCTTAATTAGGAAGGGGAAAAAAGATTATGAGAGAAAACTGGCAGGCAACATAAAAACGGACTGTAAAAGTTTTTATAGATATGTAAAAAAGAAAAGACTGGTAAAGACAAATGTAGGTCCCCTGCAGACAGAAACAGGTGAATTGATTATGGGGAGCAAGGACATGGCAGACCAATTGAATAATTACTTTGGTTCTGTCTTCACTAAGGAGGACATAAATAATCTTCCAGAAATAGTAGGGGACAGAGGGTCCAGTGAGATGGAGGAACTGAGCGAAATACATGTTAGTAGGGAAGTGGTGTTAGGTAAATTGAAGGGATTGAAGGCAGATAAATCCCCAGGGCCAGATGGTCTGCATCCCAGGGTGCTTAAGGAAGTAGCCCAAGAAATAGTGGATGCATTAGTGATAATTTTTCAAAACTCGTTAGATTCTGGACTAGTTCCTGAGGATTGGAGGGTGGCTAATGTAATTCCACTTTTTAAAAAAGGAGGGAGAGAGAAACCGGGGAATTATAGACCGGTTAGCCTAACGTCGGTGGTGGGGAAACTGCTGGAGTCAGTTATCAAGGATGTGATAACAGCACATTTGGAAAGCGGTGAAATGATCGGACAAAGTCAGCATGGATTTGTGAAAGGAAAATCATGTCTGACGAATCTCATAGAATTTTTTGAGGATGTAACTAGTAGAGTGGATAGGGGAGAACCAGTGGATGTGGTATATTTGGATTTTCAGAAGGCTTTTGACAAGGTCCCACACAGGAGATTAGTGTGCAAACTTAAAGCACACTGTATTGCGGGTAAGGTATTGGTGTGGGTGGAGAGTTGGTTAGCAGACAGGAAGCAAAGAGTGGGAATAAACGGGACCTTTTCAGAATGGCAGGCGGTGACTAGTGGGGTACCGCAAGGCTCAGTGCTGGGACCCCAGTTGTTTACAATATATATTAATGACTTGGATGAGGGAATTAAATGCAACATCTCCAAGTTTGCGGATGACACGAAGCTGGGTGGCAGTGTTAGCTGTGAGGAGGATGCTAAGAGGATGCAGGGTGACTTGGATAGGTTGGGTGAGTGGGCAAATTCATGGCAGATGCAAATTAATGTGGATAATTGTGAAGTTATCCACTTTGGTGGCAAAAATAGGAAAACAGATTATTATCTGAATGGTGGCCGATTAGGAAAAGGGGAGGTGCAACGAGACCTGGGTGTCATTATACACCAGTCATTGAAAGTGGGCATGCAGGTACAGCAGGCGGTGAAAAAGGCGAATGGTATGCTGGCATTTATAGCGAGAGGATTCGAGTACAGGAGCAGGGAGGTACTACTGCAGTTGTACAAGGCCTTGGTGAGACCACACCTGGAGTATTGTGTGCAGTTTTGGTCCCCTAATCTGAGGAAAGACATCCTTGCCATAGAGGGAGTACAAAGAAGGTTCACCAGATTGATTCCTGGGATGGCAGGACTTTCATATGAAGAAAGACTGGATGAACTGGGCTTGTACTCGTTGGAATTTAGGAGACTGAGGGGGGATCTGATTGAAATGTATAAGATCCTAAAGGGATTGGACAGGCTAGATGCAGGAAGATTGTTCCCGATGTTGGGGAAGTCCAGAATGAGGGGTCACAGTTTGAGGATACAGGGGAAGCCTTTTAGGACTGAGATTAGGAAAAACTTCTTCACACAGAGAGTGGTGAATCTGTGGAATTCTCTGCCACAGGAAACAGTTGAGGCCAGTTCATTGGCTATATTTAAGAGGGAGTTAGATGGCCCTTGTGGCTACGGGGGTCAGGGGGTATGGAGGGAAGGTTGGGGCGGGGTTCTGAGTTGGATGATCAGTTATGATCATAATAAATGGCGGTGCAGGTTCGAAGGGCCGAATGGCCTACTCCTGCACCTGTTTTCTATGTTTCTATGTAATCATGGTTGGGAAAAGGGTAAGGGAGAGGAGAGGGAGCGGAAAGCACCAGAGAGACATTTTGTAATGATCAATAAACTAATTGTTTGGAATCAAATGACCTTGCCTGGTGTCTCAGGACTGGGGGAGTCTGCACCCAAGCCACCCCCCACCCCGGCACTCCTCCTCTGCCACCTGAACCACACCACTCCCACAGTGCTCCACTCTCACGATTCTCAACATCCTTTGTTCCCAGCAGATTTACAAATTCACACTCCGCTCTACATTTACGAAAACAGTACTGTGCAAAAACCTTAGGAACCCCAGCTATATACAGTGCCTGTAAAAAGTATTCCCACTCCACCCCTCCCCTGGAAGTTGTCATGTTTTATAACATTGAATCACAGTGGATTTAATTTGGCTTTGACATTGATCAACAGAAAAAGACTTTCATATCTATGTGAAAGCAGATTTCTACAAAGTGACCTAAATTAATCACAAATATAAAACACTAAATAATTGTCTGCTTAAGTATTCACCCTCTTCAAATCAGTATTTAGTAGATGTGTCTTTGGCAGCAGTTGCAGCTTGAGTCTGTGTGGATAGGTCTCTATCAGCTTTGCACACCATTTTTCCCCATTCTTCTTTACAAACCTGCTCAACCTCTGTCAGATTGCATGGGGATCCTGAGTGAACAGCCCTTTTCAAGTCCAGCCACAAATTCTCAGTTGGATTGAGTATTAGACTCTGACTTGGCTACTCCAAGACATCAACTTTGTTGGTTTTAAGCCATTCCTGTGTAGCTTTGTCTTTATGCTTGGGGTCATTGTCTTGCTGGAAAACAAAACTTCTCCCAAGTCACAGGTCTCTTGCAGACTGCATCAGATTTCCCTGTATTTTGCTGCATTCACTTTACTCCCTACCTTCACAAGCCTTCCAGGACCTGCTGCAGTGAACCGCCCCCACAGCATGATGCAGCCACCAACATGCTTCACAGTAGGGATGGTGTGTTTTTGATGATGTGTTGTATTTGGCTTACGCCAAACATAGCATTTAGTCTGATAGCCAAAAAAGCTCAATTTTGTTTCCATCAGACCACAGAACCTTCTTCCAGCTGATTTCAGAGTCCCCCACATGCCTTATGGCAAACTCTAGCTGAGATTTCATGTGAGATTTTCTCCCCCCGAACAGTGGCTTTCTCTTTGCTACTCTCCCATAAAGCTGCAATTGGTGAAGCACCCAGACAACAGTTGTTGTATGGGCAGTCTCTCCCATCTCAGTCACTGAAGCTTGTAACTCCTCCAGAGTTGTCACAGGTCTCTTGTGGCCTCCCTGACTAGTTCCCTTCTTGCATGTTAATCAGTTTTTGAGGGCGGCCTGCTCTAGGCAGATTTACAGCTGTGCCATATTCTTTCCATTTCTTGACTGACTTAACTGTACTGCAGGGGATATTCAGTGACTTGGAAATTTTCTTGTATCCATCTCCTGACTTGTGCTTTTCAATAACATTTTTGTAGAGTTGTTTGGAATGTTCTTTTGTCTTCATGGTGTAGTTTTTGCTGGGATACTGACTCGCCAGCAGTTGGACCTTCCAGATACAGGTGTATTTTACTACAATCAACTGAAACACCTTGACTGCACACAGGTGACCTCCATTTAATTAATTAGGTGACTTCTAAATTCAATTGGCTGCACCAATTGGTGTGTCATATTAAAGGGGGTAAATACTAATACAATCAATTATTTTGTGTTTTATATTTGTAATTAATTTAAATCAGTTAGTAGAGATCTGCTTTCACTTTGACACAAAAGAGTATTTTTTCTGTTGATCAGTATCAAAAAGCCAAAACAAATCCACTGTGATTCAATGTTCTAAAACATGAAAACTCCCAAGGGGGTGTGAATACCTTTTACGGGCAATATGTATATGCCTAAGACTTGTGCACAGTGCTGTAGAAACCAAAGCAGTAGAGGAAAACACATACATAGATGGCAAACAACAGGAATTCTGCAGATGCTGGAAATTCAAGCAACACACATCAAAGTCGCTGGTGAACGCAGCAGGCCAGGCAGCATCTCTAGGAAGAGGTACAGTCGACGTTTCAGGCCGAGACCCTTTGTCCTGAAACGTCGACTGTAACTCTTCCTAGAGATGTTGCCTGGCCTGCTGCATTCACCAGCAACTTTGATGTGTGTTACATAGATGGCAGTTTTATCTTTTCACATTGGATTCAGAGTGATTTATCACATGTACATGAAAACATGCAGTGAAACGCTCCATTTTCTTTAACCTCTCACTCAATGTCAGTAAGACCAAAGAACTGATTGTGGACTTCAGGAGAAGGAAATCAGAGGTCCATGAAGCAGTAATCATCCGAGGATCAGAGGTGGAGAGAGTCAGTAACTTTAAATTCTTGGGTGTCACAATCTCAGAGGACCTAGCCTGGACCTATCATATAAATACAATTGCAAAGAAAGCATGACAACACCTCTACTTCCTCAGGGGTCTGCAGAGACTTGGCATGTCATCAAAAATCTCAGCAAACTTCTATAGATGTATGGTGGAAAGTGTGCTGACTGGCTAAGTTATGGCCTGGTATGGGAACACCAATCCCTTTAAGTGGAAAATGCTACAACAGGTAGTGGAATCAGCCCAGTACATCACAGGTAAAACCATACCAACCATTGAGCACATCTGTATGAAACAATGCCGTAAGAAAGCAGCATCCAGCATCAGAGATCCTCACCACCCAGGCCATGCTCTTTTCTCACTGCTGCCATCAGGTAGAAGGTACAAGAGCCTCAGGACCCACTGCTAGGTTCAAGAACAGTTACTACCCCTCAACCATCAGGCGCTTGAACAAAAGGGGATAGCTACACTCATTTGAGGACTGGTACTTGTTACTTCATGCTTGCTATTTATTGCTATTAATGTACCTAATATCTGCATTTGCAGTTTATAGTTTACAGTTATTGTACTATGGGTTGCTAAGTATGCCCACATGAAATAAGGAATCTCAGGGTTGTATGTAGTGACACAAATGAACTTTGAACTTTATTGGGCAGCCCACATTGTCACCACACACTCTGGCTCTGACAGAGCATCCACACAACGTTTGTGATTATATATGGAATTTTAATTCCGCAGACGCTGTGACAGAGCGAAGTCACTTTAGAACAGAGAGGAGGAGCAGCTTCTTTAGCCAGAGGGTGGTGAATCTGTGGAATTCGTTGCCAAGGACAGCTGTGGAGACAAAGTCAGTGGGTATATTTAAAGCGGCGGTTAATAGGTTCTTGATTAATCGGGGCGACAAAGGTTGCGGAGAGGAGGCAGAAGAATGGGTTTGAGAGGAATGATAAATCAGCCATGATGGAATGGCTGAGCAGACCCAATGTGCCGAATTGCTTAATTCTGCTCCTCTGTCTTATGCTCCAATTCACAAGCACATGATTAAAAGCTATTCCACAGAAATATCTGGCAAAGAGCGACACTCTTTCTCCATCTATATTTGGCTGCAGAAGCAAACAAAACAAAGGCAGTTAGCTCAACGTATGATCAGCCTAACCAAAAATGAGAGGGTGAAGAAAGGAGGTGAAATAAAAGGGAAGAAAAATACAGGAGCAAACAGCAATGAAAGCAAACAAGACAACACTGGTAAGCCCATAAATGGAGCATGGTGTTCAGTTCTGGGCGCCCTGCTATAGGAAGGATGGGATTAAACCGGAGAGAGTGCAAGAAGGATTTACAAGGATATTATTGAAATAGGAGGGGCTGAGGTACGAGGAGAGGCCGGAAAGGCTCAGACTTTACTTCAGCATGGAAGGCTAAAGAGCGACTTATAGAGTGTATTAAAATCATGAGGGCACAGTCAGGGGTTAATTGTCACTGTGTTATTTCCCAGGATACAGAAGTCAAAGTCAATTTATTATTAAGGTACATATATGCTTCTCACTAGAAAATAAAGAAATGCAATAGCCTAAGTCTGTAGCACAATAGTTTACGGTGAGAGGAGAAAGATTTAAAGGGGACCTGAGGGCCAAGGTTTTTTCAGAGGGTGGTGCATTTATGGAACGATCTGCCGGAAGACATGGTTGAGGCAGGTACAACAACATTTAAAACACACTTGGGCAGAGTCACGAGCAACACACAAAATGCTAGAGAAACTCAGTGTTGGGACTACTTCTTTTCATGTTATATGCCAATGATATGGATGACAGAATTGATGACTTTGTGGCCAAGTTTACCACGATACAAAGATAGGTGCAGGGGCAGGCAGTGTTGAGGGAGCAGAGAGGCTGCAGAACAACTTAGACAAATTGGGAGAATGGGCAAAGAAGTGGCAGATGGATATAGTGTAGGGAAGTTTAAGGTCCTACACTTCGGTAGAAGGAATAAAAGTATAGACTATTTTGTAAACCAGGAGAAAAATTCAAATATCAGAGGTGCAAAGGGACTTGGGAAAACTTGTGCAGGATTCCCTAAAGGTTAACTTACAGGTTGAGTCAGTGGAAAGGAAAGCAAATGTAATGTTAACATTCATTTTGAGAGGACTAGAATATAAAAGCAAGGATGTATAATGCTGAGGCTTTATAAGACATTGGCCAGACTGCACTTGGAGTATTATGAGCTGTTTTGAGCCCCTTAACTGAGAAAAGATGTGCTGACATTAGACAGGGTCCAGGAGATTCACGAGAATGATTCCAGATATGAAAGGATTAACTTATGAGGAGCACTTGACTGTGGGGCTGTACTCATCGGAGTTCAGAAGAATGAGGTGAATCTAACTGAAACCTACTGAATATTGAAAGGCCTAAATAGAGTGTATGTGGAGATGTTTCCTATAATGAGGGAGGCAAGAACCATTCTCAGAATAGAAGGACATCTTCTTAGGAGGAACTTCTTTGGCCAGAGGTTCTTGAATCTGTTGAAATATTACCACTGATGGCTGTGGAGACCAAGTCATTGGTACATTTAAAGTGGAGGTCGATAGGTTCTTGATTAGTCAGGGCATGAAAAGTGAAGGGAAATGTCACAAGAATGGGTTGAGAGGGATAATAAATCAACAGTGATGGAATGGCAGAGCAGACATGATAGGACATTCTGCTCCTATGTCTTATGGTCTAATGGTCTCAACTCGACTGTTCAGGCAACATCAATGGCAACATTTTCAGCCGAGACTCTTCACTGACCATTTACTTCCCTCCATAGATGCTGCCTGACCTGCTGAATTTCCATGATATCATGTCTATGGATAGGTTCATTAATAGGAACAGTTTATAGACACGTGGGCCTAACGCAGGCAAATGGGTTGAGTGCAGGAAGACACCTTGGTCACATGCACAAGTTGGGTGACCATGAACATTAGAAACACATCCTGATAAAGGTCTGTCTCCAGTTTCAGAATTGTGCCCTGTTGTTCCCTCACTATTAAAGCCAAGTGTATTAAGCAGAACACAGATTTGAGAGGGAAGGTTTAGAAAGGGCTTAAGAAAACAGAGAAACTTACAAAGCACGCACCGCAGTTGAATATGTGTTACGCAAGCACAACTTCCCCCACAACTTCCTATTAAGGAAAAAGTCGAACCAACAGGCAGCTAACATACTTTTGTTTTTAAAAATATATAATCAGAACTTTCAGAAGTCTAAGATCTTGACAAAGATCAAGTGGACTGCCAGAAGCTTTCTCCCAGGACAGAAATGCAAATTAAAAGAGGGCATAACTTTAAGCTGTTCTGAACAAAGTACTGAGGGGATATCAGAGGAGATTGATTGATTTTATATATATATATACACACATACATACACACACACAATAAGCACATGAATGATAGAAAATTGAAGAGCTAAGTAGGAAAGAAGGGCAAGATTGATCTTTGTTTAAAGATCGGCACAACATTGTGATCCAAGGGGTCTGGCCTGTGCTGTGCTGTTTAGTCTATATTCTAAGCAGGGATTTCCTCCCTACATTTAGTCAGGTTGCACAGAAACAGGCCCTTTGGCCAAGTCAGGTCTATGCTGATCAAGGTTCCCCTCTAACTTTGCCCCATGTGCACACAGTTGTCCCACATTCCTCTATCAGCACACACGGGATGAGGTTCTGCAAAAAGTATTCAGGGAGTAAGTAACACACATCAAAGTTGCTGCAGCATCTCTAAGAAGAGGTACAGTCGACATTTCAGGCCGAGACCCTTAAGTCCTGATGAAGGGTCTCGGCCTGAAACATCGACTGTACCTCTTCTTAGAGATGCTGCCTGGCCTGCTGCGTTCACCAGCAACTTTGATGTGTGTTGCTTGAATTTCCAGTATCTGCAGAATTCCTCTTGTCAGGGAGTTAAGTGCTAAGTTAAAGGACAGGACCTCCAGGGTTGTGATTTCAGGATTGCTACCTCTGCCACAGGCTAGTCAGGCCAGAAATAGGAAGATCATACAGCTTAATAAGTGGCTGAGGAGTTGGTGTAGGAGGGAGGGCATCAAATTTTTGGATTATTGGGCTCTCTTCCAGGGAAGATGGGACCTGTACAGAAGGGACCGTTTACACCTGAACTTGGGGGGGGGGGGGGGGGGGAGAGAGGAGAAGAGAGAAGAACTAATACCCTAGTGGGATAGTTTGTTTGTACTGCACGGTGGGGATGGGAACCGGAGTGCCAGAACAGATAGTGGAGGGGTTGTGGAGACTGACGTTGTTAAGACCTCAGAGAAAGACAGGAATCAAAGGGTTGAGCATGGTGTGACTAATGCCCTGAGCTGCACATATTTCAATGCGAGTATCATCACAGGAAAGGCAGATGAGTTCAGAGAATGGATCAACACATGGAATTATGATACTGAAGCTAGTAGTGAGTCTCGATTGCCGGAGGGACAGGACTGGCATCTCAATATTCCGAAGTGGGAGGGATTAAAGGGGGAGGCGTGGCATTACTAGTCGGGGAAGATGTCATGGCAGTGCTCAGTCAGGACAGACTGGAGAACTCGTCTAGTGAGGCGTTATGGATGGAACTGAGGAATTAGAAAGGTACTACCATGTTAATGGGCTATATTATAGACCACCCAACAGTCCACGGGATTTAGAGAAACAAATCTGTAGAGAAATTGCAGACTTATGAGAACCACAAGGTTGTGATATTAGGTGAGTTCAATGTAATGCCCTGGTTAAGATTTGTACTGCTATGCTGCGGGTATTTCACTTTAGCAGTTCTGTAAAATCAGTGTGCTCTGCTTTTAGTATGTTTGGGTTTTCAGCTAAAGATAAACAGCTATGATGTTCAACGTAGGAATGTTGTGTCAGCCAATCAGGATGGTGGAATTGGAAGAAAGTTCTAGAGAAAGCTGGGCGGAGAGAAGTTGATGACAGACACCGGGGGGGGGGGGGGTTGTGGTCCTACTGGCAGAGCTGCAGAGAAGATGGCTGAGGATATTGCGGGGAGGAGCATCCCCTTTGCACAAGGTCCTTTGTGTAGATGAATGGCTCCAAGAAGGAAGGGTCAACACTCGCGAGGGAGTGCCCGTTTAAGATGAATTTCGAGAGAAGTTCAGAATGTGGTGGGTGCTTTCACGTGGTGTCGAGAGCACGAGTAAAAGGACAACTTCAACATGAGCGCCAACAATGTGCACATTTAGACTGGGTTAACTGTAATGAGCTCTTTTATTTTTTCCATTATCCTTTCCCTACTAACTGTTCGAAAAAGCTAAAAATTTGTAAATATACTTTCTTTATAATTTTATGCAGTGTACGATTTGTTATTTCTTGCCGACCGACAATTGTGTATGGACAGCGTTTACACAGCATTCACTTAAATCGAGATCTCTTTAATCGGAACATTACGATGTTCCTGTTTGGTTGAACCCAAATCAGCCTGACCCTAGATAACTATTGTTTACGGAAGGTGGCCTTCTCACTGCTGAGTCCCGGGGCTGGCAACAAGTTTCCATCTGATCCCAGTGAGGGACTTGTATTTTAACTGGGACTCCCATACTATAAAGGGCTGGATGGGAAAGAGTCTGTCAAATGTGTTCAGGAAAGTTTCCTTATCAGTACATACGTTTGTAGATAACCCAATGAGAAAGCATGCAATACTTGATTTCCTATTATGGAACGAGACAGGGTAGATGATAGAAGTTTGTGTTGGGGAACAATTTGCACCCAGTGATCATAATGCCGTTAGTTTCAAGGTAATTATGGAAAAGGATAGGTCCGGGCCTCTGGTTGAGAATCTACATTGGAGAAAGGCCAATTTTGATGGCATCAGAAAGGATCTTGCAAGTGCGGATTGGGACAGTTGTTTTCTAGCAAAGGTGTACTTGGTCTTCAAAAATGAAATTTTGAGTACAAAGTTTGCAAACCTTGGTTTTCAGGAGATATTGAGGTGCTGGTTAAGAAATAAAAATGGAGACGCACAGCAGGTGTAGACAAGTAGGAACAAATGAGGTGCTTGAGGAGTACAAGAAATGCAAGAGAATACTGAAGGAGGATATCAGGAAGGCTAAAAGGCAGCACAAGGTTGCTCAAGCAGACAAGGCAACGGAGAATCCTAAGGGATTCTACAGATATGTTAAGAGCAAATGGATTGCAAGGGACAAAATTGGTCCTCTGGAATATCAGAATGGCAATCTATGCATGGAGCCAAGAGAGATGGGGGAAGATCTGAAATAGATTTTTTGCATCTGTCTTTCATGAGATGGACACAAGTCTATAAAAGTGAGGCAATGCAGCAGCAAGGTGATAGACTCTATGCAGGTTACAGAGTAGGAGGAGATTGACATCTTGAGGCAAATTAGGGTGGATAAATCGCCAGGACCCTGTGGGAGGCAAGTGCAGAAATTGGGGCTCTAGCAGAGATATTTAAATAATCCTTAGTGACAGGTGAGCTACCGGAGGATTGAAAGATAGCTGATGTTGTTCCGCTGTTTAAGGAAGGCTCTAAAAATAAACCAGGAAATTATAGGTCAGTGAGCCCGATATCAGTAGTGGGAAAATTACTGGAAGGTATTCTAAGGGACCAGATATACAAGTGTTTGGATAGACACAGACCGATTAGGGATAGTCAGCATGGCTTTGTGTGTGGTAGGTCATGTCGAGCAAGTTACCAGGAAAGTTGATGAAGGCAAGGCAATAGTCATACTTTACTGATCCCAGGGGAAATTCGTATTCATTACAGTTGCACCATAAATAATAAATAATAATAAAACCATAAATAGTTAAATAGTATTATGTAAATTATGCCAGGAAATAAGTCCAGGACCAGCCTATTGGCTCAGGGTGTCTGACCCTCCAAGGGAGGAGTTGTAAAGTTTGATGGCCACAGGCAGGAATGACTTCTTATGACGCTCTGTGTTGCATCTCGGTGGATGCATGCTGCCCTCATGGACTTTAGCAAGGCATCTGACAAGGTCCCGCATGGGAGATTGGTCAAGGTTCAGTCATTCAGCATTCAAGATGAGGTAGTAAATGGGATTAGATGCTGGCTTTGCGGGAGAAGCCAGAAAGTGGCAGTAAGTGGATGCCTCTTTGACTGGAGGTCTGTGATTAGTGGAGTGCCACTGGGATTGGTGCTGGGTCTGTTGCTGTTTGTCATCTATATCAACAATCTGGCTGATAATGCGGTTAACTGGATTATGCAAATTTGCAGATGACAGCAAGAGTGGGGTTTAGAAAGCTTGTGGCGGGATCTGGATCAGCTGGAAAAATGGTAGATGGAATTTAATGCAGACAAGTGCAAGGTGTTGCACTTTGGGAGGACCAATCAGGGTAGGTCTTACACAGTGAATGGTAGGGCACAGAGGAGTGTGGTAGGCCAAAGGGATCTGGAAATACAGGTACACAATTCGTTGAAAGTGGTGTCACAGGTAGATAGGGTTGTGAAAAAATCTTTTGCCACATTGCCTTCGTAGAATCAAAGAATGGAGTACAGGAATTGGGATGTTATGTTAAAGTTGTATAAGACATTGGTGCGGCCTAATTTGGCATTGTGTGCAGTTCTGGTCACCTAGCAACAGGACATATGTAAATAAGATACGTGAAAGAATAGAGAAAATTTACAAGGATGTTGCTGGGACTGGAGGACCTGAGTTATAAGAAACAATTGAATAGGTTAGAACTTTATTCCCTAGAACATAGAAGATTGAGAGGAGATTTGATAGAGGTATACAAAATTATGAGGGGAATAGCTGAGGTTGGGTGAGACTACAACTAAAGGTCATGGGGTAAGGTTGAAAGGTAAAATGTTTAATGAGTACATGAGGGGAAACTTCTTCACTCAGAGGGTGGTGAGAGTGTGGCACAAGCTGCCAGTGCAAATGGTGGATGCGATTTTGATTTCACAGTTTAGGAGAAATTTGGATCAGTACATGGATGTGAGGGGTATGGAGGGCTACAGTCCAGGTGCAAGTCAATGGGACTGAGCAGATTAAGTGGTTCAGCATGGACAAGATTGGCCAAAGGGCCTGTTTCTGTGTGGTGGTTTTCCTGACCATGTCCAAATGTATTTTAAATGTTGTCGATATATCAGCCTCAACCAGTTCCTCCAACAGCTTGTTCTAGACGTTTTGGATTGTGTGGAAACCACTGCGTTTCAGGCTCTTATCAAATCTTTTCCTCATCACCTTAAACCGATGCAGGAAGAAGCATTTTCCTTGTCACCTTAAACCTATGCAGGAAGAAATCTTTCAGAAATATGCAGTGAGCCAACGATCTGAAAACATTAGTGTTAGCATTCTGTCACTGTTTTACCTTGCTCATCCTCAACACTGTGTATGAACAGTATGCGAGATGAGCTTTTCACTGTATCTTGGTAAACGTGACAATAATAAACCAATTCCTACACCAGATCAGTGCCCGGTGGACTGACAACTTTCATTCTACAATAACCACAAGGTGAAAGTACAATCAAATACATCCCTAACTGGTGTTGAGAAACCAAGCTGTTAGAACATATGTAAAACAATACAGCAAAGTACTGGCTCTTTGGCCCACATGTTAGGCCGAACGCTTAAACCACTCTAAGATCAATCTAACCCTTCCCTCCCACATAGCCCACCATTTTTCTGTCATCAACGTGCCCATCTAAGAGTTGCTGAAATGCCCCTAATGTATCTGCCCCTACCACCACTCTGCCTGTGTGTTCCACACACTCACCACTCTGAAAAAAAACATGCCCACTATACTTTTATCCAGTCACAAAATCATGCACCCTCAGATAACCCATTCTAGCCCTGGGATAAAGTCTGTGGCTGTCCATTTGATCTATGCCTCATATCATCTGCTACATCTCTATCAACTGTTGCTGTGCCTTAGTGTCCTTGTCATGTCCCTGTACTTCACACTCTTCTCAAAGAGACTAACTTGTTTTCATGCTACAATGTTAATCTATTCTTGATAGGACTACAGCCCCTTTTGATGTCTCTCTCTAGGTTATATCATCTTATCACTCAATCATGTCTTCCTGACTCACTTATCAATAGGTTAGATGGAACAGTCAGATTTTTTCTACCATCAGGGAGGAGTTACAGGAGCCTGAAGACACACTCAACAACTGAGTAATAGTTTCTACCCCTCAGCCTTCAGATTTCTGAATGGTCCATGAATACTACATCACTATTCCTTTTACACTAATTATTTGTAGTAGTTTTTTTTTGAAAAAGTGTCTTGTACTGTACTGCTGCCACAAATCAACAAATCTGATGGCAGACACTCAGTGACCACTTTATTGAGTGCCTGCTGTACCTGTAAAATACCTCTATTGTTTTTGCTCCTGTCACTTCCCTGATGGTGCATTCCAGTTGGTTCAAGAGGTACGTCCTGGACTTAATAAAGTGGCCACTGAGATTATGTTTGTGGTCTCCTGCTTCTGCAGCCCATCCACCCACCTCAAGGTTTGACATGCTGTGCATTCATAGATGCTCTTCTGCACATCACTGTTGGAACTCGAAGCTAGTTTGAGTTTCTGTCCCCTTCTAGTCAGCTGCAACTAGCCTAACCATCCTTCTCTGACCTCTCTCATTAACAGGCATTTTTGCCCACAAAACTGCTCCTCTCTGGATTTTTTTGTTGTTGTTGTTTTTCCTCACCATTCTCTGTAAACTCTAGAGATTGAGGTGTGTGAAAATCCCAGGAGACCGTTTGAGATGCGCACAGCACCTTGTCATACGCACCAAAAATCATTCCAGTCACTAAGATCACATTTCCTCCCCAGTCTGATGGTCTGTCTGAACAACAACTGAACCATGTCCGTGTTGAGTTGCTGCACTGAGATTGGCCGATTAGATAGTTGCATTAATGAGGTGTACAAATCTACTGAAAGTGGCCACCATGTGTATGTCAGTGATAATAAACCCAAATAAGATACGCCCTCGGGGGTGAACGCTTCAAAGTTAGAGGGGACAGCTTTGAAAGGTGAGAGTGGGAAACTTTAAAGGAAACAGAAGAGGCAAGCTATTTTTAGAAATCCACAGGGAGTGGCAAGTGCTAGAATCCACCATTGGGGAAAGTGACAGAAAGCAGGAACAATAGAAATGTTTTAGAGACAATAAGCGGAGGAACACTGACTCTGCGCTATTCACTTCATGGAGCACAGAAGCTGGCCCTTTGGCCCATCTTGTTCATGGCCATTGCTGACCTGTGCGAGGAGAGCTTGCAGCTAGGGCATGGATAGAGGAATGGCTGACAGGCAGGAGGCAGCAGGTGGGAATAAAAAGAGCCTTTTCTGTTTGGCTGCCAGTGACAGGTGGTGTTCCTCAGGGGTCAGTATTGGGACTGTTACTTTTCACTTCATTTGTCAATGATTTAGATAATGGAATTGATGGCTTTGTGGCAAAGTTTCTGGATGATACAAAGATAGGTGGAGGAGTCAATAGCGCTGAGGAAACAATGCGATTGCAACAGGACTTAGACAAATTGGAAGAAAGGGCAAAAAAAAAAGGCAGACGGAATGCAGTGTTGGGAAATGTATGATCATGCATTTTTGGTGAAAGGAACAATAGTGCAGACTATTACCTAAATGAGGAGAAGGTTTAAACCTCAAATGTGCAGAGGGACTTAGGAGACCTCATGCAAAAATCCCAGAAGATTAATTTACAGGCTGAGTCTGTGATAAAGAAGGCAAGTGTAATATGGCATTTATTTCAAGGGGAATAGAATATAAAAGCAAGGAGATAATGCTGAAGCTTTATAAGACACTAGTCAGGCCACACTGGAGTACTGTCAACAGTTTTGGGCCCCATATCTCAGAAAGGATGTGTTGTCATTGGAGTCCAGAGGATGATTCCAAGAATAAAAGGGTTAACATATGAGGAGCATTTGGCAGCTTTGGGCCTGTACTCACTGGAATTTAGAAGAATGCAGGGGGATCTCATTGAAACCGATCGAATGTTGAATGGTCTTGATAGGGTGGATGTGGAGAGGATACTTCCTACGGTGGTGGTATCCAGAACTAGAGGGCACAGCCTCAAAATTGAAGGCGATCTTTTAGAACGGAGGCAAGGTGAATTTTTTTTTAGACAAGAGTAGTGAACCTGTGGAATGGTCTGCCACAGACTGCAGTGGAGGCCAAGTCCATGGGTTTATTTAAAGAGAAAGTTGATAGTTTCCTGATAGGTCAGGGCATCAAAGAATATGGCGAGAAGGCAGGGAATGGGATTGAGTGGGGTCTGGGATCAGCCATAGTGGAATGGTAGAGAAGACTCGATGGGCTGAATGGCCTAATTCTGCTCCTATATCTTATGGTGGTCCTGGGCGAGGGCAGCAGGGGGCTTAGGTGTACCTGTGTGATTAAACCACTGCACCTACCCCCACTGGACCCACTTACCCATGATTAGTCCATAGCCTTAGCAAGTCAAGAGCTTGTCTGGACATTGAGAACACACAGCAGTACAATACATCAACAGAGCCTTCAGCTCTCAGCGTCTGTACTGAACATGGTGCCAAATGAGCCACACCCCTCCATTCCCTGCACCTACCCAAATATCTCCAAGGTACCCATCACCCTGTAGGAAAAAAAGAGCAGGCTACACTCATCTCCGTTAAGTATTGTGTGTGTAACTGCCTCCACCACGTCCTCAGGCAGCACACTAATCAGCATGCTTTGCTTCACGTTTCAACCACCTCAGTAAAACAATCTTGTTTTTTCAAACATGCAGATTAAAAATTAGCTTTATTTGGCAGAATTACATCAAAACATACAGCAAAATGCATTATTTTGCATCAAAACATCGAGGATTGTCCGGGGTAACTCACAAGTGTCACAATATAGTGTGCTCACAACTCACTAACCCTAACTGTATGTGTTCGGAATGTGGAAGGAACATGAAGCACCCACAGGAAACCCACAGAGAACATACAAACTCCTTCCCGACATTGAGCTCAATGTTACAGCTGGTGCAATAAAGCTTTATGCTATTCTCTATGCTACTGTGCTGCCCACTTATGCAAAGGAAAGGACCATTTCTACCCCGCTATTATAGAACCATCTCCTAGTACGATACGATAGGGCACTTGACCCCAATCTGTCTCAGCATGGTTTTGCACACCTTATTGTCTTCCTGCACTGCACTTTCTCTGTAACACTATTCTGCATTCTGTTATTGATTTCCTCTGTCCTACCTCAAGGATTTAGAATTTGGAATGGGTTTGCTATTGTCACATGTACAGAGGTGTCAAAACCACCTATCTGTTTGGAATTAGTGCACATGCACCGGTTGTGCATGCAGCCTGTTACAGTTGCTCCGTAGTTTCTTACTTTTAAACTTTTTAACTTAGTTATGTGTTGTATTTTTTTTCCCCTCATGGTATGACCAAGTTCCCCCAGGATCAATAAAGTATGACTATGACTAGTAGGCAAAACAAAGTTCTTCCAGTCTACCTCTGGACTTGAGACAATAATAAACCAATGCCAATTCCTTGAAGTCGTACAAAAGTACAAAGTAACAAAATGGAGAATGGAGTGTTACAGAGACAGAAGTTGTTCAGATCAGGTAGAGAATAAAGTGTGTGCGAGATGACTAGGTATCATTCTTGGCATGACCCCTCACTCTGTCCATGAATACAAGAGTGTATGGCAACACAGCATGGTTCGGTTTATGGCAACTAAACACAATGAACTGAACGTATTAGAAACAACCTCTTCCTCTCAGCCATCAGATTTCTGAGTGGTCCATGAATGAGAGTGAGTGAGTGTATCTCGCTATTATGTATTGCAATGTTCTGCTGTCACAAAGACAACAAATTTCGCAACATCTGCCGGTGATATTAAACCTTATTCTGATGTCAGTGATAATGAACAGCACAGTACGAGCCTTTAGGTCTACAATCTTAACTTATTCCAAGATAAATCTATCCCTTCATTTTTCGATCGTCCACATACCTATCTAAGGTATTTCTTAAAAAGTTACTGAAGTATGTGCAACCCTGGCATGGTGTTCCATGCCACCAGCACTGTTATTAAAAAACCAAGAGGCTTCTGGAGCTACAACATTACCTCTTATTAAATTGGTTGATAAAAATAAACCAATTTAGTTCCCACGGTTACTAATCTTCGCCATTAATAGAAAGGTTGAGCAGTTTATCCAAGACTGATACCTTCCCAGGACATGTGACCATGATAAACCAAAATTCAAAGTAAATTTATTATTGAAGTAAATATATGTCACCATAAACAACCCTGGCATTCATTTTCTTGTAGGCATACTCAATAAATCCATAACAGAATCAATGAAAGACCGCACCTGGGCATTCCACTAGTGGGCAAAAGACAGCAAACTACAGCAAATACAAAGAGAAAGAAATAATAATAATAAATCACTAAATATCAAGAACATGAGATGAAGAGCCCTTAAAAGTGAGTCCATAGGTTGTGCAACACACATCAAAGTTGCTGGTGAACGCAGCAGGCCAGGCAGCATCTGTAGGAAGAGGTGCAGTCGACGTTTCAGGCCGAGACCCTTCGTCAGGACTAACTGAAGGAAGAGTGAGTAAGGAATTTGAAAGTTGGAGGGGGAGGGGGAGATCCAAAATGATAGGAGAAGACAGGAGGGGGAGGGATAGAGCCAAGAGCTGGACAGGTGATAGGCAAAAGGGGATACGAGAGGATCATGGGACGGGAGATCCGGGAAGACAGATGGGGGGGGGGACCCAGAGGATGGGCAAGGGGTATATTCAGAGGGAGAAAAAGGAGAGTGAGAAAAAGAATGTGTGTATATAAATAAATAACGGATGGGGTACGAGGGGGAGGAGGGGCATTAGCGGAAGTTTGAGAAGTCAATGTTCATGCCATCAGGTTGGAGGCTACCCAGACGGAATATAAGGTGTTCCTCCAACCTGAGTGTGGCTTCATCTTTACAGTAGAGGAGGCCGTGGATAGACATGTCAGAATGGGAATGGGATGTGGAATTAAAATGTGTGGCCACTGGGAGATCCTGCTTTCTCTGGCGGACAGAGCGCAGGTGTTCAGCAAAGCAGTCTCCCAGTCTGCGTCAGGTCTCGCCAATATATAAAAGGCCACATCGGGAGCACCGGACGCAGTATATCACATAGGTTGTGACAGGGTGAGTGAAGTTATCCCTTTGGTACAAGAGCCTGAAGTTTGAGGGGTAATAGCTGTTCCTGAACCTGGTGGTATGGATCCTGAGGCTCCTGTACCTTCTTCCTGACGGCAGCAGTGAGAAGAGAGCATGACCTGGGTGGTGGGGGTCCCTGATGATGGATGCTGCTTTCCTGCGACTACACTTCAGGAAGATGTATTCAATACTGAGGAGGGCTTTACCTGTGATGGACTGATTACAGTGTCTGCAGAGTCCTGCTCACTCCTCCAGTAGGCGCTTGCTGCTCACAGTCCCTGCCATACAATGGATGGCATGATGGCTAGCGGTTAGTGTAATGCTACACAGTGCCAGCAATCACAGTGCAACTCACCCCGCTGTCTGCAACGAGTCTCCCCGGGATTCCCCCATGGGCTCTGGTTCCCCCATATTCCAAAGGCCTCACTAGTTAAGGTCAGTGAGTTGTGGGCACGCTACATTAGCACCGAAAGCGACAGCGTTGGTCATTGATGCAAAACAGACATTCCACTGTATGTTTCGGTGTACGCGTGACAAATAGAGCTAATCTTATATCTAACCTTTACAGACCTGCCCGAGCCAGTCCCAGCAGCCTGCCTGCGTCGGCCCCTCCCTCCCTCCCTCCTTTGCACTGACCAGGACCTACCTTGGAGGTGACAGGGGACGTCATACTCAATCTCGTCGTGCCGGGAGGGACTGAGGAAGAGGGTGCCATCAACCAGCGGGAAGAGTTCGAAGACAGGCAGTGCACGATGGCAGAGGGCACAGTGGACGACGTTGCGCTGGCTGGCGCTCAGCGCTGCCAGAATGAACCGACGCAGGTCCTCGCCCTGGCCAGCTTGGGCATCGTCCTCCATACGCACGTGATAGGTGTTCATCTTGTGCTTGGGCACGTGGGCCAGCAGCTCCGAGAGGTCCAGCCGCCGCAAGAACTGGACGGCAGGCTCCAGCCGGCCTCCTCCTGCCCCTCCTGCTACCACAGCGCCCGCGCCCGCCGGGCCCAGCTCGACCTGGGCTAGCCGGGGCCCCCCGGGCAGCAGCTTGCGGCAAGCCTCTGCCTGCAGCGCCGTCTTGAGGAAGTCTCCCAGGTGCCGGGGGCCGCGGGGGGTGGGGGCCTGGGCCTGCGAGGGCTGGGGTGGCGAGCTGCCTGCCGGGGCCTTGTCCTGGGCGAGGGCCTGGCGGTCCGCAGAGAGCCGGCGCTGCTGGCCCGGCCCGCTCCCCTCATGGGGCGGCCTGGCCGGGCGGTGGAGCTTGCACTTCTTCCCGTCCTCGGCCACCGCGGCCGCCGCCGCCAGGGCCCCTTCCCCCGCCTTGGGGACCGCCGGCTTCTTCTTCCTGTCGTCAGCCCGCCGGCGCGACTGGAACCAGTCAACGTCCTTCCTCAAGTGGCCCTGGCCGCAACGGCAAGAACAGAAGCGGAAGGCCAGGTCGTAGCCCTTCTTGTTCCACATGTTCTGGCGGCACTGCTTCTCGTTCCAGCTGCGGGCACGGCCAATGCAGTTGAACTGCACCAGGATGCTGCTCTCCCACTCGTAGAAGCACTGCAGATGCATCCAGTTGCCAAAGGGGCACTGCTCGTTGTTGCACACCACCCGCTGGTGATCATCCTTGTCCAGCTGCACGGCCCGGCCCAGCCCGCACACCAGCGGCGTCGCGCACGGCGCCTCTGTGGGACGCAAGAGGAGAGAGCCTATTAACAGAGGGACACCGATGCGGCACGCACAAACTCACCCACGTCAGCACACGCACACCCTCAAGATTCACCCTGGGAAAAGATTAACACCACCCATTCATACCCCTCATGATCTGCAGAGCCACCCGCTAATTCCCCAGAGAATTAAGATCCATGGACACCCAAAGGGAGAGGGAAGGCATCTCCCTTCCAGCTCAATGTAGTCAAACTCCTCCTACCCTACCTCGCCTGCAAGAGAACCTGGCAGGCACAACGCTTGCACCATGATCTCCACAACTGGAGGCATTAGCCAACACACCTCTGCCACAACACAGCACAGGCCCTTTGTGCTGTGCTAAACTAATTCAATCTGTAATCAGATGCCCAACTGAACTAATCCTTTCTGCACTCACAATGCCCATATCCAAAAGTTCACATTTCAAAGTAAATTTACCAAACCGTCACCACATACTACCTTGAGATTCATTTTCTTGTAGGCATTCACATTAAAACAAAGAAACACAACAGAATCAATGAAAAACTACACACATACATCTTGAACACCTCTATCATATTTGCCTCCAGCACCTATCAGGATCCAACCATTTTCATTACAAATATCTCCTTTGAAATCATCTCCTTTCACCTTAAATGCACGCCCCCTGATGTTAGAAATTTCATCCCTCGGAAAGGATTTTGTCTGTCTTCTCTATGCCTCTCATCTTATAAATCTCCATTAGATCTCTCCTCAGCCTCTGGCACTCCAGAGAAAACAACCCAAGTCTGTCTAATCTCTCGTCGTAGCTGCTACTCTCTCTCACCCTCTCTAAGCCTCCACATCCTTCCTGCACTGAGTCGATCAGAACCAGATTTGGAATTGGATTATTATTGTCACATGTACTGAGATACAGTGAAAATCTCATCTTACACACTGTTCATAGAGATCAACTACACACAATTCTCCTCATGCATCCAAACCAAAGTTTTTAAATACCCGCAATAGTACTTCCTGACCTTGAAACTCATCTCATCAGCAAGGGCACGTGGCAGCCCCCCCCAGGACAATTTACAATGACCAATTAACCTACCCACCAGTACGTCTTTGAAATGTGTGAGGAAACCATGGTCACGGGAAAAATGTGCAAACTTCTTGAAGAGGTCTCCAGAATTGAACAGCAACGCCATGAGCTGTAATGGCGTTTCAGTTAGCCCCAGATCTCAGATTCAGAATCAATATAACGGGGTAGCATTTGTGGGTTCCAGGCTTCAAGGAGGCAGCACCTATCTTTAAGGACCCTCACCAGCCGGGACTTGCCCTCTCTTCTTGTTACTAACATCAAGGAGTTGGTACAGAAGCCTGAAGACCCACACTCAATGAGCCTCCTCCCCTCTGCCAACAGATTGCTGAGTGGCCTGTGAATAAGAGGAAGGGAAGAATCTACTTCTGAAACACTGAGTGTGTCTCTTCAGGCTCCTGTACCTCCTTCTTGGTGGTAGCAATGAGGGCCTGTCCTGGGTGATGGGGTCCTTAATGATGGATGCTGCCTTTTTCAGGCAACGTCTTTTGAAGGTGGGGAGGTCAGTGCCCACGATGGACCTGGCTGAATTTACAACTTTCCGCAGCTTTTTCCGGTCCTGTGCAGTGGACCCTCCAGTGATGCACCTAGTCAGAATGCTCTCCGTGGTACACCTGAGAAATTTGCAAGCCTTTGGTGACATGCCAAGTCTCCTCAGGAAATACAGCCACTGTCCAGCCTTCTTTGTAAACCTTCTGCACAATTCCCGGTTTAATGACATCTTTCCTACAGCACAGCAACCAAGCCTGAACGCAGCACTCCAGTACAGCCTCACCAGTACCCTGAAAAAAACTGCACTCTGACCTCACAACTTTGATGTGATTTATGAAGGCCAGCTTTCGGAGCCTTCTTCACCATCCTGCCTGCCACTCCAGTCAGGGAAGCATGTACCGGTAACATCAAGGTCCCTCTGTTTTACAAAAGCGCCCAAGGCCCTGCAGACACTACCCTGGTGTTATGCTCTCTTTTTGCACTACTCTTACTCAGAATCAAGTTTATTACCACTGACAGGTGTTGTGAAAATTGTTATTTTGTGGCAGTACAGTGCCATCCATACAAACGTTTGTAAAATAATGAGAAGTTATGCCCTGTGTCGCGACATTGAAAATTATACCATTTTTATACGTTTTTGCACTGTACTGTTACCACAAAAATGATCCTGAAAACCATCAAGATAGCTGATACAATGATTTTAGCCTCCTGGGACACAGGAAAGAGAACAACACTGACCCAGCCGGGGTCTCCACCCTTGGCACAACACCAAGCCTCGGATGCGCATCGTTCACGGCGCGGGGAGGGAAATCAGCGAGGACCCTCTCGGGTCGTTTCCGGGGCCAACACTGGTGACACCAGTCCCCCATCGAACCAGGAAGCAATCAAACGAGCCTTAAGGTGCACGTCCACACAAAATGCTGGAGGAACTCAGCAGGCCAGGCAGCATCTATGGGAAAAAAAAGTACAGTCGACGTTTCGGGCCGAGACCCTTCGGCAGGACTGGAGAGAAAAAAAGATGCACGCTGATTGATCATCCCCCTCAAAAAGGGGGATGCAAACCTCTGAGCTGTTCAACTTGGGATCTTCAGCTTTTGGGTCCCCAAAACAAACGAAACAGAAACCGAATGACAATCTTTACAGCAGGTTTTAAATTGCAGGATCCGCCCGCACGTCCCCCACCCCCGTCGAGAAAAAGCACAGGAGGAAACTTCAAACTCCCCGTCCGCTTCACAAATAAGCGGAGCCGGGCGCTGCAAATGGAAACTAGTGGCGTCTTTCACAGGGTGGGTGGGGTGGGGAGGGGGGGGGGAGGGAGGGGAGCTGCAGCTCACCGTGATCGTTGCCTGTCTCCGGCTGGCCGGCCGTAGCTCCGCTGGCCCCCGGCGCTGCTGTTCCGGCCCCTGCGTTGCATGCAGCAGCCCCGGCCGCCGCCTCCTGCTCGTCGCCGCTGCTGTTGGTACGCTTGTTTTTCCTGCCCTTGACGCTTTTCTGGTTCGGCATGGTAGCAGGGGACTGCTGGGGCTGATAGCTCGACTCATCCGTGGTCTCCCTCTTTTTTTGAACCCCCACCCCTCCCTCCCCCCACAGACCCCACCCCCTGCCCTTGCCTCGGCTCCTCAACAACCCCCTTGTTTGTCACTTCCCCCCCTTATTTATATAACATGCGTCGCTGTGCCTGTCTCGGTGCAAGCGGGTGCAGCGCCGACGCGCTGTGAGCAGGGGAGGGCGTGCCCCGTTGCGCGGGGCGGTGGGGGGGACACTCCGGGGTCGACGTTCCAAATACAGCACGCGGGGTGGGGGGGGGAGACACTCCGGGGTCAACGTTCCACATACAGCGCGCGGGGTGGTGGGGGGGGGGGACACTCCGGGGTCAACGTTCCAAATACAGCGCGCGGATGGGGGGAGAACACTCCGGGGTGAACGTTCCAAATACAGCGCGCGGATGGGGGGAGAACACTCCGGGGTGAACGTTCCAAATACAGCGCGCGGATGGGGGGAGAACACTCCGGGTGAACGTTCCAAATACAGCGCGCGGGGCGGGGGGAGTGGACTCCGGGGACAACGTTCCAAATACAGCTAGGGAGGGGACGGACGATCTCAGTAGTTCCGCTCCAACGGGCGTCACGCAATCGCGCGCCCGGCTCGTGTACGCGCTTCGTGGGTGGGGGTTATTTCCGACTGTTGTGCGTGCACATGCACGTGATCCAAGAATGGGAACGCGCCATCGTATATACACACACACACACACCTTCCCTCCGCGCGATCAGCGTTCCCGACCCTGTGCGCGCTCCAGCATCTCTGCTGCAAGACGGTGCCGGTAGCGCGCCGGGAGCTCCCTCTAAAAGTGCAAGCCCGCTCGCTCACATAGTCGCGTGCTGAGCTCGCCACCGCGCTCTGTCCACCCCCCGGGAGGGTTCATCTTTCCAATTAGGTGTGCGCGCGCGAACCGAGTTCGGGACCGCGCTCTAAAAAGGTGGCGGGAGATCAACATTGGATACCGGATACCAGAACTCGCGCAGCGCGCTCCCGGCACTTCCCGTGGGCGCCAACTTACGCCATGTCCGCGCAGACGACGCTCCATTCTGACTGCCTCGCTCCGCCCCTAGCAGTCCAACGAGAGATTGACTGAGCTGTCAATCAAGCTCTGTTTCCTCGCTTCGCCCTAAACAATTCTGTTTCCTCGCTTCCCCACTGGCTTGTCAATGATCGATGAATGCACTGTCAATCACCCTCCATTCTGACTGCCTCGCTCCGCCCCAGCTTGACCTCCGAGCTATTAAATGTGCTGTAAATCACGTTGGTCTCCCGCAGAGGGCCGCCCACTCTAGCTGCGACCTGTGAAATAAACCGCGCTGAATCCCATTGATTTGCTGACGAAGGAGCTGTAACCATTTTCGGTCTCCTTGCATAGTGTAGAGTAGAGCTTCAAGAATGTGCGTGTGTGTGTGTTCCAGATTTCCAACATCTGCTGAACTTCTTCCGTTTCCAATTTTTTTTCCCAGTTCAGATGAAGAATCTGAACACGAAAGATTTTACAAGTCCAGACTAACACATCCAAAACGCTGAAGGAACTCAGGAGGTCAGGCATCATCTGTGGAGAGGAATGAACGGTCGACCTTTCGGACCGGGGCCCTGCATCGAGTTTCTCGAGCAGTTTGCGTGTGTTACTCAAATGAAGAGACTTCCAATAGTCGCAGGCGAGAAGAGAGCACGGCTTGGCTGCTGGGGGCGGAGAGGTCCCTGCTTATGGACACTGCTTTCTTGCGGCAGTACTCCTTGTAAACATGCTCAATGATTTATTTATTAATTGAGACAGTCCGCAATAGCCGTTCTGGCCCTTCGAGCCACGCTGCCCAGCAATGCCCTGATTTAATCCGAGTCCAATCACGGGACCGTTTACAATTAACCTGTACATCTCTGGAGTGTGGGAGGAAACCGAACCACCCAGAGCAAAGACTCCCGGTGACGGGGAGAACATACAAACTCATTCCAGCCAGCGGTGGGAATTGAACCTGCGTTGTGCTAACCACTACACAACCATGCTTCATTATGAAGCAGAGTTTTGTTTATGCCCCAGATGTGCCTTTTGTTATAAACACGGTAGATTCCGCAGAAGCTGCAAGTCCAGGGCAACGCACCTGAAATGCTGGAGGAACTCAAAGTTTGGCAACATCTCTGGAGGGGAATAAAGAGCTGACGGGGCTCGTTGACACCTTATTGCCTTCCAGAGATGCTCCCTGACGTGCTGAGTTCCTCCAGCACTTTGTATGCGGTGCTCTAGACCTTGTGCCAGCTTTATCTCACTCACTTTCAGTCCTTGAATTTGAAGTGAGATATCTTATAAGTAGCAAGGCTTCGTTTGCGGACTAAGAGTTAAAGAAGGTTCACCAAACTGAGAGCTGCCTGGACATTGAGAAAGGGACGAAACTAAAAAAGTATATAGAATACATCAGATTGACAGCAGAAACAAAAACTAGTCTAGAGAAAGTAGAGAGGGGAAGTGAAAAAGGAACTAAGCCAATGAGAGAATTTGACAGCTGGCAGCAAAGGAAACTCTAACGTGTCCTGACGTGATGTACATGTAAATAGAAAAAATGAGATTTAGAGTTTTGAGGATCTCGGAGAAGATCTACACGCAGCTTGAACAGCATTGGAGTTCCAAACTGCAGTGAAAAGCCTGTCTTTCTCACTGTTTATACAGATGGATCCCACTGGCTCAGCATCTAGCTGAGCATGCACTGGCATCTTGGTCCCCACCCTCTCCAGCAGTTACCGCCATCACTTTACTGCACCAGCTACCACCGATCGGGTGGGGAGGAGGGTGTGTTCGATTCCCGTGGCCGCATGTATGTTCTCCCCGTGACCACGTGGTTTCCTCTGGGTGCTCCGGTCTCCTCCCACAGTCCAAGGTGTACTGGTTAGGGGTTAGTGAGTTGGCGCCGGAAGCAGAGCGACACATGCAGGCTGTTCCCAGCGCAATGTTCACGATTTGATTTCACATTGCTCCGAGATTCACTTTCTTGCAGGCACTCACAGGAAAATAAAGAATTACAATAGAATTAATGAAAAGAAACTATACTTAGGCCACCACACCGTGGCATCACCTGAAACAGCCACATAGGGTAGGAGGAGGCACCAGAGGCGGTGTGGGAGAGAATAGGGGCAAGGCGGGCGCCCTGGGTCGGAGGTTGAACCCTGCAGTCTGGCTGCTCTCCACTGTTTGCCTTCTGGAAGACAAGCGGGATTGCCTTTGTCTGCAGCTGCAGAACATGAACTTTGTTTTCACTTTATGTTCTGATGTACACTCGACAAATAAAGCTAATTTTTATCTTTAATTGTGTTAAACTAACCAGGGACTCCTTTCGCACCCTCCCTTTAAACATGGAGGCGCGAAAAACTGCAGGTGCTGGAATCTGGAGTAAAAAATGAAAAGTACCAGAGTTACTCAGCAGGTCAAACAGCATCTGTGGAGGAAAATAGACGGTTGACATCTCAGACATTCTTGTTCAGATAAAGGGTAATTGTAATTCATTTATTATTGTGACATGAACAGAGATAGTCAAAAACTTTAGTCTGCATAACATCCAACCAGATCATTGCAGATACACATAAGGAAACACTGAGATTGTACAGAAGGAAAACAAAATGGATGCCAAGTAGAGAACATAGAACACAGAAAAGAACAGCACAGAAACAGGGCCTTTGGTCCATCTTGTTATGTTTTGTAACTTAAAATCATTAAACTAATTCAAAAGACACAGGAGTCTGAAATGAGAGTCTAACTTTGAGGTTGCTCTAAGTGAGGTGCACCATTACCGTAGTAGCATCATGATGTAAGCAATTCACATATTTATACATATAACCCATAATGAACTGTTTAAACAAACAACAATATTACTCAAATATTACTGAAGTACTAGATACACACAGTCTAGTCTGTGCTGAACCATTAATCTGTTGCAATGAGTGAATGAAGTGAACCCAAGTGCAGGTCACAGGCACGGAGATTGAGTTAGGATGCTTACACAGACGAGAACATTGGACAGCTAACAGGAGGGACCTTGACACGGAGCCTCGACACGGAGAGATGGGGTTTCATAGGTAAACCCCGAAAATGGAGCAAAACTTAGAACACACAGTCCTAAGCGGCCGGGAAATGTTAATTATCACACAGGCAAAACCAACGATCTAGCGAATAGTGGTTGTAACGCTGGGGTTCTTATGCTGCAGGTCTTGATGGAAACCAGGTGTGCCGTCATCAAAGAGAATGAGAAACAAATGGGAAATTAACAGGCAGAACCATGGCACAATCAAAGGAAATTAAGAGCAAAATAGGGAATTAACAATTGGGACCGTGACATAATCCGCCTAGTCCCATTGACCTGCACCTGGACTACACCTCTCCATGCCCTTTCTTCCATGTACCTATCCAAATTTCTCTTCAATGTTGAAATCAAAATCACAACCACCACTTGCACTGGCAGCTCATTCCAGATGGTACATGCCAGGGAATAAAGTCCAAACATGTCCAGCCTTTCCCGATAACTCAGATCCTCAAGTCCTGGCAACATCCTTGTAAATTTTCTCTGCATTCTTTTAAAGATTAAAGATTAGTTTTATTTGTCACATGTACATGAAAACATACAGTGGAATGTATTATCTGTGCCAAATCAATACAGCGAGGACTGTGCTTGGGACAACTCACAAATGTTGCACACTTTCAGCACGGATGTAGCATGCCCACAATTTACTAACCCTAACCATACATTTCTTTGGACTGTGGGAGAAAAGAGGACCACCCGCAGGAAACCCACATCGTCACGGGGAGAACATACAAACTCCTTACGGACAGCGGTGGGAAATGCTGATCTTACAGCTGGTGCAGAAAGCTCTGCAGTAAGGACTTGGCTACCGCGATGCACTCTTTCAATCTTGTTTACATCTTTCCTGTAGGTAGCTGACCACAACTGTACACCACACTCCAAATTAGGTCTCAACTATGTTGTGTACAAGTTCAACATAACATCCCAATTCCTGTACTCAGCACTTTGATTTTTGAAGACCATTGTGCCAAAAGCTCTTTCACCCCTATTTACCTGTAATGCCACTTTCAAGGAATTACGGACCTGTATTCCCAGATTCCAGTTGAAAATATTTCACACTGCCACCACACAGTTTGAAGCAGTCCAGACCATTGGAGGATGACAGAAGCTGGGTGCTATACAGTACCTGTTCTCCACCTTCTCCTTCCCTTCTCCCTGCGCCTCCTCCTCCTCTGTTCAAGTTCGAGGGTGACTGCTAACACTCAGTGTCTGTGGATTCTGAGGTGAATGCTCAGCCCAGTGTGGGCCCCACAATTTCTTCCACGGGTGAGGCAACGGATGGGACAAGGGATTGTAGTTTCAGAATCAGATTTATTAACACTAATACATGTCATGAACTTTGTTGTTTTCAAGTTCAAGTTTATTGTCATTGTGGTGGATACTGCCAAATATTCCTCCAAACTAAGGCACACAACACAGGTAACACACATGCAACATATGAAGTAATATTACCACAAATAAATTAACAAATAAAATATATTCCAGAAGATTGACATTAAGATGCACTTGCGACACAAGATAAAAAGTAAACAGTATAACTCTACTGTTGCTTCATAAGTAATGGATCCATATAATGTTCAGGGGATATTTGCGTGACGTTCTGCATAGGTACATTCCAATAAGACGGAAAGGATGTTAGGGTACAGGAACCATGGGATACAAAGGCTGTTGAAAATCTAGTTAAGAAGAAAAGCTTACAGAAGGTTCAAAAAACTCAGTAATGATAGAGATCTAGAAGATTATAAGGCTAGCAGGAAGGAGCTTAAGAATGAAATTGGGAGAGTCAGAAGGGGCCATGAGAAGGCCTTGGTGAGCAGGATTAAGGAAAACCCCAAGGCATTCTACAAATATGTGAAGAGCAAGATGATAAGATGTGAGAGAATAGGACCAATCAAGTGTCACAGTGGAAAAGTGTGTATGGAACCGGGGGAGATAGCAGAGGTGCATAATGAGTACTTTGCTTCAGTATTCACTACGGAAAAGAATCTTGGCGGTTGTAGGGATGACTTACAGCAGATTGAAAAGCTTGAGCATATAGACATTAAGAAAGAGGATGTGCTGGAGCTTTTGGAAAGCATCAAGTTGGATAAGTCACCAGGACCAGATGAGATGTACCCCAGGCTACTATGGGAGGCAAGGGAGGAGATTTCTGAGCCTCTGCCAATGATCTTTGCATCATCATTGGGGACGGGAGAGGTTCCGGAGGATTGGAGGGTTGCCGATGTTGTTCCCTTATTCAAGAAAGGGAGTAGAGATAGCCCAGGAAATTATAGACCAGGGAGTCTTACTTCAGTAGCTGGTAAGTTGATGGGAAAGATCCTGAGAGGCAGGATTTATGAACATTTGTGGAGGCATAATATGATTAAGAATAGACAGCATGGCTTTGTCAAAGGCAGGTCGTGCCTTACAAGCCTGATTGAATTTTTTTGAGGATGTGACTAAACTCATTGATGAAGGTAGAACCACAGATGTAGTGTATATGGATTTCAGCAAGGGATTTGATAAGGTACTCCATGCAAGTGTCATAAGGGGACACACTGGGAGCAGACCCAAATGCAAGACACAGACACTGAAGTACTAGGTACAGCACTAGGCATGACAAGGAAGCAAGGGAAGAGGGGAAGGAATGACGCTGGATATTGACACAGGCCCTGGATGAGACAAGGATTCAGGGCCTGGGCTAGGACTTGGACAAAAGACACGGCACCTGGACGTGGAACTAGGAACAAGGAGCCTGGACTAGTGATACAGAACTCTGGAACCAGAGTCTGGACAAGGACCCAGAACCTGGGTCTTGTTTGGGACTCAGAACCCAGGTCTAGGCTAGGACTCGTGACTAGGATCTTGGCAAGGACAGGACGTAGCTACAGAACAGGACATGGAACTCCTGCACAGGACAAGGCACATGGACAGGATGAGAACACAAAGCCTTGACTTGTACAGGACGAGGTTCTTGGAGGTGGCTTGGACAGGACAAGAGACTCCAGCACAGGACGAGGGAATTCCAGCACCGGGCTGGGCGAGGTACTCCTGGGCTGAGTGAGAACACAAAGCCTTGATTTGGTCAGGGGAGAGACGGGAACGCAGAGCCTAGAGCCTTGGTAATCTTGAGAGACAGGAACAGGAACACAGAGCCAGGACCCCTCCTTGGAAACAAGACATAGGGCCGAGACTCATACACAGAACACTGAGAGACAGATCTCCACTCAAGGTAGTGGCAAACAGCCAGACCTACCCAGCAGAGGCAAGGGCACAAAGAGACAGTTCCCAACTCAAGGTAGCAGCAAACAGCCAGACCTACCTAGAGAAGGTGTGGACACAGAGACAGTTCCCAACACTAGATAGCAGCAAAGGACCAGACCTACCTAACAAAGGTGTGGACACAGAGACAGTTCAAAACAATGTTAGACAGTTCCTTATCTTGCTCCAGCAGTTGAACTTGACAGCAGTGCAGGTGAAGGTTGAAGGCAAGACTTACAGGTGAGGTAAGGCAAGGCTTCAGACACTGGTTGCAGGTCAAGGCTTCAGGAGGAAGGGGCAGAGAAGGGATTCAGACAGGGAGTTTGAACAGGAACAATCAAGCAACCAAGCCCTCCCCTCCAGAGGTATTTATGTGTCTGCCCAAACGAGAATCATGTGCCTTAATCAGAGCACCCAACAGAACAATGGAAAACCGGAAAACCTGGAATACGGATCAACGGACTGCACCGTGAACCGGAATGCGGACTTCACGGACCGGACCATGACAATGACAGCAAGACTTACTGAGAAAGTAAGGAGGCATGGGATCCAAGGTGACCTTGCTTTGTAGATCCAGAATTGGCTTGCTCGCAGAAGGAAAAGAGTAGTTGTAGACGGGTCATATTCTGCATGGAGGTCAGTGACCAGTGGTGTGCATCAGAGATCTGTTCTGGGACCCCTTCTTTTCATTATTTCTATAAATGACCTGAATGAGGAAGTAGAGGGATGGATTAGTAAATTTGCTGATGACACCAAAGTTGGGGGTTTTGTGGATAGTGTGGAGGGGTGTCAGAGGTTACAGCAGGACATCGATAGGATGCAAAACTGGGCTTAGAAGTTGCAGATGGAGTTCAACCTAGGTAAGTGTGAGGTGGTTCATTTTGGTAGGTCAAGTATAATGGCAGAATATAGTATTAATGGTAAGACTCTTGGCAGTGTGGGGGATCAGAGGGATCTTAGGGTTCAAGTCCATAGGACACTGAAACTGCTGCACAGGTTGACTCTGTGGTTAAGAAGGTATACAATGCGTTGGTCTTCATCAATCGTGGGATTGAGTTTAAGAGCCGAGAGGTAATGTTGCAGCTATATAGGACCCTGATCAGAACCCACTTGGAGTACTGTGCTCAATTCTGGTCACCTCACTACAGGAAGGATGTGGAAACTATAGAAAGGGTGCAGAGGAGATTTACAAGGATGTTGCCTGGATTGGAGAGCGTGCCTTATGAGAATAGGTTGAGTGAACTTTTCTTGTTGGAGTGGCGGAGGATGAGGGGTGACCTGATAGAGGTGTATAAGATGATGAGAGAGCATGCTGATATTAAGGGAGAGGAGGTGTTGTAGTTGTTAAAATACATTAGGACGGATAAGTTCCCGGAGCCTGACGGAATATTCCCCAGGCTGCTCCACGAGGCGAGAGAAGAGATTGCTGAGCCTCTGGCTAGGATCTTTATGTCCTTGTTGTCCACGGGAATGGTACCGGAGGATTAGAGGGAGGCGAATGTTGTTCCCTTGTTCAAAAAAGGTAGTAGGGATAGTCCGGATAATTATAGACCACTGAGCCTTACGTCTGTGGTGGGAAAGCTGTTGGAAAAGATTCTTAAAGATAGGATCTATAGGCATTTAGAGAATCATGGTCTGATCAGGGACAGTCAGCATGGCTTTGTGAAGGGCAGATCGTGTCTAACAAGCCTGATAGAGTTCTTTGAGGAGGTGACCAGGCATATAGATGAGGGTAGTGCAGTGGATGTGATCTATATGGATTTTAGTAAGGCATTTGACAAGGTTCCACACGGTAGGCTTATTCAGAAAGTTAGAAGGCATGGGATGCAGGGAAGTTTGGCCAGGTGGATTCAGAATTGGCTTGCCTGCAGAAGGCAGAGGGTTGTGGTGGAGGGAGTACATTCAGATTGGAGGATTGTGACTAGTGGTGTCCCACAAGGATCTGTTCTGGGACCTCTACTTTTCGTGATTTTTATTAACGACCTGGATGTGGGGGTAGATGGGTGGGTTGGCAAGTTTGCAGACGACACAAAGGTTGGTGGTGTTGTAGATAGTGTAGAGGATTGTCAAAGATTTCAGAGAGACATTGATAGGATGCACAAGTGGGCTGAGAAGTGGCAGATGGAGTTCAACCCAGAGAAGTGTGAGGTGGTACACTTTGGAACGACAAACTCCAAGGCAGAGTACAAAGTAAGTGGCAGGATACTTGGTAGTGTGGAGGAGCAGCGGGATCTGGGGGTACATGTCCACAGATCCCTGAAAGTTGCCTCACAGGTGGATAGGGTAGTTAAGAAAGCTTATGGGGTGTTAGCTTTCATAAGTCGAGGGATAGAGTTTAAGAGTCGCGATGTAATGATGCAGCTCTATAAAACTCTGGTTAGGCCACACTTGGAGTATTGTGTCCAGTTCTGGTCACCTCACTATAGGAAGGATGTGGAAGCATTGGAAAGGGTACAGAGGAGATTTACCAGGATGCTGCCTGGTTTAGAAAGTATGCATTATGATCAGAGATTAAGGGAGCTAGGGCTTTACTCTTTGGAGAGAAGGAGGATGAGAGGAGACATGATAGAGGTGTACAAGATAATAAGAGGAATAGATAGACTGGATAGCCAGCGCCTCTTCCCCAGGGCACCACTGCTCAATACAAGAGGACATGGCTTTAAGGTAAGGGGTGGGAAGTTCAAGGGGGATATTAGAGGAAGGTTTTTTACTCAGAGAGTGGTTGGTGCGTGGAATGCACTGCCTGAGTCAGTGGTGGAGGCAGATACACTAGTGAAGTTTAAGAGACTACTAGACAGGTATATGGAGGAATCTAAGGTGGGGGCTTATATGGGAGGCAGGGTTTGAGGGTCAGCACAACATTGTGGGCTGAAGGGCCTGTACTGTGCTGTACTATTCTATGAATGAGTGGATGGTCAGAGGCTTTTTCCCAGGGCTGAAATGGCTAACATGAGAGGGCACAGTTTTAAGGTGCTTGGAAGTAGGTACAGAGATGTCAGGGGTAAGTTTTTTATGCAGAGTGGTGAGTGTGTGAAATAGGCTGCTGGCACAGTGGTGGAGGCAGATACGATAGGGTCTTTTAAGAGGCTCCTGGATAGGTACATGGAGCTTAGGAAAATAAAGGGCTATGGGTAACCCGAGGTAATCTCTAAAGTACATGTTTGGCACAGCATTGTGGGCCAAAAGGCCTGTATTGTGCTGTAGGTTTTCTATGTTTCTGTTTCTAACTCTCCTTGTCTTAATGCTACGGTACCTCCTCCTGAATGTAGGGGGTCAAAGAGATGGTTGGATGGATGGAAGCGATCCTTGACAATGCTAAGTGCCCTGCGTATGCAGCACTCCTGATAAATATGTCTGATGGGTGGAAGAGAAACCCCAATGATCCCCTCAGCAGTCTTTGCAATCCTTTGAAGGACTTACAGTCAGATGTTCTGCAAATGCCAGACCTTAATGCAAGTAGTTAGGACACTCGATGGTGCTCCAGTTAAAATTGGTCATCTGGGCAGGGGCAGTGGCGGAGACCTTCACTTGCCTCAAATTCTAAAGGAAGTGAAAACGCTGCTCTGCTTTCTTGACTAAAGAGGTGGTATTGAGTCACCAGGTGAAATCATCCATTGTGTGCACTGCAAGAAACTCGGCTTTCCTCACTCTCTCTATGAAAGAGCCATTAATGCGTAACTGTACAGCGTAAAGCATAACATACACTAAAAATTGCAATAACAATGTTTTATATATATATAAGCAGTGCAAAAAGAGAACAAAATTATTGCAACACACATCAAAGTTGCTGGTGAACGCAGCAGGCCAGGCAGCATCTCTAGGAACAGGTACAGTCGACGTTTCGGGCAGAGACCCTTCGTCAGGACTAACTGAAGGAAGAGCTAGTAAGAGATTTGAAAGTGGGGGGGGAGGGGGAGGGGGAGATCCAAAATGATAGGAGAAGACAGGAGGGGAAGGGATGGAGCCAAGAGCTGGACAGGTGATTGGCAAAGGGGATATGAGAGGATCATGGGACAGGAGGCCCAGGGAGAAGGAAAAGGGGGAGGGGGGGAAACCCAGGGGATGGGCAAGGGGTATAGTCAGAGGGACAGAGGGAGAAAAAAGAGAGAGAGAGAAATAATGTGTGTATATAAATAAATAACGGATGGGGTACGAGGGGGAGGTGGGGCATTAGTGGAAGTCAATGTTCATGCCATCAGGTTGGAGGCTACCCAGACGGAATATAAGGTGTTGTTCCTCCAACCTGAGTGTGGCTTCATCTTTACAGTAGAGGAGGCCGTGGATAGACATATCAGAATGGGAATGGGACGTGGAATTAAAATGTGTGGCCACCCAGAGATCCTGCTTTCTCTGGCGGACAGAGCGTAGGTGTTCAGTAAAGCAGTCTCCAAGTCTGCATTGGGTCTCGCCAATATATAGAAGGCCACATCGGGAGCACCGGATGCAGTATATCACCCCAGCCGACTCACAGGTGAAGTGTTGCCTCACCTGGAAGGACTGTTTGGTGCCCTGAATGGTGGTGAGGGAGGAAGTGTAAGGGCATGTGTAGCACTTGTTCCGCTTACACGGATAAGTGCCAGGAGGGAGATCAGTGGGGAGGGATGGGGGGGACGAATGGACAAGGGAGTTGTGTAGGGAGCGATCCCTGCGGAATGCAGAGGGCAGGGGGAAAGGGAAGATGCGCTTAGTGGTGGGATTATTCATAGGTTGATTGCCCTTTCAGAAATCTGATGGCAGACGGGGAGAAGCTGTCTTTAAAATGCTGATTGTGTGTCTTCAAACTCCTGTACCTCCTCTCTGGTGGTAACAATGAGAGGAGGGGATGCCCTGCATGATGGGGGTGCTTGATGAATGCCACCTTTTTGAGACATCGCCTTTTGAAGATGTCCTCGACGCTGGGGAGGCTGACATTGTTGATGGAGCTGGCTGAGTTTACAATGTCCTGTAGCTTTTACTGATCCTGTGCAGTTGCCCATCCATATCAGATGATGATGCAACCAGTTAGAAGGCTCTTCAAGGTATATCTGTAGAAATTTGCTGGAGTTTTTGGTGATATTCCAAATCTTCTCAAACTCCTAAGGAAATATAGCTGCTGGCATGCCCTCTTCATAATTGCATCAGTACATTGGTCCCCAGCATAGATCTTCAGAGATATTGACCCCCAGGAAGTTAAAACTGCTCACCCTTTCCACTTCTGATCCCTCAATGAGGACTGATGATTCCAGTCAAGATGGCACCAGCAAACAATGACTCCTCGTGTGATATCCTCCAGATAGCAAATCTTTCCAATTCTTTCACTTCTTCCACACCTTTTGCTCATTCTTTTTGTCTTGTTTGCGTTACGGAAACTGTTGGAGCCTGTGACGTACAGTTTGAATCTCGATCGAAGGATCCAGCACTCTGCTCTGACTGGAGAGCTGCCTCATGGAGAACAGAGACGGTGGGGTGGGGGGGGGGGGGTGTTTAGCCACAAGGAAGGAGATCACAAGCACACTCATGGAAAAGACCAGCGACAATGTACAGGGTCGTGAATGACACCATCTTGAAGCGGCGAGAAAGATTGAAGCATCAAGGTGAAGGCTCCCGGCAGAGGCAGTCAGCAGCCGGGTCAGCACACTTGGCCCTGGGCTGGCGCATTTGATCTGGGTTGGCGGTCACTGTTTACAGAGGGACTGAGTTTGTCCAGCTGCTCTCCTCGTATGCAGATGAAAAGACATTTCCCATATTCTGAGATTTATGTGATTATTGGACTGTATTTTATATAGATTTCCATCAGTTTTTCGGTGTTTTCTTTCTCGTGGACGATTGGCGGGTGAGTGATCTGTTAATTTTTGTGTGTGTTGGGGTGGGGTTTGGGGACTGGTGCTACTGTCCCTGTTCCTTTCTGTGAGTGATGGGGGTTGGGAATTGTTATGTGTCAGTGGTCGTTGGTTGTTATTGTGGCTGTTTTTTGCTGAGGGTGAGGGGAGATTTTGGGGTCTGTGAGTTTTATTTCTTTTCTTTTTTGTCAGGGGGGTGGGGTTGGAGTCTTTTTTTTCATCAACACCCATGGTTTTTCTGTATTTCATGGCTATCTGGAGTAGACAAATATCAGAGTTGTACATGTACCTGCATACTTTGATAACAAGATGAACCTTTGAACCTTTGAAGTTTTGATCCGTGTTCCCTCAACTTCCTCCTCCTGAAGTCCACATCAATTCATTGGTTTTACTGATGTTGAAACACCATTCAAGCAGCTGATCTATCTCACTCCTATACGCCTCCTCTTCACTATCTGAGATCCTGCCAACAATGATGTGGGAAGAGGTGCTCCACACTGGTGGTAGAATCATATTGAAGCTGGGGAAATCCGTCACATCAGCTTGTCCAACATATCTGTGCTCTCTAGGCAAATACATTTGGCTGAACAAGCCAGGACTTTTCCCTTTGGAGTGAAGGAGGATGACAGGTGACTTGTTAGAGCTGTACAAAATTATTAGAGTTATAGATAGAGTGGAGAGCCAGAGACTAGCTCCCAGGACGGCCAATACCAAGGTCATCCTTTTAATGTGAGTGGAGGGGTATTCAGGGGAGATGTCAGAGGTAAGTTTTTTTTACACAGAGAGTGGTGAGTGCATGGAACGCCCTTGCCAGGGGCGGAGACTTTTAGATAGGCACATGGATAACAGAAAAATGGAAGGATAGGCAGTCGCAAAGGGTTAAATTGATCTTGGCACAACATGGTGGGCAGAAGAGCCTGTACTGCCTTATGTTCCATGAATAGTGAAGGTTGGTGGGGTGGAAGTTAAGGACTGTGGAACTCTCTTCATATTCCATCCAGAAGAAATGGTGAAAGCAGAGGTGCAGGAAATGGATGCGGTCAATGGCTGCTTTCTGGCAAAGGTGCATTTGGTAAGCAGGAGACCTTCAAAAGTGAAATTTAGAGAGTATAAAGCTTGTATGTGCCTGTCAGAATAAAAAGCAAGGATAACAGTGTAGCTCCCCCGGCCAGCCTCAGGGTCGCTCAGCTCACTGTCGTCTAGGGAAACTGCCCCCGGCCCTGCCAAACTGCGTAAATAAGTTTGTGTGGATGCTGTGTGATGTACCCCACCCCGCCCAAATAACAGAAATACACCATATACAATTAAGTGAATTACAGTTTATAGATATTACTGGAACTAGATAATTAATAGAGATAAAATATAAAAGGAAAATAAAAGGCACCACATTTATCAAAGTTCAATCTCTTCGTACACAAACAGTTGGAGTTCCGGATCTTCCTTCTTCACCCTGTGATCCCCTTGGACCACCTCGACCTGCCGCCTGGGACCAACAATGGTGGTTGACCAGACGCTCCACTTGAGTCTGTCTCCGTCTCCTCTCCTTGCCGAACACCCTGGTCCTCGGACTCCTGCTCGGGGTCCGACCCCGTTAGCCGACTCACAGCACCTTGTCCAACCTCTCTCTCTCTCATGCCTTCTGCCCAAAAACCCACGCATCACAATAACTTACAGACACACTAGAAAGAATAACATCTATCCCAATTGGTTCGTTCATCCTCTTATCAATAACATAATCGAAACAAACTGCTAGCGGGAGGACTTTCTCAGCAGTTAACACAACAAAGAATCCATTTCAATTATAACATAACAAAGAAGCCATTTTAATTAGCCTACGCAGTAGCATAAAAGAAGAAATCCCTTACAATAGCTTCAGGGAGCTTTAGAGATATTGAGGCCCTGGTTACGGAAAAAAAAGGAAGTGCAGAACAGCTGTAAGCAGGCCGGAACAAGTGAGGTACCTGGGGAGTGTTAGAAATGCAAGAGAACACTTAAGAAAGAAATCAGAAGTGGTAAAAGAAGGCATGAGGTTGTTCTAGCAGACAAGGTAAAGGAGAATCCTAAAGGCTTCCACAGATATATTAAAGGGACAAAATTGGTCCCCTGGAAGATCAGAATGGTAATCTATGCATGGTGCCAAAAGAGACAGGGAGATCTTAAATAGATTTTTTTTCATCTGTATTTACTCAGGAGACAGACACATAGTCTACATAGTCTCCAGCAATGCAGGAGTGAGATCATGGACCCTATACAGATTACGGAGGAGGAGGTGTTTGCTATCTTGAGACAAATTAGGATGGACAAATCCCCAGGGCCTGACAAGGTGTTCCCTTGACCCCTTTGGGAGGCAAGTGCAGAAATTGCAGGGGCCCTAGCAGAGATATTTAAACATCCATTGTTTAAGAAAGGCTTTAAGAATAAATCAGGAAAATACAGGCCAGTGAGCCTGACATCAGTCATGAGAAAGCTATTGGAAGCTATTCTGAGGAACCAGATATCTGAGTATTTGGTGAGACAGGTGCTGATTAGGGATAGTCAGCATGGCTGAGTGTGATAGGTTGTGCTTAACCAAACTTATACAGTTTTTTGAGGAAGTTACCAGGAAAGTTGATGAAGGCTAGACAGTGGACGTTGTCTACATGGATTTCAGCAAGGCATTTGACAAGGTCCTGCAGGGTGGTTGAACAAGAAGGTTCAGGTTCCTGGAATTCAAAATGAGGTAATAAATTGGATTAGACATTGACTTTGCAGGAGAAGCCAGAGGGTGGTAATAGATGGTTGCCTCTCTGACTGGAGGCCTGGACAAGTGGAATGCCACAAGAATCGGTGCTGGGTCTATTGTTCGTCATCTATAATATATCAACAATTTGGATGATAATGTGGTAAACTAGATCAGCAAATTTGCAGTCGATACCAAGATTGGGGGTACATTGGACAGCGAGGAAGACTATCAGAGCTTGCAGCAGGATCTGGACAAGCTGGAGAAATGGGCTGAAAAATGGCAGACAGAATTCAATGCAGATAAGTGCAAGGTGTTGCACTTGGGAGGACCAACCAGGGTAAGTCTTACACAGTAAACGGTAGGGCATTGAGGAGTGCGGTAGAACAAAGGGAGCTGGGAATACAGGTCCATTATTCATTGAATGTGATGTCACAGGTAGATAGGGTAATAAAGAAAGCTTTTAGAACGTTGGTCTTCATAAATTAAAGTATTGAGTACAGGAGATGGGATGTTATGTTGAAATTGTATAGGATGTTGGGGAGCTCTAATTTGGAGTGTGGTGTACAGTTCTGATCAGATACCTACAGGAAAGATGTAAGTAAGATTTGAAGAGTACAGAGAAAATTTACAAGGATGTTCTTGGGTCTGGAGGACTTGAGTTATAAGGAAAGATTGAATAGTTTGGAACTTTATTCCTTAGAATCTAGAAACTTGAGGGGAGATTTGATTGAGGTATACAAAATTATGAGGGATATAGATTAGGGTAAGTGCAAGAAAGCTTTTCCATTGAAGTTGGGTGAGACTACAACCAGAGGTCATGGGTTAAGGGTGAAAGGTGAAATAAGGGGAAGTTTCTTCACTCAAAGGGTCTTGAGAGGGTGGTGGATGTGATTTTGATTTCAATGTTTAGGAGAAGTTTGGATCGGTACATCGATGGTTGGGGTATGGAGGGCTATGGTCCAGGTGCAGGTTGATGGAACTAGACAGCTTAAATGGTTCAGCATGGACAAGATAGGCCAAAGGGCCTGTTTCTGTGCCGTAGTTTCCTAGGACTCCATGACTCTATGGCTCTGTCCACTGAGGTAAAGAGGAAGGCACAGTTCAGGAAGAATACATTACAGAGTAGTGTGGAATGTCAGAGTCACAGGTTTATACACAATAGCAATAGGCCTGACAATGTGTCTCTGCCAACACACAAAATGCTGGAGGAAGTCAGGCAGCATCTATGGAGGAGAGTCAACGGTCGATGTTTCGGGCTGAGACCCTACATCAGGATTGGAAAGGAAGGGAGAAGAAGCCAGAATAAGAAGGCGGGGAGAAGGGACAGAGGACAAACTGGCAGATGATAGGTGAGACCAGCTGAGGAGGAAGGTGGGTGGCTGGTGAAAGGGGGGGGATGAAGTAAGAAGATGGGAGGTGATAGGTGGAAAAGGTAAAGGGCTGAAGAAGAAGGAATCTGATAGGAGAGGAGAGTGGACCATGGGAGAAAGGGAAGGAGGAGGGAACCGGAGGGAGGTGATGGGCAGGTGAGGAGAAGAAAAGGGGTAAAAGAGGAACAAGAATGGGGAATGGAAAGGAAGAGGGGTGGGAGAAAATACCTGGTTAAATGGTTGATGTTTCGGGTTGAGACCCTGCTTCAGGTATGGAAGTGAAAAGGGGAGAGAGCCGGTACAAAGAGGTGAGGGGGAAGGATGAGCCACAGGCCGATAGGTGGACTGGCAGATGGAGTAAGATAGAATTTAGAAGAAAGTTCCAGGATTCAGGGCAAACAGTGAGAAATGATGAAGGAAGGGACACAAGCTTGCAGCGCAGAGTTACCACACACAAAATGCTGGAGAAACTCAGCAGGTCGGGCAACTCCTATGGAAATGAATAAACAGTCGATGTTTCAGACTGAGACCCTTCATCAAGACTGGAAAGGAAGGGAAAAGAAGACAGAATAAGAAGGTGGGCCAAGGGGAAGGAGTACAAGCTGGCAGGTGACAGGTGAAGCCAGGTGAGAGGGAAGGTGAGTTGGTAGGCGGGAAATGAAGTGACAGTCTGGGGGTTGCATAGGTGGAAAGGTGAGGGAAAGAGGGTTGTTTGCTGTCGTTGTTTTGTTACTATTGTTGTTGCTGCTCGTGTTGTTCTGCTGAACACTCTAGGCATGCTATGTCGGTGCCAGAATGTGTGGCAAGTTGTGGACAAGCTATGGTGGCTCTGGAAGCATGGTGACACCTGTGGACTGCTACCAGCACATCCTTGGGTTGTTGATGCAAGCAATGCATTTCACCGATGGGAGAGGGAGTAGTGGTAGTACCCCAACCCACTATCACCCACTTTCTTTCCTCTCCTCACCTACTCCATCTGCCCCTCCCACTGGGTCCCCTCCCTCAATCCACTGTCCTCATTTGCCGTCCCCACCTCTCTCATTTCATTCCACACTCCATCTTCTTCTCCTATCAGATTTCACCAACTGCAACCTCCTCCCATCACCTCCCAGCCTCTGTCACTATCTCCACTCTCTCCACCTCCATCTGCCTGTCAACCTCCTCACCTGGATCCACCCAGCGCCTCCCAGCCTCTGTCACTATCTCCACTCTCACAACCGCCATCTGCCTGTCAACCTCCTCGCCTGGATCCACCCAGCGCCTCCCAGCCTCTGTCACTATCTCCACTCTCTCTGCCTGTCAACCTCCTCACCTGGATCCACCCAGCGCCTCCCAGCCTCTGTCACTATCTCCACTCTCACAACCGCCATCTGCCTGTCAACCTCCTCGCCTGGATCCACCCAGCCTCTGTCACTATCTCCACTCTCTCCACCTCCATCTGCCTGTCAACCTCCTCACCTGGATCCACCCATCACCTCCCAGCCTCTGTCACTATTTCCACTCTCTCCACCGCCATCTGCCTGTCAACCTCCTCGCCTGGATCCACCCAGCGCCTCCCAGCCTCTGTCACTATTTCCACTCTCTCCACCGCCATCTGCCTGTCAACCTCCTCGCCTGGATCCACCCAGCGCCTCCCAGCCTCTGTCACTATTTCCACTCACTCCACCGCCATCTGCCTGTCAATCTCCTCGCCTGGATCCACCCATCACCTCCCAGTTCTTTTTTTAAAGGTTAGCTTTATTTGTCATCCGTACATTGAAACACACGGTGAAATGTGGTGTTTGTGTTGATGATGACACAGTCTGAGGATGTGCTGGGAGCAGCCCGTAACTGTCACCACACTTCCAGTGCCAATACAGCCCACAACTTACTAACCCTGTCCCTAACTGTACACCTTTAGAGTGAGAGGGTAAATTGGAGCACAAGAAGGAAACACATGCAGTAATGGGGAGAACGTACACATTGCTAGAGACAGCGGCAGGAAATGAACACCGATAGGTGATTGCTGGTGCTGTTAAATTCAAAGGTTTCAAAAGTACGTTTAATGTCAGAGAAATGTATACAATATACATCCTGAAATGCTTTTACTTCACAACCATCCATGAAAAACAGAGGAGTGCCCCAAAGAATGATTGACAGTTAAATGTTAGAACCCTAAAGTCTCCCCTCCCTCCCGCGTGTAAGCGGCAGCAAGCAACAATCCCCCCCTCCCCCCACTGGCAAAAAAAGCATCAGCACCCACCATTGAGCACTCAAGTGTGAGCAAAGCAACAGCAAAGACACAGGCTTGCAGTACTCCAAAGACTACATTGTTCACCCAGTATTCGACATACCACAGGCTCTCTCTCTCCCTAAAAGAGATGTCCCCATTTCACAGTGAGAGGGGAGACATAACAAATAACTTGCTACTTTATAATGTTAAAAGTCCGTGGCAACGCTTTTCCTAAGCTCTATGCCCAAAGGTCTCAAGTCTCCAGGCACACAGCCAGAGATCTTCTGTCTCCAACAACACGCCGATCTCCTGCCCTGACACTGACCTCTGATCCCCCCATCTCTAGAGCCACGAAATCTCAGACCTCCAAAGGCAAGCAAAGCTCTTAGGCTGCATCCTTGGTGTGACAAATAATGGCCGGTCGTGAAACGCCGAGACCGGGGGTTTTCCCTGCTCTCTGTGGTCAGTGTGTAACTCCAGGTCACGGTCTTCAAAAGAACCCTGAAAGGGGAAAATAGAGATGTTAACGATAGAAATAGAGCTGTTTCCAAAGATACAAGCAAGGGAGTCGCCGTTAGGTGCCATTGATTCTCCTTAGTGTTACACTAACTGCTATACTACCATGCCTTCCTTTTCACCAAGACATAACCCTTTCCCCTTACCTTGTTACACCAACTATCCTTTCAGTCCAGACAAAGGATCTTGACCGAAAACGTTGAAAGCCAGCTACCTGACCTGCTGAGTTCCTGATGAATCTTCTCCAATACCTCTCAGCCACACCTGCCCCAACCTATATCTTTCAAGCTAGTTTCTTCCTTTAGCCTTCATTCAACTTTCAGTTATGTGCATCAATTGCTCGCCTGCCTACTGCCCGTTACACTGCTGGTGCTTAGGCCTCCATTTTCATTGCTGTTTCCATGACAATTTTTATTTGATCAGTCAGGTCTGTCAACCCTGAGCTGAATCCCCAAACCTGGAGGAACGGTGGACCACTCTTAGTCTGGCCTCTGCCCTTTGACCTGTTTGTCGCAGGTGACCCTACCAAGAATCAAAGCACAAGGTCCTGACTCCAGCCAACATAGCTCTCTGGGTCCTTGAGGCACCCAAGCCTCCAAACCCAATGACAAGGTGTGGACAAACAAGAGAAAATCTACACATGCTGGAAATCCAAGCAAAATGCTGGAGGAACTCACCAGGCCAGACAACACCCATGGAAAGAAATGCAGTCGATGAGACCCTTTGGCAGGACTGGAGAAAAGAGGATGAGTAGATTTAAAAGGTGGGGGGAAGGGGAGACCGAAACACAAGATGATAGGTCGAAGAGTTGGAGAGCAGCAGAGATCACGGAGGGGGAGTAGAGAGAGAGAGACGGTTCACTGAACTCCCACTGAAGGGAAAATTTAAACTTCTTCAGGATAGGCATCCCTGGAAGAGACTTCGCACTGTAGTAATCAAATCACAAACAAGAGAAAATCCCAAGATTGTGGTCTCTTGGAGGAGCCATTGTTTTAATTTGATGAGTGGAGGACTCTCCTGAGTTCCTCAGTGGGGTTATTAGCAACTAACAATTTAAAATGCCCCGCATCTGGAAGCATTTGCTGACACAACCAAATGGCTTGGTGTATGGAGGTGCCAATGCACAAGACTGGAAAAGAAGGTTGTAAGTCCAGCCAGCTCCATCACGGGCTCTAGGCTGCTCCCTATCAAGGATGTCTTCAATAGCTCAAACACGAGGAAATCTGCTGATGCTGGAAGTTCAAGCAACACACACAAAATGCTGGTGGAACGCAACAGGCCAGACAGTATCTCTAGGAAGAGGTACAGTCAACATTTCGGGCCAGGACCCTTCGTCAGGACTAACTGAAAGAAGAGATAGTAAGAGATTTGAAAGTGGGAGGGGGAGATCCAAAATGATAGGAGAAGACAGGAGGGGGAGGGATGGAGCCAAGAGCTGGACAGGTGATTGGCAAAAGGGATACAAGTCTGGAGAAGGGAGAGGATCATGGGACGAGAGGCCTAGGGAGAAAGAAAGGGGAAGGGGAGCACCAGAGGAAGATGGAGAGAGGGCAAGGAGTTATTGTGAGGGGGAACAGAGAGAGAGGGAAAAAAAGGGGGTGGGGAGTAAATAAACAAACAAACAAACAAATAAATAAATAAGGGATGGGGTAAGAAGGGGAGGAGAGGCATTAACGGAAGTTAGAGAAGTCAATGTTCCTCCAACCTGACTGTGGCTTCATCTTGACAGTAGAGGAGGCCGTGGACAGACTTATCAGAATGGGAATGGGATGTGGAATTAAAATGTGTGGCCACTGGGAGATCCTGCTTTCTCTGGCGGACAGAGCGTAGGTGTTCAGCAAAACAGTCTCCCAGTCTGCGTCGGGTTCAGCGAAACTGTCTCCCGGTCCAAGGATCCCCATCACCGAAGGCATGCCCTCTTCTATTACACCCATCACAGAGGAGGTACAGGAGCTTGAAGATGTACACTCGATGTTTCCAGAAGATTCTTTGCCTCCGCCATCAGATTTCTTTTATTTTTATTTATTTATTGAAAGAAAGCGCGGAACAAGCCCTTCCAGCCCTTTGAGCCGCGCCACCCACAAACCCTCGATTTAGCCCTAGCCTAATCACCTAATGACCAACTGACTTACCAATTGGTACGTCTTTGGACTGTGGGAGGAAACAGGAGCACCTGGAGGAAACCCACATGGTCATGTGGTCTCAGGGAGAACTTATAGACAGACTGGGAGACCGCTTTGCTAAACACCTACGCTCTGTCCACCAGAGAAAGCAGGATCTCCCAGTGGCCACACATTTTAATTCCACATCCCATTCCCATTCTGACATGTCTATCCACGGCCTCCTCTGCTGTAAAGATGAGGCCACACTCAGGTTGGAGGAACAACAGCTGACATTCCGTCTGGGTAGCCTCCAACCTGCTGGCATGAACATTGACTTCTCTAACTTCCGCTAATGCCCCACCTCCCCCTCGTACCCCATCCGTTATTTATTTATATACACATATTCTTTCTCTCTCTCTCCCTTTTCTCCCTCTGTCCCTCTGACTATACCCCTTGCCCATCCTCTGGTTCCCCCCCCCCCGTCTGTCTTCCCAGATCTCCTGTCCCATGATCCTCTCGTATCCCCTTTTGCCTATCACCTGTCCAGCTCTTGGCTCCATCCCTCCCCCTCCTGTCTTCTCCTATCATTTTGGATCTCCCCCTCCCCCTCCAACTTTCAAATCCCTTACTCACTCTTCCTTCAGTTAGTCCTGACGAAGGGTCTCGGCCTGAAACGTCGACTGCACCTCTTCCTAGAGATGCTGCCTGGCCTGCTGCATTCACCAGCAACTTTGATGTGTGTTGCTTGAATTTCCAGCACCTGCAGAACTCCTGTTGTTTGTGTTACTTACAGACAGTGGCAGGGACTGAACCCATGTTGCTGGTACCGTAAAGTGTTATGCTGAGCAGTACACCTGCTCGTTAGTGCAAATTTCTAATCACGTGGCAGCAACCCAATGCATAAAAGCATGTAGACATGATCAAGAGATTCAGTGTTGTTCAGACCAAACATCAGAATGGGGAACAAATCTAATGTAAGTGACATTGACCATGAAATGATTGTTGGTGCCAGATGAGGTGGTTTGATCTCATGGGATTTTCACGCACAAGTCTCTAGTTTACAGCGGAAAAAAAATCCTGTGAGCGGCAGTTCTGTGGAAGAAAATACTTTGTAAATAAGAGAGTTCGGAGGAGAATGGCTGTACTAGTTAAGCTGACAGGAAGGTGACAGTAACTGAAATAACCACACATTACAACAATGGTGAACAGAAGAACATCTTTAATTGCACAAAGTGTTGAATCTTGAAGTGGATGGGCTACAGCAGCACAAGACCACACCAGGTTCCACTCCTGTACCCAATAAAGTGGCCATGAGGTGCACTGCTGCTTCAAAAGACCAGGACAGAAATGCCTAATACAAGAGGACATGATTTTAAAGAGATCAGAGGAAAGAATAGGGGGAAATGTTGGAGGTAAGTTCTTCACACAGAGTGGTCGGTATGTAGAATGCATTGCCGGGGTGATGTAGGAGGCAGATACATTAGGGGCATTTAAGAAACTCTTAGATAGGCACATGGATGATAGAAAAATGAAGGGCTACATGGCACGAAAGGGTTAGATTGATCTTAAAAGTTAAAAGATCAGCACAACATCATATGCCCTTCTGCAATACTGTGCTGTAATGTCATGTAATCGAAATTTCAGTGATTCTGAATTATACATATCAGATTTCTGACCTCTGTATATTCATTACCTTTGAAAATCCAAATATACCACATCCACTGGTTCTCCCCTATCCACTCTACTAGTTACATCCTCAAAAAATTCAATGAGATTCGTCAGACATGATTTTCCTTTCACAAATCCATGCTGACTTTGTCCGATGATTTCACCGCTTTCCAAATGTGCTGTTATCACATCTTTGATAACTGACTCCAGCAGTTTCCCCACCACCGATGTTAGGCTAACCGGTCTATAATTCCCCAGTTTCTCTCTCCCTCCTTTTTTAATAAGCGGGGTTACATTAGCCACCCTCCAATCCTCAGGAACTAGTCCAGAATCTAAACAGTTTTGATGCATCCACTGTTTCTTGGGCTACTTCCTTAAGCACTCTGGGATGCAGACCATCTGGCCCTGGGGATTTATCTGCCTTCAATTCCTTCAATTTATTTCTATGTTTCTATTACATTTCTAGAGATAGGTTCTTCAGGCAGACATCGTTGTGATGCCAGCCCTCTGCATTCCAAGCCTACAACTCATCTCCCACAGCCACTCGGATACATGCCTTTAGCTCCATGATGAATAATAGCAAGGTTTAGAACTTGAATTCCTACACAACTGTTTATCTCCACAGACTTTGCATACCACAAGTCGCTTCTGGATTGAGATTGCTAGCTATGCGGTCGGGGGGAATTTTCATATCGTTTAGTTCAAAGCGGCTCTGCCATGGATGGTCCCACACTCGGCTAAAAAAGGAGGAAGGATGGGTGCGGGGCTAACAACCCCATCGCCTATAAACACGGAGCCACCGAAACGCCAAAGACCTCATCCCTGAGAGAGGAAGGGTCTTCAAAGACGAGCTACACCAGGGGACAACTTGAAAGCCTGGCGGAGGACGGTGGACTCTGGTGAGCTGCTGTTGGCAGCCTATGACCCAGGATCACTGATGGGCTTCAAATCAAATCAAATTAACTCACGTTTAATTGTCATTCAAACCATACAGCTGAACAAGACAGCATTCTCTGGGGCCAAGATGCAAAACATTTAAAATAACAAGCAAATATTGAAAAATAGGTGACAAATATAATTCAAGCTATCGAGCAAAGAAGCATATTCGCTCAAAAAAAAAACATATAGAGTCCAGACCCCTGGCGGTGTACAGATGCACACAATCCAGTCTGTTAATCCCCCACTCAAACACAGGAGGGCACCACTGACAGGAGAGGCCGAGCTCAACCACGCTGCAGCGTTTCTGTGTTTCTCACCTGGTCTGTAGCAGCAGGCAAGTCCGAGGCTTGGGGCCTAGTTTTCGCTACAACTGAGGCCACACAGCTCCCACATCGACTATCCCACCACCAGACAGGGGTAACAGACCTGCGGCAACTTACATTATCACAGTCCAACAGAGTGTTGTGATCGCAAAGTGAAATGTCCAAGACAGCCTCCCATGTTTATACTGCACCAGCTCTGAAGCTTCTGAGTAGCTGGCAGCAACATGGTTTGCAACCAGGTTAGCTCCTCTGAACCCAGACCCACTCCTCCGACATACTGGCAGGCTCCTCCGATATTCCGACCGGCCCTTTTGACACTTCAAGCAGCTCCAGTCCAGGTACTCTGACCAACGAGCAGAGCAGCTCACTGATGCAGTAGCCCTGCAGTACCCGAAGCTCTTAGAGTAGAACTACCCTTGGATCATAAAAAACACATTTTGCAAAGTGAAAAGCACCTTTGGTTGGCCCCCGAGAGGCCGCTGCATTCGCACGTGCCAATCTCTTACCAGCTTGAGAAGCAGAATGTTAAAAATAAAATGAGGCTATTGTTAGACGCAACCTCTTAAGTGACTACATTTAGAAACAGTACAACTGAGGAATAGAAAGGAATACTTCGTGTCATAAAACATGGATATAGCTCAAGTTATCCCAGTTGACTGTGTTACCCAGTGAGTTTGTCCCTTTTGTCTACATTTGACCCACTGCCCCCTAAAGCTCTCCTATCGGTGTAATTACCCTGATGGCTCTAAAACGTTGCTAAACAAATGAACTTGAAAAGCAAGGATGTAGAAACCAGGGCAGAGTCGTAGGACCTTACAGCACAGTAATAGGCCCTTTGGCCCATCTAGTCCTATCCACCTGCACCTGGACCATAGACCTCCTATCCATGTACCTATCCAAACTTCTCCTCAATGTTGAAATCGAACCAGCATCCATCACTTCTGCCAACAGCTCGTTCCACACTTACCTTTCATCCTTAACCTATGGCCTCTAGTTCTAGTCTCATCCAACCTCAGTGGAAAAGGCTTGTTTGCATGTACCCTTTACTATACCCCTCCCAATTAGATGGGTGTACCTCTGGGTATCAATATGAAGCATTGGAAGACTGGGAGTGAGACTTGAAAGAAAACTCAAAATAAACACAATCTTCAGTATGTGCAGAAAAGTAAGAAGCTGTAGAGAGTTGTGAACTCTGCCCAATACATCACAGGCATCGGTCTCTGCCATCGGTAGTATCTACCACCAAATACATCATTGGCATATCCCTCCCCACTCCATTGATAGTATCAATGGGATGCAGTACCTCAAGAGGCAACATCCATTAACAAAGATCCCCACCATCCAAGCAATGCACAGCTCACAGCTCCCATTGGGCATGAGGAACAGAAGCTTGAAATCCCACACCACCAGGTTCAGGAACCCCTACTTCCCCTCAACTATTTGGTTCTTGAACCAACCAGCACAACCATCATCAGAGATCGCCAGCACCCGGGTCATGTTTTTTTCTCGCTGCTGCCGTAAGGAAGAATATACAAAAGCCTCATGACTTGTACCAACAGGTTCAAGAGCGGTTACTACCTCACAACCATTAGACTTGAGAACAAAGAGAATAACTACACTCACTTGTCCATCCATTGAGAAGTTCCCACAACCAATGATCTCGCTTTAAGGGCTCCTTATCATTACCTCATGTTTTATTTGCTGGGTGTGTGCACAGGAAATTGAACCCCAGGGTTGTGTATGGTGACGTACATGTACTTTGATAATAACATTTACTTTGTACTTTGAACTCTAACAGTGAGATTACTGATCACTTTGCACGAAAATAGATTTCATTTTTTAAAATTTGAATTATGTTCTTTCTTGTAAAAGTTGTGTATAATTTACGTTAATTTATGTTTTTTTTTTATTGAGGATGCTGCACAGCAGCGTAATGGTTTAGAGCCAGCCATCAGCGATCGGGGTTCAATTCCTGCTGCTGTCTGCAAGGAGTTTGTACGTTCTCCCCGTGACAGCATGGCTTCCCTCCAGGTGCTCTGGTTTCCTCCCACATTCCAGACATATGGGTTTGTGAGTTATGTGCACACTATGTTGGTGCCGGCATTTGGAGGTATGTGTGTATCCACCTGAATGACAATAAATTTGAACTTGTGCTTGAAGCCTGAAGACACCTGCGGGCTGTCCCCATCAAATCCTCGGACTGTGCTGGTCGTTGACACAAATGATGCACTTCACTGTATGTTTTGACATACATGTGACAAATAAAGAAAGCTAAGATAACCTTTATTTGATGCTCTGCGCCTGCGAGGCTGCTGCAAGTCAGGTTTTCACTGCTCCTGTGCATATGTGTTCTTGTGCAGATGCCAATGAACTCAGCTTGGACGTTGACTTTATTGGGTGGTTTTTTAAGTTTCAAACAATTCAACATTTCAGTCTTGTTACAAAATGCATATAAAAAAGTATCTAGCCCGTGTTTCCTGAGGACTGGTTACAATGACGTGACCAGTGCCGCTACCGCACCCAGGAGCCATCACTCCTGTCATCAGTCCACTTCTAAAACAATGTCAACGTTGTCATGAACCCCTTGTAATAGCAGCTCTTCAGTGAAGCTGATCTTCTTCTTCTTCTTGGCCGCTTTCAGAGTCCCCACCAGAGCCTCGAATAGATTGGCACATCTGTCATCAGTGAACAGCACTCCGAACTTGACTCTGATTTTACCATCTGGTCCTGGGTACAATACAGAGACAGTGAATCAGAACCAGAATTGGAATCAGGTTTATTTTCATAGAATCAGAAACAGCAAATAAACAGGCCCTTCAGCCCATCTAGTACATGTCAATGTTAGTCCCATGGCCCAGCACCCAGCTCTCCATAGCCCTCCCATCCATGTATCTATCCAAACTTCTCTTGATGGGCTGAACAGCCTATTTCCATTTCTTTATCTTATGGTCCGAATGATCAAACCCATATCCACTACTTCCACTGGCAGTTTGTTTCACACTCATAGTACCGTGTAACTGTAGAAATTCCCCTTCGTGTTCCCCCTTAAACATTTCACCTTTCAACCTTAACCTATGACCTCTCGCTGTATTTTCACCCAACCTCAGTGGAAAAAGGCAGCTTGTATTTACCCTGACTATACTCCTCATAATTTTGTATACCTCTATCAAATCTTCCTTCAATCTTTTACATTCCAAGGAATAAAGTCCAAACCACATAAGACCATAAGACAAAGAAGCAGAATTAGGCCATTTGGTCCATCAAGTCTATTCTGCCATTCCATCAATTAACCATTTAACCCTTCCTGATAACCCAGGTCCTCAAGTCTCGGCGACATCTGTCCTAATCATTCAAACTCTCATTTTCATATTCGCTCTATATTTTTATTGCCTCGGAACACTTCAGTTTCCTTTGCTGCCACTCTAAAGCATTCCACTACACTACCGTGGCTGTCCCAAATTGTTCATCCTCCTGAGAGATGTTACTGCCCTCTACCCTGTCCCAGCCCACTATTCAGCCCAACTATTGAAGCTGCAATGTGATGCTCAGCAATGGTTCCACCTGCTTCACAACAAATAAAAATCAGAGAACATAAAGAATTTTCGATTCAGTATCTAAATGGCTCATGAAGTCACCGACCTGGAGATCCAAGGCGACGAATCTCTTCGATCAGGAGACCGATCTCATGGTCAACATTCATTCTCACCTAAACAGATTCAAACACTCTCGTTAATGTGTTGAAGACTATGATGAATTGCTTTGCAACAACAGTACTGCCTGCGTCTAATTTGGAAGATATTAAATATTAGCTTGATGGGCAGCACTGCAGTATAGCAGTTAGTCAGTTGCTTTACAGAATCTGTGATCACTAGCTGAGGTTCAGTTCCCACCACTGTCCATAAGAAGTTTGCACGTTCTCCCAGTGACTGCACGGGTTTCCTCCAGGTGCTCCAGTTTCCTCCCATGTTCCGAAAGGACGTACAGCACTGGGCTAGTGAGTTGTGGGCATGCTACATTGGTACTGGAAGTGTGGCGACACTTCGACTGTTTTGGTTTTGACACAAATGGGGCATTTCACTGTAGAGTTTGATGTTTCGATATACCTGTGACAAATATAGCTAATAAATTTAAAGATGAAAGACTCACCTTATTTATCATGTGAACATCAAAATATACTGTGGAATGCATCATTTGCATCAAACCAAATCAGTGACGAACGTGCTGGGCAGCCTGCTGTACTTCCAGCACCAACATACCATGCACACAACTCACTAACTCCAACCCTTCAGAACGTGGGAGGAAACCTACGCAGTCACGGGAGAACGTACAAGCTCCTGACAGGCAGCAGCGGGAATCACTGGCACTGTGACAGCGCTACGCTAACCGCTGTGCTACTGTGCTGCCTCCCTGTCCGATGAATTTGAATTGGGTTTAGATCAGTGAAGGAACAAGGGGAAAGTGTTGCAAGAGGTCAAGACTTGGATGGAATTGCTTCAGTACTTGAGGAGCAACTGGATAGTTCAACAGCTGAAGGATAGAAAAATAAGATGAAAAGGCTAAGAGGAATGTAAGGAAAGTTTTTTATTCAGTAGTGTGTTATATAGTATATTGGATGCATATCAGAAAAGGAAAATGGAGCTATGGGGTAAGAGCAGATGAATATACCCCATGGACATAGATTTGATGGGTTAAATAGCCTTCAATTACATTATTTCGATCTAGAATTGGTTTGATTTGTTGTTGTCACATATACTGACATAATGAGAAAAATTTGGTTTGCCTACTATCCAGATGGATGATGTCATAAATAATTATTTTGAGTTTGTAATATGGAACCAGAAGGCAGAAGATAGTCACAAGATACTCTACAGATGCTGGAAATCCACAGCAACTTACACAAAATGCTGATCAGGCAGTGTCTATGGAGGGGAATAAACAGTTAGTGCCTCAGGCTGAAGCCCTGCATCGGCACGGGAATGGAAGGAGGAAGAAGACAGAATATGAAGATTTACTGGAGGGCACAGGTGAAACCAGAATATATTATTGCATATTCAGCAGAAAGTGCAGAGCAGGCAGATGAACAAGGTGCAAGGGCCAGAACAAGGTATGTATGGAGATCAAATGTTCATCTTTCAGTGTAGACAAGAGTCCAGCAACAAGCAGGATAAAGGTTGTCACTGAGTCTGGTGGCACTTGCTTTCAGTCATTTGTATCTAGAGCCCAGCAAGAGGAGAAAAATGTCCATGGGGGATCTTGGATTCCGTAGACTGCTTTCCCAAGGCAGTGGGAAGTGCAGACAGAGTAAATGGAGAGAGGTTGGCGTATGTTATGGACTGGGCTGCACGTAGAACACTGCAATTTCTTGTAGTCTTTCGGTCAGATAGCTACCAAGATGGCACGGAGCATTGCAACTTACTGCAAGTTGCTCCCTACAGATCCACTCAGTACTTCTATTATAATTGTTCTACTCTTTCCCTTGTTCTACCTCAATGCACGGTGTAATCATTTGATCTGTATGAACAGTAAGCAAGACAAGCTTTTCACTGTAACACACATCAAAGTTGCTGGTGAACGCAGCAGGCCAGGCAGCATCTCTAGGAAGAGGTGCAGTCGACGTTTCAGGCCGAGACCCTTCGTCAGGACTAACTGAAGGAAGAGTGAGTAAGGGATTTGAAAGTTGGAGGGGGAGGGGGAGATCCAAAATGATAGGAGAAGACAGGAGGGGGAGGGATGGAGCCAAGAGCTGGACAGGTGATTGGCAAAAGGGGATACGAGAGGATCATGGGACAGGAGGTCCGGGAAGAAGGACAAGGGGGGGGACCCAGAGGATTGGCAAGAGGTATATTCAGAGGGACAGAGGGAGAAAAAGGAGAGTGAGAGAAAGAATGTGTGCATAAAAATAAGTAACAGATGGGGTACGAGGGGGAGGTGGGGCCTAGCGGAAGTTAAAGAAGTCGATGTTCATGCCATCAGGTTGGAGGCTACCCAGACAGAATATAAGGTGTTGTTCCTCCAACCTGAGTGTGGCTTCATCTTTACAGTAGAGGAGGCCGTGGATAGACATGTCAGAATGGGAATGGGATGTGGAATTAAAATGTGTGGCCACTGGGAGATCCTGCTTTCTCTGGCGGACAGAGCATAGATGTTCAGCAAAGCGGTCTCCCAGTCTGCATCGGGTCTCGCCAATATATAAAAGGCCACATCGGGAGCACCGGACGCAGTATATCACCCCAGTCGACTCACAGGTGAAGTGTTGCCTCACCTGGAAGGACTGTTTGGGGCCCTGAATGGTGGTAAGGGAGGAAGTGTAAGGGCATGTGTAGCACTTGTTCCGCTTACACGTTCTCATCTTTCCCTCCCCCCCCTCTCTGCATTCCGCAGGGATCGCTCCCTACACAACTCCCTTGTTCATTCATCCCCCCCATCCCTCCCCACTGATCTCCCTCCTGGCACTTATCCGTGTAAGCGGAACAAGTGCTACACATGCCCTGTAAGAATATGAACCTCAAGGTAATATATGGAGACAGAGATGTACTTCAATAATAAATTTTACTTCGACTATGGTACATGTGACCAAACCAATATCAACTCCCATAGCAATAGCAATACCAACACCAATACTAAAACCAAACCAAGCCATAATGCATCCAGATAGAATAGTATCTGTGGTTCATCTGTAAAAATGGGTAAGGTCTTTAGGGACATCAAATTTCCTTAGCCTTCTGGGGTTCTAAGGAAGAACAGATATTAATTGAAGCTAATGCAGCACACAAGAACAGAAGACAACCTTATAGAAATACCTGAAATGCTTAAAGTTATGAGAGAGGTAGGTAAGATGGACAGTGACAGTCTTTTCCCCAAGTTAATGGAAACCAAACATAAGCTGTATAGATTTAGGGTGAGAAGAGAAATGTTTAAAAGGGCCCTGGGGTTAACTTTTTCACATAGGGAGTGGGGAATATATGGAACGAGCTCCAAGAGGAAGTGTTTGAGGCAGGTACACCAGTATCATTTAAGAAGCAACTTTAAAGATGCATGAAGGGGTGGGCTTTCGAGGGATATGGGCCAAACAAAGGAATTAGGACCATGGTTAGTATAGACTCATTGGGACAAAGGGCCTGTATCCATACTGGACGCTCCATGACTCAACAAGAACTACAAAGTCAAAGTGTAGGTTAATGAGGAGCAGAGGAGAGAAGTATTTCAAAACCAGATACTGTCAACATTAAATGAAAGCAGCGAGTGCAAGGAACAGTCAACAGGTTAGGCAAAAGGAAAAACAGTTAACAGGTTAGATTGGGAGTAGGATCATATAGGTAACAGTGAGGTTGTCTCCAATATCTCTCTCTTACACACACACACTCCCCTCAATGGAATCACTACATGACACTTGAGAAGAGTGTCATAATCAGAACCAGGTTTCTTCCTACTTTCTGACTTGTTGTTTTGCTGCAGTAAAATGTACTATCAATTACAAAATAAATAAATAAATAATGCAAAAGAAGAATAGTTAAGGTAACCATAGTAGCGGCGTGATCACTCAGGGTGAGTATAATGTTCTCATAAAGGGTCATTTCCTTAACGGAAAGCATCTTTTCATGATCTTGTTTAATGTGGGGAGGCTGATGCATGGGCGGTCACCACACAGTCCTTCACAGACTGGAGTGAGGATCCTGTGGCAATGAAAACAGGATGATGGGCTGCAGCCTTCCTCCGCATTCACTGCTGTTGTGATGTGTCATCATCTCTCACCAGCTCCACCGCTGAGGTCTTGGTTGGATCACTCTGTCTGGAGCCTGCTCCTTGACCTTACTGCCATGGGTGGGCTTGCCAGGGGCTAACTGCCAGACAGCATCGCTCTTGAGATCTCAGGAACCGACAAGACTTTCCACCACAACAAAGGGACAATCGTTGGAGAAGAAGTGTTCATGGACCATTCAGATATCTAACGGCAGAGGGGAAGAAGCTGTTCCTGAATTGTTAGTGTGTCTTCAGCATCCTGTACCTCCTCCCTGATAGTAGTAATGAGCTGAGGGTATATCTCAGGTAGTGAGGGTCCTTTATGGTAGATGCTGCTTTGTTGAGGAACTGTTGGTGGGGAGGGTTGTGTCCATGATGGATCTGGCTGAGTCTACAATGCTCTGCAGCCTCTTCTGGACCTGTGCACTGGACCTTCCACACTGGGCTGTGATGCAACCAGTCGGAATGAGCTCCACCGGACACCTGCAGAAATTTGAAAGAGTCTTTGGTGACATACCAAGTCTCCTCAAACTCTTGACGACATGGAATTTAACGCAATGCTAAATAAAATGTACTTCTATTTTCCCTCATGTTGTCGTCTTGAGAAGGGAAAGGTCGTCAAGTAAATAGGTACCCAAAAGCAGAGGATGGACACCAATTCAGATCCCCAACCCCCAGTCCATCTGATCTGTGGATCAGTGTTCTAAATCTTCAGCAAGGTAGTCAGGTCTTATAGCTGTCACAGGAGTCTTATGGAGAAGAGGAAGTTAGTCAGCTCACAGGAATCTTATGGAGAAAATTATGCTGCTGGTTTTGTTTGGACACATCCTTTGTAAAGGAATGTAATGATTGCTTTCTAAGAGTTTTTTTTCTGAACAGTGTCAGTTTCAGTGACACAGACAAACAACTTCAGGGACATTTCTACATAAAGCTCATCCTCAGCTTTAAACTTCTGTTGAAGTATCTTGGGGTCCACATGCTTAGATCCCTCAAGGTTGCTGTGCATGATGATAGGGTGGTTATGAAGGCGTATGCTGTGTTGGCTTTCATTAAATGGAAGATTGAGTTCAAAAGTCATGAGAAAATGTTGCAGCTCTATAAAACCCTGGTTAGACCACACAGGAGTATTGTGTTTGGTTCTAGTTGCCTCATTATAAGAAGAATGTAGAAGCTTTAGAGTGGGTTCAAGGGAGATTCACTAAGGTGCTGCCTGGACTAGAAAACATATCTTATGAGGAAAGGTTGAGCTTTTCTCCTTAGAATGAAGAAAGATAAGAGATGACTTCATAGAGGCATAAAAGGTAATAAGAGGGCAGCCAACATCTTTTCCCAGGGTGGAAATAGTTAATACGAGAGGGCATAATTTTAAGGTGATTGAAGGAAAGTATATGGGGATGTCGAAGGTGGTGAGTGTGTGGAACTTGTTGCCAGGGTGGTGATAGAGGCTGATACATCAGGGACATTCAAGGGACTCTTAGATTGGCACATGGATGATAGATAGATGGAGGGCTATATAGGAGGGAATGGTTACATTGATCTTGGTGCGGGTTAAAAGGTCAGCAAAACATGTAGGCAGAAAGGCCTGACTGTGCTGTACGGTTCTATACTCAGTGATCACTTTATTAGGTACACATGCTTGTTAATGTAAATACCTCATCAGTCAATCGTGTGCCAGCAACTCAATGCACAAAATCTTGCAGACATGGTCAAGAGGTTTAGTTGATGTTCAGACCAAACATCAGAATGGGGAAGAAATGCCAGACCAGAGTGGTTTGAGTATCTCAGATACTGCTGATCTCCTGGGATTTTCATGCACAACAGTCTCTAGAGTTTACAGAGAACGGTGCGAAGCACAAAAAAAAAATCCAGTGAGCGGCAGTTCTGAGGGTGAAAACGCCTTGTTAATGAGCGAGGTCAGAGGAGAATGGCCAGACTGGTTTAACCTGACAGGAAGGCAACAGTAACTTAAATAACCACGCGCTACAACAGTGGTGTGCAGAAGAACATCTCTGAACGCACAGCATGTTGAACCTCGAAGTGGATGGGCTACAGTAGCGGAAGACCATGAACGTACACTCAGTGGCCACTTTATTAGGTATAGGAAGTACAGTGGCCGGAGTGTTCTAAACAGGCAGATTCAGCAGCACTAAACCTGTCACTCAGTGGGAGTTAGAGAATCTTACAGCAGACAAACAGGCCCTTTGGCCCACCATGTCTGTACTGAACATCTCAAATCCATCATACTAACCAGTAACCACAGGCACTGGCGATGTCGCATTCCTGCAGAACCATCCGCAATCCTCTGTAATGCAAAGCCGCATCATCTGCTCATGCGTTAAGAAATGCAGCTTGAAGACAGAAGAACTCATGCACCTGTTTACATGTAAATATTGCGAGAGCTGGCACAGCAGCACAGTGGTTAGCACAACGCTTTACAGTACCAGCGATCCAGGTTCAATTCCCACTGCTGTCTGTCAGGAATTTGTACATTCTTCCCGTGATCGCGCGGGTTTCCTCCGGGTGCTCTGATTTCCTCCCACAGTCCAAGGACGTACCAAAGTAGGTCAATTGGTCATCATAAATTGTCCTGGGATTGGGCTATGGTTGAATTTGGTGGGTTGCAGGGTGAAGCAGCTCGGTGGGCAGGAGGGGTCCGTTCTGCACTGCGTCTCTAAATAAATAAACCCACTAACAAACAAGGTAGGGGAACTTGTTCCATATACCCACCATCCTCTGTGTGGAAAAAGATGCCCCTCACATTCCTTTCAAAATGTTCCCTCTCATATTAAACCTATACCCTCCCACTGTAAACTCGCCTGCTCTGGATGACATCTCCCAGCCTGCACATGCAGACACCTTTGAGTTTCCACCCAGCTAGCAGGCTTCCCTTGCAACTCATCACCTGCAGCCCATTTAACCCCAGTTCTCACCCACAGTCCATGGTTACTTATTGAATCGTTACTCCCAGCTTTCGGTCTCCCTGCCTAAAGTTTATCTTGTTACCTTGTTACCTGCTGTGTTTAGTAACTGTTTTTTCTTGCTTTGTGCCCCCGCCCCACCCCCGGTTTTATTATTTTGTGTTCTCTGCTGCTGTGCCTTTGGTTCAAGCCTCCTCTGCGTTTTCTGACACCTGGGGAAAAAGACCGTGACAATGTCCCTCATGACCGGATAAACTTCTATAAGGTCACCTCTCAGCTTTCTACAATCCAGGGAAAAATAAAGTCCCAGCCAATCAAGGCTGTCCTTAAAACTCAAGTCCTCCACTCCTGGTACTATCCTTGCGAATGTAAATTTGGTGAAAAGGAAGATGAGATGCTGAGCTGGGTGGTAAGGGTCTGGATGAGCTGCAGGGAAGTGACTGTTGCCCGTGTTGTTCCGCTGAACATTGTGGACGTGCTGTGTGCTTTTCTCCCCCACAGATGTTGCTTGGCCTGCTGAGCTCCTCCAGCATTTTGTGTGTGATGCTATGTTGTGCCGGGATGCGTGGCGACACTTGGCTGCCTTCAACACATCCTTGGTTGGTAACGCAAACGATGCGTTTCACTGTCTGGATGTACGTGTGACAAATACATGAATCTGAATGGGAAAGAGCGAGTTGAGATGGTAGTAGCGGAACGGAGCAACGGAAGAGCCCCACCGGGATGACTGAGGTTGAGCGAGTGGGCGAAGAATGTAATACAGAAGGTGAGTAACATACACAAAATGCTGGAGAAACTCAGCAGGTCAGGCAGCATCTATGTAAACTTTAAATTTTCCAATAGATGTCGACATTTTGGGCCGAGCCCCTTCATCAATCCCGCTGAGTTTCTCCAGCGTTTTGTGTGTTACTCTGGATTTCCAGCTTCTGCAGGATCTCTTGCACTTAAAACAGAAGGTGGAATCGGCAGACGGACGGACGAGCATCAGAGAAACGTGCAAGTATAGCAGCGTCTGGCCGGGGCAGAGCTCTCCAGCGCGGCCCACGTGAGACAATGTAACTGGTGCGGAAGTCAGTGACTTAACCAACGCCCAGTGTCGGGCATAACCGGACGTGTATTAGTCCGGCAATAATGCACACAGAAAAAAAAAACAAAGGTTTCTTATTAAGACCAAGGTTAAGCTCAACTTAGAAAAAATAACATGCACCCTCTCCTTTCCACTGTAGAAGGTATAATTATATTGCTTTTGCACGATCCGCAAGCACAACGCATTTAGCTGCAAATGTTGGTGATTTCACCGCTTCAGGTCTCAATCTGCCTCCCATCGTAGCCACCCCTGCGCGCCACAATTGCAAATCAAAGTATACGTACTTCAGCCTCCTCTGGTCGCCGGTTAAGTTGTGTTCGGTGGGTTACCATACAAGTACAGGAAGTGTTAAAAACAAGGAAGTTGAGGCGAGGGCTCAGACTGCCCGGGCTGACGTCAGGGAGAGAGCTCTGTGGAATTGCGGCGGGTTTCCACCAGGGGTTGCTGTCTGCCCTGAGAGAATCCCGCGTGAACTGGCTGTCCTGGACTCGCACAGCACGGAACCCGCTCTTCCGCCCAGTTCATTCACATCGACTGAGAAGCCCATAAAACCCAGTCCCTTTGACTCATTTCCCACTTTTCCTTTCCACACTCACTCAACGCTTTCGGAACAGCTTCGTTCCCTCTGCCTTTATGAACACTAACTCATCTTCACTATTTTGTTCAGATTTTTAATAAGATAGATCTATCTTACTTATTCTATATATTCATTGCGACGTACAGATTTGTTTATTAATCGCATTATACTGCTGCCGTAAAACAACAAATTTCATGATATGTCGGTGATAACAAACCTGATTCAGATCCATGTATCCGTCCCAAAGTCTTTCAAGTATTGCTCATGCACCGACCTCAACCACTTCCTGTGGAAGCTCGTTCTACAAACTCCATCCTCTGTGTGGGAGAAAAAAAAAGTTGCCTTTCAGGTTCTGATTAAATCTCTCCTCCCTCACATTTAAACTCTACCCTCTATTCCTTGATCACCAACCCTGGGGAAAAGACTGTGTGCATTCAAAAAATGATGAATGAATGATAAGCTTTATTTGTTAGATTTACATCAAAGCATACACTTGGTTGTCACTTTATTACAGGGGGTAACCAACAAAGTAGCCACTGTGTGTATGATTGTCACCATTCACTTCAAGTTCGACATGTTATGCATTCAGAGATATTCATCTACACACCACTGCTGTAACATGTGGTTATTTGAGTTACTGTAACCTTCCTATCAGTTTGAGCCAGTCTGGTCATTGTCTTCTGACCTCTCCCATTAACAAGGCATTTTCACCCACAGAACTGCTGCTCACTGGATTTTTTTTTTGTTTTTCACATCATCCTCTGTAAACCTTAGAGACTGTTGTGTGTGAAAATCCCAGGAGATCAGCAGTTTTCAAGATACTCAAACCACCCCATCTGGCACCAGCAATCGTTCCACAGTCAAATTCACTTAGATGACATTTCTTCCCCATTCTGATCTTTGGTCTGAACAACCACTGAACCTCTTGATCATGACTGCATGCTTTTATGCATCGAGTTGCTGCCACATGATTGGCTGGTTAGATATTTGCATTAACGAGCAGGTGTACATAATAAAGTCACTACGGAACTTGTAGGGAAACACATCTTTTGAGTCAAATCAAATCAGCAAGAGGCAGCCCACAAGAGTAACCATGCACCTGGTGCCAGCATAGCATGCGCATAACTTACTAACCCTAACTATACGGTTTTGAATTGTGGGAGGAAACCCATGTGGTCATGGGGGAATATGTGCAAGCTCCTTACAGACAGTGGTGGGAATCAAATCACTGGCACTGTAAAGTGATTGTGCTAACTGCTACACTTACGTGCTTCCGATAGTACATTCATACTATCTATGCCCTCATGATTTTATATACCTCTGTAAGATCATCCCTCACCTTCAGTACTCCAAGGAATAAAGTCCTAGCATACCCAACCTCTCCATATAACTCAGGACCTGACAATATCCTGACAAATGTCTGGATTACAAACTACATCCCCCCAGAGTATCTTTGTACAACACGTGGGAAAGAAGTGTAGGAAGGAGGTGATAGTACTGCAGAGGAAGTGTAGGCAGTAGATGATTGGATTGTAGTGGGTGCAGAGGAAGTGTAGGAAGGAGGTGATTGCACTGCAGAGGATGCAGGAGGAAGATTAGGAAGAAGGTGATTCACTACAGAGTAAGTGTAGGAAGAAAGTGATTCACTACAGAGGAAGTGTAGGAAGGAGGTGATTCACTACAGAGGAAGATTAGGAAGAAGGTGATTCACTGCAGAGGAAGTGTAGGAAGAAGGTGATTCACTACAGAGGAAGTGTAGAAGGGAGGTGATTCACTACAGAGGAAGTGTAGAAGGGAGGTGATTCACTACAGAGGAAGTGTAGGAAGGAGGTGATTCACTACAGAGGAAGATTAGGAAGAAGGTGATTCACTGCAGAGGAAGTGTAGAAGGGAGGTGACTGCACTCAGAGGAAGTGTAGAAGGGAGGTGATTCACTACAGAGGAAGTGTAGGAAGGAGGTGATTCAGTACAGCGGAAGTGTAGGAAGAAGGTGATTCACTACAGAGGAAGTGTAGGAAGGAGGTGATTCAGTACAGAGGAAGTGTAGGAAGAAGGTGATTCACTACAGAGGAAGTGTAGAAGGGAGGTGATTCACTACAGGGGAAGTGTAGGAAGGAAGTGATTCACTACAGAGGAAGTGTAGGAAGGAGGTGATTCACTACAGAGGAAGATTAGGAAGAAGGTGATTCACTGCAGGGGAAGTGTAGAAGGGAGGTGATTGCACTCAGAGGAAGTGTAGGAAGAAGGTGATTCACTACAGAGGAAGTGTAGGAAGAGGGTGGTTCACTACAGAGGAAGTGTAGGAAGAAAGTGATTCACTACAGAGGAAGTGTAGGAAGGAGGTGATTCACTACAGAGGAAGTGTAGGAAGAAGGTGATTCACTGCAGAGGAAGTGTAGAAAGGAAGTGATTCACTGCAGAGGAAGTATAGGAAGAAGGTGATTCACTACAGGGGAAGTGTAGGAAGGAAGTGATTCACTACAGAGGAAGTGTAGGAAGGAGGTGATTCACTACAGAGGAAGATTAGGAAGAAGGTGATTCACTGCAGAGGAAGTGTAGAAGGGAGGTGATTGCACTCAGAGGAAGTGTAGGAAGAAGGTGATTCACTACAGAGGAAGTGTAGGAAGAGGGTGGTTCACTACAGAGGAAGTGTAGGAAGAAAGTGATTCACTACAGAGGAAGTGTAGGAAGGCGGTGATTCACTACAGAGGAAGTGTAGGGAGAAGGTGATTCACTACAGAGGAAGTGTAGGAAGGTGGTGATTCACTACAGAGGAAGTGTAGGAAGAAAGTGATTCACTACAGAGGAAGTGTAGGAAGGAGGTGATTCACTACAGAGAAAGATTAGGAAGAAGGTGATCCACTACAGAGGAAGTGTAGGAAGAAGGTGATTCACTGCAGAGGAAGTGTAGAAAGGAAGTGATTCACTGCAGAGGAAGTGTAGGAAGGTGCTGATTCACTACAGAGGAAGTGTAGGAAGGAAGTGATTCACTACAGAGGAAGTGTAGGAAGAAGGTGATTCACTACAGAGGAAGTGTAAGAAGGAGGTGATTCACTACAGAGGAAGATTAGGAAGAAGGTGATTCACTACAGAGGAAGTATAGGAAGGTGGTGATTCACTACAGAGGAGGTGTAGGAAGGAAGTGATTCACTGCAGAGGAAGTGTAGAAGGGAGGTGACTGCACTCAGAGGAAGTGTAGCAAGAAGGTGATTCACTACAGAGGAAGTGTAGGAAGGAGGTGATTCAGTACAGCGGAAGAGTAGGAAGAAGGTGATTCACTACAGAGGAAGTGTAGGAAGGAGGTGATTCACTACAGAGGAAGTGTAGGAAGGAGGTGATTCACTACAGAGAAAGATTAGGAAGAAGGTGATCCACTACAGAGGAAGTGTAGGAAGAAGGTGATTCACTGCAGAGGAAGTGTAGAAAGGAAGTGATTCACTGCAGAGGAAGTGTAGGAAGGTGCTGATTCACTACAGAGGAAGTGTAGGAAGGAAGTGATTCACTACAGAGGAAGTGTAGGAAGAAGATGATTCACTACAGAGGAAGTGTAAGAAGGAGGTGATTCACTACAGAGGAAGATTAGGAAGAAGGTGATTCACTACAGAGGAAGTATAGGAAGGTGGTGATTCACTACAGAGGAAGTGTAGGAAGGAAGTGATTCACTGCAGAGGAAGTGTAGAAGGGAGGTGACTGCACTCAGAGGAAGTGTAGCAAGAAGGTGATTCACTACAGAGGAAGTGTAGGAAGGAGGTGATTCAGTACAGCGGAAGAGTAGGAAGAAGGTGATTCACTACAGAGGAAGTGTAGGAAGGAGGTGATTCACTACAGAGGAAGTGTAGGAAGAAGGTGATTCTCTGCAGAGGAAGTGTAGAAAGGAAGTGATTCACTGCAGAGGAAGTGTAGGAAGGTGGTGATTCACTACAGAGGAAGTGTAGGAAGGAAGTGATTCACTGCAGAGGAAGTGTAGAAGGGAGGTGACTGCACTCAGAGGAAGTGTAGCAAGAAGGTGATTCACTACAGAGGAAGTGTAGGAAGGAGGTGATTCAGTACAGCGGAAGAGTAGGAAGAAGGTGATTCACTACAGAGGAAGTGTAGGAAGGAGGTGATTCACTACAGAGGAAGTGTAGGAAGAAGGTGATTCTCTGCAGAGGAAGTGTAGAAAGGAAGTGATTCACTGCAGAGGAAGTGTAGGAAGGTGCTGATTCACTACAGAGGAAGTGTAGGAAGGAAGTGATTCACTGCAGAGGAAGTGTAGGAAAGAAGTGATTCACTGCAGAGGAAGTGTAGGAAGGAGGTGATTCACTACAGAGGAAGTGTAGGAAGGAGGTGATTCACTGCAGAGGAAGTGTAGAAGGGAGGTGATTGCACTCAGAGGGTGCAGAGTGTAATCAAAACATTAAAGTAATTCAAAGGAAGAGACAAAAGTTTGGGAATGCGGCTATAACTTTATGTGGTAGTGTGATGACATACGCAATTCATGTATTTATACATATAACCTGTAATTAATTATTTAAACAAACAAGAATGCTTAATCAACCAATATATTTGCAAGATTACTCAAATATTACTTATATATTAAATACACAACACTCCTTCCTACTTAGCTATAAACTCAATAGAGAATGTATCTTTATGTGCACAGTATATTATATAATAATTATTATTTACAGACATCCACAGGATAATAAATTTTAAATGGTCCCATTCAGGCCTAAAGATTTAATTGTTGAGGAGAATTTCTTTGCTGACAAGGGGCATCACTCTGCTTGGCAGGTGAGACTTGTGGCTGTGAAAGAATTTCAGTTTCTGGAGTCTCTTCAGTGGTGATTGTAGGAGTTGCCGGAAGAGGTTCTGACAGCAGTAGCCACCTCTTCCTTGGGAAGGTGCATTTAGTTTTACCCTTTGAAGATGGTTATGGTGAACAACACAACCAAGGATGACATCCTTCAGACAGTTCACAAAACTACCTCCTTCATTTCTTTTACATCCTTTTTTTTTTCAAATCTGGTTCTGCTGCTGTTGGCGTCTGTAACCTTAATTTTGTTGGAGAGTTTTCAGACTGATTGAGTGACCTGGCACTTCGCTACCTCCAAAGGAGTTTGGTGAGGTTTTGAGTGAAGTGTACAGCCTTGAGGCCAAGAAGCCTGGAGACTGTGATGGACTCCATTTCTCACCAATCTCACTGATTAAAGTATCGAGGAAGATTGAAAACATCAAGGATGAGAGCAGAAGGCAAGTGAGTGCTCAGCACCATCTACCTGCTGGTGACCAGTCTCTCTCTCTCTCATTCACTGCTGCCAGAGGAAGATGACTGCATGTGACGGTCTCTCTCTCCCTCCTGTCTGCTGGTCTTGAAGTAAGGTGTTCCAATTATCTCTCTCACTCTCCCACTACCGGAGGATTGTGCCAGGGTCATTTGTCTTGGCACAGTTTAATTAACATGTTTTGTGTATTGGATTCTGTAACTTACATCATGATGTGTTTCTGGTTTCTGATTACTCCTTTTTTTTGCTATTTTGTGTGTTTTTTGATCAGGGCTGGACTGGCCCTGCACCTGAAGGTAACAAACAACACTGAGCTAAGTGAAGTGAACTGAACTGAATATGCCTGGACTGTTATGATGATTTGTGGCTTAGTGTTTTAGATTCTGTGTTCTTTGCACTTTGTCTGCCATTTGCACGATCTGTTCTTTTTTTGCCTGTTGGGTTTTTGATGTTTTTCCTTTGAATGGGTTCCATGGTTTTCTTTCTTTGGTTGGTGGCTGTTTGTGGGAAGGCGAATCCCAGGGTTGTATACTGCATATATACTTTGATGATACATGTACTTTGTACCTTCACTGGAGATTCTTATAAATCTTTCTATTACTTCCTTTATGATCTGATCTCTCCTGTTGTTTTCCTTAACCACAACCTCGTTTGATGAATCCTGTTTTCATATCTCCTTTCTGTTTGACCTTCCATTTGTCCAGCTAGTCTGTCCATTTACCTTTACAAGCAGCTTTTTGTCTCCCACTTGAAGTTCATGTAATAACCTTAATGTACACAGGTTCTTTATACTCAGAAAAGCCAACTGCTTGCAACTTTCCTGAAGCACCTTGGACTCTCTTCCAGCTTAAAACCAAGCCACATTTCACAAGTAACTGACTGAAACAGCCAAATTAGTGTCTTATTCCATTTTAATTAATTTGCCATTCACTGTTGGTGCAAGCCATATTGTTTGTCTATTCTTAGTTTTCACACTTTACATCTCAAGGCTATACAGTCCTGTATCACTCTCATCGTTATCAGATTTTTTAAAACAGCAGGCAGATTAACACTCTTTTTGAAACTGCAACTTGACTTTTTATCTTTTTCTCTGCCCTGTGCAGTCCATTCATTTTTGCTGCCTGACGTGATCTTTGTAAGTAACCTATTATGTTGCATTTCCTGCAAGTTTCACCTTTAAATCTGAATTTGTTTGGTGTATGTGAGCCCCTGCCACAACGTTAACACAATTTGTTCAGCCACACTGGCTTCTGTTTAGATGCTGCAATTTTGTTCAGACTCCGTTTCATTCCTCACGGCAACTCAATTACATTGTAACTGCATTACTTCGACCATATCAGCAATGCTCTTTGTGCTGGTGTGGTTGGAGCAGTCAAACTTCAAAGCAAACTGAATGCCTTTAAATCTAGTTCTTTCAGTTAGTCCTGACGAAGGGTCTCAGCCCGAAATGTCGACTGTACCTCTTCCTAGAGATGCTGCCTGGCCAGCAACTTTTATGTGTGTTGCTTGAAATTCCAGCATCTGCAGATTTCCTCATGTTTGCGCCTTTAAACCTAATGCACTTTGCAAAATTGGCACTTATTTCCCATTGGCTATTTCATTTGCTTCAAAATGTTGTTGAATTAGCTCAGTACATAAAGCCCAGTTATCTGTTGTGTAATCAAACATGTCTATCTTTCTGATGTAGCCAGCCATTTCAGCTTCTTTTTATTATTATTATCACCTGGGACTCACTGGTAATGAATCCGTGAATTCCTCGGTTTGCTGACTTTTTAAAAAAAACTTAATCATGTCTTCCCTTCTGAAGAACTGTGCTGTGCTGCCACTGTTTTTAAACTCGAGTGCCACTGGTCAGCATTTTATACTCACTGTATTTTTCTTTCTGTTTGAACATCTAGCTGTGCTTCAGATGGTCTATGACAGTCTTGGGTTTGTTTTAATAACTACCTCATTGACAATGTTATGTTTTATAACTTCAAGATGTTAAACTAATTCAAAGTAAGTTATTGGAATTCTGAAATGAGGGTCTAACTTTATGTTCCTTTGAAGCGAATCATGCATGCATCATGTGGTACATGATAACATATGCAATTCACATATTTATACATATAAAATAAAATAATAAATTAAATGAACAAGAATGCTTTATCAACTAATGAATATACAAGATGACTCAAATATTACTTAAATACTCAACAGGGGAAGTGTAGGAAGGAGGTGCTTGTACTGCAGTGCATGGAGAAGTCTAGGAAGATGATTTACTGCAGGGGACATGAAGGAGGGAGGTGAGTACACCGTACCAGGTGAAGATGAAGTGTAGGAAGGAGCTGATTGGATTACAGAGTGTACAGAGGAAGTGTAGGGAGGAGGTAATTGCATTGCAGAGGGTGCATGAGGAAGTGTGGGAAGGAGATCATTTACTGCAGAGGAAAATGGGAAGTGGGTGACTACACTGTAGAGGGTGCAGATGAAGTGTAGGAAGGAGGTGATTACAAAGTAGAGGGTACAGAGGATATATAGAATGGAACTGATTTCACTGCAGATCTTGCAGACGAAGTGTAGGAAGGAGGTGATTAAACTTCAGAGGAAGTGTAGGAAGGAAGGAGGTGATTGCACTGCAGAGGAAGTGTAGGAAGGAGGGTATTACACAGCAGAGGGTGCAGAGCAAGCGTAGGAAGGAGGTGATTTCATTGTAGAGGAACTGATGGAAAGAGATGATTGCACTGCAGAGGAAGTGTAGGAAGGAGGTGACTGCACTACAGAGGTTGCAGGCAGAAGTATAGAACAGAGGTAATTGTACTGCAGAGAGAGGTCTGGAACAAGGTCAATGCACTGCAGAGGAAGCGTAGGAAGAAGGTGATCCCTCTACAGATTGTGTGGAGGAAGTATCGGAAGGAGGTGATTACACTAAAGAGGTGCAGAGGAGGTGTAGAAAGGAAGTGATTTCTTTACAGAGTGAGCAGATGAAGGGGGAAGGAGGTTGCACTGTAGAAGGTGCAGAGGAAGTTTAGGAATGAGATGATTCACTGCAGAACAACTGTGGGAAGGAGTTGATTGCACTACAGAGTCTGCTGTAGGAAGTGTTGGAAGGAGGTGATGAGACTGCAGAGGATGCACAACAAAGTGTAGGAAAGAGGTGATAGCACTGTTGTGGAAGTGTACAAAGGAGGTGATTGCACTGCGGAGGGTGTGAGGAAGTGTAAGAAGGAGGTGGTTACGCTGCAGAAGGTGCAGAGGAAGAGTGGGAACAAATGATAGCACTGCAGAGGAAGTGTAGGAAAAGGCTGATTACAGTGCAGAGGATGCTGAGGAAATGTGGGAAGAAGGTGACTAGACTGCAAAGTGTGCTGACAAAGTGTAGCAAGGAAGTGATTCACAACAGAGGAAGTGTGGGAAGGAGCTGATTGCACTGTAGAGGAAGGGGTTGCTTGCACTGCAGAAAAAGTGGTTGCTTGCACTGCAGAAAAAGTGTCGGAAGGAGATAATTCCACTGCAAAACATGTGTAGTATGGATATTATTGCACTGTGCAGGGTGTGTAGGAAGTGTAGGAAGGAGGTGACTACACTGCAGAGGGTGCAAAGGACGTATAGGAAGAGATTCACTGCATTTTAAGTGTGAGAAGGCACTGATTGCTCTGCAGATTGTCAGGGTCTTCAGCGAACTCATGTGCGATAATCACAGACACATCAGCACTTTAAACAAAACATCAGATTTATTACAGAAATTCACTGGTAAAACTATCAAAATCTCAGGCAAACTACACAGAATCTTGAAGAACTGAATTCACTCATGATGCACCGAAGAACTCAGTCTGAATTTCACCAGACAAGGTTCCACAATGACTGAGCAAAGAGGGGATAGCTGTCAAGGTCCGGTCCGTGAAGTCCGCGTTCCGGTCCGTAAACTCCAGGTCTTCTGGCTGTCCCTTGTTTCAGTTGGGCTTAATCATAGGCACCTGATGCTCATCTTGCGGCTGGGAATATAAGTGGCCCTGGGTTCAAGTGTGGTTGCTGGTTTGTCTTGTCAGTATCCCGTCCTCGCCTCTGTGGGATAAGTCAGGCTGTTACCCTGTGGTTGGATCTGTCCCTTCCTGTCCTTGCCTCTGTTGGGTAAGCCAGGCCATCTTTGCCGTTACCCTGAGTCTGTACTGTTCCCTTCCCTTCTTCTTCCTTCTGAAGCCTTGCCTGCAACCTGTGTCTGGAGCCTGGCCTGCAACCTTGTCAAGTTCTACCACCGGAATGAGACTGGAGCCTTGCTGTGTCAAGATAAGGAACTGTCTATCGTTGAGTTGGAACTGTCTCTGTGTTCATGCCTGCGCTAGGTAGACCCGGCCGTTTGCTGCTACCTAGTGTTGAGAACCGTCTCTGTGTCCACGCCTTCACTAGGTAGGTCTAGCTACTTGCTGCTACCTAATGTTGGGAACCGTCTTGTCGTGTTCAGCATTCTGTGTAGAGCCCCAGCCCCGTCCCGTTCCCAAGGAGGGGTCCTGGCTCTGTGTTCCGTGTACAAGTCCTGGCCCTAAGTCCTGCTCCCAAGGAGGGGTCCCGGCTCTGTGTTCCATATCCCTGTGTTCCTGTCTCTCAAGTCCAAGGCTCCATGTTCCCGTGCTCAAGTCCAAGGTTCTGAGGTTCCTGTCATCCCAAGTCCAAGGTTCCAAGGTTCCTGTCGACCCAAGTCCAAGGTTCGGCTGTTCCTGAGTACCAAGTCGAGGCTTCGTGTTCTCGTCCTGTGCTGGAGTTCCCTTGTCTTGCCCAGGAGTCTCTTGTTCTGTCCTGTAGCCTTGCCTAGTCTTGTCTCCCAAGACTACGTCATGTCTTCGCCTAGTTCTGGAGTCCGAGCCTGAGTCAAGACCCAGGTTCTGGGTCCTTGCCCAGTCTCTGGCTTGGAGTCTATACCCAAGCCTCGTCATGTCCTCGCCTTTAAGTACCCAAGCCATGTCCAGTCCTGTAGCCACGTCATGTTCTCGCCTATTTCCGGGGTCCGAGCCCAAGTCAAGACCCAGGTTCTGGGTCCTTGTCCAGTCTCCGGCTTGGAGTCCTGGTCCAGGTTCCAAGTTCCTAGTTCCTCGTCCAGTTCCCATGTCTCTAGTCTAGTCCTAGCCCAGGCCCTGAATCCTTGTCTCATCCAGGGCCTGTGTCATGTCCAGCGTCCTTTCTTCCCCACTTCCCTTGCTTTCTTGACACACCTTGTCCTGTTCCAGGTACTTCAGTGTCTGTGTCTTGCATTTGGGTCCGCTCCCAGTGTCGCCCCCTTGTGACAGAACAGTCCAGCCAAGCATAGACCCAGCGACACAGACACTGTCGTTTTACTCTTGCCATCCTGGGTTCCCTCCTATTGTATACCCCACCCCACCTGCCCAGGTTGTCATTAGTCCTGGAGAGCCCGTTCAGTCACCGGTAGGCTCCCAAGGCGGGGTGGGGTGGGGAAGGTTACAGTCATGGTCAGATCCGTGAAGTCTGCGTTCTGGTTCACGGTCCGGTCTGTGAACTCTGGACTCCGGGTCTTCTGGCTGTCCCTTATTTCAGTTGGGCTTAATCATAGGCACCTGATGCTCATCTTGGGGCTGGGAATGTAAGTGGCCCTAGGTTCGAGTGTGGTTGTTGGTTCATCTTGTCAGTATCCTGTCCTCGCCTCCATGGGGTAAGTCAGGATGTCTTTGCCATTACCCTGAGGCTGGACTGTTTTCTTCCCCTTGCATCTGGAGCCTTGTCCCCGCAACCTTGCGTCTGGAGCCTTGCCCCGCAACCATGCGTCTAGTTCTACCACCAGAGCGAGACCGGAGCCTTACTGTGTCAAGATAAGGAACTGTCTATTGTTGAGTTGGAACTGTCTCTGTCCACGCCTGCGCTAGGTAGGTCTGGCCATTTGCCGCTACCTCGTGTTGGGAACCGTCTCATCGTGTTCAGCAGTCTGTGTAGAGCCCTAGCCCCAAGTCCTGTTCCCAAGCAGGGGTCCTGACTCTGTTCCATGTACGAGTCCCGGCCCTAAGTCCTGTTTCCAAGGAGGGGTCCTGGCTCTGTGTTCCTGTCTCTCAAGTCCAAGGCTCCATGTTCCCGTGCTCTAGACCAAGGCTCTGTGTTCCTGTCCTCCCCAAGACCAAGGCTCTGTGTTCTGCGTTCCTGTCATCCCAAATCCAAGGTTCCTGTTGTTCCAAGTCCAAGGCTCGGCTGTTCCTGAGTACCAAGTCAAGGCTTCGTGTTCTCATCCTGTGCTGGAGTTCCCTCGTCCTGTACTGGAGTCTCCTTGTCTTGCCCAGGAGTCTCTTGTTCTGTCCTGTAGTCTCGCCTAGTCCTGTCTCCCAAGACCATGTCATGTCTTCGCCTAGTTCTGGAGTCCGAGCCTGAGTCAAGACCCAGATTCTGGGTCCTTGCCCAGTCTCTGGCTCGGAGTCCATACTCAAGCCTCAAAGGACCCAAGCCTCATCATGTCCTCGCCTCAAAGAACCGAAGCCTTGTCATGTCCTCTCATTGAAGAACCCAAGCCATGTGCAGTCCTGTAGCCACGTCATGTTCTCACCTAATTCCAGGGTCCGAGCCCAAGTCAAGACCCAGATTCTGGGTCCTTGTCCAGTCTCCAGCTTGGAGTCCAAGACCAGGCTCCTGGTTCCCAGTTCCTTGTCCTGGTCCCGCTTGCCTAGCCAATGTCCTAGCCCAAGTCTGTGTTCTTGTCCCAGCTCTCTGGTCAAGTCCTGTTCCTAGTACTTCAGTGTCTGTGTCTTGCATGTGGGTCCGCCACCAGTGCCCCCCTGTATGACAACAGCAAGCCCCCATGAAATACCCTTGGGCAAGTAGGAATTCAGGACCTAGCAGACTACCCAGGTGTCGAGGCAAAGCAATAAACCCCAAAGACAACTACAATGCTAGACATTAAAAATCCCATGCTAACTAATTCAATTGTCCCAAACTGAATAAAAGTGATACACAGAGAGCTTAACAATCCCCATGATGCCAAATGAGACACCTGCAACAAAGTGAAAACCCAGAGCCAGTGCAAAGACAAACAATTAGACATAAAAGGCAAACAATGCAAGGAACACAGCATACCCACGAAGTGACACCGAGAAAATATGATCCACATAATTACTGAAAAAATATTCTCTTTTTCTCTTTGAAAAGGCCCCTGCTCGTGACAGACCACCCCCCCCCCCCCCCCCAACACCCCTGAAAGCCGGCTCCTGGTAGCTTAGGGAGTTCGGAGTGAAGCCAATGAAAATCAGTAATCAGGTCAGGATCCAAACTATCCTGGACCAGAACCCAACTCCTCTTCTCAGGGCCACATCCCTCCCAATTGACGAAATACTGGAAATGCCCCTTAACTTGCCGGCAGTCAAGCAATCTGCCGACAATGTAGGCAGGTGCACCGTCTATGATTCTAGGAGGAGGGAGAGGTTTAGGTGTAGGGGCTAATGGACTACAGTAGGGGCTTAAGTTTAGAGACGTGAAAGGTGGGGTGGATTTGGAGTGATCTGGGATTAGTATTGATCCTCTTAATAATCCTAAAGGGTCCAATGAAGTGATGAGCTAATTTATGGGATTTAATCTTAAGGGGGAGGTCTTGGGTAGAGAGTTAACCCACTGATCCACTCAAAAAGAAGGACCCAGACATCATCTCCTGTTGGCATGGAATTGTTGGCTCACTGAAGCAAGTTGCAAAGTCCTCTTGGCTTTAAGCCATCACTATCTACAGGGCCCAACTTCCACTTCCTGCTCAGGAAAAAGGGAAAGCTTATCTCCAAATTGACATTTGTTAAGCAAAGAATGTCGAATGGTGTTATGAACTATCTCTGCCCAAATTAAATGGTACGTCCAAGAGGACTGGTTACCAAAAACAAGGCAACGAAGAGTACGTTCCAAATCTTGGCTAGTCCTTTCGCTCTGACCATTCATTCGTGGGTGAAAACCAGAAGAAAGGCTAGAAGTAGCCCCAATAAGTTTACAAATGCTTGCCAAAACTTTCACAATTTTTTTTAAGTTTCGAATTGATAAACATAACAATAATGATACAAAGAGATTGGGATTACATTAATAACGGTTAACATATAGACACAGACTCAGAGTAACATATTTAATTTAAACCTCTCAATCTCTCAATAACTGAACATGAAAAAGATTCAAAAAATTTTATACAAAAATCCCCCTACACTAAAGAAAACAAAACAAAACAAAGGCTGGGCTGCCATGTTTCATCGGTTAAAATCATTATTTGTCATTAACTTCGCTCCTCTATACACAAACAAAAAGTTATTGAAAAGGATTCGGAAAAGGTCAGCTTACATCATACGAAAATATTGAATAAATGGCCTCCAAGTTTCTTCAAATTTAACCGAAGGATCGATAGTACCACTCCTAATTTTTTCCAAGTTTAAACACATTATAGTTTGGAAAAACCGTTGAAATGTAGCAGGGGGATTACAATCTTTCCATTTAAATAAAATGGATCTTCTGGCTATTAATGTAACAAATGCAATTAAATGGCAAGCTGAAGGGGATAAATGATTAGAGTCCATCACTGGTAATCCAAAAATTGCAGTAATAGGATCAGGTTGTAAATCAATATGCAAAACTACTGAAATAATATCAAAAATGTCTTTCCAATATTTTTCTAAAAACTTGCCAAAACTTGGACGTAAATTGTGGACCCCTGTCAGAGACAGTATCGGAAGGAAATCCATGTATCCTAAATATCTGCTGCAATAAAAGGTGGACTGGGGTCAATTTAGTGGAGAAAAATTTACAAATCTTGGAAAATCAATCAACAACTACTAAAATAAGAGTAAGGGAGCATGAAGGGGGTAAGCCGGTGATAAAATCCAGAGAGAGATGGGACTAGGGGCAGGAAGGGATGCGGAGAAAGCCATGAAGAGAATTGAAATCTTTGGAATGGGCACAAATGTCACAGGCTTGGACAAATGACTTGATGTCCCTATTAATACCAGGCCACCAATAACATCTTTTTATGAATTCTAGTGTGCGTGGAATCCCACTAGTCTGTTATCTTGGATGCTTGTCCCCATTTCATGACCTCCAACTTAAGTTCGGGTGCTGTAACAAGGCAACCGGGGGGAACATTACTGGAAGCTAGATTACTCCCCCTTCAAGTGCTTGTCTGATTTTGGAATGGATATCCCAAGTGACAGAAACCACAAGTTTATTCTCCGAAAGTATCAGCTCTGGCCTATCTATCCAATTGGGGGATCAAACTGCCTCAATACGGTGTCAGGTTTTTGGTTCCTGCAACCCAGATGATAAGTAATGACAAAATTAAAACGGTTAAAAAACAATGCCCAGGTGACCTGTAGTGAGTTAAGACTCTTGGCATTTTGGATGTACACTAAGTTCTTATGATCCGTCCAAACAAAATTCTTATGCTCCTTCCAACCAGTGCTGCCACTCTTCTAAGGCCAGTTTAACAGCCAGCAACTCCCAGCTACCTACAGTATACATAATTGAATTCCACTGGTGACAACCATTTCAAAAAGTAAGCACGGGAATGCAACTGTTTATCGGTGATGGAACGTTGGGATAAGACTGCCCCTACTCGGAGGAGCAGCCACTGAGTGAAAATTCTTAACAAGTCTCCTATAAAAGCTAGCAAACCACAAGAATCTTTGAATCTGCTTGACAGATGTGAGAGTGGGCCAGATCCATTAGGTTACCCTGGGAAGTAACAGAAGTAAAAAGCAGACTTGAGGAACATGAAATTTACACTTCCCTTGTTTGAGAAATAAGTTGTTATTTAATAAACACTGAAAAACGTGACGGGCATGGGAGACATGAACCTGATAAGAACTTGAAAAAATTCAAATATTGTTTAGGTACACAAAGACAAACCTGTTTAACATCTCCCTCAAGACATCGTGAATGAATGCCTGAAGAACTGCTGGGGAGTTAGCAAGCTCAAAGCACCTAACCAGATATTCATAATGCCCAGAGAGGGTATTGAGTGCCGTCTTCCATTCAACGCCCTGACGAATCAGAGTTAAATTGTAGGCATTCATGAGATCCAATTTAGAGAAAATGTTGATCTCCTGTAGTAAATCAAAGACTGAGTTCATTGATGGTCAGAGGTAACGATTTTTAATGGTGATCTTGTTATGATCCCAATAATCAACAGGGTTTCAGGCTGATGTCCTTCTGTGTGCAGGGGAAGTCAAGGGCCCGGTAAACCCCCTGCCAATGCCTCCTTAGGTAATCATCCATAGATAAGGAGAACAGTCTGCCTTGGGAAGGGCAGGAACCAGGCAATAACCCAATGGTGCGATTGTAATTACGATGGTGGTTGGGGGGGGGGGGGTAGTGCAGCTACTTGGCCTTTTCTTGTTGAAAAGCTTTTAAGAGATCTGAGTATTCAGGAAGGATTCTCTTAGTCTCATTAATAACATTTTACTCAGGAAGTTCGAACACATGTTCAGGGATCTTTGTTTTGACCTTGTGCACTTGGGACACATACTCGTGACTGTGGGAAACCAATGAAAAACAAATATTCTGGCAGTGAGAGGACCAACCAGTAATTACTCCCTTGGACCAGTCAATTCCAGAGACATGCTGAGACAAACATGGATACCCAAAAGTAAGAGGAACCTCTGCAGGATGAATCAAATGGAACATGGTGATTCGCTATCCTAAAGCCTCATGGTCCGGCAATGTAACCAGCCTTACCCGGCTCAAGAGGTCTATCATCCAGGGTAGTGGTGGTAAGCGATGATCAAGTTTAGAGACAGGGAGCCCTATTTGTCATCCCATCCCTAAATCGAGAAAAGTACCCACTCAACCCTAGTCAACAATTGTCTGAATGGGAAACTCCTTTTGATTCCATATCAAACAAGAGGTAATGTAACCCCGAGGAAGTACATATGGGAGGAACCCCAGGGACGGTCACAGATCTCCTCTCACTGGATGGCCCCTGGAGTTTCATGACTTCTTGGGGCATGTGGCCAGATAGTGCCAGACAATGTCTCTTTAAACCTTCTTTTGCATTCAACAAACGAGATGTGTGTCCTGCGCAATTGCCTGGATCCCATGGCACCCAGCGAGTAGGTTGGTGAAGGATCTGTAGGATGAAATGGTAAGGCTGGAGGAGGGAGAGGGTAGGCAGGATAGAAGCTGGGGAATTCCTGTGCCACTCTCGCCGCTGTTCTGACAGATGGATGTCCTGACCTATAGCTAAATTGATTAGTCCATTAAAACCTGGTACAGGATCACAAGCTGCCAGTTCATCTTCAGGATTGTTGTTGAGCCCTTTGTAGAACATGGCCACCAGAGCTTCGCCGTTCCATGAGCCAAAGTTCTGAATTCAATTGAATAGTCCGCCACATTCGACCACCGTCTTATGCCAAGAAGCCTCGCAGCCGCCTGCTGCCCACTGATGGGGTGATTAAACACTCTCTTTAGGGCACTGATAAATGAATCAATAAAGGACCATTCAGGGTTCACCCTCCCCCACTAACTGTTGCCCATTCCAGTGCTTTACCAGAGCGGAAGGAAATAATATAAGCCACTTTACTTTGTTCTTGTGAGACATGTTCAAAGACCAGAGAACACTAGGTTATAAACACGCACCACAGCTCGGGATTCCTGTCAAAGTGCTCCAGAGTAGGCAGTTTTAGGGAACTATCAGCACTGTTACAAGAATCACCGCTTGTAATAATGATCAGTGAGGCACAGGGAATCTGTAGTTACCGACAAGTAACTTTTATTGTTTCAACTAAAAGCACGTGGGTTCACAAACTGTCTCTGTGTGCACCCTACTAGAATTCCCTGACGGTCCACGAACAGTCAACGAGAGAAAAGGATATTACCTGGAAAAGGAGTCTTTGCTGGCCAGGCATTCCTCGTGGTCCCGATCTCCACGTGTCCGTGGGGTTCTCCTTATCCGTGATGGTTGGTCTCTGGTTGCAGGAGAGTTATCACCCCTGCGTATTTGGAGCTTCTGAGTCTTATACTGTTTCTCATCAATTGAACCATTGGATCTCCATTCCATTGGCTCAAGGTCACCTGACCTACCCGGGTCACCTTCTTAATGGTCATTGTTCCATGGCTCTGCCCACTCCAGCCTTGTGTATTTGTGTCTTTACACTCTGACTGGTCCAAACCAGTTAAATGAGGCAGTCTCATTACCGATTGCAGGTCTGGCATTTTACATAACAAGTAGCTACTCCTCTGAGAATGGTCTCAGGTATATTCTCTGATTAGGTCGTCCCAGAGCAAGGATCAGTTCAGAGTCCATGCCCTTTACATAACAAATGGCTATTTGTTTGAGAATGGTTGCAGGTTTAGCAGATCATTACCTGAAGCTTCCTGTGTCCACATTCAGTTGCTCTGATTAGATTACCCAAGAGCAAGAAACTGTCCGGAGTCCACAAAATGGGGGAAACAGAGACAACTGACTTGTCTGCTTCCCCCGTCCTTGATCAGACAGTAGCTTCTTCTGGCCATCAAGCACTCTCTTGTGAGTTTGTAGTGCCTGATTGCTGGGCTTTGAAGGTAGAGAGAGACAAAGCCATTTCCTGCTTCTGCTGCTCATGTCTACTGATTGTGGTGCTCTGCTTTGCCAGATCTATTGGGATGCTGAATCCTGCTGAGTTCATCTCGCTGGCTTAGTTGGACCGTCAGGGTCGCTAGCAAACTCAAGTGCAGGAATCAGAGACTTCGGCAATTCAAACAAAAGATTTATGACAGAAAGCAACCTGCAAAAGTAGAATAGAGCTACTAGGACTCGATGTTTCAATTTCTATGGTAAGTCGGCACTCTCGATGTTGGCAGTGGGCTTGGAGTGGTGGCAAGGAGGGAGGGTAGGTACATCATCGGGGTCATCAGGTGGGCACCCTCCTTCTTTGACGTTTCGTTGATAAGCCCACAACGTCTCCAGAGGGCTCAGCAGTGCTACCTGGTGTCCCAGATACACCCCCCTCAGTTCCATACCCTCCTGTCTTCATCTTGCAGCCCAGTTGTTGTCTTTCCTTTTAATCCAAATCCAATTGCTGCTTCCTTCTGCTGCATTTGACAAGGACTTGATTGCTTGTTGGAGGGAGTGACCCCTCACCCCGATCTTCCTCAATAGACTGGTCATGGATGTAGCAACGAATCCCCTGCATCCTACTTCTACAGGGAAAATCTTGGTCTTCCAGCCATTCTGTGCAGCTTCAGTTGCTAGTTCAGAGTACTTGGTCTTTTTCCTCTCATAAGCTTCTTCAACACCATCTTCCCATGGTAGTGTCAATTCCACAACACATGCCAGCTTGGCTGTTGTGGATCACAGGACCACGTCTGGCCGGAGTGTTGTAGCCGCAATGTCTGGGGGAAACACAAGCTTTTTTTCCAAGTTCTCGTCCATTTTCCAATCCCGAGCAACCTGCAGAATGCTTACATCTTTTGATGTTATATAGTGAACTCAGGCAAAATATACAGAATCTTGAAGAATTGTGATCACTCATGATACACAGAACTCTGAGTTTCACCAGACAAGGATCCACAATGACAGAGCAAAGAGGGGATGGCAAACCCTCCTGAAATACACCCTGGAGGATGTTGGAATCCAAGACAAATCAGATTACCCGGGTGTCTAGATGAAGTAATAAACCCCATAGGCAACATCTACAATGCAAGACATTGGAGATCGTATGCTGATTAAATTATCCCAAATTGAATAAAAGTGATAAATACAAAGAGAGCTTAATCATCCCCTGCAGAAAAAGTGTAGGAAAGAGGTGATTGCACTGTAGAGTGTGCAGAGGAAGTGTGGGAAGGAGATGGTGGCACTGCAGTATAGCAAGGAGATGACTGGACTGCAAAGGAAGAGTTGGAAGGAGATGATTACACTGCAGAGGACGTTTAGCAATAAGAGGATGGCACTTAAAAGGGTTTAGAGGAAGATTGCACTTAAAAGGGTGCAAAGGAGGGAATTACACTGCAGAAGGTGCAGAGGAAGAGTATAAAGGAGAGTGTGCAGAGGAATTTTAGGAAGGAGCTATTACACTGCAGAGGGTACAGAGGAAACGTAGGAAGGTGATTTCTCTGCACAGGAAGTGTAGGAAGTAGGTGATTTCAGTGCAGAGTAAGTGTAGGAACAAGATGATTGCACTGCTGAAGTGTTGAAAGATGATTGCACAGCAGTGTGTGCAGAGGAAGGAGGTGATTACACTGTAGAGGGTGCAAAGAAAGTATAGGAAGGAGGTGATTACACTACAGAGAGTGCAGAGGAAGTTTAGGAAGGTGGTTATTGGACTGCAGAGAAAGTGTAGGCAAGAGATGATTCACTGGAGATCATGCTGAGGAAGTGTAGCCAGAAGATGATTGTATTACAGAATGGGCAGAGGATGTGTGGGAAGGAGATGATTGCACTGTAGATGAAGTGTAGGAATAAGGAGACTGCAGTGCAGAGGAAGTGGAGGCAGGAGATGATTGGTCTGACAAAGAAGTATAGGAAAAAGATGATTGCACTACTGTTCATGCAGAGGAAGTGTGGGAAGCTGGTTATTGGACTGCAGAGGAAATATAGTCAGGAGATGATTGGACTGTTGAGGAAGTATAGGAAGGGGGTGATTTACTGCAGATCGTGTAGAGGAAGTGTTGCAAGGAGATAACTGCATGGTAGGGTGTGCAGAGGAAGTGTAGGACGGAGATCATTGTACAGCAGAGCAAGCTTAGGAAGGAGTTGATTGAACTTCTGAGGGTGCAGAGGAAGTGTAGGTAGAAGGTGCTTACACTGCACAGGAAGTGTAGGAAGGAGATGATTCCATTGCAGAGGAAGTACAGGAATGATATGATTGGACTGCAGAGGAAGAGTAGGAAGGAGATAACTGCATTGCTGAAGGTGAAGAGGAAGTGAAGGAAGGAGGTGATCGCATTTCTGAGGGAGTCTAGGAAGGAGATGATTGACCAGTAGAGGGTGCAGAAGGAGTGTATGAAGGCAGTGATTGAACTACAGAGGAAGTGTTGGAAGGTGTGATTCACTGCAGTTCATGCAGAGAAAGTGTAGCAGGGAAAGGAATGCACTGTAGAGGGTGAAGAAGAAGTGTAAAGATGAGGTGATTCAATGCAGAAGGTACAGAGGAAGTGTAGGGAGGAGATGACTACACTGCAGAAGGTGCCAGTGAAGTGTAGGAAGGAGATGATTGCATTGCAGTGGAAGTGTAGGAGGTGAAGTCTGAACTACATAGGAAGTGTCAGCAGATGATTGGACAGCAGAGGAAGTGCAGGAAGCAGCTGATTGCACTGCAGAGGGTGCAGAGCAAGTTTAAGAAGGATAGGATGGCACTGTAAAGAAAGTGTAGCCAGGAGGTGACTGGACTGCACAGGAAGTGTAGGAAAGAGGTGATTGCACTGTAGTGGAAGTGTAGGAAGGAAATTATTTTGTGTGGAGGGTGCAGAGGAAGTGTAGGAAGAAAGTAATTCCCCTGTGGAGGGTGCAGAGGAAGTGTAGGAAGAAAGTGATTCCACTGTGGAGGGTGCAGGGAAGTGTAGGAAGGAGGTGATTGCACTGCAGAGGAAGTGTAGGAGGGTGATGATTGAACTGCAGGAAAGTGTAGGAAGAAGGTGATTGCATTACAGAGGGTACAGCGGAAGTGCAGGCAGGAGATGATTGACCTGTAGCGGCTGCAGAGGAAGTGTGGAATGGAGATGACTGCATTGCTAGAGGGATTGAATTTAAGAGCAGGGAGGTAATGCTACAACTATATAGGGTAATGGTGAGGCCACCCTGGAGTACTGCATGCAGTTCTGGTGTCCTTACTTGAGAAAGGATATACTGTCTTTGGAGGTGGTGCAGAGGAGGTTCACCTGGTTGATTCCAGAGATGACGGGGTTAGACTGTGAGGACAGATTGAGTCGCCTAGCACTGTACTCACTGGAATTCAGAAGAATGAGAAGAAATCTTATAGAAACGTATAAAATTATGAAAAGGATAAATGAGATAGAGGCGGAAAAGTTGTTTCCACTGGTAGGTGTGACAAGAACTAGAGGGCATAGCCTCAAGATTCGAGGGAGTAAATTTAGGACGAAGATGAGGAGGAACTGCTTTTCTCAAAATGTGGTGAATCTGTAGAATTTTCTGCCCAATGAAGCACTGGAGGCGACTTCAGTAAAAATATTTAAGACAAGGTTGGATAGATTTTTGTATAGTAGAGGAAATAAGGGGTATGGGGAAAAGGCAGGGAGGTGGAGATGAGTTCATGGTCAGATCAGCCATGATCTTATGGAATGCTGGAGAGGGCTCGACGGGCCAGATAGCCTATTCCTGCTCCTATTTCTTAAGTTCTTATTTCCAGGGCTTTGTAACATGGAAAGGGTGTTTACACCATAAGACATTGGAGCAGTATTAGGCAATTCAGCACATTAAGTCTGCTCCACCATTTCATCATGGCTGATTTATGATCCCTCTTAACCACATTCCCTTGCCTTTTCCCCTTAAACGTTTGACACCTTGACTAATGAAGAACCTATCAACTTCTGTGTTAATTATTCTTAATGACTTGGCCTATACAGCTGTCCTTGGCAATGAGTTCTACAGAATTACCACCCTCTGGCTACAGAAATTCTTCCCCATCTCTGTTCTAAACAGACATCCTTCTGTTCTGAGGCAGTGCCCTTTGGTCATAGGCTCACTCGCTATTGGAAACAGCTTCCCCACATCAATTCTAACTTGACCATTCAATATTCGGTAGGTCAATGAGATCCCCCCCTCATTCTTCTAAACTCCAGTAAGTTCAGGCCTAGAGCCATCAAACACTCCTCATATGTTAATCCTTTCATTCCCAGAACCATTCTTGTGGACCTCCTCTGCATTTTCTCCAATACCAGCACATCTTTTCTTAGATAAGGAGCCCGAAACTGCTCACAAGACTCCAAATGCTGTCTGGCCTATGCCTTACGAAGCCACAACATTACATCCTTGCTGCTATATTCTAATCCTCTGAAAATGAATGCTAACATTTCAATTGCCTCAACCTGCAAATTAACCTTTAGGGAATCCTGCGCAAGGACTCCCAAGTCCCCTTGTACCTCTGATTTTGGAATTTTCTCCCCGTTTAGAAAATAATCCACACCTTTATTTCTTCTTCCAAAGTGGATGCCCATTCAATTCTGTACATCATATTCCATTTGCCACCTCATTGTCCATTCCCCCAATCTCTCCAAGAATTAGACACATTGGGGGAATAGACAAAAAGGTGGAAAATGGAATATAGACTGTAGGACCTCCTGCAGGCTCCATGCTTCCTCAACACTACCTGCCCCATCACCTATCTTTGTATCATCTGAAATTTGGCCGCAAAGTTATCATCAAAATCATTGAACATATAATTTGAAAAGAAGCAGTCCCAACACTAACCCACTTGTCATTGGCAGCCAAGCAGAAAAGGTCCCCTTTACTCCCATTCTTTCTCCCTTGTCAGTCAGCCAATCTTCTATCCCTGCTAGTATCTTTCCTGTAATACCATGGGCTCTCATCTTCTTATACTGGGGTGTATTCCATCTGGCCCAGGTGACTTATCTATCTTCAGACATTTTACCCTCCCAAGTCCCATCTACTAAGTAATGGCAACTACACTCACTTCTGCCCTGACATTCTCAAATTTCTGGCATACTGATGGTGTCTTCATGGTGAAGACTGATAGAAAATACTTATTACATTCACCTGCCATTTCTTTGTCCTCCATTACTGCTTCTCCAGTGTAATTTTCCAGCTGTCCGATATCCACTCTTGCTCCTCTTTTTTTGTAGTGTACGAATCTAATTCTTTTAGCACAATGACTTCACCTTAGCACTAATTATTGACTGACAACTTGCCCGTGTGTATTGGTTTGTTGCTGTCGTTGCAAAGTGAATATACAAGTTAACTTCACCTCCAAGTGCATGCCTTTATTTGTTTGATGTGCTGTTGTACAGTCACAAGAAATTGTGGATGAGTATGAACCTGAATGTTAGCAAATATCACCAACTGAACTGACAGTTATGAGATGATAGAACTCGGAGGGAGAGCGCAAGAAAGAGGAAAGAGTGAACCAGTATAGAGAAGGTAGTCATGGATGCTACCATAGTGATGCGTGAGTGACAGTGCACTTGGAGAGGTGTACAACAAGCAAAGCTAAAGTGAAAATAATGTGACAATGGCCTTAGTCAAGAAAGGTGATGAATTTGATAGTGCAAATGAGAACAGGGAATTGTATATTGAGAGGGTTGAACTGTATTGTAATGCTAACACTGTGGATGAGGAAAAGAAAGTCTCTACACTTCTTAGCTTAATAGATAATAAAACATATACTGTCTTACACAACTTAGTAACTCCTGAAAAGCCAGCAAGGCGTTCGTCAAAATTGGTGAAATTTTACAAGATCACTTGAGCCCCAAACCACTGGTAATAGCTGAGAGATTTTATTTCACAAAAGGAACCAGTCAAAGGATGAAAACATTTATGAATACATTGTAGAACTCTGCAAACTTTCCCAATACCATGAATTTTGAGATGGACATTCTGATGCATTAAAGAACAGGGTTGTTTGTGGCATACAAAGTCAAAACACTCAAAAGATGCTATCAGAAAGGGACCTAACTCTTAGAATGGGCATTGACCGTTGCAATATCTATGGAGACAGCAGCAAAGGATGTGCCAGAACTACAGAAATAGCGTTTAGGATGTGAAATGCGCAAAATGTTTCTGAATGGTGCAAAAAGCCAAAGACGTTATGACTGTTGGTTCAAAGAAAAAGTTTGCAGGAAGTGTCACAGACAACGCCACAGAGAGAGTGTGCAAGACTGACAGAAAGCACAACCAAAGAGAAAAATCACACAGTAATAAGTTTCACAACAGATGTGCCAGCTGTAAAACTGAAAATAGAGCTGGGTACAGGTCAGCTTTGTCTGTAATTTCAGAGGCTGACTTCAATTGACTGTTTCCTAAGCTACCATTTGAAAAGACCTTGGTGATGCTAAAGACCTACACAGGCAAAAAGTGTCTCCCTAAGACAAACTGGAAGTGAATGTAATGTACGGAGACAATACACAGCAGTAGAGCTTTATGCATTGAAAAGTGGAGGGCCAGCACTTTTTTGGATGTGAACAGTAGAGAAAAATCAAACTAGACAGGCACACCATCAAAGCTCTCAATGGATCATCAACAGGCAACTGCAGCCCAAATGGTAGTACTAACACAGCTGCTTAATGCTAATGAAAAGGTGTTTGAGAAGGGTATTGGTAAACTCAAAGACATGAAGGCCGGAACTGAACTGGATGAAGCAGCAAGATTCCATAAAGTGCCTTACGCACTACATTCTAAAGTGGGAGCTGACCTTCTGAGCTTGGAAGCATCTGGCATCTCCAAGGTTGAGTGGAGCGATTGGGCCATGCCTATTGTCCTGATGATCATTACACAGTACATCATTAAAGACCCCTCACACCCTCTCCAAGAACTGTTTGTTCTTCTGCCACCAGGCAAACATTACAGGAGCATCAAAACTAAAACCACAAGGCTACTAAACAGCTTCCTCCTACAGGCAGTCAGACTGCTGTAGTGAATAGCTGCTCTACCTGACTCTGTTTTGGACACTTTTAACTTGCACTGGACACTTATAACTGATTTTAACTGACATGTAGCTGTTGTGTTTTACTATTTTTTGTTATGTTTATTATTTAGTGTTGTGTTTGTTATGTTATGATTGCACTGCTCCTGGGAAACGCTGTCTCATTCTGCCCTGCAGAGCTGATGTACGGTTAGAATAACAATAAAGTTTTTTGAATCTTGAATCTTGATCAAGAAAGTGTAGGCTGGAGCTGTTCACATATGCTGGGACTTCAAAGTGAGCATCAGCCCTGTGCTACATACTATGCAATTTCACCTGCTGTGAATAGAAGACATTTTTGTGTCTTTGGCAGGTGGGTTTTCAAAGATTGGCTGATCGGCAGAAAACAGAGAGTGGGAATAAGGGGATCCTATTCTGGCTGGCTGCCGATTACCAGTGGAGTTCTACGAGGGTCAGTGTTGGGACCACTGCTTTTTACGAAGTATATCAATGATTTGAACTACGGGATTAATGGATATGTGGCTAAATTTGCCGATGATAAAAAGATAGGTGAAGGAGCAGGTAGTATTGAGGAAGCAGAGCCTGAAGAGAGACTTGGAAAGTTTGGGGGAGTGGGCAAAGAAGTGGCAAATGAAGTACGATGTTGCAAACTGTATGGTCATGCACTGTGGTGAAAGAAATAAACGGGCAGATTATTATTTAGATGGGGACAGAATTCAAAATCCAGACATGCAAAGGGACTTGTGAGTCCTTGTGCAGGATACCCTAAAGGTTAATCTTCAGGTTGAGTCAGTGGTGAAGACAACGAATGCAATGTTGGCATACATTTCTAGAGGTAAAGAATATAAGAGCAGGGATGTGATGTTGAGACTCTATAAGGCACTTGTGAGACCACTCTTGGAGTATTGTGTGCAGTTTTGGGCTCCTTATTTTAGAAAGGATATACTGACATTAGAGAGGGTTCAGAGAATATTCATGAGAATAATTCCAGGAATGAAAGGGTTACCGTATGCGGAACGTCTGACAGCTCTTGGCTATATTCCCTGGAGTTCAGGAGAATGAGGGGGGATCTCATAGAAACATTCTGAATGTTAAAAGGCCTGAACGGATTAGATATGGCAAAGTTATTTCCCATGGTAGGGGAGTTTAGGACAAGAGGGCATGACTTCAGGATTGAGGGACATCCATTCAGAACAGAGATGAGGAGAAATTACTTTAGTCAGAGTGTGGTAAATCTGTGGAATTTGTTACCATGAGCTGTGTGGAGGACAAATCAATGGGTGTATTTAAGGCAGAGAGAGATAGGTTCTTGATTAGCCAGGGCATCAAAGGATATGAGGAGAAGGCAGGGGAGTGGAGATGACTGGAAGAATTGGATCAGCCCATGATTGAATGGTGGAGCAGACTCGATGGGCCGAATGGCTTACTTCTGCTTATGGTCTTAAACCAGATCTACAGAGGGAAGTGCAGAATGAACAGTTGAGTCAGTTGCCAAGTGAAGCAGCAAGGAGCTTTGAGGTTGGACAGGAAGTCCTAGCAGGTGATTACTGAGAAGACAGGTGGACACCTGGTAGGATAGCTACAAGAACTGGACCACTGATGTATACAATGGATCTTGGAGATCATACATGGAGACATCATGTAGACCAGATACTGGATGCTCAGCTGAAGAACACACCTGGGTCGCCTGCGTCCAACAAGACAGACACATTGCATCCACCGGACTAACCTCTCAGTGATGACCTTGTTATGCACAGCAACAGAGAAAGCTGTCTTTGACAAAACACCTGCCAAACCTGATGCCACTCCACAGATCCAGAGGTACTATCCTGAAAGAGAGAGCCATCCAAAAGACTGGATCTTTAGTATAATGAGATTAGTTATGGATTGTTATTTTAAAAAAACAAGCAAATGCTGTTATTGTGAAAGCATGTTTATTTAAACATGGTCTGTTGAAGGGAAATTGAATGGTTTGTCACCCAGTTTTATGTTACATTAATCTAAATGGGGAAGAAGTGTAATGTACTGATCTATTTCTTTTAGAGCAATGTCTCTCCTTTGCAGTAATTATTGACTAATAACTTATCCATGCCCTTTGATCTGTTGCTCTCTCTGCAAAGTGAATATACTGATTAACTTCACCTCCAAGTACATGCCTTTGTTTATTTGATATGTAGTTGTACAGACATAACACAGCCCACAAATGTTGCAATGCTTCCAGCACCAACATAGTATACGTACCTACAATTTACAAATCCTAATCTGTACATCTTTGGAATGTGAGAGGAAACCAGAGCACCTGGAAGAAACTCACATGGTCATGAAAAATGTACAGACTCCTTTCAGACAGCAGTGGGAATTGAACCCTGATCATAATAGCAGGTACTGTAAAATGTTATGCTAACCACTATGCTGCTATGCCACCTATGCTAAATCTATGCAAACTTCTAAAAAACAAGAGGTGTGGCAGTGCCTTCTTTGTGATGACAGTTTCATGTTAGTCCCAGGACAGATCTTCTGATACATTAACACAAAGGAATTTGAAGCTACTGACCCTCCTCACCTCCATTTCCTGATTGAGAACTGGCACATGGGAGGCAACACAGTATCACTATCACTCTGCCTGACTTACCTTTCCCTGCTGAGCTTCAGAGCATCCACTGGCCTAGCCGCTTTGTTGTGCTGTAATAAGTAATTCCTTCCCCCTCCTCCCCCCCCCCCCAATCAGTATCCAAAGGGATATACCCGGTACTGAAAGAAACGGCCACAGGGTATCCATGCACTTAATGCTTACTCCCCCTTACTTCACCTGGTGGTTACCCATCTACTATCTGAAGCCTGCACTCTGGGTGTGACCACCACAGTAAAAGACTCATCTAATAATGGGTTTGGAAAAGTTTTCAGCTTCTTGGATGGTGTTGAGTGCAACCAACTCCAGTTCCTTCAATTTGTCACTTAGGAGCTGCAGTTGGATGCACTTCCTGCAAACATAGTTGTCAATGAGATGGTCACGTACCCTGAGTTCTAAGGAGGAGCACACCATGGTTTTAACTACTATCCAGCCTACACGTGTTATACCTCTAACTTCTGAAGCTTAATTTCTAGCCTGTGCCTGTTCTCGCCAAAGCCTGACCACTCTAACACTGGCCCACTCCAATAATGGCCACTCCTCTTACAGCTCACTTTTTATTGGTCTATGCTCAGTAACTAATAACCCAAGCAATCTTTTGCTCTTGTAGACAAGTCGCTTTTTAAACCTGATGCATAAATTCCACAAGGAACTTTTTCCAACTCACCCTGCGACCTCCCAGTCCACAGACAAGTCCTGACAGGCCTCAGTTGCTTTTTAAACCTGGTGCATAAATTCCACAAGGAACTTTTTCCAACTCACTCTGTGACCTCCTGCTCCACGGACAAGTCCTGGCAGCCTCAGTCGTTTGTAAACCTGGTGCATAAATTCCAAAAGGAACTTTTTCCAACTCACTCTGTGACCTCCCACTCCAAAGACAAGTTCCGGCACTTATGTTATGTTACTTATATCTATTGATGGAACTGTATCAAGTTTTGTGCTCATTTCCAACTTTGGTGAAGCATATTATCCATATCACACATTAACAAGAGAAAATCTGTAGATGCTGGAAATTAAAGCAATACATACAAAATGCTGAAAGAACTCAGCAGGCCAGACAGTATCTATGCAAAAAAGTTCAGTCGACATTTTGGGTAGAGACACTTTGGCAGTACTGGAGAAAAAAGGATGAGGAGTAGATTTAGAAGGTGGGGGAGGGGAGAGAGCAACACAAGGTGATAGGCAAAACTGGGTGGAGTAGGGATGAAGTAAAGAGCTGGGAAGTTGATTGGTGAAGGAGATACAGCGCTGGAGAAGGGGGAAGTCATAGAGAGGACTGAAGGCCATGGAAGAAAGAAGAGGGAGGGAGGAGCACCAGAGGGAGGTGATGGGCAGGCAAAGAGATAAAGTGAGAGAGGAAAAAGGGGATGGGGAATGGTGAAGGAGAGGGATGGGGGGGCATTACCAGAAGTTCAAGAAATCGAGGTTCATGCTATCAGGTTGGAGGCTAGCCAGACGGAACATGAGGTGTTGTTCCTCCAACCTGAGTGTGGCCTCATTATAACAGTAGAGGAGGCCATGGATTGATATATTGGAATGGGAATGGGAAATAGAGTTAAAATGGGTAGCCGCTGGGAGAAAGGTGTGCTTGGTGGAGGGATCCTGTTGAAGATGGTCGAAGTTACAGAAAATTATGTAACTCCAACTTCCATCCTGCCCTCAAGTTTACCTAGTCAGATTCTGGTGAATCTGTGGAATTCTCTGCCACAGGAAACAGTTGAGGCCAGTTCATTGGCTATATTTAAGAAGGAGTTAGATATGGCCCTTGTTGTTACGGGGATCAGGGGGTATGGAGGGAAGGCTGGGGCGGGGTTCTGAGTTGGATGATCAGCCATGATCATAATAAATGGCGGTGCAGGCTCGAAGGGCCGAATGGCCTACTCCTGCACCTATTTTCTATGTTTCTATTTCCGACACCACCTCCCCTTTCTCTTCCTTGATCTCACTGTCTCTGTCTCTGGAGTGAGCTTATCTACTGGTGTTCAAGAACTCTCACAGCTACCCGGAGTATACCTCTTCCCACCCTGTTACATGTAAAAATTCCATCCCCTTCTCTCAATTTCTCCGTCTCTGCCTGATCAGCTCCAAGGATGAGGCTTTTCATTCCAGAACGAAGGAGATGTCCCCCTTTCAAAGAAAGGGGCTTCCCTTCCTCCACCATCAATGTTGCACTCAACCACATCTGTTTCATTTCACACAAGTCTGCTCTCACCCCATCCTCCCACCACCCTACCAGGGAAAGGGTTCCTCTTGTTCTCACCTACCACCCCACCAGCCTCTGTATCCAGCACATAATTCACCATAACTTCTGCCATCTCCAACAGGATCCCATCACCAAGCACATTTTTCCCTTCCTCCCACTTTCTGCTTTATGCAGGGATCACTCCCTACGTAACTCCCTGGTCCATTCGTCCCTCTCTACTGATCTCCCTCCTGGCTCTTATCCTTGCAAGTGGAACGATTACTACACCTGCCCTACACCTCCTTTCTCACTACCATTCAAGGCACCAAACAGTCCTTCCAGTGAGGCAACACTTCACCTGTGAGTCTGTTGGGGTCATATAACTATGTCTGGTGCTCCCGGTGTGGCCTCCTGAATATTGGTGAGACCCGATGTAGATTGGGAGACCACTTCGACAAGCACCTATGCTCCGCCTGCCAGAAGAAGTGGGGTCTCCCATTGGCCACCATTTTAATTCCACTTCCCATTCCCATATATCAATCCATGGCCTCTTCTACTGTCGCAATGAGGCCATACTCAGGTTGTGTAGCCTCCAACCTGATGGCATGATGGTAATGCTCCCCCTCCCCCATTAACTCCTTTCCTGTCCATCGCCTCCCTCTGGTGCTCCTCCCCCCTTTTCTTTCTTCCATAGTCTTCTGTCCTCTCCTATCAGACTCCCCTTCTCCAGCCCTGTATCTTTTACCAACGTCCCAGCTCTTCACTTCATCCCTCCCCCTCCCAATCTCACCTATCATCCTGTGTTTCTCTCTTCCCTCCCCCCACCTTTTAAATCTACTCATCCTCTTTTCTCCAGTCCTGCCAAAGGGTCACATCCCAAAACATCAACTGCACTTTTTTTCTGTAGTTGCTGCCTGGCCTGCTGAGTTCCTCCAGCTTTTTGTGTGTGTTGTATATCATACATTAAGTTGCTCCATTGATGTTTAAATCATATTCATAGTTTTTATGGTAAAGGTACATCTAGTTATTTCTGTGTACTGTAAAACTATTATCCACTTCCAATAGTGCCTCATGGGGATATACCACACTCTTAGGGAATCCAAATTGCCCCTTATAGAGATATGCCAAGCTGTTAGGGCATTCAAATGTCTCATAGGGATATGCCACACTCTCAGGGTACTCTCATGTGAGATACAAATCTAAGTTCTTGCACAAAAGTTTGCAGGTATTGAACATCATCTCCAAATTTGTAGATTGCCACACAGTCAGGAATGTATTGGGAGTAGAATAGGGGCTGAGTTCATAGCATTGTGGGGCATCAGTTTCAGGAACTTGCCTTCAGTTTATTAGAACTGGCCAGTACAAGATTAAATCTAGTTGTGTTTAGTGTCACAAGTGTGGTGAAGTACAGGTACAATTGTGGCAGTATTACGGGCACATAGATTCAGACAACAGAGAAGCCAAGTTATATAAGACAGTGCAAAAAGGGGCTGTGCAATATAAGACCATAGTGGAAAAAAAAAGACACAGTTAGAGTAGATAGTAGTGGAAGAGGTAGTTTGTGGTGTTCATTGCTGAGGTAGGGTTAGGGATGCTTGGGTTGGTTTAAAAACCTGATGGTTGCAGGAAAGCAGCTGTTCCTAAAACTGGTGGTGTTGTGCTCTATCTCCTGCCTGCCAGTAGCACTAAAGAGGGCATGATCACGATGGTTGGGATCCTTTATAGATACCACCTTCTTGAGGTAGCAACCTCTAACTGCTGTCAGCCACGACAGAATGCTGTGCCCATGAAGGACCAAGCTATACCCACTACTCTCTATAGCAGGGCTTCCCAATCTTTCCTACGCCATGGACTGCTACCGTTAACTGAGAGGTCCGTGGATCTCAGGTTGGAAACTTCTGCTCTACAGCCTTTCAAATTGGAATGGTTTTATTACTGTCATGTAATAGAACATAGAACATAGAATAGTACAGCACAGTACAGGCCCTTCGGCCCACAGTGTTGTGCCGACCCTCAAACCCTGCCTCCCATATAAGCCCCCACCTTAAATTCCTCCATATACCTGTCTAGTAGTCTCTTAAACTTCACTAGTGTATCTGCCTCCACCACTGACTCAGGCAGTGCATTCCACGCACAAACCACTCTCTGAGTAAAAAACCTTCCTCTAATATCCCCCCTTCCCACCCCTTACCTTAAAGCCATGTCCTCTTGTGTTGAGCAGTGATGCCCTGGGGAAGAGGCACTGGCTATCCAGTCTATCTATTCCTCTTATTATCTTGTACACCTCTATCATGTCTCCTCTCATCTTCCTTCTCTCCAAAGAGTAAAGCCCTAGCTCCCTTAATCTCTGATCATAATGCATGCTTTCTAAACCAGGCAGCATCCTGGTAAATCTCCTCTGTACCCTTTCCAATGCTTCCACGTCCTTCCTATAGTGAGGTGACCACAACTGGACACAGTACTCCAAGTGTGGCCTAACCAGAGTTTTATAGAGCTGCATCATTACATCGTGTACATCATTAATAGTGTACATACAGTTCAAATTATTAAAGTGCATTGAGGTACAGTCCACTGCAATGGAATTGGAGTATCCTTTGGCCATATTTCCTTAGATTCCATCTCTCCTTTGACAATGCCCCATCGACAATGTTCCCACAATTCCTCTCATTTCAGGTTTCACCTCTAACCTGTATTTCAGAGACGTGATGTTTCCCAGGATAGAGAAGTGTGGTGGATCGTGTACTGACTGGTTGCATCATGGCCTGGTATGGAAACACCAATGCCCTAGAATGGAAAGCCTGCAAAATGTAGTGGGTACAGCCCAGTCCACCACAGGTAAAGTGGGAGAGCGGTGAAAGATTAAAGTGTCAGACAAAAGGACACTGAGGATCAGCCTCAACAACTAAATGCAGGTGGTCTTCAAAGCAGTCACCCGATGCATGTTTGGTTTCTCCAAAGTGGAATTGTGAATAGTTAATTCAGTACATGAGATTGCAGGAAGTACACGATTTGTTGCTTCACCTGGAAATGTTGTTTGTGTCCGTTGAAAGTGAGAAGGGAAGAGGTACTGCATTACCGAAAAGTCTCTTACAACCACAGGCAATGCAAGGTGTTGAGATGGTGGTGATTGATGGGGATGGAAGAAACTCTTCAGTGTTATCATTTCAGAGGGTCTGTCCTGGGTCCAGCACACGGGTGCATTATGAAGAAAGCACAGCAGAGCCTCTACTTTCTTAGAAGCTTGCGAAGATTCCACATGACATCAAAAACTGATGAACCTATATTTGTGTGGTGAAGAACTTACTGACTGGTTATATCATGACCTGGTATGGAAACACTAATGCCCTTGAATAGAAAAGTCTGCAAAAAGTAGTGGATACAGCCCAGTCCATCATAAGTAAAGCTGCATCCATCATCACAGGGCCCCCACTATCCAGGCTATGCTCTCTTCTCACTGCTACCATCGGGAAGGAGGTACAGGAGCCACAGGACTCACAGCACCAGGTTCAGGAAGTTATTATGCCTCAATCATAATGCTCATGAACCAAAGCGGATAACTTTACTCGTCCCATCACTGAACTGTTCCCACAACCAATGGACTCACTTTCAATGACTCTTCATCTCATGTTCTCGATATTTATTGTATTATTTATTTTTTTTGTATATTGAGCTTTCTCCTTTGTACATTGGTTGTCATCCATCTTGTGTGTGGTCTCTCATTGATTCTATTGTGTTTCTCTGTACTTACTGTGAATGTCCACAAGAAAATGAATCTCAGGGTTGTAAACAGTGACATATTTGTACTGTGATAATAAATTTGCTTTGAACCTTGGATTTTATTTTACATTTCACAGCCTGCTTGATTAAGATGAACAACCTTGACCTCACACTGAGTTATTCCTTTTGTCTTCTCTGCAATTAAAAAAAAGTTCTTACTTTCAGGTCCAGCAGGCAGATGCTATGGCCAAGGAAGCACACCAGCACCTCCAACTTCCTCAGAAACGAGGAAATTCTGTCATGTCCTGGATTATTCTCACCAATGTACTATACATCCTGCACAAATACAACACCACGTGATATGACAACTGCTCAGCCAGAGACCACAAAAAACTGAAGAGTTGTGAATACAGACGACTCCATAATGCAAATCAGCCTCCCTTGCATTTTCTCAGCATATATTTTCCATTGCCTCAGGAAAGCAGCCAGTACAGTCAATGACTTGTCCACTTTGGTCATTCTCTATTCTCTCCCTGCCTATCAGGCAGAAGTTGCGAAAAACCTGAAAGCACGTACCACCAGGCTCAATGACAGCTGCTATGTCTATTGAGTGGCTCCTCAGAACGAGAAGATGGACTCCTCAATTCATAATATCTCTTGTTGTGGCCAGGTATTTATTGTCTGCGTCTATTGCACTTTGTAACTAACACTATGTTGCATTGTTATTGTTTCCCCTTGTACCACGTTAAAGCAGGGTGTAATGAATTGATATGCATGAACAGCATACAAGTCTTCACTGTACTTTAATACACTACATAGAACATGACATTACAGTACAGGCTCTTCAGCCCACAAATGTTATGCTGACCCTTTAAAATACTCTACAATCAATCTAATCCTTCACTATCACATAACCCTCTAATTTTTCTATTACCCATTACCTGTATATACATATACAACAATAAACCAATAAAACACACACAAAATGCTGGAGGAACTTGGCAGGTCAGGCAGCATCTATAAAGGGGGAAGATGCCAGGATAAATAAATAAACAAACCAATTTACACCCATCTCCAGGACACATTCTATTCTCCTGTTAACAGCCTTTTGAACATACCTGTTGAATAAATATGAACCCTTCACCTCCCAACCTACTCACCATGGCCTTTGCTGATTATTGTCTACCTACACTACATTTTCTCTATCACTGTAAACTCTGCAGTTTTCTGTTCATTTTTGTTTTACAAATAGATTATGGCTTAATCTGTCTGGATGGCACGCAAACAAGATCTTCCCACTGAATCTCAGTACTGTCAAGAATAAATCAATACCAACACCTTCTGATGAATTGGACCTGAAGCGTTTCTCCCCTCACAGATGCTGCCTGACCAGCAGCTTTATGTGTTGCTCCTGCCTGTTGCAAACCGCCGTTTGTATTCCAGCTGTCTGATAGTTGAGTATTTTCAAAAACACTGCACCCTTTCCTTTCAGGCTCACATCTCCACCCAAAGCCATGCCTTCCCGCCAAAGGAGCGGCCGCCACCTTCGCCCCACGTGGGTGTGTTTGAGTCACGTGGGTCTTTCCGTCCTATTGTAGCCGCCCCTTCATTGCCTGAAAGATCATTGGGCCTGGCCGAATAACGTCCTTAAAAAGTAATTTAACGCGACAAGGAATATGTTGGGTGTCATCTTACGGGACGGAGCTGCTGTCTGGTGTAGGGGAATGAAGAGGGTACCCCTCTGCCGGACAGGATCGTGCGTGATAGGTTGAACATCACCCTCAGCGGAGACGGTTGAAGAAGCGCGCGGGGGAGGGGAGGGGACGGGGGAGGGGAGGGGAGGGGATGGGGATGATTTGGGGTAGTCTCGCGAGATGACGGAAGTCTCGTTTCACGCTTGCCCCCTCCCCCGCCGAGCGCGGCTCGCGATCTGGTTGCGGGACCTAGGCGGCCATTGCAGTGGGAAGACTTTTGGAGGTAGGAAAACGGCTGGGAGGGGGCGGGGAATGCAAGCCGTGGTTGCAGGGGACAATCGTTGCAGCGGTGATGGGAAGCTACAGTGGCCTACGGCTGCGGAGAATCTTGCCGCGCGGCGGAGGGTGAGAGTTGGGCGGGCGGTGGGGAGGGGTGAGGGTTGGGCGGGGAATGTGAACAGGCCGAAATGGCCGGAGGAGCGGAATGAACTACATCTCCCGGCCTGCAACGGTCGTGCCGCGCAGGCCCAGTGACCATGGAGGCGAAAGCTAAAAGTTCGTGAAAGTTGGTGCGAGAGATACATTTACCTTCGATATAACTTACGTGAGCGGCCTCTTTACTTTTACTGTAGGTACCCTCTGGGTGTGAGGGGGGCACATTTTTTTCTAGATTCTTTCTTGGAGTGTGAGGGTCTACGTTTTTATTCTAGATTCTATCTCGAGTGAGAGGGTCTTGTTTATTTTCCTTCTGGATCCTCCCTGGAGTGTGAGGGGGGCATTTAATTTTACCCTGGACCCTTTCTGGGGTGAGAGGGGGACACATTACTCTGAACTGTGAGAGTGCTGTATATTCTCACTTTATGTATACCCGGCTGTGAAGGTCACGTTTACTTCCATTTTGGATCGTTTCTGGGTTGTGATGGGCACGTTTACTTCACCCTGAGTTGCAAGTGGATTTGGGATGCAAACGAATGGCGACAGAGCCTCTTGCTTTAATAGTAGCTCTTTAGATTTGTTTATTGATAATGAGCAAACCCGAATAAGCTCGTGTATGCTGGGTAGAACGTCACTGGCAAAACCAGCAGTAATTATTCTTGAGAACTAGTGATGAGTTGCCACAGCCTGTGTGATGAAAGATCTACCACATTGTTTTGTGGTGAGTTGCAGGATTTAGAGCCAGTGGTAATTAATTTATTGTTCTATATTTCTAAAATCCTTTTAGAACAGCAATGAGGAGGAAGTTCTTTAGCCTAAGTGGTGAATCTGTGAAATTTGTTCTCACAGGTGGCTGTGGAGACTGTTGTTGGGTATATTTAAGGCAGAGGTTGATAAATTCTTGATTAGTCAGGGCAATAAGGGATACGGGGAGAAGGCAGGAGATTGGAGCTGAGAGGAAAATTGGATCATCTGAGAGGAAAATTGGATCAGCCATGATGAAATGGTGGAGCGGACTTGACGGGCCAAATAGTCTAATTCTGCTCCTGTATCTAGTGGTGTTATGCTGTCAGATAGGTGATTATGTTGCTTGTTTTTAAGGTGCTAGAACTTGTGCATTGGAAGCTTCAAAACTGAAGTAACTAGTTAATGTGCAACAGTATTTATGAATTTGACTGAGAATTCTGTTCAGATTACAGGCATTTTCAGTGAACCTACTCAGCTTTCAATAAACATAGGATGTTCCATTGTTGAGTTGTTTTGGTATACTCCTTCGATCTGAAGAGAGGGAATGAGTTGTATTATCTAAGATGCTATTTTTATACATTGAAATAGAGTAATGGCAATTAAAACATTTAAGTTTTCTGTGTAACCCATAATCAGGGTAGTGGTTAGTTTTTGAAATTGGAATGTTTATTCACAGTGTCTTACCTGTCGAATAAAGATAGATTGAGTTGGGCTATTTTATGAGTAGACCTGACCACACTGATATTAGTGTATTGAATGAGACCCAATCAACCAAAAGTAATTATTTCCTGATATTTAGTTAAGCCACTGAAGATTTTCATTCTCTTCCCAATAAATCAATTCCTTGAAGCACTAGGTGGTTGCACATCATACAAAATGTGCTGAGCCACTGTCACTTTCCTGAAGAATTAAATTGTTCTGTCAATGTTCACTGGAAAAAAGCTTCATGCATTCTTTTTTGCTTTCCAACAAGCAAAATAGCAACCTTCATAACTACTGTTGGATTGTCTGTATCTTATTAGATGTTGTGGTGGAAGCTTAATAACAGATACAGTTGGCTCTGTTAATCCAAGTCACCTTATAGTTCAGTTTAATTTTATTTTCATTCTTTTCCTGACTTTGTTATTTGTAATTATTTCAAATGTTTGTCTGTTGTTGACACTTGTTCTTGCCTGTGTCAAAGGTCATACAGTACAGTATTGAAAAGGCACTGGTAAACAAAACCCATTCTGTTCTCCCACATTCACTTCAAATTCACCTGTCCAACCCCTACATTTCTTCCCCCACCCCCATCCCAGATTTCTGTTACTCATCTACACCATTTACCGACCAACATGCTTGTCTTTTGGGGCACAGAAGCTGGAATATGCAGAGGAGTACCTTGTGGTCACAGGGAGGTCATGCAAACTGCATGCAGACATCACCAGAGGTCAGCATTGAACCAGTTTGGTTTGAGATGTGAGGCAATTGCTCTGAGCTGTGAAAGTTTGCTGTTGTAAAGGTGTAACAACTAGTTTTGTACTCTGCAGTGTTTCTTTCCTGAGAAGCTCTTCTTCCTTTAATGATTAGAAGTTGTTTGTATGCAGTGATTAAATTCATTAAAAATATCAGATTGTGTGTCACCAGCAGAAGTGGAAAAAAAGGGAAGTTGCTGAGAATCTTTTCTTATTTTTGGACTAAATTCTTGGGAAAGGGATTGTTGTCACTCAGTGCACTTTGAGCACTCCTATTTCAGAAGCTCGAATTTAATTTTTGTCTCATGGATCAAATCGTCTTTGACATGTTTATAAGATTAAGGGATGACCTAAAGCATCAGAGAATTTCTGCAATGCTTCTCCTCAGACATTGTTGTAACTTCTGTACGGAATTGGTGAAATTTCTGGGGAAGTTGTGTAGGTAACAGATTTCCTCCCCCCACAGAAATTTCAAGTGACTGTTTTCAATCTTCAACTTCATTTGCTTCATGATGCCTGAAATTGCTCAAGAAGCCACTGTGTGTCTGGCTGTATTTTATTTTAGTTAGAAATGTAGCACAGTAGCAGGCCCTTCCAGCCCACACTGACCAATCACACCATGACACCAATTAACCTACTAACTTGTACATCTTTGGAATGTGCGAGGAAACCCTCATGATCACAGGGAGAACATACAAGCTCCTTACAGACAGCGGTAGAACCTGAATCGGGTCGTCTGCTGTGTAATAGCGTTTGCAACTGTTAAGCTACCGTATCACCCTTTAGTCTTTAGAGTTGTCAAACTGTTCTAAGAAAATAATACTTTTAGGTGAAATTATGCATTGAAGACCTCTGTCATTTAATCAGCCTTTGTCAACCCTCAGCATCACGGTTGACTTAAAGGATCTGAGATGGCTGAATTAGAAGCCTGAAGACCCACACTCAGTGTCTTAGAAACAGCTCCTTCCCCTCAGCTATTAGATTTCTAAATTGACAATGAACTTGTGAATCTCATTTTTGTTTTGTGGCAACAAAAAAATCACTACAAGTTGCAAAAACTCGTGCAAAGAGGAATAATGAGATTTTCAGTGTAGATGTCGATGTTGGCTGATTCTGAGGCTGCCAACGCAGGAACTGTAGACTCTAGATGGAATAAAAGGTATATGATTGAGCCGGTGGGTCATCTGTAAGATGGTGTGCTCCTGCTGTTTGTGCAAGGCTTCTGTGTGCTCTTGGTGCGTGGACAAGATTTTCAGTGTAAACGAAAATTTTTTCTCCCCTTTTGAGTGATGATAATAAGGTCAGGAATTCATTCATAGTAACCATTGGGGGTATTGGTGGTGGGGAGAGTGTGGAGTTAGAACAAAGATGAGGAGATATTTCTTTAGCCAAAGGGTGGTGAATCTGTGGAATTCATTGCCACCAATGGCTGTGGAGGCCAAGTCATTGGGTGTATTGAGAGCTGAAGTTGATAGGTTCTTGATTAGTAAAAGGTGTCAAAGGTTATGGGGAGAAGGCAGGAGAATGGGGTTGAGAGGAGAAATAAATCAGCTATGATGGAATGGCGGAGCAACTAAATGGGCTGTATAGCCTAATTGTGCTCCTATAACTTGCTGCACATTTTTCAAGGAGGTTTTGAGCATGTCCTTGAATCTTTGACCTGGTAATCCTTTCTGTAACGATTTTGAACAGTGTTTATTTCAGGAATTAGTGTCACATGTGGAAAAATAAGGGTTTGCTCTGTGAAACTGGCTGAGTGTAATGAAGGCTTCAGTGCTGTGGATGTTGTCCTGTAGAGAACATTGACATCAGTTTGCTTATCTTTCTGTTAAGTCTGGAAGACCTTGATGAGTTAGCGTTATCGAATGCATTGAGTTGCTTGCAATATGTAGTGCAGGTCTCGAGGGCATATGGGGAAGACACCATGATTGCCTGGTGCCAAGAGTTTTGTGACAGATTTGAAGTGCTCATTCAATTAGATCGGTTGAATCTACCCGAAACGAAAAGGCTGAATATTACTTGTAATACTCTTAGTGCACACAAAGGAGCCCTTAAAGTTTCAGTGGTTTCAAGGGCTGCAGTCAGACTTTTAAATATTTCACACATTTTTAAAAGAAATTACCTGAGAGGTATTCGCAGAATTTGTTTGGCTAAAATGCAGTGCTTGATTGTGCTACTTGCTGGGGGTGTCAGTACTGTGTTCCTACCAATTGTGAGACCAAAACCTCAATTTTCTTAGACTTGCTCTCTCCTGGTGAGATTCAGAGCTAAGATTTGCCATTGCACAACAACTTATCTACAATGGGAATTGAATTTTTTTTTCCAAGTCCACCAATTGAAATTTTGCATAATTTCTGCTGAAAGTCTGACTCTTAATTTGTTTGAAAACAATGTATGATATAACTGACCACTGTATTTGCCTTGGGGTTGACATGAATAATCACTTTGCATTTATATTTATGTTTACAGAGATTTAATGTAACTTCTGAGTCATCTATCCCTTAATGTAGACATTTTGTAATTGAAGTGAGAGAATACTGGAAATTTCTCGGATTAGGCTGTATCTGTGGGAGGAGATGTAGAGTTGAGCTAACATTGATCTGATATGCTGAGTCTTTTCAGTCTCTCCAGTTTCAGATTTCCAGCATCATCAGACTGTCTGTAATCCTCATTAATGAACCTGATTCTCCCAGGTTTCTCATGCAGTGATCCTGAGCTAAGCATGTGGTTTGCAAAATCTGCTGTTGGATTCCTGCCAGTGGGGCTCCAAGTAGATTGCAGGTTGTACTGTAGCAGATCAGATTGCATTCTCTTTTCTGCTGCACTTCATTAGCTGCAAATAAGTGTACATGTGTATTTTCCAGTGCTCTTTATTATTGTTTAAGGTGCTTGGTACCAAATCCATGAGGTAAACTCTTCCTACCATTTCCCATGACCAAATGACAACTCATTTATGTAATGTGCTTCCATATTTACTACCGTACTCGTTTTGACTCCACTTTTTAAACAAAAATCCCTCAATGTAGATATTCTGTAATTTACTGTTTTAATGCAATGTGCAAAACTTACTTCTGCACGAGGTGGAAGAGAATTCTGTATGGTTTTGTTGTTTCCCTTTGCCTGTACCATCAGAATTTTAGCAGCCATTCCTTCGGAATTGGGCTTTATCACTGACATATCATGAAATTTGTTTTGAGGCAGCAGTACAGTGTAATACATACAATGTACTACAAATTGTATTAAGAAACAGGTGTGTGTAAAACACCGTAAGACATAGCAGGATTAGGTCATTCGTCCCATTGAGTCTACTCTGCCATTCCATCATGGCTCATTAACATCCCCCTCTACTCCATTCTTCTGCCTTCTCCCCATTACCTTTGATGCCCTGGTTAATCAAGAACCTGTCAATCTCTGACCAATGACTTGGCCTGCACAGCCAACTGTGACATTGAATTCTAAAGATTCACCACCCATTGACTGGAGATTTTTTCCTAATCTCTGTTCTGATTGGATGTCACTCTATTCTGAAGCTGTTCCGCTTGCCGTAGACTCCCCCAAAATTCACTCTATCTAGGCCGTCCAATATTTGATCATGTTTCATTGAGATTCCCCCCCCCCCCCCAACCCCCAGTTCTTAAATCCAGGGAACACAGGCCTAGAACCATCGAACATCCCTAGGGAATACAGGCCCAGGGCCATCGAACGTCCCTGATATGTTAACCTTTGCCTTTTTTGGGATCGTTCTCAGGAACCTCCTGTGGACTCTCCAATACAAGCACATCCTCTTAGCTAAGAGGCTCCGAACTGCTCACAATTTTCCAAATGCAGTCTGATAGTCAAAACATGGAGGAATCTTTATGAATTCCTGCCACCCTGACACCCCCAGTGTTCCTGTGATTTCAGTGTCTGAGGCTAGGGTACATGCAGCCTTTAGGAGGGTGAACTTGCAAAAAGCATCTGGCCCAGATGAGGTGCCTGGCCAAGCACTAAAGACCTGTGCAGATGAACTGGCTGAAGTGTTCACTGAGATCTTTAACCTCAATGTGGTAAGTCACATTGGCATCCACAGTGATTGTGTTTTGAGGGGTTATGATGAAACATACAACTGCCTGAGAAGCAACTTGGATCCACTCCAATTTGCCTACTGGAGCAACAGGTCCACAGCAAATTGTTTAGCCATTCAGCTATTGTTGTTGTTCTGTCATTGCTGCTAGTGTCCCCTTTCAATCAGCTTCAACCAGCTCCTCTATCATCCCTTTTCTCCACTGTAATACTGATAAATCCAAGTTTAGCTTCCCTTTCTCAAACTGCAGGGTGAATTCTATCATATTCTGATCACCGCCTCCTTTACCTTAAGCTTCCGAATCAAATCTGGTTCATTGCAGAACACCCAATCCAGCATTATCTTTCCCCTAGTGGGCTCAGCAACAAGCTGCTCTTAAAAAGCCATCTTGTAGACAATCTACAAATTCTTCCTCTCAGGGTACAGAACCAGCCTGCTTTTCCCAATCTGTTTGCATATTGAAATCCCCCATGACTATCATAACATTGCCCTTTTTACATGCCTCTTCTATCTCCATTTGAATTTGTAGTCCACAACCTGGCTACTATTCAGAGGCCTGTATATAACTCCCATCAGGATCTTTTTACCCTTGCAGTTTACCTGTAAGGATTCTGCATCTTCCAATTCTGTGTCACCTCTTTCTAAGGATTTGATTTCATTTTGTTTTACCAACAAAGCCACCCCATCCCTTCTGCCTACTTGCCTGTCCTTTTGATAGAATGTGTATCTGTGTGTTAAATTCCCAACTATATTTTTTTCAACCGTGACTTGGGGATGACCACAACCTCATTGCTACCCATCTCTATGATGATCATCTACCTTATTCTATATACTGTGCATCCTTCAGTCCTGTATTCATCACCCTTTTTTTGATTTTTGCCTCCATGTTGCACTTCACCTCATCCCATTAACTGCAATTTTGGCCTATCATCTGCCTGTCCCTCCTTATTGTCTCACTAGACACTGCATCTACTTGCATACCAACAGCCCTATCCTCCACCAAGTCACTCTGGTGCCCGCCCTCCTGCCAAATTAGATTAAGCCATCCCCAGCAGCTCTAGCAAATCTGCCCGCAAGGATGTTGATCCCCCTCTGGTTCAGGTGTAATATGTCCCTTTTATAGAACTCATACGTTCCCCAGAAGAGGTCCGTATGATCCAGAAATCTGACCGCACCAATTTTTCAACCTTGCGTTCACCTGCCAAATCATCCTATTCTTTCCCCTCCACTGATGTGTGACAGAGGCCACAATCCAGAGATTACTCCCCTGGAGGTCCTGCTTTTCAGCCTTTTGCCTAATTCACAATATTCTCTCTTCAGGATCCCCTCCGTTTTCCTACCTATGTAATTGGTATCTATATGTACCACAACTTCTGGCTGCTCAGCCTTACCTTTGGGAATGCTGTGGAGCCGATCTGAGATATTCCTGGCACTAGGGAGACAACTTGCAGCACAATGCAATACATGATAAATATAGAGAAAAAAATGAATTATAACCTTTGTGTGTGTGTGTGTATGTATGTATGTATATATATATATATATATATATATATATATATATATATATATATATATATATATATATATATGTGTGTGTGTGTGGCTTGTACCCATGATGGAGCTGACTAATTTTCCAACTTTTTGTAGCTTTCAATCCTGTGCAATAGCACCCCCCCCCCACCTCCATACCAGACAGCGATGAAGGCCTGTCAGAGGGCTCTGCACAGTGCATCTGTAGAAATGTTCAAGTGTCTTTGGTGACAAACCAAATCTCTTCAAACTCATGAAATACAGCTGCTGTTGTGCCTTCTTTGTAGCTGCATTGATATATTGGGACCAGGTTAGACGTTCAGAGATAATGACACCTAGGAACTTGAAATTTCTCTCGCTGTCCTTCTGATCCCTTTGAAGATTGGTTTGTGTTCTCTCGTCTTGCCCTTACTGAAGTCCATAATCAGCTCTTTGGTCTTACTTGTGTTGTTGCTGCGTCACACTTGTGTCTCACTGCTGTGCACCCTTTTGTCTCCATCTGAGATTCTGCCAGTAATGGTTGTATCATCAGCAAATTTATAGATGGCATTTGAGCTATGCCTAGCTACACAGTCATGGGTATATAGAGAGAGTAGAGCAGTGGGCTAAGTACACATCACTGAGGTATGCCAGTGTTGATTGTCAGTGAGGAGGAGGTGTTATTACCAAACTACACAGATTGTGGTCTTCTGGTTAGAAAGTTAAGGAGCCAATTACACTGGGAGGTACAGAGGCCCAGGTTCTGTAACTTTTTTGATCGGGATTGTAGGACTGATGGTGTTAAATGCTGAGTTATAGACATTGAACAGTGTCCTGACACAGATATTTGTATTGTCCAGGTGATCTGTGGCCATGTGGCAAACCATTGAGATTGTATCAGCTGTAGACCTATTGTGGCAATAGGCCCACTGCAATTTGCTTATGTCCTTGCTGAGGTAGGAGTTGATTTTAGCTATGAGCGACCTCTCAAAGCATTTTATCACTGTAGATGTGCGTGCTACTGTAAGAAAGTCGTTAAGGTAGCTCACAGTACTCCGGCGCTGGTATAATTGTTGCCCTTTTTGAAGCAGATGAGAATTTCTTTGAATTACCCCGCTAGTTGATTGGCACAAGTTTTCATAGCCTTACCAGATTCTCCGTCAGGGCCTGCTGCCGAGTGAGTCACCAGCTGCAACATGGATCCTTACAGCTGTAGTTGTATTCTCCATTTCAAAGCCGGCATAGAAGGCAATGAACAGGAATTCTGCAGATGCTGGAAATTCAAGCAACACACATCAAAGTTGCTGGTGAACGATGCTCTCATCTGCTCTCAGGATGAGGCTTTTCATTCTAGGAGGAGGGAGATGTCTTCCTTTTTTAAAGAAAGGGGCTTCCCTTCCTCCACTATCAACTCTGCTCTTAAACGCAGCTCCCCCATTTCACGTACATCTGCTCTCACTCCATCCTCCCGCCACCCCACTAGGAATAGGGTTCCCCTGGTCCTCACCTACCACCCCACTAGCCTCTGGGTCCAACATATTATTCTCCGTAACTTCCGCCACCTCCAACGGGATCCCACCACTAAGCACATCTTTCCCTCACCCCCCCCCCCTCTGCATTCCGCAGGGATCGCTCCCTACACAACTCCCTTGTCCATTCTTCCCCGCATCCCTCCCCACTGATCTCCCTCCTGGCACTTATCCGTGTAAGCGGAACAAGTGCTACACATGCCCTTACACTTCCTTCCTTACCACCATTCAGGGCCTCAGACAGTCCTTCCAGGTGAGGCAACACTTCACCTGTGAGTCGACTGGGGTGATATACTGCGTCCGGTGCTCCCGATGTGGCCTGTCCATGGCCTCCTCTACTGTAAAGATGAAGCCACACTCAGGTTGGAGGAACAACACCTTATATTCCGTCTGGGTAGCCTCCAACCTGATGGCATGAACATCGACTTCTCTAACTTCCGCTAGGCCCCACCTCCCCCTCGTACCCCATCTGTTACTTATTTTTATGCACACATTCTTTCTCTCACTCTCCTTTTTCTCCCTCTGTCCCTCTGAATATACCTCTTGCCCATCCTCTGGGTCCCCCCCCCTTGTCTTTCTTCTCGGACCTCCTGTCCCATGATCCTCTCGTATCCCCTTTTGCCTATCACCTGTCCAGCTCTTGGCTCCATCCCTCCCCTTCCTGTCTTCTCCTATCATTTTGGATCTCCCCCTCCCCCTCCAACTTTCAAATCCCTTACTCACTCTTCTTTCAGTTAGTCCTGACGAAGGGTCTCGGCCTGAAACGTCGACTGCACCTCTTCCTAGAGATGCTGCCTGGCCTGCTGCGTTCACCAGCAACTTTGATGTGTGTTGATAGGAGGCAATGAGCTCGTCTGGTAGTGAAGCATTACTGCCATTCATGCTATTGGGCTTCGCTTTGTGGGAAGTAATGTCCTGCAAACCCTGCCAACCTTACTCGGAATTGTTTCTTCGCTCTTGAAATAGCTCTCCGCAAGTCATATCTGTTTTCTTGTACAAACCTGTGTCGCCCAACTTAAATGCCTCAGAAGTACCGCTCAGCAGATGACAAACCTCCCGGTTCATCCATGGCTTTTGGTTTGGGAATGTACAGTATGTTCTAGTGGGCACACACTCATCCACACAGGTTTTAATGAAGTTGGTAACAACTGCAGCGTGCTCATCCAGTCTCAAATATGAATCCCTGAATACAGTCCAGTCCACTCATTCAAAGCAGTCCTTGTAGGTACTCCTGTGCTTCCCTTCTCCATACCTTGATCCTCACTACTGGTGGTTCAATCCTCAGTCTCAACCAGGTGATCAGGCTTTGCAAGGTATGGGCATGGGATGGCACATACTCTTGCTGGTGGTGTAACAGTCATCAAGTGTGTTGTTTCCTCTGGTACTGCAAGTGATTTGCTGATGATTATGTAGAGACTTTTTCGAGCTGGCCTAGTTAAAATCTCTCAAAATGATGGGGAAGGCGTCAGGGTGTGCTGTTTCATGCTTGTTGATCACATCGCTCAGATTGTCTAGAGTCTGTTTGACATTGGCGTAAGGTGGAACGTACATCGCTACAAAAAAGATCGCTGAAATCTCCCGCAGCAGGTAAAATGGACAACACACTTCATTGCGAGGTTTTCCAGGTCCATTGAGTGGAATTCGTACATCACTGACACATTTGTGACCAAGAGGAATTGATCATGAGGCATACACCTCCACCTCAGCTTTTGAGTAACTCGACAGTCATATCCTGATGGAGTACAGTGAGCCCATCAACTTGAATCACTGCATCCAGTATGGAAGGGGTTAGCCAGGATTTCATGAAACAAAGGATGCAAGCAGTTCTGATGTCGCTCTGATAGCACCCTAGCTCTGAGATCTTTAATTTTATTTACCAGAAACTGTACGTTTGCCAGAAAGATGATCGGTCTTGGGTGTCGAAAACCTTGTGTTGTTTTTTTTAAATGCACTAATAGCCCAGAACGATAGCCATGTTTCTGCTGCCACCTTGCAGGGATCGTGCTTGGCCACAGTCAGCATTATTTCTGTTGGCTTTAAGCAGTAACAGATTGTTCAATCGGATTAAAACATCTTTATTAACTGTACAGACCTTTGATGCGATTGTGATTCTCAGCTGTAGCAGGCTGAAACGAGAATATTTAATTGTGTACATCAAACTGGCGCTTCGAGTTCGCTGTAGAAGATGTCCTGGAAGTTGAGTTTTGTGCAATTTGTTGACTTTTGCACGTTGTCTTTGCAGTTTTTCATTGATTCTATTGTGTTTCTTTGTATTTACTATGAATGTCCACAAGAAAATGAATCTCAGGACAGAATATGGTGGCATATATGTACTTTTATAATAAATTTATTGGAAATTGATTTGTTACTTTGATATTTTTTGAGATGCTGCAAAAATTAGGCAGTGGAATTCCTCTATTTATGAAGTAGATGGGAAGACCATGATCAGTTATGACTTTGCCAATTAGAAAAATGTATGTTTGTCAAATTCATAATTTTGAATAGATAAGCCATATCAATCAGTTTGTGGCTCTTATCAAAATCGTGCTGAATGTTAATTACATGTCAGGTCATTTCAGCATTTGTTTCAGTGGGTTCTTTGCCTGTTGACGAGTTAGACTTTTTGAGAAAATCTTTAAGATGTTTCAGGAAGTATTGATTGAATTGTCTTGTACTTTTCATAAGTGACATTTTAACAGCAATTCACATCTCTGCTGTTTCTGATTAATGTAGGTGTTTTTTGACTGTACTATAGCTGCATGAATATTGTATTAGTGGGCAGTGTGCATCTATCAGCACTTGTAAAGTTTAAATAACGAGATGTGAAGCAATGGATTCAGTATAAGAGATCTGAATTGCAGGTTTGAAATTTAAATTTGTTCATTTTGTGGAGATGAAATGGTACATGGGTACCAGGGCTACTAATATAAAATATCTCCAGATTTTGTGGCATTGACTTTCAGTTTCAGGTTGATTAAAATATATTGATGTTTAGTTAACTTTATTCATGGTTTTGTCAGAATTGGATTACTTTTTGTGGTTATAAAGCACTGACTTGCGGTTTTGTATCTTGTGATTAAAACATGTTTCTTTGAAATTCTGGGTCTTAAGTTGTAATACAAATTTATACATAAATTACTACATTACAATAAGAAATGTTTAAAAAATAGTGCAAATAGAGAGCACTACAAAAAGAGAATGGATTACTTTCATTCAAAGTACATTTATTATCACTGACATGTTGTGAAATTTATTCTTTTGTGGCAGCAGTGCAATACTTTCAACACCTCCATAGGCCTGATTTTATTCTTACAAATCAATGAATATGTTGTTAAAAAAAATCACTCCCCACTTGTACATAGTTTTCTCCTTTTGCTTGTTCTTTCTTTCCTCTCTGTATACCTCAGATAAATATTATGTGGAGATTTGTGACAAACATATACAGTGCCTGAAATGCATCTTATGGAAATGTTTGTTTGAACATCAATAAAAAATTACAAAAAAAAATTATGTTAAGGTACAATGAGGAGTGGGCAAGCCGGTGGTACAGTGCATGAGCACTGGACTTCGAGATGGATGGTTCTGAGTTTGAATCCCATCTGGGCAGCAGCAGTATCTGCATGGCAATCTACTTCAATCTGCTTGCGTATCTTTCTATGAAAACACTATCCATAGGGTCAACGTGAGTCGACGAATGACTCAGCAGCAATCCACAACAATAAGGAATGTAAAATATTGTGCAAAAAGAAAAAGCAAAATGGTGTTAATGGGTTCTTGAACCTTTAATGAATATTATGACAGAGGGGAAGAAGCTGTTCCTAAAATGTTGCGTCTGCCTCTTTCAGCCCATCTACCTCCTCCCTGATGGTAGTAATGAAAGGAGGGTATGTCCTGGATGGTGAGGGCACTTAATGATGGATGCTGCGCCTTGAGACGTGAAGTTTTTGTTACCAGAAAATCTGGTAACTCTACCTTCAAAACCTTGGTTCAAGCCATTCATATGAAGTAAAACTCCAAAAATGGCATCCAGTTATTCAGAACTAATGATCTGACTCACTTGTTGGCTTGGAATGTGAGGCCAGAGTTGGGGTACAGGTTGTGGATGGGTGTGCAGCTTGACATTGGCTTTGGGGGTGAGGAACAGCAAGGATTGGCAACATAGGTAGTTTTAGCACCTGCACTGGGTATAGAATGCTTGTGTATTTTCCACTCTCTCTTTAAAGTTACTGGATTAACAGGAAGATGATTTTTTTTAAAAATTGTAAATAAGTGGAGTGGTGTCGCAGCAACAACCTGGCACTCAACGTCAATAAAACGAAAGAGCTGATTGTGGACTTCAGGAAGGGTAAGATGAAGGAACACATACCAATCCTCATAGAGGGATCAGAAGTGGAGACAGTGAGCAGCTTCAAGTTCCTGGGTGTCAAGATCTCTGAGGATCTAACCTGGTCTCAACATATTGATGTAGTTATAAAGAAGGCAAGACAGCGGCTATACTTCTTTAGGAGTTTGAAGAGATTTGGCTTGTCAACAAATACACTCAGAAACTTCTATAGTTGTACTCTGGAGAGCATTCTGACAGGCTGCATCACTGTCTGGTACGGAGGGGCTACTGCACAGGACTGAAAGAAGCTGCAGAAAGTTGTAAATGTAGTCAGCACCATCTTGTGTACTATCCTACAAAGTACCCAGGACATCTTCAGGGAGTGGTGTCTCAGAAAGGCAGCGTCTATTATTAAGGACCTCCAGCACCCAGGGCATGCCCTTTTCTCACTGTTGCCATCAGGTAAGAGGTATAGAAGCCTGAAGGCACACACTCAGTGATTCAGGAACAGCTTCTTCCCCTCTGCCATCTGATTCCTAAATGGACTTTGAATCTTAGGGCACCACTTTTTAAAAAAAATATATCATATTTCTGTTTCTGCATGTTTTAAAATCTATTCAATAATATTTTTATTTATTTTCTCTGCTAGATTATGTATTACATTGAACTGCTGCTATGTTAACAAATTTCACGTCACATGCCGGTGATAACCTGATTCTGAAGTGAACTTGGGTAATAATAAGATAACATATAGTTGTATGGTACTATCTAAGGCCCAGATATCCCAGATTATTGGAATGTTAATGTTAAATTATGTTCAGGTTGGAAGTAGTTCCTGTGAGATAGCACTCCTTTTCAAGCAGAAAAGTCTACTTTATAGCCATTAGATTTTTTTTTTAACCAGCTACATTTCTATTCATGGCAATATTTAATCATCTACACCAGAGCTTTTATTTTTCCAAATAATCTTGGATGTGGCATTTTCTAGAAGCCTAACTATTGTACACTTAATAGATTCCCATTATCCACAGCATTACTACTGTGGTCTATTGGTTAGACTTGGCTTCCTTTTTGCAAAGCTATGTTGACTGATAACTTTGAAGTTTCCTGAGTGGCTTGTTATAATGTTCTTATGCAGGATTTCCCTAAGATTAACTTGCACATTGAGTCGATAGTAAAGAAGGGAAATATAACATGGCATTCATTTTGAGAGGGCTAGAATACAGGAACAAGGATGTAATGCTGAGGCTTTATAAGGCATTGGTCAGGCTGCATTTGGAGTATTGTGAGCAGTTTTGGGCCCTTAACCTGAGGAACTGTGCTGGTCCAGAGGAGGTTCATGAGAATGATACCTAGATAAAGGAATTAACGTATGAGGAGTGTTTGGCTCTGAGCCTGTAGTGGTTGGAGTTTAGAAGAATGAGGGAGGGCTCTCATTGAAACATATTGAATAGGCCTAGGTGGAGAGGATAGTTTCTCCAGTGGGGGAGTCAGCCTCAGAATAGAAGGACGTTCCTTTAGAAGAGGTGAATAGGAATTTCTTTAGCCAGAGGATGGTGAATCTGTTGTTCATGGCCTTCAGACTTCTGTGGGCATATTTAAAGTGGAGGTTGATTGGTAAGGGGGTCAAAGGTTATAGCAAGAAAGCAGGAGAATTCAAAGGTTAATAATAATAAATCAGCCATAATGGCATGACAGACTCGATGGGCTGAATGACCTAAATCTGCTCCTCTAGTCTCATGGTCTTATTTCAACCAGCTTCTGTTTTCCACTGTTATTTCCTTAGACTGTTTATAGGACCAACACTCAACTACCTCTTCAATATGGATGGAATATTTTGGAGGTTGCAAAGTGAATCAGTTGTTGTTGCTTCACAGCTGCAGGGGCCTGAGTTCAATCCTGGTTATGGGTGAAAGAGGAGTTTATTGTCATCTGCTCAAGTACATATTTGTACAAGTGCAATGAAAAACATAAAGCAGTATCACAGACACACAACATTCATGAGAAACAAATCTAAATTATATTTACAAGAAAAAATAATTAAGAGGCATATATCCATTTAGTTCAAAGTGGCCTTAGTGTTGCTAATCTTAGTAATTAGGGTTTTGCTGGTTGGTTCAAGAACCGAGTGGTTGAAGGAAAGTAGATGTTTTGAACCTGGTGATATGGGACCTCGGGCTTCTGTACCTCCTGCCCATTGTAGCTGCACATGGCCCAGATGGTGGGGATCTTTGGATGTTGCCTTGTTAAGATAGTGGGGAAGGATGTCTCTGATGTACTAAGTTCAATACACTGCTCTCTGCAGCTGTTTGTTCCTGCCTGTTCACATTAGTGCAGAGTTTGCATGTTCTCTTGTCTGTTTGAGTTTTCTCCAGTTGTTTCTATGATCTACCAATCCCAAAACTGCAAGTGGGATTTGCAACTGTAAATTATCCTTTTGCTGTATATTTAGAAGAAAGGAGTTAAAGGGGCATTATGTGCCGTGTGTGGGAGAATGTATTGGCTCTTTGTATTCTTGTCTACAATTTTTTGGTCATCTGTGACTTTTGTTTTGTGTAATATTCCCTCTAATCTTAGTGCTTTCTGATTTTTCATTAAATTTGATGCAATTTTAGTTAAGCATGATGGGTCATTCCCATCTATTTAATGTATTTTGATACAACTTGCATGTTGGCCTCTGCTTTCGCATCTCACCCGCCAAGTCGCTGGATAATTCATGTCCTCGTAGATGTCCAAATTTAAAATGTAGGCTTGGCCTATTTGTTTCTCCTTTAAAACTGAATGTTATATTCATTCATTTTGTGACTAACTGGAGCTGCCTTCATAATCAGGCAATTAATTATTTCAATCTCATTGCGCAATGCCAGACCTAGTATTGTCTGCTTTCTGCTTGGTTTTTGAACGCATTGTTTTAAGAAGCGAAGCCAAAAACTCTTGTGGGTTCTTCACCTGAGCTGCTATTTTCCATCAGGTTTTTCCATTCTAATATATACGTGAAAATCCTCAATGATTTCTGACAAGTTCTGACAATGTAGCTGTTGTTGAGGAACCAATATACAACTACAAGTAACTAATTATTATTTACCCTCTCTGCCATATGCCTTCATTGGTCAGGGCAGAGAACATAAAAGTTAGAGCATCATGTTGCCACTTAACAAAATATTGGTTAGGCTACATTTGGAGTATTGTATGCCATTCTGTTTCTATGCTATAGGAAGGATGCAGTTGTGAGGGGACAATAGAATGTGCGGTAGAAGGATTTTGAAAGGTGTGAGCGGAAGCAGCCAGGGCATTTTACATGCCACAGTTCCTGAGGAGATATTGGATTGTGTGTATTTAGGCACAGCAAGCACCAATAAGAGGTTGGGTTTAAGTAGAGCGGCCATTGTGCGAGTGAACCATTGTTAGAGTGGGGAGTTGAGGCTTTGGCTAGAGGTTTTGGCGAGAAGTGGCAAAGGCTGTAGGTAGATTTTTAAATTTTAATTTTCTTTGTTGCTCACTGTACATTTGGAGCAGTGAGGATGCCAGACAGGATAGTGGAATGCTCCTCTTGTGGGATGTGGGAGTGATAAAGTTTAAGGGAATAGGGGAATTCTCAAGATTCCTGTAAATAATGGATTCAGTACTATGTCTGTGACTGCAGTGTGTTTGAATAATGTCTCACAGCTGCTTTCTTTGGAGCAAGATAAGGGTTAAAGAAAACCACAGCGGGCAGGTCTCTGGCTCTGTGGTTCAGAAGGGAAGGGGAGAGAAGAGGTGAGCTGTAGTGATAGGAGATTCAGTGGGTTAGAGGGACTGAAAGGAGGCTCTGTGGATGAGATTCTTGGATGGTTTGTTGCCTCCCAGTTTCCAGGGTCAGGGACATCTCTGATAGTCCACAGCATTCTTAAGTGGGAAGGTCATGTTCCAAATTGGTACCAATGAAATGGATAGGAGGGGTGATAAGGTCCCTCAAAGTGAGTTCAGGGAGTTGGGTCCTAGGCTAAAGGACAGGACCTCTAGGGTTGTGATCTCAGGATTGTTATTGGTGCCACATACTATTGAGACTAGAAATAGGAAGATCATACAGTTTAACATGTGGCTAAAGAGTTGGTGTAAGAGGGAGGGTGTCTGATTTTTGGATCATTGAGCTCTCTTTCAAGATTTCAAGTCAGGTTTATTGTTATTTAACTACATCTATATAATGTATATAACTATTATGTATGTAGAAGTCAGACAGCGTTTCTCCGAACCAGGGTGTAAAGCGCAGTGGTACACATAACACACAATAACTAATGAAGGTAAGGAGAAAATTGTGAGATGATTCTCTCATAAATAACAACTAAAGTACATTAATATTAAATAGTGTAAGGTACGGAAAAGATTGACACTTCAAAAACAACGCGGCAGGGAGTTCAGAAGCCTGATGGCCTGGGGGAAGAAATTTACTCATCCTGACCGTTTTTGTTTTTATGCATCAGAGTCTCCTGCCTGATCGGAGGAAGTCAACGAGGATGATGGGTGGTAGGGAGCCCCTATGATCCTCCAGCTGTTCTCAGTCCTTTTGTAGGTTTTTCTGGTCTGATGCTCGACTACTCCCATTCCAAATGGAGATCCAACTTGTCAGGACATTCTCATTGGTATTCCTCAAACACAATTAAGGTGATGTGCACCTTGCTTGCCTCAGTCTTCTTAGGAAGCGGACTCTTCTTGGGAAGGTGGGACCTGTACAGACAGGACAGCTTGTAGCTGAACTGGAAGAGGACTCGTATCCTTGTGGGAAAGTCAGGAATTGAAAGATTGAGCATGGTGGGACTAATGTTCTGAGCTGCATATATTACAATGCATGGGAGTATTGTAGGAAAGACTTATGAGCTTGGGGCATGGTTCAGCACATGGAATTATGATATTGTAGCCATGAGTGAGACTTGGTTGCTAGAGGGGGAGGACTGGTTCCATGTTCTGTGGTTCTGTTTCAGATGTGACAGAGCTGGTGGGATTAAAGGGCGAGGGGAGGCATTGCTAGTCAGGGAAAATGTCACAAAAGTGCTCAATAGGATAGAATCATCTAGTGAGGCTATATGGTGGAACTAAAGAATAGTGGGGCTATATTTTAGACCACCAGCAGTCCGTGGGATATAGAACAAATTTGTAGAGACTGTTGCAAGAAACATAAGGTTGTGATATTAGGTGATTTTAACTTTACATGTATTAAAATTGTCAAGGACAAGAGGGGAAAACAAATAGCTGTTTAGTTTTCCTTCATTTGACGCTATCCTTGTTACCTCCATCGAGTGGAGGGGCAGGGGTCTTGGGTCCCACACCACTAGGTTTGGGAGCTGTTGTTGCCCTGCAGCCATTGGGCTCTACAGTTGTGGACTCACTTTCGAGGACATAAGAAAATAAGAAATAGCAGGTGTAGGCCATCTAGCCCATTGGGCCTGCTCTGCCATTTAATAAGATCATGGCTGATCTGGCCATGGACTAATCTCCACTTGCCTACCTGTTCCCCATAACCCTTAATTCCCTTACTATACAAAAATTTAACCAACCTTGTCTTAAATATATTTACTGAGATAGCCTCCACTGCTTCATTGGGCAAAGAATTCCACAGATTCACCACTCTCTGGGGAATAACAGTTCCTCCATCTCCATCCCAAATCTACTCTTGAGGCTATGTCCTCTACTTCTAGAATCACCTATCAGTGGAAACAAGTTTCTTGCCTCTATCTTGTCTATCCCTTTCATAATATTATATGCTTCTATAAGACATCCTCTCATTCTTCTGAATTCCAGCGAGTACAGTCCCAGGCAACAATCTCTCCTCGTAGTCTAACCCCCCCCCCTCATCTCTGAAATCAACCTGGTGAACCTCCTCTGCACCGCCTCCAAAGCCAGTATATCCTTCCTCAAGTAAAGAGACCAGAACTGTATGCTGTACTCTAGGTGTGGCCTCACCAGTACCCTGTACAGTTGCAACATCACCATCCTGCTCTTAAATTCAATCATGCTAGCATTCCCTTTGCCTTCTTGATAGCCTGCTGCATCTGCAAACCAACCTTTCATGATTCATGGGCAAGCACTCCCAAGTCCCTCTGCAAGCTTCATGCTGTAATTTTTTACCATTTAAATAATAATCTGTTCTTCCATTTTTCCTTCTATTTACCAACATTGTATTCCATCTGCCAGACTCTTGCCCACTCACTTAACCTATCTATACAGTTGGTCCTCCTTATCCGTGGGCGAGTGGTTCCGGGACCCCCCGCGGACACCAAAAAATGCAGATGCTCAAGTCCGTTATATAAAATGGCATAGTATTTGCGTATAACCTACGCACATCCTCCCGTATACTTTAAATCATCTAGATTACTTATAATACCTAATACAACGTAAATGCTATGTAAATAGGTTGTTATGCTGTATTGTTTAGGGAATAATGACAAGGAAAAAAATGTTCAAACAACGAGTGCTGAAGAGAGAACTTCTGGGTTTTCCCAATTCGCTGTTGGTTGAATCCGCGTATGCAGAACCTGCGGATAAGGAGGGCCGACTGTATTTCTGCAGACACCCCGTATTTTCTGCACAATTTGCTTTTCCACTCAATTTAGTATCATCAGCAAACTTAGATACACTACACTCAGTTCCCTCTTCCAGATTGTTAATGTATATTGTGCTCACCACTGATTGCCAACCAGAATAACACGCATGTATCTGAACTCTCAGCTTTCTATTAGCTAACCAAGCCTCTATTCATGCTAATACATCACCCCCATCTCTACACATCCTTAGGGATAAGTCTTTTATGTGGCATCTTGTCAAGTGTCTTCTACGCTTTGGTCTTTCATCCCCCTCCCACTCCGGACTATCAGAGTTTTTGCCTTTCAACATTGTTACAATATGACCCAATACTGGCTGAAGGGATGGCATCTCGTCTTCCATTTGGGCATGTCATAGCCTTCGGGGCCTAGAAATTGCATTAGAAGGTGGAAGGTTGCAATATAATACAGAGGCCTTTCAGCCTACTCCAAGATTAATCTAACCCTTCCCCCACTTAGCCCTCTGTATTTTTCTGTATCCACGTGCCAATCTAAGACTCTTAAATATTTGTGTGGTACCATTCTTCTTCTCTCCTCCCCTCGCCCCCCCCCCCCCAACTGTCTTTTCCTCCCATTCGCTTAAAATTATGCCCACTGTATTGGCCATTTCCATTTCCATCCTGGGTACATGTCTCTGACTGTCCACTCAATGTATGTCTTATCTTTTGACCCTATATTAAGTCTTCCTTTGTTCCAGAGTGTAAAGCCCTAGCTCACTCAACCTGTCCTCGTAAGACATGGTCTCATGCACAGCATAACTATAATTCTGTCTGTGATATTGGCTCTCTTTTTTCTTCTCTAGCCTAACTTGCTTGGCATGTCCTACTATATCTACATGCTCCCTCCCATTTAATCATTGACCATTTAACCTTGTTTACAGCTTATCTCTGTGGTTGCTTTCCTTTTCCCCTCTCAGTGAAATCTTGTTCCTGCAGCCTAATATGCTTTTCTCTGCATCCTAGTTATGACAAAGGGTCGTCCACCTGAAATGTTAGCTCTTTCTCTTCCCTCTGAAGCAGCCTGACCTGGGTATTTCCAGCATTTTCTACTTTTGTTTTAAATTTCTCACATTTGCAGGTGTTTTGATTTTTTTTCTTCCACTTTTCCTTGTCACTTTTTCTTCCAAAATGTTTGTTGTCCCTTCAATACTTGGTTCCTAATCTATCTCTACATTTTATATGATGATGCTTTTATAATGGTGTTTACATTGCAGATACATCCTGGTATACATTATTCACATTTTATTCCACATCTGTACTTCTAACTTTTATTTTTATAATTCTTTGTTCTTTGTAATTGTTGAAGGGTTTTTTTTTGTTGCATGTCGTTCCAATGCACTACAGTAATTCCAAATACACAATCGTGTGGGAGTAACTCAATGCATGCAGACATGGTTCAGTTGTTGTTCAGACCAAATATCAGAATGAGGAAGAAATGTGATCTAAGTGAGTTTGACTGTGGAATAATTGTTGGTGCCAGATGTTGTGGTTTGAATATTCCAGTAAGTGCTGATCTCCTGGGATTTTCATGCACACCATTCTCAAGAGTTTACTGAAAATGATTGAAAAATTAAAAAAAAAATCCAGTGAGTGGCAGTTATGTGGGTAGAAATGCTTTGTTAATGAGAAAAGTCACAGGAAAATGACCTGACTGGTTCAAGCTGGCAGGAAGGTGATAGTAACTCAAATAACCACTTGTTACAATCTCGGTGGCATCCGTTAGTCTCGTGAGACCATGGATCTATGCCTGGAAAGTCTTGCAAGGAGTGCCCTCTCCTTGGCGCAGGCCTGGGCAAGGTTGTATGGAAGACTGGCAGTTGCCCATGCAGCAAGTCTCTCCTCTCCACGACACTGATGTTGTCCAAGGGAAGGGCAAGGGCCAATACAGTTTGGCACTAGTGTCGTCGCAGGAGTTGCCAGAACGAGGTTGAAGGCAACATCGGACTGCCTTAGGGACTCCAGCTCCGGATTTGTCCTCAGGGTTTACTCCCGAAGCCTTTCCCTTGAGTGGTTATGGTCACAAGGCAGCAGTGGTTTGAAATCAGAGTTTTCCCTCTCTTAGATAGACTGCTTTCCCAGGCTGACTAGCTCCATCTACCTGAAGCACTGGTTTTAAGGCACCAGGACCCACCTTCGCCCCTTCTCCTGTCAGCAGAAACAGTTCCGCCAGGCTTAGAGGCTAAACCACACAAGGCCAGGAGTTGGACTTGGTTATCAGAGGCTATTTGAGGCGCATGCCGTGAGGAGCACTTTTAGGTAGTGGGAGCTTGTCCCCACTACCACTCCTCAGTTTGACAACCTTGGAACCAACTCATTACATTAGTGGTGTGCAAAAGAGCATATGTGAATGCATGATACGGTGAACCTGGAAGTGGATGATCCATAGCAGCAGAAGACCTCTAAGTACAGGAGGTATTTGATAAGGTGACCACTGATTGGTAATTCTTGATCATTCTCCAGCTACTATTCTGCAATCACTATTGGGATGATGTACCTATTTCTGCATTCCCTGATCATCACTCTTCATTGTAATGCCATGTTTTTTCATAAACAGTACTTCGTATATTTCTTTTATTTGTTGCAAGCTCTAACCTTATCTATTGATTTACACTTGGATTTGTACCCTCTATCCCACTCTGATAGTCTATTTAGCATTTTTCATATTAATAATTTTCTTTTACCTTGCCTTTAGTCTTTGTAATTTGCCATATCCTTGAACCTTACATTAAAATATTTCCCATAGACACAGGGAGAGTTGGTGGATCCACATTCAATTGTGACACTTAAATGGGAACTGGATAAGCAGATAACAAAATTCAAGGTATATTTAATATCAAAGAATACAACCCTGAGATTTGTCTGTTTACGGGCAACTGCAAAGCAGGAAACCTAAAAGAACCCAATTTAAAAAAGACCAGCACCCAGTGCACAGAGAAAGAGGGAGAAAGAGTAGGCCAATAACCTCTGTCTTAGTTCATACAGTGGGGCAAATCACCATGAAGCTGGCAGACACGAAGAGCATAGCAGCTGAAGCAGTTCAACGACCTCATACTGTGGAGAAAGAGAACATCATAGGAGACTGAGCTGAATCAGCCCGATCCTTGCCTCTGGCCCCAACACCCCACCTTTTCAGTCTATTTGTGCCGACGTTTAAATTGTTCAAACACCAGATCATGCTGTGCAATAGGACCTGGGTCCTGCTGCAGTGATGCGCTCTGGGCCTAGACCTCGCCACCTAGCCCGAGGCCATTGTCCACCTTTCCGGATCGGCTCGGTGCTTGGGTCGATCCAACCTTGGTCCCATTTTAGGTGGATGATCTATGAAACTAACTTCCGCATTGACTCCGCTCCGATTCCTTTGCTTTCTCTAACTCCGACATTGTCTCAAACATCCCTTGACCCTTGAGTCAGCTTCACCTTCACTTGCCGCCTCTTTGATTGCAGTGATAGTTTACCTCAGGAAAAAGTGTTATCTTGCCTTTTGAACTACCAGTAAGCTGTTGCCTGACTTAAGTAGCGATGGGGTGCTGTGTTTTTGAGAATCATAGTGATTGGTGTAATTCTGTTACAGCACCAACAATTCAGTTTCAATTCCTGCCACTGTCTGTAAGGAGTTTGTACATTCTTCCCATGACTCATAGGTTTCCTCTGGATGCTCTGGTTTCCTCCCACATTCCAAAGACGTATGGGTTAGTAGGTTAGTTGGTCACAGGGGTGTAATTGGGTGGTGTGGGCTTGTTGGCTAGAATTGCCTGTATCTCTAAATAAGTGCAACTAAAAGCAAAAAAAGTCAACTGCTGGAAATAGTGGGTCATGCAGTATCTATGGAGGCAGTTTCAGGGAAGCTGGCCAGAGGAAGTGGTTTGGTAGAGGCTGATGGGTGTGGAGGAGAGGGGGTGATCATTTCTCCACCCTCGTTTACCTGCTCTATCAAATATTTTTAAGTAATATTGACTGAAACAAGATGTTTAGAAATTTAAGCACTAAAGGAGATATTACTTTAATAGTCTTACTGAAGGGTCTTGACCCAAGATGTTTGTTATTTCTTTCCATAAGTGTTGCCCGACCTGCTGAGTTACTCCAGTATTTTATCTTACTGTTGCTTTAATATTTCTGTAACCTGACCTTTTGTACTGTAGCTGAAATAAACCCATGTATGTGAATTATATTCAATAGATGATCTCAGCAGACCAGCAAAATTTCACTAAAATTACTTGTGGAAATTTTTGATAGAAACAAGGCGATGGTTAAATTTTTAAGCTTTGAATCCCCTTGCACCTGAAGCATTTTTTACAATGGCTGCTCAATTGAACATCTTGTATAGTTGTGAAGTAATTGAAGAGATTTTCTTGTCGGTTCTAGCCCTGGTGTTTGTTCAATTGTTTGAAATTTCAGTGTTCTCTTAAAGTTATTATTTTAACAAACTAAGATGGATTAAATCAACAATAGATGTATTTATTAATTTTTCTGCTTTGATGCAGCCAGTTTTAAAAGACTAACCAAAAGAATTTCCTGAAGCGAAGAGTAGAAATTCACATTCTAACTTGTCCAATCATGACTTTCCACTTTTTCCCCATATTGCATAATCCATTAAACTTGAAAGATGTGGTTGGTTTGTAGTATGTATTTTTACTTTCCCAAGCATTAACATTTGTCCTGTATAAATCATAACTTAAATGTATTGCAAAATATTTAACGGTATAATTCACATCTGTTCAATGCTAAGGTGAGTGCACAGTTTATTGATCCTCAAAATCGACGAACTTTGGACAACAGACTCTGGTCGTATATGTATTTCCCTTTAAGAAAACGGAAGCAGGGAGTTATGCTGGGCTACAGGTACAACTGAAATGCAGAAGTTTTTGTCCTCTTCGCTCCTGCCCCCCCCCCCCCCCAAACTCCTCACTCAGCAGCTGGTGAATGTACAGTCCTCTGGAACATAAAACTCAAGACCTCCGAACAAAATTCCTACTCAACAGACCTCGCATATCTAATGGTCAAGTGTCGTCCATTTTACCTGCCAAGGGAGCTTTCTGTCATCATCCTAGTAGCGGTATGTATTCCATGTTAGGCTAATGTCAGGCAGGTACTGGAGAGCTGAACAACATAGTTAGCAGTCAAAAAACAGCACACCCTGATTCCTTCCCTAACATTGTGGAGATTTCAACCAGGTCAGCTGAAATCTGAGCAACTACTAACAACATCTCACCCATGGAACCAGAGGAGTCGACACACTTGACCGCTGTTATACCACCATCAAGAGCACTATTACAATATTAACAGTATTGCACTATACTGTTGCCACAAAACAACAAATTTCATGACATATGCCAGTGATATTAAACTTGATTCTGATTTGCTGGCTGCTCCACAAGTGTAGTTCACTCAGCAACAGCGTCATTTTTGTTCAGCCCCTTTCATACCAAAAATTTCCCAAGGTGAAAAACACTAAGACAGCTGAGGAGATGTGGGGTCGGTAACCATTAAACTGGTTTGGAAACACGAGGAAATCTGCAGATGCTGGAATTTCAAGCAACACACATAAAAGTTGCTGGTGAACCCAGCAGGAGGAAGGGTCTCGGCCCGAAACGTCGACTGTACCTCTTCCTATAGATGCTGCCTGGCCTGCTGCGTTCACCAGCAACTTAAACTGGTTTGGAGATGGGTTTTAGGGAGCGAGGAGGCTTAGAAAAGGCATACCATATCTTTGTGAAAAGCAAAGGAACGAGTACTGATCGCATTCATTCGGATGGTCAGCGAGGCTGTAATTTTGGGGGAGGTAGATGGCCTGTTTCTCAGGAGTTTAGACATGGGAAGGAGCAGGTCCATAGTTAGGTTCAGTAGTGATGTGACTGCCAGGGGCAAGGAGTTTATGGCTGGGTGTGTGCTTTCATTACCTTTCATTTTGTTCTTGCATATAGATTGTGTTGCATGCTTGGCAACACCGCCTTGTACCTGGCAACTATTTTTTTTAAAAAAACGGTAGAGGCCATTTAATCTGGGGCAGTTTGAGAACATAATACTGTATTCTATGATCCAGGGGTTCCTAACCTTATGCCACAGAACTCTACCATTAACCGAAGGGTCCGTGGACCCCACGTTGGGCATTCCTGCTCTAAACAATTATTAAGTATACATTATTTATCCAAAGATACAAGAACAATAATAACTAGGAGAAGGAATCGACCATCCAGCCCATCAAGTCTTCTCTGCCGTTCAATAAGAACGTACTGATTTAGCCATGGGCTCAGCTCCACCTACCTGCCTTTTCTGCATAACCCGCAATTCCCTGCTATGCAAAAATCTATCTAAAGCTGTCTTAAATGTATTTAATGAAGTAGCTTCCACTACTTTCGTGGGCAAAGTATTCCACAGATTTGCTGCTTTGTGGGGGGAGAAAGCAATTTCTCCACATCTCCGTTCTGAATCCCTGAATCTTGAGGCTATGTTCCCTAGTTCTACTCTCATTCACCAGAAGAATCAACTTTCCTGCCTCTTTCTTATCTCTTTCATAATTTTATGTTTTTCTCTCATTCTTCTGAATAGTCTGAGATGACTCAATCTCTCTTCATAGACAAAATCCCTCATCTCCAGAATCAACCCGGTGAACCTCCTCTGCACCAGTTTCAAACACAATACATCTTTCCTCAAGTAAGGAAATCAGAACTGCATGTAGTACTCCAGAACTTTCCTGCTCTTAAATTCAATCCCTGTAGCAATAAAGGCCAACATTCATTTGCCATGATATTTTGCAATTCAAGTCCATCTGCCTAATAGCCAGCTGTAATCTTGACAATTTAAGTCTGGGTTTCTCAACCGGGCTTCTGTGGAACCCTAAGGTTCTTTGAAAGGTCACTAGGGGTTCTGTGAGAGATGTGATTTTAAATAATAAACATCTTTGGAATTTTGCAGTGGTAGGCAGTGACTGAGCAGACCAGTTAACAATCTTGTTAGAGATCTCTCAGCCCTATATGGCAGTGCACAGTAGGACCATGTTTATTTGGTTGAGCCCATTCCCAGATTTTGATGTGAGATGGTGGAAGCCGTTGGTAATTGGCGAGCATAGTACTGCATGGAGGGGACGATGGTAGGTTGATGAGTACTGTATTGCACAGAGGAGAGGATGGTGGGCTGATGAGTGTGAAGTGTGTTTTCTGAGCATTGAATGGACTCGCCCAACCTGGTCTTTTAGGGGCTATTATTGCCTGTGTTTTACAAACATGTCTGACGGTCCACTGTGGTGATTTTTGAAGAGGAGTTGTGAGATGGACGAGGAGGGTTCTAGGCTTAGGCCTATGGACAATTCTGATAAGCATTACAATCTTAATCATTTCACTGCCTTAGAGCAACAACGGATACAAAAAAGGGCCTGAGAGTGAGGAAGGATATTGGGAAGTCTCAAGCCTTATTGAAAACCACCTGGAAGAACTGCAGAACAAAACTGAACAGTGTTTTCCTTCCCTTCAGCTTAAGTGTATGACAAGGTAAAGGACCCTTTCTCTGAATCTTCTGCTCAGCCTGAGAACTTCTCTTTAAGAGAAGAGGAAGAACTTTGTGAGCTGAGGTCAGGTCGTGCACTCAAAATGAGATTTACTGACCCGCCCCTGAACAAGTTCCGGATTTCTGTGAAAGGGTATCCTGCCATTCATAGGAAAGAAACGTACATTTTGCTGCAGTTTTCATAGTTTTGTCATAGTCATACTTTATTGATCCTGGGGGAAATTGGTTTTCGTTACAGTTGCACCGTAAATAGTAATAGAACCATAAATAGTTAAATAGTAATATGTAAATTATGCCAGTAAATTATGAAATGTCCAGGACCAGCCTATTGGCTCAGGGTGTCTGACCCTCCAAGGGAGGAGTTGTAAAGTTTGATGGCCACATTCAACTACTTATATGCGTGACCAGTCTTTTTTCTAGTTTAACAAGCATCAAGAGCAAGGATAGAAATCGTCTCATGTCAGTTGAAGGTGAAATCTGAGTGTGCTTATCTCAAGTTTGACCAGAATTGAGTATTTGTGCTGCGAAAAACAAGCTCAGGTTTCACATGCTTCCTATGTTTGAGTCTGATCATGTCACTTAGTAAGAAAATGTTCTTGTATAAAATTGTGTCTTATGCTATATTTTTATTTATTCTCTGACCTGCTTCAGACCATATCCCGGTAGTTGGAATGGTTTGTTAGAGAGCTAGATTCAAGTAGACCTTCAATATGTTCGAAGGAATGTCTTAAAAGTGAAGCAATGAATACATTTAGAAAGCTGTTTCTAAAATGGGAATATCTTATTTCCACTGGGTAGCCTCCAACCTGATGGCATGAACATTGATTTCTCCAATTTTAATTTTTCCCCCCTTCCCTCCCTTTCCCTTTTCCAATTCCCCATTCTGGTGTCCCTCTCTCCCCATCTCTTTCTGATTTGCCCATTACCCCATCTAGTTCCCCTCCTCTTTCCCTTTCCCTCTCTCCATGTCCTCGCAATAGATTCCTCCTTTAGCCCTTTTTCTTTTTCCACCTGTCGCCTTCCAGCTTGAGTTCCCCCACTTCTCCACCCACCTTGCCCGTCACCTTTTACTCCTTCCTATTGCTCCCATCTTTTTATTCTGGCTTCTTCCTCTTCCCTTTCCAGACCTGATGAGACCTGAAATATTGACTGTTTATTCATTTCCATAGATGCTGCCTAACCTGCTGAGTTCCTCCAACACTTTATGTATGTGTGTTACTCTGAATTTCCAGCATCTGCAGAATCTCATGTCTAGATCCACATATCTCTTGTGTCAAGCTTTGGCATGCTTGAATTGGAATGATAAACTTGGTGAAGCAGCTAAAAATAGTGTTCATAAAGTTAGGGCTCTCAAAAGGCTGAAGGAGATTGATATTTCAGAGGCTTGATTACTGTATGAAATCTAGGATGAGAATCTTCAGGTTGATTTTTAGGTCAAGTAAAACAGGTGGTGAGTGAATGGTATGAGTCAGAACATGGAGCACTGCTGGATATGGAAGTTAATAATAGATCTGGTCATAAATATTAGTGAGCTCCATCATGGATATGAACCTCCGTAGTATCTGAACAAGCAGTGCCTTAAGAAAACAGCGTCCATCATTAAGGATCCCCACCACCCAGGACATGCTTTCTTCACACTGTTGCCATCGGGATCGCAGTACAGAACCCTGAAGGCACACACTCAGTAATTCAGGAGTAGTTTCTTCCCCTCTGCCATCTGATTTCTAAATGGACGTTGAACCCATGAACGCTACCCCACTAGTTTTTATTTTTTTATTTTATTTATTTTAACTTAACTATTTTATAGACATATACATGTATGTATCTAATTTTTTTGTTCTCAATATTTATTTATCATTGTACTTCTGTAAAGTTAATGAAATTCATGACATATGCCAGTATTATTAAACCTACTCCTGACTGTGACACTGATTCTGAAATATTGCGTAACTTGTTTAATTCAAAGTAAAGGTCTGGATGAGTGTTTCACTGGGAAAAGCTTTTCAAATGGAAATCTGAGGCTTTCTGACTTCTCAGAGATGTTAATTTAAGCAGACCATAGCATTCAAAAATTGTTAGTTGGGTGAGTGAAGGAAAAGATTTTCTATTTGATGGCAGACAAGTGAAGACAGAGATAAATGGGCAGTTTATGGACTCCGTGAGAGCAAAATACAACAAATGAGAAATGGTGAATGAAAGCTGAAAATGTTTGCCATTTTTCACATCTGTAGTCAGAGCAAAGTCAGTGTTTCAACTCATGCCCTTTCTCAGAACTTGACATTGCAGATGAGTCAAGCAGGTCATGCAGCAAGAACTCTTAGCAACACTGGACTTCTAATAGATGTCAGAGTCACATACCACATTGAACAGCTAATCATGAATGCATAGTTATATAGCAAATGAATAACAGGTCATGTATGCTGATTGGTGCAAACCAGCACTGAGAATTAAAGCAGAGGTCAAGATAACAAAGGGGAAGATTAATTTCTGTATAAGATAAAAGCTTTACATAGCCAGTCAATCTGGTAGTTCAGCATCTCTATGCATTCCATAGTTTTCCAAAATCATTCTTGTGGATATTAGGTGTTGCTCTTGGTAACTTAGGCAAGGGTGTTATGATGATGAGGACCAGAGTACCTGATGTGAAAAGTTGTTTTCAACTTTGTTTTTTGCTCTCAGACTCCAGCTGGTATACATGTTTCAACTTAATATTGTTTTGTTCAGAATATATTTACACAAATTTCTGTTAAAAATTCTCTAAAGCAAATTTCACTTGCTACTCATTGATCACAGGCCGATCTGTTAGTACAGTCGGCCCTCCTTATCTGCGAGGGATTGGTTCCGGGACCCCTCGTGGATACCAAAAAACGCGGATGCTCAAGTCCCTTATTCAACCTGTCTAAATGCGGTGGGCGTTAGGATCCAGCAGAACCCCGGACCTTATTTAACCTGTCTCAGTGTGGTGGACATTGGGACCCGGCAGCGGAGCTCTGAATCCGCAGTGTTTCTGTTCACGAAAATAATCACGATCATGATTGAAAATAAAGTGGAAATAATAAAGCAATTGGAAAGAGGTGAAACGCCGTCGGTCATTGGAAAAGCGTTAGGCTACAGTCGGTCAACAATCGGAACAATTTAAAGGATAAAGTGAGAATGGCCTTGCCCCGATGAAAGCTACAATTATTACTAAGCAACGCAGTGGTTTAATTATTGGGTTTTGGGTTTTTGATCCTCCACATCAACCCGACACAGATGGAGAGCGCGCTCGGCAGTGGTCTGTCACTGGATTGAACGCGGGAACTTCCGTTCCCGAGTCCGGTGCTGAAACATGCATTTCTTAAGTGTTTTATATGCATAAAAAGGTAAAATATATACTAAGACAAATGTTTGACTAAGTGATGCTAAATAATACCGAATGTACCTGTTCCGACTTACTAAGTAAGAGAACTTCTGGTTTTTTTCTGATCCCGATCCACGATAACCTACACACATCCTCCCGTATACTTTAAATCATCTCTAGATTACTTATAATACCTAATACAATGTAAATGATATGAAATAGTTGTTATACTGCATTGTTTAGGGAATAATGTCAAGAAAAAAAAGTCTGTACAAGCTCAAACAACAAGTGCTGGAAGAGCACTTCCGGGTTTTCTCGATTTGCGGGTGGTTGAATTCGCACACGTGGAACTCGCGGATAAGGAGGGCCGACTGTACTGACTTGTTACTTAATACTGGGAGGTGACAGCACTGAGCAGAGCACCCGTTTTCTACCAGATATAGATGACTTGTGTGTTACAGGGGTGGGGATTGTGGCCTCAGGAAGCCACCTGTAATCACAATTTTATGTAACAGGAAGCTACATTATTTGCAGATGTAAAATAAAAATTGAAGCATGTTCTGGGTAGTGATTTATGAATTCCGATACCCAAACAGCCATGGCATCTGGATCATCTGGGTAGGGTTGCCAACGAACAAGAGTAGCAGCTAAATACGTTGGGTTTACCCTGAGAAAGACTACAATGACCATAAAGCCTTGCGCGGGCACCAGTGCGCATGCGTGTATGTGCACGTACCGATTTTCTTTTTTCTCCCTACAAATTGTTTTTGGTGATTCTGTTCTGGGGGGGAGGGGTGTTAATCACGAACGCAATATAGGTGATAAGTGGCTAATACACTCAATTTTGTTTCTAAAAGGGTTTATCTAACGAATTTAATATTAAACACACAGCACATATTTTCCTTGCATGAATATAGGGATAAGTCAATTATCAGGGGAGCTTGAAGCAAGTGTTGAACGAACTTCCAGTATAAGTGGTAGAGGCAGGTTCGATATTATCATTTAAAGAAAAATTGGGTAGGTATATGGACAGGAAAGGAATGGAGGGTTATGAGCTGAGTGCAGGTCGGTGGGACTAGGTGAGAGTAGCGTTCGGCACGGACTAGAAGGGCAGCGATAGCCTGTTTCCATGCTGTAATTGTTATATGGTTATATAAGTCACTTATAAGTCAATAGCATCATAACATTTTAAGTAACGTTTGGATATTAAACACACAGCACATATTTTCCCCGTATGAACATATAAAATCACTGCAACACACCAATATCGCTGAATCAGGGGGAGCCCTGGGCTTGTTTTCCTGCAACAAGATGGTCCTATCGAGGGGTGATAGGAGACGGCGATACTCAAAGGAGGTTCCTTATGTCTAGTCTATTCCGCAATTTTGTTTTTGTTGCATTCATTGCAGAGATATGTTGGAAATGGAAGCAACGTTTTCAGTGCTTTCGTGGCTATCTCAGGATATTTAGCCTTGACTTTGATCCAGAATGCCAGCAGAGATGTTATGTCAAATATGCTTTTCAGCCCGCCGTCATTTGCAAGCTCGAGGAGTTGACCTCCCTCCCGCGCTGACATGTGTGCGTTCAAGCTCAACAGTGGGCGTGACAGGGAATGAGGAAAGGTGCGGCTTACTCATATCGCCAAATCATATCGTTTCCTCGCGGCCCGGTAGCACATGATTTGCGGCCCGGTACCGGTCCGCGGCCCAGTGGTTGGGGACCGCTGGGTGAGTGGACAACAATGAGAGAGGCCAGGCCAGGGGAGTCTAAGCAGAATATTAAGAACTGATGGACAACAAACTAGGATATAAGGGAAGGTGCCCTCTCTGGGAGTGCTGCAAGTGGTTCTTGTTTGTGCTCTTGGCTAGCATATTACAAGAAAACTTGAGACAAGGTTTACTTACTAAAGAGGGAGTGCAGGGAAGAGTTCACTGTACCAATTTCAACTATGACAAGTTTGCTATGAGGATGGATTGAGTAGACTGAACTCTATTCTCTGGTTGGAGTAGGGGTCCCCAACCGTTTTTGCACTGTGGACCAGTTTAATATTGACAATATTCTTTTGGACCAGCTGATGGGGTGGGGTGTTCAAGTTCAACAATGCGTGACAGGGAATGAGGAAAGGTGCAGCTGACTCATATCGTTTCCTTGCGGCCTGGTGGTTGGGGACCACTGCTCTGGTGTTTAGACAATTGAGGGCAGATTGCACCAGAATGTACAGCTGAGGGGTGATTTGAGGGAGATGTATAAAGTTATGAGGGGTATAGATAGGGTGAATACAAAGAGGCTTTTTCTCACTGAGGTTAGGTGAGAGCAGAACTAGAGGCCAAAGGTTAAGGGTAAGAGCTGAAATGGTTAAGGGGAACCTAAGGGGGAATTTGACTCAGGGTGGTGAGAATGTGGACTGAGCTGCCAGCGGAAGTGGTGGATGCGGGCTCAATTTCATTTAAGAAAAGCTTGGACAAGTACATGGATGGGAGAAGTATAGAGAACTATGGGACCAGGCTGAATAACAATTCAGCTCAGACTGGATGAGCTGAAGTGCTAAATGACTCTTTAAAAAGCCTTGCCAGGCTGACTGGGTAGAGGATATTTCAACTGTCTGGGTGGTCTAAAACTGGAGCCACAGCTTCAAAGTAAGGGGTTAGATCTTTTAGGACTGAAATTAAACATGTTTGTTTTTGGAATTCTCTACCCTAGAGAGCTGTGGAGGTTTGAGTACAATTCAGGTAGATTACTAGGTTTCCAGACATTAGAGAAGGGGGATGGTGCTGGAAAATGGAGAAAGATCAACCAAAGTTGTTACAATGAAGTATGTTTGAAGGGTCTTATAGCCTCCTCACATTGTGTTCATTTGTTCTTAAAATAGTTGTTTTGAATGAGAACGGTGCATTTTTCACTAAGCGGTGCTATTCTATATATAATACCCCACTTAAATTCCTAAGAGTCACAGCACAAAAACAGACTCTTCACCCATCTAGTCCATTGCAAGCTATTAATGTGCGTAGTCCCATTGACCTGCACCTGGACCATCTTCCATGCACCTCCCTTCCATGTACCTGTCCAAATTTCTCTTAAATGCTGAAATTGAACCTGCAATCACTTCTTCCAAGGGCACACTCTCAAACTGCTGGAGAGATTTTCCCTAGTGTTCCCCCAAATATTTTGCCTTTTACCTTTGACCTCTGGTTGTAGTTTCACCCAACCTCAGTGGAAAAAGCCTGTTTGCATTTACCCTTTCTATACTCATAATTGTGTATACCTCATTTAAATCTCCCCTCATTCTCTTACACTCTTGGGAATGAAGTCTTAACCTTTCCCTATAATTTATGTCCCAGCAGCATCCTTGCAAATTTTCTCTACACTCTTTCAATCTTACTTACGTCATTCCTGTAGGTAGGTGACCAAAACTGTACACAATACTCCAATCACAAACAAGAGAAAATCTGTAGATGCTGAAAATCCAAGCAACAGACTCAAAATACTGGAGGAATTCAGCAGGCCAGGCAGCATCCATGGAAAAGAGTACAGTTGATGTTTTGGGCCGAGACTCTTCATCAGGACTGGAGACATAAAGATGAGCCAGAGTAAAAAGGTAAGGGGAGGGCAGGAAGAAACACGCGGTGATAGGTGAAATTGGGGGGTTGCGGTGAAGTAAAGAGCTGGGAAGACTGCATTGGTGCTGCTTCCTGCACCGACATGGAGCTTGTTGACGTCAATGAGATGGGAAGGTGATTGGCGAAAGAGATACAGAGTTGGAGAAGGTGAAATCTGATAGGAGAGGACTGAAGGCCATTGAAGAAAGAAATGGGGAAGGAGCACTAGAAGGGAGGTGATGGGAAGGTAAGGAGATAAGATGAGAGAGGGGAATGGGGAATGGTGAAGGAAAGAGTGAAGGCATTACTGGAAGTTTGAGAAATCGCTCTTCATGCCATCAGGTTGAAGACTACCCAGACAGAATATAAGGTGTTGCTCCAACCTGACTGTGGCCTCATCGTGACAGTAGAGGAAACCATGGACCGACACGTCAGAATGCGAAGTGGAAGTAAAATGGGTGGCCACTGGCGATCCCACTTTTTCTGGCAGACGGAGCTTAGGTGCTCGGTGAAACTATCTCCCAAACTACGTTGGGTCTCACCAGTATGCAGGATGCCATACCAAGAGCACCAGACACAGTATATGACCCCAGTAGGCTCGCTGGTGAAGTGTCGCATCACGTAGAAGCACTGTTTGGGGCTTTGAATGGTAGTGAGGGAAGAGGTGTAGGGGCAGGTGTAGCACTTGTTCCGTTTGCAAGGATAAGTGCCAGGAGGGAGATCAGTGGGGAGGGGCAAGTGGACAAGGGAGTCGCATATGGAGCAATCCCTGCAGAAAGTGGGGGAGAAAGGAAAGATATGCTTGGTGTCGTTGGAGATGGCAGAAGTCACGGAGAGTTATGTGCTCGAGGCAGGTGGGGTGGTAGGTGAGGACAAGAGGAACCCTATCCCCAGTGGGGTGGCAAGAGGATGGGATGAGGGCAGATGTGTGCGAAATGGAAGAGATGTGATTGAGGGCAGCATTGCTGGTGGAGGAAGGGAAGCCCCTTTCTTTGAAAAAGGAGGACATCTCCTTAGTTCTAGAATGAAAAGCCCCATCCTGAGAGCAGATGCAGTGGAGGAGGAGGAATTGAGAGAAGGGCGTGGCATTTTTACAGGAACAGCGTGGGAAGAGGTATAGTCCAGATAGCTGTGAGAGTCAGTGTGTTTCTAATAGACATCAATATTTAAGATGTCTCCGGAGACAGAGATTGAGAAAAGGGAGGGAGGAGTTGGAAATAGACCAGGTAAATTTGAGAGCACAGTAGAAATTAGAGGCAAAGATTAAAGTTAGCGAGCTCTGCATGGGTTCAGGAAGCAACCCCAAAGCAATTTTGTAGTCTTTACAATGCATCTTCCCAGCTCTTTACTTCACCCCTGCCCCTGCACCCCCCACCCCGTTTCACCTATCACTTTTTGTTTCTTCCACCCCTCCCCCACTTTCTATTCTGATTCCATCTTTTTTCTCCCCCGTTTTCATGACGCGTCAACTCGAAACATTGACTTTACTCTTTTCCATAGATGTTGCCTGACCTGCTGAGTTCCTCCAGCATTTTGTATGTTACATGATACTCCAAATTAGGCCTTTTACAACTTCAACATTATATCCCAACTCCTATACTCAATATTTTGATTTATGAAGACCAATGTGCCAAAAGCTTTCTTTACAACCACTTTCAAGGAACTGTGGATCTGTATTCCCAAGGCAGTCATTTCTACCATACTCCTCAGTACCCTGCTGTTCATTGTGTAAGCCTTATGTTTGTTGGTCCTCCAAAAGTACAACGCCTCACACTTGTCTGCATTAAATACATCTGCCATTTTTCTAGCTGGTCTGGATTTCCAGCTCTCTTTGAGATACTTGGGTTCTCTTTTTTTTAAGATAATGCATCCGTCTTGGAAATAGTTGCCTAGGAAAAAGTAGACTGGAGTGGGATGGGGTAAGGGTGGGCTTGAAGAAGTCATTTCCCCTGCTTCATTTCTCAAATCTTAAACTTTTTAAAGTAAAAGATGAATCTGTAAATATATTCAGGTGATTGATTTTGTTTTAAAACAAAAAATAAAGTGAATTTGGGGCTTAGACTCCAGAAGTTGCAGATGCCAAACAATTTGGAATCATGCAAGTTGTTCTTGTGCTGTCCTTGTCAGTGCACCACAATTCAAAGTGCAAAGTTGCTGCTATGGGACAGTGAATTTGTAACTAAGATCAGATTGGTCACCACTTTAAAAGAAAAATGACGTTTGGTTAAAACCCAACATTAAACTAGTTTATTATCTTTACAGCAATATAATCATAAATTACTTTGGCTTACAACAGTGCAAATGTCCTTTCTCACCCTAGCATTATCATCTGCTTAACCTTTCTTTTTTTTCCTCCAGCAGAGAAGGATCCATTACCCAAATCTGTTGTTTCTGAGAACAAGCAGGAGCTGAGGCGTGCATCTATGTATTCTGAATCTGATAACCAGGTCCAGGGCACGTACACCAGTGTCATTCCTCCCCCTCCCAGCCGAACACAAGTCAAAAAGGTTTCTACCAGCGTGCCTCATGATGTGGTAACACAGCGAGTGCCGGCAACAGAACAACAGGTATGGTGAAACAATCCATTGTCCTCAGTTTGTGCAAATTTCTCTTTTCCCCTCATCCCCATCTCCATTATGATAATGTACTCAAAAACAGGAAACTTAGTTATCTCTTTAACTATGAATTCAGTCTGTTGATTTGCTGTGGAGTTTGAACTCGTGATTTCTGGGTTCTTCCTGCGTCCTAAGTATGAGAGTATCAAAATGCATGAAGTATTGCTATTTGTAAAAGTAATTTACAAATATATACTTTAAATATTAAAAGACATTTTCCTTTAATTATTTAATGTTTTGGGAACAATCAAAATGACCATAAGACATAGGAGCAGAATTAGGCCATTTGATCATGGCTGATTTATATTTCCTCTCAACCCCATTCTGCTGCCTTCTCGCTGTAACCTTTGACATAATAATCATGAATCAATCAACCTCTGCTTTAAATATACCGAAGAACTTGGTCTTCACAGCTATAGGTGGCAGTAAATTTCACAGATTCACCCAGACATCCCACCTCTCCCGGAAGGTCCGGGAGTCTCCCGCAAGTTATATACAATGTCCTGGAAATTGATTTATTTTTTTATTTTTTTTTTTTTTGAGAGCGCGCGAGAGAGTGAGCACAAGAGCGAGAAAGCAAGCACGAGTGAGAGCGACCGCGAGAGAGAGAGAGAGAGAGAGAGAGAGAGAGAGAGTGAGAGCGAGAAAGCAAGCGCGAGAGAGTGAGTGAGCGAGAAAGCAAGCGCGAGAGAGTGAGAGCGAGAAAGCAAGTGCGAGAGAGCGAGAAAGCGAGTGAGAGCGACCACGAGAGAGAGAGAAAGCGAGAGAGAGAGAGAGAGTGCAAGCGAGAAAGTGAGCGCGAGTGAGAGTGACCACGAGCGAGACAGCGCACGCAAGAGAGAGTGAGAGAGTTCCAAAAAAAAGTCAGAGTGGCAGTGTTCCAAAAAAAGAAAATATAAAACGTACTTCACCCCAGACTACCCTAAAGTGTACCCCTGCCTAATAGGGGTCAAAATAATGACAGTGTTGCTGGCTGCACTGTTTGCAACAGTGACTTTTCTATTGCCCATGGTGGGTTAAAATGTAAAAGACATGTTGAGGTGAGTTTAACAGGTGTCATTTGTTCATCAGCATAGCTAACGTTATTTAAACTAGCTGCTAAGGTGCTACTCTATTGCAGACATCCCACCCCTCCCGGAAGTCTCCTGTAGATTGATGGTGCTACCTCCCTGAAATGAGTTTTTGCAGGGTGGAATGTCTGTTCACCACCGTCTGGCTGAAGAACATCCCCCTCATTTCTACCCTCCAAAGATATCCTCAATACTTACAACTGCTACTGGGAATTTCTGGCCGCTCATCACTCATGAGGAGAGAAGGAATAGTTGGGTTTGCACTGAGATCCTTGTCCATGCATTAAGAGCACACAATTTTACAGACTACTCATTTGCTCAGACAGACACCCCTGATTCCATCCGTGGAAGAGTCTACAGTTCCGACATTGGCAGAATCAGATACTTTTGCAAGAAACAAATTGTGAACCCTCTGCAATTACCAGGTTTTCTGCATTTATTACTCACAAAATGTGATCTTACCCTCATCTAAGTCACAATAACAGGCATGCACAATCTGCCTAAACTAATAACACACAAACATTACACCATTTTAAACAATCACACTCTAGGTTCAAAAATGTATGTAGACTTCTGGGGTAATGCCTTTGACAAAAGCTATTTGGAGTCAAGTGTTTCAATCAATGAGATGAGATTGGAGGTGTGGGTTGCAGAGGTACCCTGCCCCATTTTTAAAAAAAAAAGTCAGGTTACTGACTAAGCCTGCTCTTCTCAAGAAAGATCTGTTTATGTGCACCATGTCTCCATCAAAACAACTTTCAGACGACCGTAGAAGAAGAATTGTAGAGATGCATGAAGCTGGAAAAGGCTACAAAAGACCTGCAAAAATCTTTAGAACTTGCTAAAGTCTCTGTTCATGTGTCTACTATAAGAAAAACACTGAGCAAGAATGGTGTTCATGGAAGGAAGCCGCTGCTCTCCAAAATAGAACCATTGCTGCACGTCTCAAGTTTGCAAAAGACCACCTGACTGTTCCACAATGCTTCTGGGACAATGTTCTGTGGACAGCTGAGACAAAAGTTGGTAGAAATGCACATCGCTATGTTTGGAGGAAGAAGGGCACTGCACGCCAACACCAAAACCTCATCCCAACTGAAGCATGGTGGAAGGAACATCATGGTCTGAGGCTGCTTTGTTGCATGTGGCCAAGTGGTTAAGGGGTTCGTCTAGTGATCTCAAGGTTGCTAGTTCGAGCCTCAGCTGTGGCAGCTTGTTTGTGTCCTTGAACAAAGCACTTAATCACACATTGCTCTAGTGTCTGTGCGAGGAGTGGCACCCCACACAGACTTCCAGTCTGCGCCTTGTAAGACATGAAAATGCCCGATGCAGGCCTCTCATGTTCCCCCCGTTCCCCCTTGTTGCCTCAGTGCCTGAACAGCTTGCAGTCGTTGAGGGAATGATGAATTCAAAATTGTATCAAAACATTTTAGAGGATAATGTCAGGGTAGTGGTTTGTCACCTAAAGTTTAATAGAAGCTGGATACTGCAACTAGACAATGTTTCAAAACACAGAGTATATCAACAACGGGGTGGTTTAAAGAGAAAATTTGTGGTTTGGAATGGCCAAGTCAGAGTCCATACCTTAACCCAATTGAGATGCTGTGCCATGACTTGAAGAGGATTGTTAATGCAAGGTATTCCAGAAATATTGATAAACTGAAACAGTTCTGTATGGAGGAATGGTCTAAAATTCCTCCTTGCCATTGTGCATGTCTGATTGGTAGTTACAGGAAATGTTTAGGGGTTATTGTTGCTTAAGGAAGTTTAAGTAGATTATGTTTGTCTAGTATTGTGACTCAGATGAAGATCAGACCACATTTTATGAGTAATTAATGCAGAAAACCAGGTAATTGCAAAGTGTTCACAAACTTTTTCTTACAACTGTTTATTATGGGCAACACAATAGTATGGTGGTTAGGAAGAGCTATTAAAGCACCAGCGACCTGTCACTATTTATAAGGAGTTTGTATGCTCTTGTGACCATGTGGGTTTCCTCCCACACTCAAAGGACATGCAGGTTAGTATGGGTTTAATTGGGTAGCACCATCTCACTGTTACCGTGCTAAATCTGTAAATAAGAAAAATAAAATATCACTGACATAGCGTGAAAATTGTTCTGTGGCAGCAGCACAGCACGTTACAAAAACTGCAAAAGGCCTATTGTTTTTTGTCACATTAACTAAGTGGTGAGCTGAAGTGGCAGCATTGATTGATCCATTGAATTTTATTTCCTTGAAAATTGACTACTAAGACCTGAACTTTCTCTCCGGCAGGATTCGGTTTCCCCAGTTGTCTCTCCTCATCACTCACCACCATCTTCACCAGTTGCTTGGAGGAAACAAAGCAAGCAGCATCCTAGTGGAGGTAATGCAGGGAGTATATGGACTTCCTTTAGTAAATAGAATTATTTCCATTGTGAAGATGGGTTATTATTCTTCTCTCCGGTGTAGAGAAAAGATTAGTTTTATTTGTCACAAGTGCATTGAAATATCAAAACATACAGTGAAAAGTGTTGCTTTTATGATGATGACCAACCTAGTCTGAGGATGTGCTGGAGGCCAGCCCACAAGTGTTGCCACAATTCCAGCATTAACATAGAATGCTCACAATTCACAAACTCTAACCTGCACATCTTTGGAATGTGGGAGGAAACCCATGAAGTCACAAGGAGAACATACAAACTTCTTATAGACAGTGGCGGGAATGGAAGCCCAATCAGTGATCACTGGCCCTGTAAGGCCATTTGCTAACTACTGTACTACCGAGCCATCCCAGTTAGTCAGTTAGCACAGAGTACATCGTCCTGCAGTCTAAACTGAGAAGCCAACGCCATTTAGCACATTAAGATTTTTTTTTACTAACCATGTTTATCAGCTTCCACCTGATTGTACATCATTCATTTTTAGCTGGAATTAATACACTTCAAGGTGGATATCATTAGTGTTCTGGAAGATAATTTGCCAGTTGCAATGAATGTGGTAGAATTGGAATTGGATTATTATTGACACATGTACGGAAATAGTACACTCACAATGCGCTGGAGGAACTCAGCAGGTCAATCAGCATCAGTTGAAAAGATTAGTCGATGTTTCCGGCCGAAACCCTTCGTCAGGACTGAAGGAAGAACTTTGGGGAGGCTTTGAAGAATGCTGGTAGTTGAAAAAAACAGTAATTTGAAAGACAAAGGGGTGGGGGAGGGGAAGCAGGGAGGTGATTGGCAGGAGAACAATGCGCAGTAGCAGAAGGAGGCGGAACTATGAGGGAGATGATGTGAAATAGGGATAGAGGAAGGGAGGAGGAGGGAATTACCGGAAGTTGGAGAATTCTGTGTTCATACCAAGGGGCTGGTGACTACCTAGACGGTATATGAGGTGTTGCTCCTCCAACCTGAGTTTAGCCTCATCATGGCAGTAGAGGAGGCCATGTATGGACATATCTGAATGGGAATGGGAAGCAGAGTTGAAGTGGGTGGCTACCAGGAGATCCTGTCTGTTGTGGCGGACATGTCCATACATGGCCTCCTCTACTGCCATGATGAGGCTAAACTCAGGTTGGAGGAGCAACACCTCATATACCGTCTAGGTAGTCTCCAGCCCCTTGGCATGAACATAGAATTCTCCAACTTCCAGTAAATCTCTCCCCCTCCCTTCCTCTATCCCTATTTCACATCACCTCCCTCATAGTTCTGCCTCCTTCTACTACTGCGCATTGTCCTCCTGCCAATCATCTCCCTGCTTCCCTTCCCCCACTCCTTTGTCTTTCAAATTACTGTTTTTTTCAACTACCAGCATTCTTCAAAGCCTCCTCAAAGTTCTTCCTTCAGTCCTGACGAAGGGTTTCGGCTCGAAACGCCGACTAATCTTTTCAACTGATGCTGACTGACCTGCTGAGTTCCTCCAGCGCATTGTGAGTGTTCCTTTGACAACAGCATCTGCAGATTATTTTGTGTGTACTGACATAGTGTTTCCTCAAGCATACTTTTGGGCATTATCAGAGACCTAAACATAAAAACATTAACAATACATTAATTCATTTCAACGTTATTTTAAATTCTGTGGATTATATTTATTCCATTGATTTCAAAGGGTTGCTATAATTCCATTGCTCAGCAAGTTGAGCCAGGGAGGTCAGAGTTGCCCCAGAGACTCCCATGGTAGTTTACAACTGCAGCAGAGATGTCTCATAATACTTCAAGGATCATCACTTTGTCCTTGTGGGGAGACTTAGGAGTTCTCTGGATCCTGAGAGCGATGCTGTCTGAAGTTTAACTCCTGGTAGGGTCAACCATGGGGTGGGGGGGGGTGGGGGGAGAGAGTCAAATCATTAAAGAAGTTGGTAGGTGTTGAATCATTGTGGATAGAGCTAAGGAACCCTTAAAAATATCCTGATAAGCATTGTATACAGCCCCTGAAACAGTAGTAATTTGTAGGTCACATCCTTACTACAAGAGATAGAAAAGGTGTACCGTAAGGGTAATGTTACAACAGTCATGGGGGGCTTCAGTATGCAGGTAAATTGGGGAAAATTGGTCTACTGCTGGACTCCAGAAGGAGGAATGTCTAGAGTGCCTATGAGAGGGTTTTTTTTTAAAGCAGTTCATGGTTGAGCCCACTAGGGGATCAGCTATTCTGAATTGGGTGTTGTGCAGTGAGCCAGAATTGATTAGAGACCTTAAGGTAAAAGAACCTTCAGGGAAATGATCATAATATGATGGAATTCACCCTGAAATTTGAGAAGGAGAAGCTATAGCCAGATGTGTTGGTATTACAGTGGAGTAAAGAGAATTACAGAGGAATGAGAGGTGATTTGTCTGGAATTGATTGGAGAAGAACACTGGAAGGGATGACTCGATGGGCCAAATAGCCTAGTTCAGCTCCTCTATCTTAATGGTCTTATGGCCTTAAGATAAGGTTGAGGGGTGGCTCCAGATGGAGTGATCCAACCAAGACCTCAACGGTGGAGCTGGTGAGAGATGATGACACATCACAGCAGCAGTGAATGCGGAGGAAGGCTGCAGCAGTGTTGGGTACCCAGTCGATCTTCATTCCTTACTACTGGACCCTGTCCTCAATCTGTGAAGGATTATGTGGTAACTGCCCATGCATCAGCCTCACCGCAATAAACAAAGTCACGTACAGATGTTTTCCATTAAGGGAATAATCTTTTATGAGAACATTGTATTCACCTTGACTGATCACACTACTGCTACTACTTTGCCTGTGGAAAGCTCAATTTCAGTCTGACTTCGGGATTCTTGAGCTTCCAGGTGTTTAAAGGTTGATGCCGACAGATCTGCAAGCATTTTTAGTGAAAGATCTGGCTGCTTTGGATATATTCATTAAATATTTTTTCTTTAATTATAACGGAAATAACAGTTGGTTTCAAATGTATTAATTTGGACAGCTCATCCTTTATAATACACACAAAATGCTGGCCAGGCAGCATCTATGGAAAAGAGTGAAACAGTTAACGCTTTGGGCCAAAAACCTTTATCAGGACCCTTCTGCCTGGCCTGCTGAGTTCCTCCAATATTTTGTGTGTATGACTTTGATTTCCAGCATCTGCAGATTTTCTCTTGTCTGTGTATCATCCCTTTTTTCTGCTCAGAAAGAACGCATGGTATGATAGCGTAATGGTTAGCGCAAGTGTATTGTAGTGCCAGCCTGTATATTGGAGGTTTGTTTATTTTTTTCATCTCTGAAAAGAGTTTGCACACTTTTCCCATGACAATGTGAGTTTCCTCTGGGTGCTCCAGTGTCCTGCCACATTCCAAAGACGTATAATTAGGTTTACTGAGTTGTGGGCATGCTATTTTGGCGCCAGAAGTGTGGGGACATTTATCTTTAATTGTAATAAAAAAAAGTTTGAAGTTCAAAGTACAAATTTGTCACCATATACAGCCTTTTTTGTAATATAATTTTTATTGAATTTTCAAAAAGAATACATGAAAAAATAGAATCTACCCTCCCCCCTCCCCTTAACCCTCTCTCTCCCCCCCCCCCCATATATAGTCCTACCTAAAAAGAAAGAAAGAAAAAGGAAAGAAAGGAAGAAAAGAACCGCCTGGGTATTGGAAGGTTTCCACATGCTACATGGGATTCAAAATAAATTTGGTATAATTATTCGTTACTTTCCCCAAGTGACCAAAGTCTTTATCGGAGCACTTAAATATGCCATCCTATCTTTTGTAAATAAGGGTGCCAAATATTCAAAAATGTTACATATTTGTCTCTTAAATTATAAGTAATTTTTTCGAGTGGAATAGAACTAGCCATTTCATTATTCCAACGATCCATACTTAAATACGAATCAGATTTCCAAGTAACTGCTATAGTCTTCTTAGCTACTGCCAATGCAATTTTTATAAATTCTTTCTGACATTTATTCAATTTAAGTTTCGGTTTTATCCCTTCAATATCACCTAATAGAAATAATACAAGGTTATGTGGAAGTTGAGTTCCAGTAATTTGTTCCAATAAGATTCTTAAATTTATCCAAAAGGGTTGAATTTTAAAACAAGACCAAGTAGAATGTAAAAAAAGTACCATTTCTTGATTACACCGAAAACATTTATCAGATAGATTTGAATTTAATCTATTTAATTTTTTGCGGTGTAATATATAATTGGTGTAAAAAATTATATTGTACTAATCTAAGTCGAACATTTATTGTATTTGTCATACTGTCAAGACAAAGTCTTGACCAATTTGTTTCATCAATATTAATATTCAGATCTGTTTCCCATTTTTGCTTTGACTTATGGGTTCCTTGTTTAATTCTCTGTTCTTGAATCAAATTATACATACAAGAAATAAATTTTTTAATTTTCCCTTTTTGTATTAAAATTTCAATTTCATTAGGTTTTGGCAAAAACACTGTTTGACCCAGCTTACCTTTTAGGTAAGCTCTTAATTGAAAGTAACAAAAAGTATTATTAGATATTTTATATTTATCCTTTAATTCAAATGACATCAATATACCTCGTTTAAAACAATCTCCTATAAATTTAATCCCTTTTTGGTACCAATTATATAAAAGTTGATTGTCCATTGTAAAAGGAATAAGTCTGTTTTGGAACAAAGGTCTCCTTGCTAATAGAGATTTCTGTGTTTCATTATCAACATTTATCTTATTCCATAGATCAATCAAATGTGTTAATATAGGAGATACTTTCTTTTCCCGTATCAATTTAGATTCCCATTTATATATAAAATCTTCAGGTCTATTTTCTCCTATCTTGTCTAGTTCTATTTTAATCCATGCTGGTTTTCGATCATCGAAGAAAGATGCAATAAATCTAAGTTGATTTGCTTTATAATAGTTTTTAAAGTTTGGAAGTTGTAACCCTCCTAACCCAAATTTACATGTCAATTTTTCCAATGATATTCTTGACATTTTACCTTTCCAAAGAAATTTTCTCACACATTTACTTAACTCTTGAAAAAATTTCTGTGGCAATTGTATTGGTAATGTTTGAAACAAATACTGTAATCTAGGAAATATATTCATTTTTACAACATTGACTCTACCTACTAATGTTATTGGTAATATCCATTTGTCAAGATCTTCTTGAATTTTTTTCAATAGTGGTAAATAATTAAATTTATATAAATTCTTTACATCATTATCAAGTCTTATACCTAAATACTTTATACCATTTACCGGCCATCTAAATTGGGTTACTAATCGACATTGACTATAGTCTCCTTTAGTAAGAGGTAAAATTTCACTTTTATCCCAATTTATTTTGTAACCTGATACCTTCCCATATTCATCCAATCTAGAAGATAATTTATGTAACGAATGTTGTGGGTTTGTTAAATAGATCAAAACATCATCGGCAAAAAGATTAATTTTATATTCCTCCTGATTAACTCTAAAGCCCATAATATCTGGATCAATTCTAATTAGTTCTGCTAATGGCTCTGTCGCCAATACAAATAAAGCAGGTGATAGTGGACAACCTTGTCTAGTTGACCTTTTTAACTGGAATGGTGTTGAAATTTGAAAGTTTGTCACTACTTTAGCTTTAGGGTTAGAATTTAAAGTTTTAATCCAATTTATAAAAGATGTTTCTAACCCATATTTTTCTAGTACTTTAAATAAAAAATCCCATTCTAGTCTATCAAATGCTTTTTCTGCATCCAAAGCTACTACTATACTCTTCTCATCCCTTTTTTGTGCCAAATGAATTATACTGAGTAGCCGGGTTACATTATCTGCCAATTGTCTATTTTTAATAAATCCTGTTTGATCCATATGTATTAATTTTGGTAAATATTTAGATAATCTATTCGATAAAATTTTTGCTATTATTTTATAATCCGTATTCAATAAAGAAATAGGCCTGTATGATGCTGGTTTCATAGGATCTCTGTCTTTTTTTGGCAATACTATTACAATCGCTGTTGAAAAAGATTCTGGAAGTTTATGTATTTTTTCTGCTTGGCGTATTAGTTCCATAAAAAGAGGAAATAATAAATCTTTAAATTTTTTATAGAATTCAGGTGGAAAACCATCTTCTCATGGAGATTTATTACTTTGGAGTGATCCTAAAGCTGCTTCAACTTCTTTAACTTCTTTTAATGTAAAAGGCATATCTAATCCCTTCTGTTCTTCCAAATTCAATTTTGGAAGAGAAACTTGTGATAAAAACCTTTCTATCTCATTAACATCATTTTGGGATTCTGATTGATATAATTCAGAATAAAAATTTTTAAAGGTTTCATTTATTTCAAGAGGTTTATAAGATATTTTATTTGCCCTTGTTCTAATTGCATTTATTGTTTTGGAAGCTTGTTCTGTTTTCAACTGCCAAGCAAGAATTTTATGTGCTCTCTCACCTAACTCATAATACCTTTGTTTAGTTCTTATAATTGCTTTTTCCGTTCTACATGTCTGAAGCATATTATATTGTAACTTCTTATTGACAAGTTGTTTTCGTTTTTCTTCTGACATATATCTTTGAGATTCTTTTTCTATTTTTGTAATCTCTTTTTCCAATTGATCTAGTTCTGCCATATATTCTTTCTTAATTTTAGACGTATAACTTATTATCTGGCCCCTAAGATATGCTTTCATCGCATCCCATAATATAAATTTATCATCCACTGATTGAAAACTTGTATCCAAAAAAAATTGAATCTGTTTTTTCATAAAATCACAAAAATCTTGACGTTTTAATAATGTTGAATTAAATCTCCATCTATAAGCCACTTCTTCCTTATCAGCCATTATTATTGTCATTAATAAAGGAGAATGATCTGATAATATTCTTGCTTCATATTCCATATTTTTCACTGTGTTGAATATGCATTGATAATAGAAACAAATCTATCCTTGAAAAAGTTTTATGTCTATGGGAGTAGAACGAATAGTCTCTTTCTTTAGGATTGATTCTTCTCCATATATCAATCAGATTTAAATCCTTCATCAATGATAAAGTTAAATTTACTACCTTCGATTTTATAACAGCCTTGGTTGATCTATCTAAGACTGGGTCTAAGCAAAAATTAAAGTCTCCTCCAATTAATATTTTTTCATGCGCATCCGCCAAATTCAGAAAAGCTTCTTGTATGAATTTTGCATCATTTTCGTTTGGTGCATAAATATTCATAAAAGTCCATAGTTCAGAAAAAAGTTGACAATGTATAATCACATATCTCCCCGCAGAATCAGTTATTACATTTTGTATTCTAATTGGTAACGTTTTATTGATCAAAATTGCTACTCCCCTCGCTTTTGAATTAAATGAAGCCGCAACAACACCACCCACCCAATCTCTCTTTAGTTTCTGATGTTCTGTTTCCGTTAGGTGCGTTTCCTGTAAAAAAGCTAAATCTATCTTCATTTTTTTAATATGTGTTAGGATTCTTTTTCTTTTCACTGGTCCATTAAGCCCGTTAACATTAAAACTCAAAAAATTCAATAAATTAGTCATTATTCTTAAAGTTACTCCAATCTAAAACATTATTTATCTTCTCAACTCTCATAGTTCCTTGGGGAATCTCTTTAAACTTCACCATGTTGCTATGTGTCTCCCTCCCAACCTTCCAGGCAGAAAGAAAAAAGAAGATAGAAAAAAAACAAAAAAAGAAAAAACAAAATACCCCCCCCACTAATGTTGTGAATGAAGGGATACACAACACTACCCCCCTCCATTTTACATGTCGCCACGCTTGCACACATGACTAGCGTAGCAATCGATCAGTGCTTCTTCCAGCTCCGCCGCAACAAAAAAAAATTATATATATATAGACAAAATTAGTATTACTATTCCCAACTAATATTCCTCCAGTTTTAACCTTTCTTACCCCCCTCGTATAATTAATAATATATTTATACATTCATCCAGCTTCAAAAATCCAACAAGTCCATTCTTTAACCCAATCTTCATCTTCAATCTATCTTGCTCTCCTGGGTTTGTTCTTGTATCTGGTGAATATTCAGAGAATCTTGCACAAACTGCTCTGCTTCCTGGTAGTCATCAAAAAATCTTTTTTCTCTACCAGGCAAAAAAATCTTCAAGGTTGCAGGATAACGCAGTGTAAATTGATAACCATGATCCCATAGGGTTTTTTTCACTGGATTAAATTTCTTCCTTCTCTTCAAAAGTTCGTAATTTATATCAGGGTAGAAAAAAACTTTGTTCCCTTTAATTATCAATGGCCCTTTTCTATCTTTGGCAGCTCGAGCGGCTGCCTGTAGAATCCTTTCCTTGTCTTGAAATCTTAAGAATTTTATTAAAATCGATCGTGGATATTGGTCATCTTTTGGTTTTGGTCTTAAAGCTCTATGTGCCCGCTCAATTTCAATTGGTCGAACCTCCTCTTCCATTTGCAAAACATCCGGGATCCATCTTTGAAAAAATTCTATTGGTTTATCTCCCTCCGTACCTTCTTTAAGACCAACAATTTTAATATTATTACGTCTACTAAAATTTTCCAACATGTCCACTTTCTCCAAGGGTCGGTTTCTTTCCGAATTCCAGACAAGCAGATCATTTTCTGTTTTTTCCACTCTATCATTCATATGCCCCAATGCTCTTTCCATCTTCTGAAGCTTCTTATCCATTTTGTCCTGTCTTGCCATAACTTTATCATAGCACATCTTCGTATCTCTAAGCTCTTCTCTTACTTTTCTTAATTCAGCTGTTAATTGCAATATAGCCTCTCTCATGTCTCTATCATCTCCTTTACTTCCAATTGCTTCCAATTCTTCCTCCTCCTCTTCATCTGTGTTCTCTGCAGAATCCAATTCTGACTCTGAGTCATTTTCAATTGCAGTGGCTGTCGGTTCTTGTAGTTTGCGTTGTGTCGATTTGCGCATGCGCTCTTCTTTGCGCATGCGCATTTCCGGTGTCTTCTTCGAAGAAGCCGTTACCACCGCCATTGCTCCCTGTTCTGCCGAAGGAGATCCAACCTGAGTCCAAGGCTCCATCGTTGCAGTAGGCCCTTTTTTCTTCCCGTCTCGCGGCTGCTTCGCAACAGCAGACTTCTTTTGTTGCGGTTTAGGAGGCATATCGTAAAGTAGTCTTACAAAATTTATAAATAGTTTTCAGAAAATATTTACTAACTTTGTTTTGTTTAAACGGTACTTTACTGATTTGTTGCGGGAGAGCTGGATTTACACGTCTCAATCCCACGTCATCACGTGACGCCCCCCACCATATACAGCCTTGAGATTTATTTTCTTGTGGGCATACTCAATAGAATGGCCAGCTGGTGGCGTAGTGGCAGCAGGGCCAGACTTCGGAGTGAAGGCTCCCGAGTTCGAATCCAGCCAGCTCCCTTGCACACTTTCCACCTGTGCTGGGTTGAGCGTCGAGCTGGCAACTTGGCCTTGTAAAAAAAAAAAAAAATAAGAAAGCCTGCTAAAAAACAACGCCGTCACGACGGTGTCCCGATGACTCCACTCGAAATTGAGGGCTTTCTTCTTCTTCTTCTTCTTATACTCAATAGAATAATAACCATAAACAGAATCAATGAAAGAGCACTCAACTAGGGCGTTCAGCCCGAGTGCAGAAGACAACAAATTATGCAAATATAAAAGTGGGAAATAATAATAAATATTGAGAATATGAGATGAATAATCCTTGAGAATGAGTTCACAGGTTATGGGAACTTTTCAATGATTGGGCGAGTGAAATTGAGTGAAGTTCTCCCGTTTGATTCAGGAGCCTGATGGTTGAGGGGCAATAACTGTTCCTGAACCTGGTGGTGTGAATCCTGAGGCTCCTGTACCTTCTTCCTGATGGCAGCAACGAGAAGAAGTATGTCCTGGATGGTGGAGGTCCCTGATGATGGAGGCTGCTGTATTGTGACAGCATTTCATGTAGATGTGCTCAGTAGTTCAGAGGCTTTACTCATGATGGACTGGTCAGTATCCAGTACATTTTGTAGGATTTTCCATTCAAAGGCATTAGTGTTTCCATACCTGGCTGTGATGCAGCCAGTCAATATACTGTCCACTACACATCTATAGAAGTTTGTCAAAGCTTTAGATGTTATGCCGAAACTCCATAAGCTACCAAGGGAGTAGAGGCACTGCCGTGCTTTCTTCATAATTGTACTTGCGTCCTCTGAAATAATAACTCCTAGGAATTTAAAGTTGCTAACCCTATCCACCTCTGATCCTTTGAGGACTGGCTCATGAACCTCTGGTTTCCTTCTTGTGGTCTATCATCGGCCCCTTGATCTTGCTGACATTGAGTGAGACGTTGTTTTGACATCATTCAGCCAGATTTTCAATCTCCCTCCTATATGCTGATTCGTCACAACCTTTGATTAGGTCTACGACAGTGGTGTCATCAGCAAACTTGAATATGGTATTGGAGCTGTGCTTAGCCACTCAGTAATAAATGTAAAGTTCGTAGGGCAGGAGGCTAAGCATACATCCTTGTGGTGCACCTGTGCTGATGGAGGTCGTAGAGGGAAAGTTGTTGCCAATCTGAGCGGACTGGGGTCTGCAAGTGAGGAATTCCAGGATCCAATTGCACAAGGAAGTATTGAGGCCAAGGTCTTGGAGCTCATTGATTAGTTTTGAGGGGAATGACAATTTCTTGGCTGTTTTCTAATTTATTAATCTGGCAGGTTTATCCAACAGTATAATCACCTTTTTTCTTACAAAGAGCAGCAATAAATTATCTGTAATCGCTTTAATTAAACTGTCAAAGCAATATCTTGCCCTGCCTGTTTCTTTGCCTTCTAAAGATGTGTTGCTATAGGTTGCTTCCTGCACATGTCGTATCAGTCCTCCTGTTCTTGTTTTGAAATGGGCACTGAATATTGAATGTTGGCTCAGTTCTGAAGGTGTCAGGATTGAGTTTTCCATGAGCCTATTTATACATGTCTAGATCATGCAGGAGAAGTCAGTAGGGAGCAAGCATAGTGGCTGAGATCTCTCATTCATCACAATTGTAGTAGCAATCTTAGGTTAACTATCAGCATAACTTGAACATGCTGTCCTTGCTTGTAATGCTTTACATGTTGAGGGTATATTTTTGAACAAATGGGAACAAGACTTGATCTGAATGGTATAGGGATCTTTAATGAATTTGCAAGTTAACTTCCCTGGGCATCAGTTTTCAAACATAAGAGTCGTGGTAAAGTTAGGAGAAGCACAGTTAGAAAAGCAAGGCATTTCTCTTTGTTAAAATGGAGAATTCCTACCCCCCCCCCCCGCACCCCACAAAACAAGATAAAATACACAGTGGAGAATATATTCTTTTAAAAGCCTTTGATCCCAAAGTTAGATACTGATTTGGATTTTGGAAGGTTTGCTTGTGTTTCAGTTGCCCTACGGTACTGTTTGCCAGTGAAAACTTCAGTCCGATAGCCTTGAGTAAATTGAAGCAGTGCATAGTATTAATACTGTGTAACAGTGTATTTTTTGGCTTTTAAACCATTGAACCATTACTAAATCCTAAAATTATCTTGAATGATTCCAAACATGTATTCTATACAGCTAGTGTCTAGCTTTCTTCTGATCTCTTGCTCAATTTTAATGTATTTACAGAATTTTTATTACAAAATGCATTTAATGACAAGCTTGCAACATGTTTTATTTTTCTATATTGTATTTGAAGCTTAATCTTAAATGGTGCTTGTTTCTTAAGTATTCCTTATTTGCTTTACATTCCAGGGTCGGTGGCTGGTGATGGAATGTGGCCAGCCCACTCTCCCCCTCCCAACCAAGAGAACTGGGTGAGTTTCACTGATACACCCCCGAGCAGCACACTTCCAACAATGCATCCTGCTTCTGTTCAGGTAAGCATGGACAGTAGAGCATCCGGAAGTTGTTTGCTGTAATCATGGATTTTTAATTTAATTTTGCTTGGTATTCATAACATTACACAACATAGAAATGTACTTTAAGTATAGACAGTAACCACCCCCTACAATGCAACTGTTTGGAAATTCGACCTTTCGGAATTGCAAAACTTGGAGATAGGTGGAATGAAGTTCAGTCAGATTTTATTTGAGGGATAAGGGCAGTAATTAATCATTGCAATTTATTTACAACTTTCTTTTCCAAAACTGCACTTCCCTGGAAAAAGACTGCGACCATCTACCTTATCTTTGCCACTCAGTCTCCTTCACTCCAGGGAAAACAGTCCCAGCCAATCCAGTCCGTTCTCATAACAGAAGGCCGCCGGTCCAGACGATAATCTTGTGAATCTTTCTGACACCCCATCCAGCTTTTTCACTTTCTCCCTGGAGCAGGAGTAGGCAACCTTAAGCACAAATGATTTTCTAGCATGTGTTATTCACAATTTGAGGCAAAACATAACTAGATGTATTTAAATGGATAATTCCCATATTTCAAGTTTTTTATGGCGTCTGTCTGGCCCACCGTCTGCTCATTAATACGCAATCCGGCCCACAGAGGCAAAAAGGTTGCCGACCCCTGCCCTAGAGTGTGGTAACCAAAACTACTTATAATGTTCCAAGTGCAACTTCACGGTGGCATCACCTGAGCATAGAGGTTAGCATGATGCTGTCTCTTGCAGCTCAGGGTGCTGGAGTTCAGAGTTCAATTCTGATGTCACCTCTAAGGAATCTTTACATCCTCCCCATGGAGTGCATGGTTTTTCTCCAGGTGCTCCAGTTTCCACTCACAGTGCAAAGACCTACCCGATAGTAGGTTAATTACTCATTGTAAATTGTCCTTTGATTAGGCTAGGGTTAAATTGGGGGTTGTTGGGCAGCACAGATCAAAGGGCTAGAGGGGTCTGTCTATTCCATGCTGTAGCTCAATAAATAAATAACCAACAATTTGTATAACTATAATCTGAAGTCGCAATTACTGTACTTCAATTTTATTGCATAAGAAAAGTGGAGGGTAGATTGAAATATTGAGCTCTTGAAATGGTGTGTAGGGTCGGGGGAATACAAGAATTTAGTGATAGCAGTTGTGGAAACAGCCATGTCGTCTTTGTTACATGGACATGGATGGATAGGAATGTAACATGTTATCAGGTTAAAATAAAATATACAGAAGTATTTTGTTAGTCTGATTAATGGCCACTGTTATGGGTTTGACAGGCTTTTTAAAAAAAAAATGTACAGACTATTATATTAATGTGATTTGAACTTTGCTTTTATTTTTCTTAGTTTATCTACCTTGGGGCATAGATCGAGTGGATAGCTAAAGACTTTCACACGGTGGAAATGGCTAATACAAGGGAGCATAGTTTTAATGTGTTTGGAGGAATGTATAAGGGGGAATGTCAACCTTAAGTTCTTTACACAGAGGTGAGTGCGTGAAGTGCCCTGCCAGGGGCGGTGGTAGAGGCAGACACATTAGGAGTATTTAAGAGACCCTTAGATAGGCACAGGAATGATAGAAAAATAGAGGACTATGTAGGAGGATTGTGTTAAAGTGATTTTACAGTAGTTTAAAAGGTTGGCACAACTTTGTGAACTGAAGGGCCTGTATTTTGCTAGACTATTCTATGTTCTATCTGCACTACAGCAAAAATCAAAGTAGAGTTTATGGGTTAATACTGCAGAATTTGTTCTGCTATTATGCCATTATATTTCTTCCCAAAAAAGAGAAGTTGACTATACAGCCCGTTACTTAAATAAATTTGGATTACCCCTTGTAATACAAGCATTGCCACAGTAGTCTTTTGGGTAAAGGTCCTGGACTTCTATCTTTGTGATAGGAATGCAGCTGTATGTCAGAAATTTAGGCTGTGATCACAGTTTGAAGTGAAAAGCTGATTTTTGCCTTGCCAAGTGAGTTGAATAACATTCTCATCCTGGTTAAGCCAATCTGGTAGCTTAGCAAATTACTAGGATGGATTTGTAGCGGTATGAAGTAGTTCACCTTGGGTTTGTTCTGCAGGAACACACAACTGTAAGGACTGTAGCATCCGCTACAAATGCCATGGAAATCCGCAGGCAGTCCAGCGGCTATGATGATCCTTGGAAGATTACCGATGAGCAGAGACAGTATTACATCAACCAGTTTAAAAATATTCAACCAGACTTGAATGGCTTTATTCCAGGTATGATTTGAAAACCAAAATGCTGTCTCATGTTCTATGTGTGAAACCTTTTAGAGAACTAATGGATGGACGCTGCATAAAAGAAACTGATCATTAAATCAAGTTTTTTTTTCCCAAAAGTAGAAAGCTGTCCACTTTTTTGTTTGTCCTCCTCTTTCTCACAAGTAAAAGTAGTTTGTAACCCTCAACTCTTCTGTTTCCTCCAAAGAGAGTAGTTTACACTCTATATGACAGCAGAAATGTATTTAAAAAGCAATCATAAAGATGTATATAATTTTTACAACCTGCATTCTCTCAGAATATCTTAATCTTGTGTGGCAGGTTGCTTCTATTATGTTATGTCCAATCCACTGGTGTCACTGACAGTAAGTGCAGTTATTCTGGTCCAACATTTTTAACTCAACATTTTTAAAGCGATTAATACCTCCATGCTTTAAAGATATTTACTATTGTTTGGCTATAAAAGTTTGACTTGGAATTCCGTTCGTTAAAGTGGGAGCCATATTTCAAGTACATGCATGTGCACATTCAAGATTGAGCAGCGCTTTTGTGTGGAGTTAAAATCAGGACATTGGGTGGTCAAAGAAAAGCACTTAATGATAAAAGAAGAGGTGGAAATGGAGGAATATGTCATTTATCCATTATAATTTTCCCCATATCTATTTTACTACTTTTTCCACTTCACTGCAGTTTGTGTTGTATAGCTTAAGAGCATAAACATTATGCCACAGTACATACCCCTCAACCAGCATGTTGTGCTGATCTTTTAACCTACTCTAAGATCAATCTAACCCTTCTCTCCTACGTAGCCCTCCATTTTTCTGTCATCCATGTGCCTATGTAAGAATTTCTTGAACGTCCCTAATGTATCTACTCTACCACCATCCCTGGCAGGGTGTTCTATGCACCTACCACTCTCTGTTTTAAAAAAAAACACACACCCAAAAGTACCTCTGACAAACTCCTACCCTGCCATGCCTTCCTCTAATCACCTTAAATTTATAACCCTCTTGTTGGCCCTGGGGAAAATGTCTCTGGCTATCCACTGAACCTATACCTCTTATCATCTCGTACATTGCTATCAAGGTGGATATTTATTAACCTTAACGATAAAGGGTACTGGTGCTATCAAAAATACTCTTCCCAACTTGTTTTCTTACAGGATCTGCAGCTAAAGAATTCTTCACAAAGTCCAAATTACCGATTCTTGAGCTTTCCCACATTTGGTAAGTTATTACATTTTCAAGTATTTCCTTATTGAATGGCTTGGTGAGAGGTACATATTCATAATATATTGTCATTATACCAAATGCTTTCTGAAAGTACAGGATCATTGATAGTTATTTCCTACTGAAAACTAAGAACTTTCAAGGAAAAAAACTAAATTACTGGAAAATTCACTAGGCAGTCAGATGTATATACAGTGCCAATAAAAGGTAATCTCCCCCTGCTTGATCCACCCCCAGAAGTTTTTATGTTTTATTGTTTTACAACATTGAATCACAGTGGATTTAATTTGGCTTTTATTGACACTGATCAACAGAAAAAGACTTTCATGTCAGTGAAAACAGATCTCTACAAAGTGATCTAAATTAATTACAAATATAAATTTTTAAAAATGATTGCATAACTAATCACCCCTTTCAAGTCAGTATTTAGTAGATGCACCTTTGGCAGCAATTATGGACAGGTCTCTATCAGCTTTGCACATCTGGACACTGCAATATTACCCCATTCTTCTTTACAAAACTGTTCAAGTTCTGTCAGATTGCATGGGGATCACGAGTGAACAACCCTTTCAAGTCCAGCCACGAATTGTCAATTGGATTGAGGTCTGGACTCTGACTTGGCCATTCCAGGATATTAACTTTGTTTTTAAGCCTTTCCTTTGTAGCTTTGCTGTTATTCTTGGAGTTATTGTCTTGCTGGAAAACAAATCTTCTCCCAAGTCACAGTCCTCTTGCAGACTGCATCAGGTTTTCCTCCAGGATATCCCTGTATTTTGCTGCATTCATTTTACCCTCTACCTTCAGAAGCCTTCCAGGGCCTGCTGCAGTGAAACATCCCCACAGCATAATGCAGTCACCACCATGCTTCGCAGTAGGGATGGTGTGTTATTGATATGTGCAGTGTTTGGCTTGCACCAAACATAGCATTTAGTCTGATGGCCAAAAAGCTCAATTTTGATTCCATCAGACCATGGAACCTTCTTCCAGCTGACTTCAGTCTCCCTCATGCCTTATGGTAAACTCTAGCTGAAGTTTCATGTGAGTTTTTTTTTCAACAGTAGCTTTCTCTTTGCCACTCTCCTGTAAAGCTGCAACTGGTGAAGCACCTGGGCAACAGTTGTTGTAAGCACAGTTTCTCCCAACTCAGCCACTGAAGCTTGTAACTCCTTCAGAGTTGTCATAGGTCTCTTGGTGGCCTCCCTCACTAGTCCCCTTCTTGTACATCACTCAGTTTTTGAGGATGGCCTGCTCTAGGCAGATTTACAGCTGTGCCATATTCTTTCCATTTCTTGTTGATTGACTTAACTGTGCTGCAAGGGATATTCAGTGACTTGGAAATTTTCTTGTACCCATCTCTTGACTTGTGCTTTTCAATAACCTTTTTGCGGAATTGCTTGGGGTATTTTTTTTTGTCTTCATGGTGTAGTTTTGCCAGGCTACTGACTCACCAGCGTTGGACCTGCTTGAAACAGGTGTATTTTTACTACGATCAATTGAACACCTTGACTGCACACAGGTATCCAAAAACAGATTTCCATTTAACTAATTATGTGACTCCTAAAACCAGTTTGCTGCACCAGTGATTATTTGGTGTGTCGTATTAAAGGGGTAAATACTAAAGCAATCAATTATTTTGTGTTTTATGTTTGTGAATCATTTAGATCACTTTGTAGAGATTAATTTGACACGAAAGTTTTTTTCTGTTGATCAGCATTAAAAAAGCCAAATTAAATCCACTGTGATGCAAAATAATAAAACATTACAACTTCTTGGGGGGGGGGGGTGAATACTTTGAATACATTTTATAGGCACTGTTAGTGATTATATAAAATTACAAGCAAGGTTAGGAAAATTAAACTACAGGGAAAGTTAGAAGATCACCTTCACAGAGCAGCACATGGGATAGTTATTGTATTATCTTGATAGCAGTAATACAGTCTTGTTTAGTCTGTAACCTTGCTGTTCACAATTCTCATTGTGCAGTTGAATATTTACAACATTAATGACCTAAACCAAGCTGAGAGCTGATAAATATGGAGGCAGTGTGTTAAAAGTAAATGATAGCCGTTTACTTCCCCTCCATGCAAAGTCTTTAGCTTATTTTTAATAAGATTAGCTTGCTTTGTTACATGTACATCGGAACATGGGGAAATGCATCATTTGTGTCTACGATCAACAATATCCGAGGATATACTGGGGGCAGCCTGCAAGTGTCCTCATTCTTCCGGTGCCAGTGTAGCATGCCCACAGCTCTCTAACCCTAACCAGTATATCTATAGAATGTGGGAGGAAACTGGAGCATCCAGAGGAAATCCACACAGTCACAGGGAGAACGTACAAGATCCTTACCAACAGTGGCAGGAATTGAACCCATATCAGTGGTCACTGGCACTGTGAAGTGCTACACTAACCACTGCCCTTAATGTCTCAAAAGAAATTTTAGACGAGGGTTATCAAGTTTTTGACTGACTTCTGTTCATCTTCCCACTATACTTCTAAATTCCTAGTTTAACATTTTAAGCCATTCATAATTGACCTCTGACATGTCAACTTATTTCTACCGTGAAACTGATTTATAAATTGTTATTTAATTTTGCATCTTCCTGAGGCAATATTCGTCTGTGACAGCCTTATTTTTTCAAAAAAAGGCTTCTATCAAAGGTACTCTGTGTCTTTTCTGTTCCATTGATGAGCTGTGGTTTTCTATGACCTTGGCACAGGCCCCATTTACTTGCCATAATTATTTGGAAGAGAAATATTGCATTTAGCAAATATGCTGTAAGTAATCTACTAGGATGAGGAAGTGTGTTCAGCCTATTAATTAGTAGCTATTGAAAGAGACTGACTGACTGAGGATGGAATGATTACATTGAAGTGTATTTGAACAAATTGGGCATGTTTTTACTGAAAGGAAGGTTGAGATGACATGATTGTTGCTTTTAGTGATTCTTAATGGATTACCTAATAGAGACTGACAACCTAATTTTATTCTTCAGGACAAGAAGGTTTGGGTTTTGACGAAATTCTAAACTAAACTGTGGAAACAAACTGCTGTCAATATATGGAATAAAATTAATTTAAATCATGCAGATTTTAGTATTTTGAGATGAAGACACTTGGACTAAAGCATATTGTCCATGACAAGGTGGAAGTCACACCCTGGGGAAGCATAGGTAGTTCAATACTTATGCTGTGTTATTTCCTAGACTGTGGGAGATTGAGGGGAGATTTGATAGACGGTTATTGAAAGGATAAATGCAAATGGACTTTTTCCACTGAGGTTGGGTAAAACTAAAGGTAGCGATCATCTAATAAGGGTGAAAGGTGAAATGAATGGAAACTTCTTCACTTAGGTGGTGAGTGAGTGGAACAAGCTGCCAGCAGAAGTGGTAGATGTGAGGTCGATTTCAACACTTAAGAGAAATTTGGATAGGTTCATGGATGGAAGTGGTATGGAGGGCTGTGGGACCATGCAGAATTATAGTTTGGCATAGACTAGATCGGCCAAATAGCCTATTTCTGTGTTGTAGTGTTCTATGGCTATAGGCTTTTTGATTCTTAAACATCAAGATGGTATTATTGAGTGACTTTTTATAAATAGAACATAGAATAGTACGGCACAGTACAGGCCCTTCGGCCCACAATGTTGTGCTGACCCTCAAACCCTGCCTCCCATATATCACCCCACCCTAAATTCCTCCATATACCTGTCTAGTAGTCTCTTAAACTTCACCATTGTATCTGCCTCCACCACTGACTCAGGCAGTGCATTCCACGCACCAACCACTCTCTGAGTAAAAAACCTTCCTCTAATATCCCCCTTGAACTTCCCACCCCTTACCTTAAAGCCATGTCCTCTTGTATTGAGCAGTGGTGCCCTGGGGAAGAGGCGCTGACTATCCACTCTATCTATTCCTCTTATTATCTTGTATACCTCTATCTGTCTCCTCTCATCCTCCTTCTCTCCAAAGAGTAAAGCCCTAGCTCCCTTAATCTCTGATCATAATGCATACTCTCTAAACCAGGCAGCATCCTGGTAAATCTCCTCTGTACCCTTTCCAATGCTTCCACATCCTTCCTATAGTGAGGTGACCAGAACTGGACACAGTACTCCAAGTGTGGCCTAACCAGAGTTTTATAGAGCTGCATCATTACATCGCGACTCTTAAACTCTATCCCTCGACCTATGAAAGCTAACACCCCATAAGCTTTCTTAACTACCCTATTCACCTGTGAGGCAACTTTCAGGAATCTGTGGACATGTACCCCGAGATCCCTCTGCTCCTCCACACTACCAAGTATCCTGCCATTTACTTTGTACTCTGCCTTGGAGTTTGTCCTTCCAAAGTGTACCACCTCACACTTCTCCGGGTTGAACTCCATCTGCCACTTCTCAGCCCACTCCTGCATCCTATCAATGTCTCTCTGCAATCTTTGACAATCCTCTACACTATCTACAACACCACCAACCTTTGTGTCATCTGCAAACTTGCCAACCCACCCTTCTACCCCCACATCCAGGTCATTAATAAAAATCACTAAAAGTAGAGTTCCCAGAACAGATCCTTGTGGGACACCACTAGTCACAATCCTCCAATCTGAACGTACTCCCTTGACTGTCTGCCTTCTGCAGGCAAGCCAATTCTGAATCCACCTGGCCAAACTTCCCTGGATCCCATGCCTTCTAACTTTCTGAATAAGCCTACCGTGTAGAACCTTGTCAAATGCCTTGATTGATAAAAGGGAAACAAAATGTTGCAGCTCATGCTAATGAATTTGAGTTTGTGACTTAAAATATGTAAACTTGATCAGTTTCTGGAAGAAATTTCTGCAGTTCAAAAATTATGTCTAACGTTTTTACACATAACTGGTGTGAATGGTAAACGTTAGTGGCGCAGTGGAGGGTAATTTTGAGAAGTTGGCTGTTCCATGGGCATGAAATTCTTCATAATGAACACAGTTTTTAATACATACTTGAAAACCGTTGAATTTGTCAGTGTTTGTTTTGTGATTCAGGGAGCTATCAGACTTTGACAAAGACGGCGCATTGACATTGGATGAGTTTTGTGCAGCTTTCCATCTTGTAGTGGCCAGAAAAAACGGATATGATTTGCCAGAAAAATTACCTGAAAGTTTGATGCCAAAGTTGATTGACCTTGATGATTCAGGAGGTAAGCAGCATTTTAATAAGAAAATTAGATTCTGGGTACAGAAATTTTGGGTTTCAATAAGATTTTCTAACTGTTATAACCTAATTAATCAAAAAATATCTGCACAGCATGATATAGCATTTCAAGTGCAAGACGTTTAACCTGTTTTTGTCATTGGAGTCATGTAATGCTTTGCCTCTCTTTGGTTGGTTCAGGTGAAGTTGTTCACCAATTCCTCCTTAACTCAGAACTATTGTCAGTGTATGAAGTGGACTCGTAGTTGTTTGCCGCTGTTTAGTTCTAGGTGAAATGGCTCACATTTTCTTCTTGGCAAAGAACTATGATTTTTTTTTCTCCTAGCTTGGGTTTGGTCTTGTTAAGTGAATTTTTGCCTGGTTATTTCAAATATAGCTTTTGTTTTTGACACTTGGTCAAACCTTCTGTTAAAGTCTTGCTTTTGCCTGCATCTCCCTTTTGAAATTTTAAGTGCACTTGGGGCACCCAGGGTCAAGAAATTTGTTGAAAATGAGCTTCGTTGTTCATTAGTAGAAATCCTGCAAGGATTCATTTTAAGAAGAGACAAGATTTGCACATAGTAGAATCTGGAGGAAAAAATAAACTGCTGGAAGAATTCATGGAAACATAGAGCACTACAGCACAGAAACAGGCCCTTCGGCCCGTTTCATCTGCAGATCTAGCACCATCCCTGGGTGAAAAGGAATGAGTAATTACATCAAGAGTAATGAAGGTGTATTTTTCGCAAATTTGTTAAGATGAGTGTGGTTCATTTTCTATGTTCTAGAGTTGTCTCCTTACAGGAATAAGGAGCAAATAAGTTTTATTTCTTCCAATGTGCATAGCTTAACTGCCTGGACGGTAATGGTATATTTAATCATTTGCCCAGGCTAGGGGAGCCTAAAACTAGAGGACATAGATCTGAGGTGAGCAGGGAAAGATTTAAACAGGAGCTGAGGGGCAAGTTTTTCCACAGAAGTGTCATGAAAATGATCCCAGTAATAAAAGGGTTAACATATGACCATTCAATAGTTCTGGGCCTGCCCTTGCTGGACAGTTGGGGGACGGGGGGTCTCATTGAAATCGATCAAATGTTGAAAGGCCTAGTTGAGAATGGACATGGAAAGGATGTTTCCTTTAGTGGTGGAGTCTCAGACCAGAGGGCATAGACTCAGTATTTATTTATTTATATACAATAATGTCACTTTAGAACAGAGATGAGGAATTTTTTTTAGCCTGAGGGTGGAGAATCTAGAATTCATTGCTCTAGACAGCTGTGAGGGCCAAGTCATTAGGTATATTTCACAATCAGGTTTAATATCACTCAACATGTCGTGAAGTGTGTTGTTTTGTGGCAGCAGTACATTGCAATACGTAATAAAAACCTATAAATTACAATAAGTGTACATAAAGTAGTGCAAAAAAAGGGAGTGTTTGTGGGTTCATTGTGCATTCAGAAATCTGATGGTGAGGGGAATGGTTCTGCAGAAGATATGTTGGTAGTTGTTCAGAAACTTCTTCAAGCTGGCCTGGTTGAAACCTCTCACAATGATAGGGAATGCATCAGGGTGCACAGTTTTGTGCCTACTGATCACATTGCTCAGTTCTTACAGTGCCGGCGTGATATTGGCCTGGGGTGAAATGTACACTGCTACCAGGATGATGGAGGAGAACTCCCTCAACAGATAAAGTGGATGATATTTGACTGCTAGATATTCTAGGTTGGGTGAGCAGGATTGAGACAGAACACCAAGTTTATGCACCATGATGAATTAATCACAAAGCATACTTCATCTTCTCTGCCTTTAAAAGACTGAGATATCCTGTCTTTGCAGAGAATGGTTAAGACATTGTGCTGCAGTGCTGGGTTTGAAATAGCAGGAAATAGCCATGTTTCTGTGAAACAAAGTACACAGCAGTCCCTTATGTTCCCCATCATGGCAAAGGTTGAAAGGTTCTTGATTAAGGGTGTCAAAAGTAATGGGGAGAAGGCAGGAGAATGGGGCTGAGAGAGATACAAAGCTGCCATGATGGAATGGCAGATGGGCTAAATGGCTTAATTCTGCTCCTGTCTTAATGGTTTTAAAGGAGTTTAGACAAGGATATGGATAGGAAAGGTTTAGTTGGCATATGGGTAAAGCTCAGGCAAATGGGACTAACTCAGGTAGGCAACTTGGTTGGCATGGATTAGTTTGGCAAAACGGCCTGTTTCCTCGCTGTCTAGATTATGACTTTGCTGTTACGGCTCAGTTTACCCCAAAATCTGTTATAAATAGAGCCTAAAATGATATTAAAGTACCAGGGAATTTGACAATCTCTTTCAGAATGCCTGGAAGCAGAAGTTCATGGTTCATTTCACTCACAGAAATGCCACCACATACCTGCCAGGAATGGAGATCCTAACTTTTATGATGATCTTTGAATCCTGTATATTGTTCAGATATTTTTGCAATGTTAATGGAATGTCGTAGAGAACTCATAGATTCTAGAAACTTCTAGCTGTTGGGTTGATTCCAAGACTTCCAAGTGCAGCTTCCTAAACTTGTTGGTGCTTTTATGGAGAGTAGTGTTTACTAGTATCTGGTAGCTTGTTTAAGGATTTGTGCTGTAAATCTTGTAATAACTTGCCTTCTATTTTAGAAGTTGCTGACCAGGTTTCTGAAACTGGCTTCTCATCCTCGCCTCCGGAAGTCCCCCCTAGTAAATCACCGTCCATGCCCTCACTAAACCAGACGTGGCCAGAGCTGACCCAGGGCAGTGAGGTTAGCAATTGGTTTCTACTGTATAATATAAATAAAATAAAATGTGCCTTCTCTGTATTGCAGATTACGTGCTGTTTCTTGAAGTAAAGCACCTTGTTTAATCTCATACACACGAGATTCTGCAGATGCTAAAAGATCTTGAGTGACACACAGGAAATGCTAGAGGAACTCAGCAGGTCAGGCAGCATCTATTGAAGGGAATAAACATTTGGTGTTTTGGGCCGAGACCCTTCTGTTGACTATTCCCCTCTATAGCTGCTGCCTGGCTTGCTGAGTTCCTGCAGCATTTTGTGTGTGTTGTTTAATCAAATAATTGTTTGCTATCTAATCATTACCACTGGCAATGTGGTGTAAAATAGATTTTTTTTCTGCTCTAATTAAGTCTTTCACTCTTGTTTACTCTTCCTGTCAAGGCAATGCCTTTCTCTTTCAAGGTGGGCCTTATGATCATTCTTGTGCAAGCTTAGATAAGAGGACTGTTTGGCTGTTTCAGAATTTGGCCTAATTTTAGCATGAGCTAGTAGAACTGAAATGGGGGAAAATATGAGAATTATCTATTTTTTCAAAACCAGAGAGTAAAGAGGCTGATTGCAGTGCCCAGCAAAGCTCAACTCATATTTTCTTTATTTAAAAAAAAAGCTAAGATAAACTGCGATTGACTAACATGGTATATAAAAAAAAAGAGAATGGATCTGGAGGAAGACAAAATAATATTGCAGAAACTGGAATCTGAAAACTAAATGGAAGAACTCAAAATAGTCAGCCAGCATCATGTTTGAGCACAAGAGATCCTGCAAATGCTGGAAATCCAGAGTAACTCTCACAAGATGCTGAAGGAACTCGGCAGGTCAGGCAGCGTCTTTGGGGATGTTTTGGACTTGCTTAGTTCCTTCAGCGTTTTGTGTGTGTTGTTAGTTCATGTTTGAAGTAGTAGACCCCTATTCAGAACTAAGAGAGAAAGCAACTTGGTTTAAGCAGCAATGAAGGTGCGAGAGCAGTAGATGGGACCTTTAGTAAGGTGAAATGATATGGTAATCAGATGGGCAGTTGAACTCCTCTGGCTCACTGTGTGATGTATTGCTAATATTGTGAAATCTGCATGAAGCCTCACCTGGCAGAATCGATATATGGTTTAGGGGTGATATGGAGAGGAATGGCAAATACAAATGGCCAGTCCTGGTACAAACAGAAAACAGAAGCAAGTTAGCTAAAGTAGCAAAATTCGAGTTGAGAGCTGTGCGGGTTGCAGCAGGCGTAGGAGGGAGATGAAAAGGTCCTCAAGCTTGTGTTGGGCTTCACTGTAATAGTGCAGGAAGTTGCAGACGCAGCTCAGTGCAGTTGTGAATTAAAATGGCAGGGGTGGTCAGAGTGCAATGGTCAACTAAAATGGCATGCAACTGGAAACCAGTGGTGGGGGGGGTGGTCACAAAGGAATTGTGAATTAAAATGGCAGGAAGCTGGTGGGGGGGGGGATCACAGTGGAATTGAGAATTAAGATGGTAGGCAACCAGAAATGTGGGGGTGGATGGGGTTTATAGTAGAATTGAGAATGAAAATGGCAGACAACCAGACACCGGGTGGGGGGGGGTGGTCACTGTGGAATTGTGAACTAAAATGGCAGGCAGCAGTAAAGATGGGGTCACTCCAGTAGGCCCACACTCTAGCAGATGTTCTGTAAGTGATTACAAGTTCCTCTGGTTGAGAAGGTTGTGGATGAGCTGAGCAGGGAGACAGGAAGTGTGGTCCTTGTGAAATGCAGAAAGGAAATATGTGACTGGTTGTGCTGGTGAGGATTATGAACAATAATAAGGCGAATGCAAAGGCCGGTTGTGTGGAAGGATTCCCATGTTCTCCAAGACAGTGATGTTTATGGGCTTGGAAGATGTTGTCACATGCCTGCTTTGTCCTGAATGATGTGGTGTTTGAGAATTCTTGGAGCTGCATTCATCAATATTCCATCATACTCCTGAATATAATCTTCAGCTTACTTTCCAGAAGTCTTTTTAGCCAGTTTACTTTGTCCAATTTGACAATCAAAGCTCATAATTATTTTATTACAGTTGGTATAGTCTCTGCTTACTACTTGAATAATACTCTTACTGTTGCACAATGATAGTGTTCTACGAGCTTTTAACATTTTTTAAAAATTTGAGGTTAAATGTAATTTTGTTCTTACAAACTCAAAATTCCCCAGTAACTGTCATTGTGTTATCCCTAAGCCCTTTCCTTTCTGTTTTGTCTGTACTTGTGAAGAGCCAAAGACATTGGAGTCATTATTCTCACCTTTTGATTTTCCATTTGTTTTTTGCGCTATTTTACCTTTCTAACCATTGGCGAGAAGTTTTTGTTTGGTGGATTGTAGGTGGTTTTGGAAGTCTGGATGTTGGTACGACTGAAACAGTGAGGGGCAAGGAGGTGACAGTAGTGGCGGGGGGGAGGAATGGTGGCAGAAATTTCAGTTAGGCATCAGGGGCTTTGAGAGTGCTGTGGGAGAGCTAACAGGTAGATATTTTAGTTGAACAGTTCCATTTAATATCAGAGAATGTATACAATATACAACCTGAAATTTTCTTTTGCAGACATCCACGAAAACAGAAGAATGACCCAAAGAGTGAGTGACAGTAAAAAATGTTAGAAACCTAAAGCACTTCCCCCAACCCCCACCCACTCCAATCCCCTCCCATGCACAAGCAGCAGCAAAGCAACAACCCTCCACCACTCACTTCACCAAAAAAAAAAGGTATCAGCATCCATAGAAACCATAGAAACTACAGCACAGAAACAGGCCTTTTGGCCCTTCTTGGCTGTGCCGAACCATTTTCTGCCTAGTCCCACTGACCTGCACACGGACCATACCCCTTCATACACCTCCCATCCATGTATCTGTCCAATTTATTCTTAAATGTTACAAAAGAACCCGCATCCTCCAGTCACCAAATAAAACAGTAGCAAAGCCCCCAAGAAAGACCATGATCTACAGCACAACAAAAACTAATCATTTACCGGACAATTCGGCATACCACTGTCTGTCCATCACCCCACACCCCTCCCAGTTGGTGAACCCTGTGACCAGGTCCCATCTCCACTAAGAACCAAAGTTTGAGTGTAGCTCTGGATAAGGGCCTCCAATAAGGGACCCCCATCCACTTTGAAAAGCAAAAAGAAACACTAAAGGTAGAAATTAAGCTGTTTCCGCAGATGAGCTTGAAAAAAGTTGTTGTCCAATGCTATTGTGTTTCCACCCCAATAATTTTAGGGTCAGAAGTTACGAAATATTAAATTTACCTGCATCTACTCTGGTGAGAATCATTTGTAATGACGAAAACCACAAAGCTGACAGTTTTTAAATATATTGTGTTAAGGAAAGAATAAAGTATGCAAAATTAAGTTACAAACCTCATTTCCAGAAAAGTTGGGATATTTTCCAAAATGCAATAAAAACAAAAATCTGTGATGCGTTAATTCACGTGAACCTTTATCTAACTGACAAAAGTACAAAGAAAAGATTTTCAATAGTTTTACTAACCAACTTAATTGTATTTTGTAAACATACACAAATTTAGAACTTGATGGCTGCAACACACTCAACAAAAGTTGGGACAGAGGCATGTTTACCATTGTGTTACATCACCTTTCCTGTTAATAACACTTTTTAATCGTTTTGGAACTGAGGATACTAATTGTAGTAGATTTGCAATTGGAAATTTTGTCCAGTCTTGCTTGATATAAGACTTCAGCTGCTCAACAGTCTGTGGTCTCAGTTGTCTGATTCTCCTCTTCATGATGTGCCATACGTTTTCAATAGGAGATAGATCTGGACTGGCAGCAGGCCAGTCAAGCACACGTGCTCTGTGTCTACAAAGCCACGTTGTTGTAGCCCATGCAGAATGTGGTCTGGCATTGTCCTGCTGAAATAAGCATGGACATCCCGGGAAGAGATGTCGCCTTGATGGCAACATATGTCTCTCTAAAATCCTAATATACGCCTCAGAGTCAATGATACCTTCACATACATGCAACTCACCCATGCCATGGGCACTGATGCACCCCCATACCATCACAGATGCTGGCTTTTGCACCTTTCGCTGATAACAATCTGGATGGTCGTTTTCATCTTTGGCACGGAGAACTGGACGCCTGTTTTTTCTGAAAACTAGCTGAAATGTGGACCCATCTGACCACAGCACACGGTTCCACAGTCTTTCGGTCCATCTGAGATGAGCTTGGGCCCAGAGAACTCGCGGGCGTTTCTGTATAGAGTTGACGTATGGCTTCCTCCTTGCATAATACAGTTTCAAATTGCATTTCTGGATGCAGCGACGGACTGTGTTGAGTGACAATGGTTTTCCGAAGTACTCCCGAGCCCAGGTGGCTATACTTGTCACAGTAGCATGACGGTTTCTTAGGCAGTGCCGCCTGAGGGCTCGAAGATCACGCGCATTCAGCAGTGGTTTCCGACCTTGCCCTTTACGCACTGAGATGTATCTGAATTCTCTGAATCTTTTCACAATATTATGTACTGTAGATGTTGAAAGGCCTAAATTCTCTGCAATCTTGCGTTGAGAAATGTTCCTTTTGAACTGACTAACAATTCTCTCATGAATTTTGGCACAAAGGGGTGAGCCACGACCCATCCTTGCTTGCAAAGACTGAGCCTTTGATGGACACTACTTTTATACCCAGTCATGATACCTCACCTGCTACCAATTAGCCTGCTTAATGTGGAGTCTTCCAAACCGGTGTTACTTGAATATTCTGTGCACTTCTCAATCTTATTTTAACTCTCCCAACTTTTGTAGAGTGTGTTGCAGCCATCAAATTCTAAATTTGTGTATGTTTACAAAATACAATTAAGTTGGTCAGTAAAACTATTGAAAATCTTTTCTTTGTACTTTTGTCAGTTAAATAAAGGTTCACGTGAATTAACATATCACAGATTTTTGTTTTTATTGCATTTTGGATAATATCCCAACTTTTCTGGAAATGGGGTTTGTAAATATAAAACCATATTTTTCTGTTTTAGAAAGGCAGTGCAATCCTTCAGCTTAATAATTCTTTATAAACAGCAATAAAGAGAAAAGATGGCTGTCAAGACAATGTGAGTTGTGTTTTTGTAGTTGGATACGAACCAGTGATGTTCAAGGCACTTGCTGAGAATTTAGGTTGTATTCAATGAAAATGGCGATTGGTTTGATATTTCCTAACTGTGGATAATTTGATAATTTCCCATTGTTCCCTGATGCCTAATTTTTACTTTTGCACATGTTAAAGGCTCCAAATTGCCTTTCAAGTCTCATGTCTTCAATTCTTATTCAAACTTCAGTTTCACTGCCCAGATTCCTGGTACACTCTAAATCTCTCTGTTTATAGTGTAAAACTTATCCAAGACTGCTAAGACTTAATCATGTAGAAATATACTCAGTAACCACTTTTCTAGTTACCTCCTGCACCTAATAAAGTGGCCCCTGAGTCTAAGTTTGTGGTCTTCTGCTTCAAGGTTCAAGGTAGCTCATCCACTTCAAGGTTCAATGTGTTGTGCATTCAGAGTTGGTCTTCTGCACAGCATTGTAGTAATTCATGGTTATTTGAGTTACTGTCACCTTCCTGTCGGTTTGAACCAGTCTGACCTTTCTCATTAACAAGCTGCTTTGCCGCTCACTGGATGTTTTTTGCACTATTCTCTGTAAACTCTAGAGACCACTGTGCATCAAAATCCCAGGGGATCAGCAGTTTCTGAGATACTTAAACCACCCCCAACTGGTTTCAACAATCATTCCACGGTCAAAGTCACTTAGATCACATTTCTTTCCAATGTTGATGTTTGGTCTGAGCAACAATTGACCTTCTTGACCATGTGTGCATACTTTTATCCATTTAATTACTGCCACATGATTGGCTGATTAGATATTTGTATTAACAAGCATGTGTACGGGTGTACCTAATAAAGTGGCCACTGAGTGTATATATATCTGTCCCTGGACTTGATCAGATTTTCTTCTCCATTGCATAACTTCATACAACATTCTTTGTTAGCAAATTGCAGAATTGATTTGATTTTAAGAGTTTAGAAATAAGCTGGCTAGAATGAATGCCGCCTTAAACAGTTAAATCCATATATGCATCTCTTATGTAAATTATAATGCTTGACTTTAAGCTTCTCCTTTTATGACTCCTCTGGAAGGTACTCCTTTATAAAAGCTTTAGAGATGTAATGTTTTTCATTCTGATTGCTCTCTACTCTGTCTGTCCAGCAGTGGGAGACTTTTAGTGAACGCTCCTCAAGCTCGCAAACTCTGACCCAGTTTGATTCTAACATTGCACCAGCTGATCCTGTAAGTCAATCACATGGTGGGCTTTCTGATGTTATGCCTTTTGTTAACCCTGAATATTGTTTTTAATATATAGATCACTGGTTTTGCATGTGCTGGAACTGGAAGTTGTGTGCTTTACGCATACTAATCAACTCTGTTCAAAGGAACTGGTGACATCAATGCATTTTGACAATTTTGTGATTTGAATAATCTGCATGCGCTTAATATTTTTCTGACTCTAATCCAAAAACTGGCAAACTGGCTTCCTTTTGCTGTAACTGGCTTTTCAATTGCCACAGTCTTTTTTTTAGAAACAACACCTTGCATGGCGATCTACTTGTTCACTGATTAAATGTGGATCTCCTACTTACTCTTCTTTTCCTGCCTTATTTTCTTCATTGTATTTTTCCCTCTGTGTACTTTCTTACTGTTGTCCCTCTTGCCCTACCCACCCCGAGATGCACTGGCATTTCGTGTCTCACTCACTGGCTATAAGACATAGGAGCAGAATTAGGTCATTTGGACATTGAGTCTGCTCCGTCATTCCATCATGGCTAATTTATTATCCCTCTCAGCTCCATTTTCCTCCTTTCTCCCTGTTACCTTTGATGCCCTGACTAACCAAGAACCTATTAACCTCTGTTTTAAATATATGGACTTGGCTTCCACAACCGTCTGTGGCAGTAGTCATTGGTGAGAGTATTCGGAGTGAATGCGCGCTCGTATTCTGAGGCTTTATAAGGCATTGGAGAGAGTCCAGAGGAGGTTTATGTGAATGAATCCAGGAATGAAAGAGTTAACATATGAAGAACATTTGATGACTGTATTTGCTGGAGTTTAGAAGAATATGGGAGGGTATCATTAAAATCTATCTATTATGGGAAGGCCGATATAGAAAGGATGTTTGCGATCGTGCAGGAGTCTAGGACCAGAGGGCACAGCCTCAGAACACAAGGATGTCAATTTAAAACAGAGATGAAGAGGAATTTCTTTAGCAAGAGAACAGTGAATATATGGAATTTGTTAACACAGATAGCATTTATAGCGAGGGGATTTGAGTACAGGAGCAGGGAGGTACTACTGCAGTTGTACAAGGCCTTGGTGAGACCACATCTGGAGTATTGTGTGCAGTTTTGGTCCCCTAATCTGAGGAAAGACATCCTTGCCATAGAGGGAGTACAGAGAAGGTTCACCAGATTGATTCCTGGGATGGCAGGACTTTCATATGAAGAAAGAATGGATGAACTGGGTTTGTACTCGTTGGAATTTAGAAGATTGAGGGGGGATCTGATTGAAACGTATAAGATCCTAAAGGGATTAGACAGGCTAGATGCAGGAAGATTGTTCCTGATGTTGGGGAAGTCCAGAACGAGGGGTCATAGTTTGAGGATAGAGGGGAAGCCTTTTAGGACTGAGATTAGGAAAAACTTCTTCACACAGAGAGTGGTGAATCTGTGGAATTCTCTGCCACAGGAAACAGTTGAGGCCAGTTCATTGGCTATATTTAAGAGGGAGTTAGATATGGCCCTTGTGGCTACGGGGGTCAGGGGGTATGGAGGGAAGGCTGGGGCGGTGTTCTGAGTTGGATGATCAGCCATGATCATAATAAATGGCGGTGCAGGCTCGAAGGGCCGAATGGCCTACTCCTGCACTTATTTTCTATGTTTCTATGGCTGTGGAGACTGTCATTGGATATATTTAAAGCAGAGGTTGATAGGTTGTTGATTAGGCAGGATGTTAAAGGTTACAGGGAGAAGGCTGGAGAATGTGGTTGAGGTGGATAATAAATCAGCCATGCTGGAATGATGGAGCAGATTCGATGAGCTAAATAGCCTAATTCTGCTCTTGTCTTATGATCTTGTGAAGGGGCTCCTTGATTATAGGCAGCAAACTAGTTTATTTGTATCCACACAGCCAATATTAAGATGATGGCTTTTAAGATCAGGTGCTCTTCTCCTTTCCACTATCTGCAAGGAGTTTGTACATTCTCTCTGTGTCTGCGTGGGTTTCTTCTGAGTGCTCTGGTTTCCTCCCACATCCCAGGCGCAAGGGTTAATTAGTCACATGGGTGTAATTGGATGGTGCCACCTCATTGGGCCTGATCCTGTTACTGTGCAGTATCTCTGAATAAAATAAACCCCATACATGGATTAGATTGATATATGAAATAAATAGTACAGTTCAAGTAAAGGTTAATAATAAAAGATAGAGGGAAATGTTAGTTTTATTGTCACATAAACATAGAAAGAACAAAACATACTGTAAAATGCATCGTTTGCAACAACCAACACAGACGGAGAATGTGCTGAGAGCAGCCTGCAAGTGTTACCATGCTTCCAATGCCAGCGTACAATAATCCATATACTCACAGCAACTTGGAACATCCCCATTCTCATGGCTATTTCCCCTTTTAGTCTGTCCTTCAATATGCCCTTAATTCTATCATCAGTCACCTATTCTGGGGTAACTAATGGTGGTCAACCAACCTAACAAACAACCACATCCTTGGGATATGGGAGAAAATGAGATCACTTGGCAGGAGCGCACAGTCACAAGGAGAGCATGCAAACTCCTCCTCACTGACAGTTAACACTGGTGCACCTCAAGGATATGTGTTAAGCCCACTGCTCTACTCTCTTTACACCCACAGTTCAAATGTCATCTATAAATTTGCTGATGATACAACTATTGTGGACTGAATTTCAGATGCTGATGAGGCATACAGGAGTGAGGTAGATCAGTTAGTTGAGTGGTGTTGCAACAGCATTGCATTCAGTGTCAATAAGACCAGGGAGTTGATTGTGGACTTCAGGAAGGGGAACTCAAGGGAACACATACCTGAAGTATCAGAAGTGGAAATGGTGAGCACTTTCAAGTTCCTGGGTGTCATGATATTTGAAAATCTATTCTGGACCCAACATATTGATGCAGTTGTAAAGAAGGCACAATAGCAGGTATATTTCATTAGAAGTTTCAGGAGAATTGGTATGTCAGCAAAGACGCTTGCGAATTTCTACTTGTGTACCGTGGAGAACATTTGAACTGGTACATCACCATCTGGTATGGAGGGAGCCACTGCACAGGATCAGTAAAAGCTGCAGAAGGTTGTAAACTCAGCCAGCTCCATCACGGGCACTAGCCTCCCCAGTATTGAGGACACCTTCAAAAGGCGCTGTCTCAAAAAGTTTGCATCCATCATTTAGGACCCCAATACCTAGGATATGCCCTCTTATTGATACCATCAAGGAGAAGGTACAGGAGCCTGAAGACATACACTCAACGTTTCAGGAACAGCTTCTTTCCTTCCGCCATCAGATTTCTGAATGGACAAAGAACCTATAAACTATTTTCACGATTTTTCCCCTCTCTTTTTGCACTATTTAGTCATAAAAAAGCTAGGCCCTCTGGTTTAGCACGGACTAGATGGGCCATTTAAACTGCCGTAGTCCCATCAACCTGTACCTGGACCGTGGCCCTCCATACCCTTCCCATCCATGTATTCATCCAAACTTCTCTTAAAAGTTAAAATCGAATTTACATCTACAACTTGCACTGACAGCTCGTTCCACATTCTAACCACCCTCTTGAGTAAAGAAGTTTTCCCGCTCATGATCCTCTTAAATATTTCACCTTTCTCCCTTAACCCATGACCCAACCTCAGTGGAAAAAGCCTATTTTACCCTATCTATACCCCTCAAAATTTTGTATATCTCTATCAAATCGCCTCCTCAATCTTCTATGTTCTAGGGAATAAAGTTCTAACCTATTTAATCTTCCCTTATAACTAGAGTCCTCCCGGCAACATCCTTTTAAAATTTCCCTATAATCTTGCAATCTTATTTACCCTTTCCAGAAGGTAGGTAACCAAAACTGCATGCATTACTCCAAATTTGGCATCACCAATGTCTTATACAACTTCAACATAACATTCCAACTCCTATATGCAATACCTCGATCTATGAAGGCCAATGTGCCAAAGCCTTCTTTATGTCTTTATCTAACTGTGCTGCCACCTTCAATGAATTATGGACCTGTATTCCCGGATCCCTTTGTTCTACAACAGATGCGATATCAATGGCTCTCCACACAGCCTTGGATCACCTGGACAATGCAAATACCTATGTCAGGATGTTGTTTATCGACTGTAGCTCAGCATTTAACACCATCATTCCTACAGTCCTGATCAAAAAGCTACAGAACCCAAGTCTCTGTACTTCCCTCTACAACTGTATCCTCAATTTCCTAACCGGAAGACCACAATCATTGCGGATAGGTAATAACATCTCCACCTCTCTGACGACCATAGGGATGTATGCTTAGTTCACTGCTCTACTCTCTCTCCACCCATGACTGTGTGGCTAGGTACAGCTCAAATGCCACCTATAAATTTGCTGATGATACAACCATTGTTGGCAGAATTTCAGATGACGAGAGGGCGTACAGGAGCAAGATATACCAGTTAGTTGAATGGTGTCGCAGCAACAACCTTGCAGTCAGCGTCAGCAAGACCAGTGAACCGATTTTGAACTTCATTAAGGGTAAGACGAGGGAACACAAACTAATACTTTTAGAGGGATCAGAAGTGGAGAGAGTGAGCAATTCCAAGTTCCCAGGTGTCAGTATCTCTGAGGACCTAACCTGGGTGCAACATATTGATGCAGATATAAAGAAGACAAGACAGTGACTATATTCATTTGGAGTTTGAGTAGACTTGGTTAGTCAACGAAAACACTACAAATGTTCCATGGAGAGCATTCTGACTGGCTGCTTCACTGTCTGGTATGGAGTTGGGGGGGGGGGGGGCGCACGTGGCGCTACTGCACAAGATCGAAATAAGTTGCAGAAATTTGTCAGATTAGTTACTGGGGTACTAGCCTCTGTAGTATCCAAGACACCTTCAAGGAGCAATGCCTTAGGAAAGTGGTGTCCATCATTAACAACTCCCACCAGGGCATGGCACCTTTCATTGTTACTGCTGGGAAGGAGGTACAGAAGCCTGAAGGCACACACTCAGTGATTTAGGTATAGCTTCTTCCCCTCTGCCATCTGATTTCTAAATGGGCATTGAGCCCATGAACACTACCTCACTACTTTTTTGTGGGTTTTTTTGCACTTTTTTAACTTAACTATTTAATAGACATATACACACATTTACTGTAGTTTAGCCTTTTTTTTTTAATCACGTATTTCATTCTGCCTATCCCTTAGAATATCTTCCACTACTGATAGCAGGCTCACCCGCCTATAATATCTTAAGAGCCTTTCTTGAAGCATGGAACAACATTAACCCTGGGGATTTTTCCACCTTAATTTGCCTCAAGACAGCAAACACCTCTGTATAGAGTCCATGACCTCGCTGCTGCTTTTCCTCACTTCTATAGAATGTCCATCTCCTGAGTAAATAGATGCAAAAAACCCACTTAAGATCTCCCCCATTTCTTTTGGCTTCACACTTCTGTGACAATGAATTCCATAGATTCACCACACACTGCCTAAAGAAATTCCACCTTGTCTCTGTTCCAAAGGACCCTCTCCAGTGCCAGCACATCCTCTCATAGACAAGGGGCCCAAAATTGCTCCCAACACTGAGTGTAGTGTGATGAATGCCCTATAAAAGCCTCAGCATTATATCCTTGGAGTATTCCAACTGATACACAAGATAAAGGGGGAGATAACAGGATAGATGTGAATTTTCTAACAGAGACCGTGCTAAATGAGTGGGTGTTGCCACAGGAGTTATTAGCAGTCTGTAACCTGGGGGGTTGTGGAAGATAACTTGGATAATTATGTCAAAGATGAGAGAATTGAAGGTTCTGTGGGAGCAGCATAGAAGCGTTGTTGGAGCCTGAATAGGTCATCTCTGGTCATTTCGAATGGCAAGGCAAGCTTGCCCTATTCCGGTTCTTTTGCATATCTTCTTCAATTTCGAGCCAGAGCTGCAAAATTAATTTATTATTTTTAAGCCCATGAGATATAGGAACAGAATTATGTCATTTGGCCCATTGAGTCTGCTCCGCCATTTCATCATGATTGATCCATTTCCCTCTCAGCACCAATCTTCTGTCTTCTCCCCATATCCCTTCATGCCCTGACTAATCAAGAATCTATAAAAACTTCAAAGTAAAGTTTATTATCAGAGTACATACATCTCACCACGTACAATCCTGAGATTCTTTTTCTGTGGGCATACTTAGCAAATCTATAGAGTAGCAACTATAAATATCAGGAACTGTTAACTGTAAACAAGACTGTGCAAATGCAGATATAAATAAATAACGAGCGTGAAACTACAAGATAAAATAGTTCTTAAATGAGTGTAGCAATCTTTTTTGTTCAAGAGTCTGATTGTTGAAGGGTAGTAACTGTTCTTGAACCTGGTGGTACAAGTTCTGATGCATTTATACCTTCTACCTGATGGCAGCAGTGAGAAAAGATCATGGCCTGGGTGATGAGGATCATTGATGGATGCTGCTTTTCTACAGCAGCGTTTCATGTAGATGTGCTCAAAGATTGGGAGGGTTTTATCTGTAATGTACTGGGCTGAATCCATTACCTTTTGTAGGAATTTCTGCTCAAAAGCATTGGTGGTCCATACCAGGCCATAATGCAGCCAGTCAGCACACTTTCCACCACACATCTATAGAGTTTGCCAAGGTTTTTGATGACATTCCAAGCCTTTGCAGACTCCTGAGAAAGTAGAGTCGCTGTCGTCATTTCTTCGCAATAATATTTATATGATGGGTCCAGGGTAGGTCCTCTGAGATAATGACACCCAGGAATTTAGTTACTGACCCTTTCCAGTCTGATCCTCTGATTACTGGCTCATGGACCTCTAGTTTCCCTCTCTTGAGGCCTACAATCAGTTCCTTGGTCTTATTGACATTGAGTGAGAGGTTATTGTTATTACACCACTCAGACAAGTTTTCAGTCTCCCTCCTGTGTGCTGATTCATCACCACCTTTGATACAGCCCACAACAGAACCTCTGCCTTAAATATACCAAATGACTTGGCCCCCACAGCCATCTGTGGTAATGAATTCCAGATTCATCACCCTCTGCCTAAAGAAATTCCTGCTTATCTTTGTTCTAAATGGACACCCTCTATTCTGAGGCTCTTCCCTCTGGACCCAGACTCCTCCACAAAAGGAAGCATCCTCTCCACATCCACTCTATTAAGGCCTTTCAACATTTGTTTGGTTTCAATGAGATCTCCTTTACTCTTCTGAATTCTAGTGAGTGTGGGCCCAGAGCCATCAGTCAGTCCTTGTATGGTAACCCTTTCATCCCGGGAATCATTCTCCTGAACCTTTCAACAAATACTTTCTTAGAAAAGGGGCCCAAAACTGCTCCCAGTACTCCAAGTGACTCAGCATTACATTCTTGCTTGTTATTCCAGTCCTCCTAAAATGAATGTTAACATTGAATTTCCCTTCCTTACCATCGACTCAACCTGCAAATTAACCTTTAGGGAAGCCTGCACAAGTACTCCCAAGTCCCTTTGCACCTTGGATTTTTGTATTTTCTCTCCATTTAGAAAATAGTCAATTCTTTCATTTCTTCTAAAATGTATGACCATATACTTCCTGACACTGTATTCCATCTACCACTTCTTTACGCATTCTCCTAAACTGTCCAAGTCCTTCTGTGGGCATTCTGCTTCCTCAACACTCCCTGCCCCTCCACCTATCTTCGTATCATCTGCAAACTTGGTCACTAAGCCATCAATTCTGTGATCCAAATCATTGACATATAATGTAAAAAGACATGTTCCAAACACAGACCCCTGTGTAACACAACTGGTCACTGGTAGCTAACTAGAAAAGGCTCCCATTATTCCCACTCTTTGCCTCCTGCCAATCAACCAATGCTTTAGCCATGCTAGTGTATTTCCTGTAATACCATGGACTTTTAACTTGTTGAGCAGCCTCATGAGCAACACCTTGTCAAAGGCCTTCTGAAAATCCAAGTGCACAACATCAACCGATTTGTTTTTTTTCTCTTCTCCTTTTTTTCCCCCTTCATTTGTCTATCCTGCATGTTATTTCTTCAAAGAATTCCAACAGATTTGTCATGCAAGATTTTCCCTTAAGGAAGCCATGTTGACTTGTACTTATTTTAACAGTTCGCTCCAAGAACCCCACAACCACATCCTTAACAATTGACTCCAACATCTCTCCAACCACTGAGGTCAGATTAACTGGACCATAATTTCCTTTCTTCTGCCTCTTTCTCTTTTGAAGAGTAGAGTGACGTTTGCAATTTTCCAGCTCCCTGAACCATGACAGAACTTAGTGATTCTTGATCATTACTAATACCCCCACAATCTCTTCAGCCACTTCTTTTAGAACTTTGGGATACGTTAAGAGAGATGGTGATGGAAACAGAGGCTGCAGTAAACCTTTAGAAATGGAATAAGTGGCAAAAGGAAAAAGGAATAAATGTAGATGCCTGATATTTGATGTCCAGAGATTTGGAGTTAATACGTTAAGATGGTTTTCCGGAAGTCAAATGGTCTACCTGGCTATATAAATTTTTGGATTCATCACAAAAAATTAAATAGCAATTCTGATGAAACAAAAAAACTTAGTGCTCTGAATGCAGGAAATGTGGAATTTAAAACCAGAAAATGTTGGAAACCCTGAGCAGGGCAGTCAATGTCTGTGGAGAACCTTCAAAAGAAAGGAAGGTCAACTTGTCTCCTGGACTAGATGGACTACACCCCAGTGTTCTGAAAGAGGTGGCTGAAGAAATTGCAGAGGCATTAGTAATGATGAAGAATTGCTAAGTTCTGTCTGTTCTTATGAGGGTCTCTAACCTAAAACTGTCTTGAAATGCTGTTTGATTTGCTGAGTATTTCTAGCACCTTCTGTTTTTATTTTGCAAATGTTGTATTCCATGAGAGAGAAGCAATACATGATTGAATAAATAAGTGAAAAATGGTTGTCTGCAAAATAAAGGGAATTTTAGTTATCCCAGTGAAAGTAGATTGAAGGGAACTTCACAAGATTATGAGGAACTCTAACAGCCAGCTGAGCTAATAGAATCACAAAATCAATAGTGTTTAAAAGGCAGATGGAAACAGAAAAGGAAATTGGCTCTATTTCTTAAATAAATTGCTGTGTCTGGCAGTGCACTGGAGAGAATTTGATTTCCACCCAAGTGGATTCCTCAGTGGTATGAAAGGGCTTTAAAGCTTGCGTTCCTATATGAAGGATTTATTGGTGAACGTGGCCCAATTTCTGCTCTCTTCCACTGCTTTAACAATTTCTCCAATCTCCCACATAGTAACGTTTTTCCAATGCAGTTGGGGTGACCCTTTGGTGTATGGTTTCTGACAACATCCCAGAGAACAATCTCATTGATTCCATCCCTCCTTATTTCTTGTATCCTTATAACTTCCATCAACTCTCCTTTAATTCTTTTGGCACTTACTTACACCAATGATTAACTTGCGGTAGCCACTTAACATACTTGTACATCTTTGGGACAAATCTCTATAATCAAAGACTATAAAGTGCTATTCCCATTTCTCAGTTCCTTTGGCTCCGCTGCATCTGTTCCCAGAATGTGGTTTTAATTTCCAGGATATCAGAGATGTCCTCGTCCTTCAAAGAACAAAGTTTCTCTTGCTCTGCTATTGGTGCTTCCCTCACCCACATCTCCTCCGTTTCCTGAACATCTCCCTCCCGGCACTTATTCCTGCAAGTGGCCTAAGTGCTATGCCTGCCCATTCACCACCTCCCTCATCTGCATTCAGGGCCCCAAGCAGTTGGTTAAGGTAGAGCACTGCGGGGGATAGTGTGGGATAGGTGGCAAAGGAGGAGTGCCAGGGGTGAGGGGTTGACCCAGCCCTGAGCCACCAGGCAAGGGCACTTGATTCCAAACAGTTGGTTTATTGATCACTAAAGAATGTCTCTCTGGTGCCTCCCACTTCCTACCCTCTCCCTTTCCCCTTTCCCAACCATGATCTCCCCCCCCCCCCCCCCCGACTCAGTCCACAATAGAAACCCATATCAGAATCAGGTTTATCATTACATATGTCATGAAATTTGCTTTTTTGCAGCAACAGTACAGTACAAAAGTCTTGGGCACCCTAGCTACATATATGGTTAAGACTTTTGCACAGTACTGTATGAGCTATGGTCTTATTTCCATGACTTGATGTCTGCTGTTGGTCTAACAGTCCAGTTTAAATGCATTGCAAGAACATTTCACTTATTCGTTCATTCTGCTGTGAGCATAGCCAAGATTTATTGCTATTCCTATGTGGTGTTAAGCCATTCTGAACCACTGAAGTTAATTACATATTGCTGCTAAACTTGGAAGGTATTGAGTTTATACTTGATGACATTGAAGAAAATGGCAATACTTTCTAAGTGTGAATGGTATGCGACTTGGAGCGGACCATCATAGAGAGCATTGTCACATCAGCTGGTTTGGTGCAGCATCTTCTCAGTGTACAAAAGCTGCAGCAAATTGTCAGACTGGCAGAAATGGTCCTTGTCTGCAGTCTACCATCACTGCATAACTTGTATGTGCCTTTCACAAGCTCCCTTCTGGAAAGTGTTATCAAGCTATTAAAAGAAACTTCATGCCATCTTAAAAGTTTCTTCCCTCAGACAGTTAATCTGATCAATCATTCTATTTAGCCAATCTCCACACCCCCCCCCCCATCTATTACAACACTGATTGCACCACACTTTCATTAACGAGGAGTTTTCGCCACTCTGGATTTTTTTTTGTTTTTCGCACTGTTCTCTGTAAACTCTAGAGACTGTGTATGAAAATCCCAGGATGTCAGCAGTTTCTAAGATGCTCAAACAACCCCATCTGGGACCAACAATCATTCCATGGTCAAAGTCACTGAGCTGACATTTCTACCCCATTCTGATGTTTGGTCTGAAGGTCTGAACCTCTTGACCGTATCTGCATGCTTTTATGCATTGAGTTGTTGCCACATGATTGGCTGGTTAGATATTTGCATTAATGAGCAAGTTTATCTAATAAAATGGCCACTGAGTGTACATAGTGAATAAAATTGGTCCTTGTTACTGTGATGATATTCCCATGCACCTGCTGTCCCTGACCTTGGTGATAGTCATTAGTTTTAGGTGCTGTCCTGTGAGGTTTTCAGCGTGAGGTCAACTCTTGTATTATGGTGTCATTAATTAAAATCATCATTCACTTAGTGCACACGTGTCACTGGAACTTTGTGAACACATTTTCCTTTACTGCAGTTCATTCGGAAATAAGTTCCTGAGAGATCCATAAAATCTTTGTTATTGTTGTCCATCCTACCTGACTGGTTAAAGAGCATCTAAGTCCTGCAGGTTTATCCACCCAAAGAAATCTTCAACTCCAGGGAAGCTGAAGGAAATAGCTGGGTATAAGAACATGGGTGGAATATCTTGGCTGTACTCATAGGCAAAATTTTACAAATTATGTTGAAGTTATTTATTTGAATGTGATGCAATTTTCTAGTTAACGTGAATGTACATTTCAGTGTATTTTTATTATTGCCCTATTGTCACATCACCTTTTGCCATTAAAGTCATTTGTTATTTTGCAAGTTATTATTTTCATATGTTTCTGAAGAAAAAATACTCAGTGCGATTGAGTTATTTTCTGTTAAATGTTTTATGTTATTACCAGTGGTAATCTCTTTTTTTTCTTTTTTCTCTCCTATTTTCCAAACGCTCAGGACACAGCTATTGTTCACCCTGTTCCAATCCGCATGACTCCAAGTAAAATTCATATGCAAGAGATGGAGCTGAAAAGAATTGGAAGTGGTAATGAAAATGGCTGCTCCGGTATCTGTCTGTCTAATTTGGCATTTATTTAATTTTTTTATTGCTACAATCCTTTCCAGAGAAAGTGCTTTGTTTTCATGAATTGGCCTATTCGATTAGTTTAGGAACTGATTTGTTACTCTGCTTAGGGCCATGACGTAAAATTACCTGTTCAGCCTTGGCCCTAATGAGAAGCATTGAAGTTCTTCAGAATCTCTCTGAAGCTACAGCCTTTTTTCTCATTAAGGGGTTTGACAATTGAATTTGGTTATCTTCGGGGGTGGGGGGGGGAGAAATTGATGCCCATAGTTACTATAATTTATATTGAACTGCTTCTCGTATGCCTAACTGTAATTGACAAAATTTGATGTCTGATCAGGTTTAAAATGAGCATAGGTTGTCCCCAAGTTATAAACACTTGACGTGTGGATTTTCCTTACACAAGATTCAAAATGTCCGATGTACATAGAATAATTCATTCATATGAACAGCAGACTGAGTTCTTTTCTTTTCCACTTTCAGTAATTGTTCTTTATTAGTCTTGAATAATTTTTGATGCCATTCATTATAATGGGGGTGGGGCAGTTGGTTTACAGTGTGTAGTAAGATTGTGAAAAGACAGGAAGATGGGCATATTGCAGGCAGTGGAATGAGTTGAAGTGTAACATGGGGCAAAATCAAAAAGGGCAATAAATACAGGGCTGAAGGTGTTATATTTGAATGCACACAGTATACAAAATAAGGCAGAAACACTTGTACCGCAGTTAGAGATTGATAGGCATGACATTGTGGGCATCATTGAGTCATAGCTGAAAAATCATAGTTGGGAGCTTAACATCCAAGGATACACAAGCTATTGAAAAGACAGGCAGATAGACAAAGGGTGTAGAGTAGCCCTGGTGGTTTAAAAAAAAAAAATCAAATCTGTAGAAGTGTCATAAGATCAGATGATGTAGAATCTTTGTTTGTGGAGTTAAGAAACTGCAAGGGTAAGAAGACGTTGATGGGAGTATACAGGTTTCTGTACAATAGCCAAGACGTGGGATATAAATTTCAACAGGAAATAGAAAAGGAATGTAGTAAGGGCAATGTTATAATAGTCATGGAGGATTTCAATATGCAGGTAGATTGAGAAAATCAGGTTGTTCCTGTATTCCAAGAGAGGGAATTTGTATTATGCCTTTGAGATGGCTTTTTAGAGCAGTGTGGTTGAGTCCACTAGATGATCAACTATTATGAACTGTGGGCAGTGTAATGAGCCAGATTTGATTAGGGAACCCTTGGGACGCAGTGATCATAATGTTAGAATTCACTCTGCAGTTTGAGAAGGAGAAAATAAAGTCAGATGTATTAGTATTACAGTGGAGTAAAGGAAATTACAGAGGCATGAGAGAGGAGTCTGGCCAGAGTTGTTTGGAAGGGGACACTAGCAGGGATAACGCAAAATAACAATGGATGGTGTTTTGGGGGGAATTTGGGAGGCACAGGAAAGCACAAAAGAGAAGGCATGTAATATAACAAAAATGAGTGGGAAGTTAGAGGATTGGGAAGCTTTTAAAAACCAACAGAGGCAACTTGGGGAGAAAAAAGAACCATAAGGAGAGAAAAGATAAAATATGAAGGCAAGCTGGCCAATAATATCAGAGGATACCAAAAGTATTTTCAGATATATAAAGAGAGATGGGAGTGGTTAATGGACCACTGGAAAATTACGCCGGAGGGATAGTATTGGGGGACAAAGAAATGGCAGACGAACAATCAGCATTTTGCATCATTCTTCATCTTGGAAGACACTAGCAGTATGCCAGATATTCTAAGAGTGTCAGTGGGCAGACACAAGTGTAGTTGCTATCACTAACAAGAAGGTGGTCAAGAAGCTGAAAGGTCTGATGATAGATAAGCCACCTGGACCAGTTGGACTATACTCCAAGGTTCTGAAAGAGGTAGCTAAAGAGATTGTGGAGGCATTTGTAATGATCTCTCAGCAACCCACCTATGTAAGCTGAGCCTCTCACAGGACAATTTACAATGACCAATCAACCTGCTAACTAGTATGTCTTTGGACTATAAAACCATAAGATATAGGAGCAGAAGTAGGCTGTTCGGCCCATTGAGTCTGCTTTGCCATTCAATCATGGGCTGATCCACTTCATCCAGTCATCCCCATTTCCCTGCCTTCTCCCCGTACCCTTTCATGCCCTGGCTAATCAAGAACCTACCTATCTCTGCCTTAAATACACCCAATGACTTTAGCCTCTGACTAAAGTAATTTCTCCACATCTCAGTCCTAAAAGGACATTGTTCAATCCTGAAGTCGTCCCCTCTTGTCCTGGAATCCCCAACCATGGGAAATAACTTTGCTATATCTAATCTGTTCAGGCCTTTTAACATTTGGAATGTTTCTATGAGATCCCCCCTCATTCTCCTGAACTCCAGGGAATACAGCCCAAGAGCTGCCAGGCATTCCTCATATGGTAACCCATTCATTCCTGGAATGATTCTTGTGAATCTTCTGTGAACCCTCTCCAATGTCAGTATATTCTTTCTAAAATAAAGAACCCAAAACTGCACAGAATACTCCAAGTGTGGTCTCACGAGTGCCTTATAGAGCCTCAACATCACATCCCTGCTCTTATATTCTATATCTAGAAATGAATGCCAACATTGCATTCACCTTCTTCACCACCGATTCAACCTGGAGGTTAACCTTTAGGGTATCTTGCCCAAGGACTCCCAAGTCCCTTTGCATCTCTGCATTTTGAATTCTCTCCCCATCTAAATAATTGTCTGCCCGTTTATTTCTTCCACTAAAGTGCATGACCATATACTTTCCAACATTGTATTCATTTGCCACTTCTTTGCTCATTCCCCTAAACTATCTAAGTCTCTCTACAGGCTCTCTGTTTCCTCAACACTACCTGCTCCTCCACCTATCTTTGTATCATCAGCAAATTTGGCCACAAATCCATTAATCCCATAGTCCAAATCATTGACATACTTCGTAAAAAGCAGCGGTCCCAACACTGACCCCTGTGGAACTCCACTGGTAACTGGCAGCCAGCCAAAATAGGATACCTTTATTCCCACTCTGTTTTCTGCCGATCACCAATGCTCCACCCATGCTAGTAACTTCCCTGTAATTCCATGAGCTCCTATTTTGCTAAGCAGCCTCATGTGCAGCACCTTGTCAGATGCCTCCTGAAAATCAAGTACACCACATCTACTGCATCTCCTTTGTAATTTCCTCAAAAAAATTATAGTAGGTTAGTCAGGCAGGACTTTTCTTTCAGGAAACTATGCTGGCTTTGGCCTATCTTGTCATGTGCCTCCAGGTATACCATAATCTCATCCCTAACAGTCAATTCCAACAACTTCCCAACCACTGACATCAGGCCAACAGGTCTCTAGTTTCCTTTCTGCTGCCTCCCACCCTTCTGAAATAGCAGAGTAACATTTGCAATTTTCTGGTCATCCAGTACAATGCCAGAATCTATCGATTCTTGAAAGATCATTGTTAATGCCTTTGCAATCTCTCCAGCTACTTCCTTCAGACCGAGAGTGCATTCCACCAGATCCAGGAGATTTATCCACTCTCAGACCATTAAGCTTTCTGAACACCTTCTCAGTCATAATTTTCACTGCACATACTTCACTCTCTGACACTCTTGAGTGTCCGATATACTGCAGATGTCTTCCAATGCGAAGACTATGCAAAATACGCATTCAGTTCCTCCATCTCTGTGTCTCTCATTACAATATCTCCAGCATCATTTTCTATTGGTCCTATATTTACTCTCAACTCTCTTTTACCCTTTATATACTTTTTTTTAAAAAAGCTTTTAGTATCTTCTTTGATATTAGTTTCCAGTTTCCTTTCATAATTCATCTTTTTCTTCCTAATGATCTTCTCAGTTTCCTTCTGCAAATTTTTAACAGCTTCCCAATCCTCTATCATCCCACTAGCTTTGGATTCCTGGTATGCCTTCTCTTTTGGCTCTTACTTCATTTGTCAGCCACGGTAGTATCCTTTCATTCGAAAATTTTGGAATATATCTGTCTTGCATTTCCCTCATTTTTTGTAGAAACTCCAGCCATTGCTGCTCGGCTGTCCTTCCTGGTAGTGTCACTTTCCAGTCAACCTTGGCCAGTTCACCTCTCATGCCATTGTAATTTCCTTTATTCCACTGAAATACCAACACATTGGAATTTAGTTTCTCCTTCTCAAATTTCAAAGTGGATTTAATCATCTATTTACTACTAAAGCTCTCATGCCCTGTCTGTCTGTTTGTGACCTCCAATTAGCGCAGACGGTGCATTTCAGCGGCACTTTTTTTGACTAAATCGATTTAAAATGCGCTAACTTACAGAATGCAGGCAAAGTTCAGGGTTATATATTCGTATAGAATTGCTCATTCGCCTAAAAATCAACAGGCTCACCTTCACCTGAGAGACGATCCACCATCATGGAAATCAGGACGTGACAACCTGACGTTGCGCACAGCCACTCTCAGCAGCGACACTACCGGAGCAAAAGGGCAGGACAGCTCTATTTCAAGGAGTCACATTCTGCTAATCACCATCAGCATGTGCAGGATTGAGACAGATCTAACTGCCACCTATCAATAAGAGATAATTAAATCTTATTCTAATGACTTACTTCGAGACACCCATAAAACCCTTTGCTGCAGTCAAAGGACAGCGGTGACTATATCACGTCCATTTAGGAGAGCGCCAACCACATCATCAAGAATAATCAGCATCTTTTGGTGTTACTGCTTTGTATCTTCTATCCAACATTGGGGTAAAAAAAAATGGTCAGTCTAATCATGCCGCACTGAAAGAGAAGGGGGACATTATGGTCAAGAGATGACACCAAACATTGTCGGGAAGCGGGAAGCGGTAAGCAGAGGGAGAGAACAAGAATCGGATGAGGCCAGGGCTGCATGACTCCAGGATCAAAGAGTCAGGACAAAAAAAGATGAGAGAAGAAGAGACAGAGGAGGAGGGGCATGCATGTTTCCAGGATCAGAGACAAACAACAAACAGCAGAAGAGATGAAGAGACGGGAGATGAAAGTGCTGCACATTTCCAGAATGACAACGAGAGGCACAAGGGTGGCAGATAAACCAGAAATTATGCCATCAAAAGTGTCCTTTGTTAAACGAGGAGGAGCTATATTTGCTTTGCTACGCGTCGTTCTTCTTTAATAAACTGAGGTTTTCTACTTCAGTTTCCAAAGCAAAGCGATACCAATAGCATTCAAGAAAATTTAGTGTTCATTCTGGCACATCAGACTGCACTACCCTTCTCTCGAAGGGTGCCCCAACGGGTCACCCCATTGTCTAGTATTCCCTAAGGGTTCCTTAACCGTAAGCTTTCTTATCACCTCCTGATCATTGCACAACACCCAATCCAGCACAGCCGATCCCCTAGTGGGTTCAACAACAAGGTGTTCTAAAAAGCCATCACTTAGACATTCTACAAATTCTCTCTCTTGAGGTCCAGTACAGGCCTGGTTTTCCCAATCCAATTTTAATGTTAAAATCCCCAATGATTGAGGAGTAATAGCTGTTCCTGAACCTGGTGGCGTGGGTCGTGAGGCTTCTGGACCTTCCTCCCAATAGCAGCAGCGAGAAGAGAGCATGACCTGAGTGGTGGGAATTCTTGATGGATACTGCTTTCCTGTGACAGCACTCCATGTAGATGTTCTAAGTGGTGGGAAGGGCTGGGCTGTCTCCACTACTTTTTGCAGGATTTTTCGTTCAGAGGCATTGGTATTTCCATACTTGGTATTCCTTGTGCAGGATTTCCTAAAGGTCAACTTGCAGGTTGTGTCAGTGGTAAGGAAGGCAAATGAAATGTTAGCATTCCTTTCAAGAGGACTAGAATATGAACAAGGATGTGATACCGGAGTTTATGGGGCATTGGTCAGTTTTGGGAGCAATTTTTTTTTTGTTTTTAGGTCCTTTACCTGAGAAAAGATGTACTGGCATTGGAGAGGGTCCAGAAGGAGGTTCATGAGAATAATTCTGGGAATGGAAGGGTTAACATGAATGTTTGATGGCTCTGGGTCTATACTAGCTGGAGTTTAGAATGGGGTGGGGGGGGGAATCACATTGAAACCCATCAAATATTGAAAGGCCTTGATAGAGAGGATGTTTCCTATAGTGGACCAGAGGGCAGAGCTTCAGAATTAAGGGTGTCCATTTAGAACAGAGATGGGGAGGAATTTCTTTAGCCAGGGGCAGGTGAATCGGGACTTCATTACTACAGATGGCTGTGGGGGCCAAGTCATTAGGTGTATTTAAAGCAGAGGTTGATAGATTGTCATTTAGTTGGGGGAGGGTCAAAGGTTATGAGGAGAATGGAGTTGAGAGTGATAATGAATTAGCCATGATGGAATGGTGGAGCATGCTCAATGGGCTGAGTGGCCTAATTCTCTTTTGTCTTATGGTCTTATAACGCTGTGGAGGTTTGGTTGTTATGTTGAATGTTTTTTTTTGCTTTGTGTTTTATAATATGTGAATAAAACTGATTTTTGAAAAAAAGGAACTTCTTCATTACCCAGAGTTTGCCTGTATCCATAAATCAGATTATCTTGTAGTTTCTTGGCTTTTATTAGTGGAAGCATTTATCTTGGCTGCATGTGTTGCAGCATAGACTGCCTCTATCTTGTGCTTTGCCAAGTCATGTGATCTAAGCTGTCAAGAATAGAGCAGAGTTGGTATTGGTCAGCAGTGCGGCCCCTTGTACTTCTGTGCTGCTCTGGTTTCGAATTTGCGGCAGTCTTAGACAGCGTGAAGTTCAACTTGGTTCAGCGTACTGGTTATCCCTTTGGCTGCTAACTGATTCTGATTGATTTGCAGAAAGGTTGATGATTAATTGTGTTATATGGGTGTGCTTGCTTTTTAAAATGTTTATCTTTCTACCATTGAACAAATGTATACCTCTTGTGCACTCTAGGTTATAATTCTTCATTGTAGAAACCAATTTTCCAAATTAACCACTCACTACTGTATATGCAGTATAGAACATGGAACAGGACAGCAGAGGAACAGGCCTTTCAAACCAGTATTCTGCAAAATTACGAATGAAATAGCCATCTAAGCTAATCTGTAGTGCCTGCACAATGTTCATATACCTCCATTTTGCTCACATTCATGTGCCTACCTGAATGTCTCTTAAAAGCCTCTAATGTATCTGCCTCTTTCACCAACCCAGGCAATGCATTCTAGGCATGTACCATTCTGTTTTTTAAAAAAAAACTTTCCCCTTGCATCGCTTTAGAAATTACCCCCTCTCACATTAAATGTATGCCCTCTGGTATTATACATTTCAACCCTGTAAGAAGATACTATCTTCTACTCTATCTATGTCTCTCATAGTCTCAAATCTCTATCAGATTTCCCCTCAGCCACTCCAGAGAAAACAACCCATTTGTCCTCTCCTTATAGCACGTGCATTCTTAATCCAGGCAGCATCCTAGTAAATCTCATCTGCACCCACTCCAAAGCCTTGATATCCTTTCTATAATGGGGCAACCAGAACTGTATGCAGTACTCCAGATGTGGCCTAACTAGAGTTTTATAAAGCTGCAACATAACTTCCTAACTTTACAACTTAATGTCTCGACTAATAAAGACAAGCAGACCATGTGCCTTCTTAACCACCCTAAGAACCTGTGCAGCCACTTTCAGGCAGCTGTGAACTCAGACTCCCAAGATCATCAGCACTATTAAGGGTTATGGGTTTCTTTTTACTACCTTCAGTTTGTGGTAGCTGTTGATATTGTGTTGCTTTCGTCACTCCTTGTCCTTCAGGCTGAGCTGCAGGTCTGGGAGGTCAAGTAGCTTGCCCTAGTAAGAGGTGTCAAGGCAGCGAAAGGTTAATACGTAGTTAATAGCTTTATTTTTGAAGATTATCTACAATAAGTATATATTTGCGGCTGTTAGTTTGTTGCAGATTATTGCAAAGCATGACCGTGTAATATTTAATTAAAGATTTGAGACTTCCTGTCATTCTTCAGTATGAGTGTAAAGGAGAACAAAATGATTATTACTTTGGATATGATATGGGGTGGGGGGGGGGAAGAATAGCCTAAAAACACAGTAAAAGTAAATATAAAAGCAGTCCTGTAAAACACAATGTACAGTAACTCTCAAAATTCTGGAGGAACCTGGCAAATCAGGTAGCATCTATGGAAAGAAAGCAATAGTCAACGCTTGGGGCTGAGGCTATTCTTCAGAACTGGAAAGTAAGGAGGAAGAAGCTGGAATAAGAAGATAGAGGGAAAAGGAGGAGTACAAGCTGGCAGCTGATAGATGGATGGTTTGAGGATGGGGATGAAGTAAGAAGTGGGGAGGGGATGGATGGAAAAGGTAACAGGTTGAAGAAGGAAAAATCTGATTAGAGAGGAGAATGGACCATGGGAGAAGGGGGAGAGGTTACCAGTGAGAGGTGATAGGCAGTTGAGGAGAAAAGAGGAGGTAAGAAAAGGCGAGAGTGGGGAATTGAAGGGCGAGGGGGAAAACTTGCTGGAAGTTGGAGAAATTTGTGTTCATGCTATCAGGTTGGAGGCTATCCAGAGAGATATGAGGTGTTGCTCCTTCAACTTGAGTGTGGCCTCATTGTGGTGGTAGAGGTGGCATGGGCCAACATATCCAAATGGGGTAGGAATTAAATGATTGGCCACTGGGAATACTACTTTCTGCAGATGCAGCGACAGTGCTCAACAAAAAAGCCCCCCAGTCTTCGTCTCACCAACGTAGAGGAGGCTGCATCGGGAGCACCCGATACAATAGATGACCCTGGCAGATTCACAGATGAAGTGTTGCCTCACCTGGAAGGACTGTTTGGGGTCCTAATTGGAGGTGAGGGAGAAGGTAAATGGGCAGGTGTAGCGCTTGGGGTGCCTTTCAGGGATAAGTGTTGAGGGGAAGATTAGTGAGGAGAGACGAACGGACAAGGGATGAACATTGATTTTTCTAACTTCTGGTAACTCCCACCCCCTCTCCTTCAGTTCCCCACTCTGGCTATTCTCTTGTCTCTTTCTCCTCTCACCTCCCCGTGTACCCCTGCTCCTTCCCTTTCTCACGTAGTCCACTCTTCTCCTAATACTTTTGCCTTTTCCACCTATCATGTCCCAGCTTCTTACTTCATCTGCCTCTCCCTATCCTTTTATTCTGACTTCTTTCCCCTTCCTTTCCAGTCCTAATGAAGGACCTCAGCCTGAAATGTTGACTGTTTTTCCCCTCCTTAGATACTGCCTGACCTGCTGAGATCCTCCAGCATTTTTTTATATATCTAGATTTCCAGGATCAGCAGAATCTCTTGTTTATGTATATCAGCTGTTTATGGTATACAGTTTGTTTTTGAGAGCTTTTGTGCTGTCATAGAGTGAGAAATGTACCACTTCCACTTCTGACATTATCTCCATCAAGCTCTGACGTAAGATGACAATTGCTTAGCAAAATGTATTTAGTCCCCCCCCCCCCCCCCCGCCCTTTGATGTTAAGCTCCCAACTGTGGCCACCTTTCAGCCACGGCTCAGTGATGCCCACAATGTCATACAGACCAATCTGTAATTCCACCAGAAGTTTGTCCACCTTATTCTGAATGCTATATTTATTTAAATATGGCGCCTTCAGTGCTGCATCCTTCACCCTTTTGAATTTTGCTTCTGTGATACAATTTAACTCTCTGCTCTGTCTGCATTTGTACCTAAACATTGGCCTGTCCTGTCTTGCATTCATCTTACATCCATCATCTACTTGTAAACCTGCAGGCTCATCTTCAGCTCTATAATACTGGTTCAAATCCCCCTGCCATATTGGTTTACACCACTCCCAACAGTTCTAGTAAACTTGCCCACAAGAATATTGGTCCCTTTCGGATTCAAGTGCATCCCTTCTCTTTGTACAGGTCCCACCTGCCCCAGAGGAGGTCCCAGTTTTTCGGAAATCTGAATCCCTGCCCCCTGCTCCAATTCTTCAGTGTAGAAGATTGAGAGGAGATTTGATAGGGTTATACAAAATTGTGAGAGGTATGGATAGGGTAAATGCAGGCTTTTTCCATTGGATGGGACTACAGTTAAAGGTTGTGGGTTAAGGGTAAAAGGTGCAGAGTTTAAGGGGAACGTGAGGGGAAACTTATTCACTCGCATTTGTGAAAGTGTGGAACAAGCTGCCAACACTCCTGATACATGCGAGCTTGATTTCAATGTACCTGGATGGTAGGATTATGGAGGGCTATGCTCCCAGGGCAGATCAATGGGAGTGGGCAGTTAAAATAGCTTGGCATGGACTAGATGGGCCAAAGGGCTATTTTCTGTGCTGTACTTTTCTAACTCTCTATGAAATCTAACTGAGGTGTCTCATTATATTGCAGAACTTGCACACCCAACTAGTCCTTTGCTTACAAACTCACCAGAGCTTTCAGAGGAGACGAAGCTGGCTACCACTGTGAAATTTGTTGCAGGAAATACTGTAGGTAAGGGAACTGCTTGGTAGCACATGTGTCCACCTGTTTAATCTCTTCTGCTAACCCTTTGTTAGTTGTTCTAAGATGGGGTTTCAGTTTATTTCTTTTTACTCTTGTCATGTTTTACCTAGTACCAACAAATCCTGGTTTATGGATATTTCCATGCTGATTTTGTTATTTTGCTTCCCAAGATTCTAGTATATTGATGATTCAACATGTGATTCCTTTTCTCTCAACAGATGGGTACAGCAGTTCAGATTCATTTGTTTCTGAATCTGAACAGATTGGAAACAGCATAACCCGGCAACGGTGAGTGGATGCTTCTCTAGGGAGCTTGTAGATGCAAAGCTTCATAAAATTGAATTACTGCATTGGGAAGAGTGCATTATGATTGATAGTTTTTAGAGAGAGTGTAATGGAATTAATTCGGTGGAAAATGTGGCTCATCACGAGGATGAAAGCATACATTACTATCTTGGAGTTGTTCTTTTTACAGTTCTCATTCGGGCACTTCTCCAGACAACACGCTCAAAGCTGCACCTCCTCCACCTCCGCCAAGACCACAGCCTTCTCATTCAAGGTCGTCTTCACTAGACATGAGCAGAAGCTTCTCTGCGAGTAACACAGGTGAGGAATCTTACTGGGCAGGTTTTTCTTCATTGCAGTGCACAAAACAAAAACTGTGGTGACTGCAGGGATCGATGCTACAATAAGATGGTGCAGAAATTATGAAATTAAGCTTTGGGTTTCAATTGTGTCAATGAGAAATGGCTGCTGGTGTAAAGATTGTGTAATTTGCAAAGCAGATGTCATGTATGAGAATGTTTATTATGTGACATGTACCAAGATATAGTGATAATCTTGCAAAAATTATCATAGATCAAATTATTACATGGTGCATTGAACAGGAAAGAGCTAAGACAATAACAATGCAGAATAAAGTGTAAGGTAAACCATAAAATACAAGATGAGTGATTGTATTGTCTGTTTTTTTTTTCATTTTTTTCCTAATACTGAAGGACAAACACAGGCTGGAGTTGTTGCCTGTCCTCCTGCAGTGCCTCCAAGACCACAGCCTACACAGGTAAATGGATCAGCTTTTCAAAACCCGGCTTTGAAGGTGCCATATGAAGTGAGCAGTACATGCTGAAAGTATTTTATTACATAAGACATAGGACCAGAATTAGGCCATTTGGCCCATTGAGACTGCTTCATCAGTCCATCATGCCTGATCCATCATCCCTCTCAACCCCATTTTCCTGCCTTCTCCACATAACCTTTGATGCCCTGATTAATCAAGAACCTATCAACCTCCGACTTAAATATACCCAATGACTTTGCCTCCACAGCCGTCTGTGGTAATGAATTCCACAGATTCCCCACACTCTGGCTTAAGAAATTCCTTGTTTCTTTTCTAAATGAACATCCATCTATTTTGAGGCTGTGCCCTCTGGTCACAAATTCACCCAGTTTAGGATTCACATCCACCCTGTCTAGGCCTTTCAATTTTCAATAGGTTTCAATGGGATCCCTCTCCCCCCTCATTCTTCTGAACTTCAGTGAGTACAGGCCCAGAGCCATTTCTTTTTTAAAATCTCATAACGTTAACCTTTCATTCCTGGAATCATTCTCGTGAGCCTCTTCTGGACTCTCTCCAATACCAGAACGTCTTTTCTAGATAAAGAGGCCAAAACTGCTCAGAATGCTCTAATGTGAAAAGAACCTGTCCTAAACCAACCCCTATAACACACCACTCGACACTGGCTGACCAGCAGGAGGAAAAGACTGAGAGTAAAGGGGGCCTTTTCTGGTTGACTACCTATGTTCTATCCATGCTAGTACCATTCTCGTAATACCATGGGCTCTTATTTTGTGAAGCAGCCTCACATGTGGCATCTTGTCAAAGGCCTTCTGAAAATCCAAGTAAACAACATCCATTGACTCTCCTTTGTCTATCCTGCTTGTTATTTCCTCAAAGAATTCCAACAGATTTGTCAGGCAAGATTTCCCCTTCAGAAAACCATTGTAACTTTGGCCTGTTTTGTCATGTGCCCCAAGTACCCCTTAATCTCATCCTTTGATAATAGACTCCATCTTCCCAACTAGAAGTGGTTGGCCACTGGGAAATCCTGGTTGACAAAGCGATCCCTCAATCTACATTGGTTGTCTATGGAGGCTGCATTGGGAGCACCTGATACAGCAGATGTGCAGGTTGCCTCACCAGGAAGAAATGTTTGGGGCTCTGAATGAAGGTGAGGGAGGTGACTGGGCAGGTGTAGGTTTCTGCATACAGAGATAAGTGCTAATGCAATTGACAATGTAGCACAGAAAGAGTTGGAAAGCATTACTAGGGAACATTTGGGACATTAACTGTTCCACATAGGCAATGAAAAGGCAGGCGTAGCTGGGGTCCATGCAAATATCCATGGCTACACATTGAGTTTGGAGAAAGTGGGAGGAGCTGAAAGAAATGATTTGCATCATGTAATACTTTAATTTTAGTCTTTTAGAAAGTATATTATTAAACCGCACATTGGCCACAGCATTGGAGGTTTTTCTAATGTGATATAATAAGGGTTTGAACCTCTCCTCCAAACTTCGGTTCCTTGAAAGTGAACGTAACAGAAGTTGAGGCATCCAGTTTAACATATTTGTTCCCAGTATTTTGCATTTAATCCAAACTAGAGAAGAAATTTCTACCCCATCAATTTGGAGGTCTTCAATTTTTTTTTTATATAAGTCATTTTGGTGTCAACAATTGTTGTGCTGTCAAAACAAATGTACTTAACCATCTCAGATTTTTTAAAATTTACTTTCAATCTACAGTTGAGTGCTCAATTTTTTCTTTGATCAGAAATTTACAATGTGTAAGTGAAATGCTTCTGACCATGGTGTTATGTTCCACCTAGGTCACTGTGCCTCCATTACATCGGCCAGTAGACGTTGATGGTCATGTGGCTCACAGCAGCACCTCACCACAGCAGATGCCAGAGCAGCCAAACTTTGCTGATTTTCGTCAATTTGAAGCATTTGTATCCAAGGGGACGGAGCAGCAAATAGACGATGCAGACAGGCATTCTGAAACTATGCAGGTGAGCATGACCACAATATGGTGGTTGGGGAGCTAATGTGTCACACGTCTACATAACAGATTTAAGGCAGCCAGTAGAAGTTCCTGAGTTCAATGGTTCAATTTAATATCAGAGAATGTATACAGTATTCCTGAAATTCTTACTCTTCGCAGGCATCCACAAAACAGAAAAAACCCAAAGAATGGATGACAAAAATGTCAGAACCCCAAAGCCCCTCCTCCCCCCCCCCACTTGCTCCAGCAAATGCACCAACCCCTTCGCCCTACCATGCATGCAATAAAGCCCCCAATGAGACCTTGATCTGGAGTCCATCAGAAACTACAGTCTCCTAGCACTTCAGTATCTGACAGGCTCACTCTCACTAGCGAGGGAGAGAGAGGTCGCTCCTGCAATAAACGAGAGTGGGAGACCAGCAGCTCGGTTTTGATGTTACAATCTGCCATGTTGCTTCTCCAAGTCCTCCGACTCAGACCAGCAGTCTCTCACACTCCAAGAGGGGGGGATAGCTCGAGTGCAGAAGCCTTCCCTGACAGCAGCTCACGCCACCTGCTGTCCGATGTTCCGATCTTCCACAACACTTCATTCGGTGGCATCAGTGAGGAACCGGCTCGTCCACACACCAAAGCCACACGTCTGGGTTTATTGAAACACCAAGCCACACAGTGAATCTGACATCGAGAACTCACCACCCGTGGAGAACCTGTTTTGAGAACTCATGGAGAATCAGTTTGAGCTGCAATTGTAGATCATGGACTTCGACAGGAGCTCAGCCACCTTGAAAAGAAAAGAGAGAAATGAGAAAATAAGAATAAGTTGTTTTGCGGATGAACTGGAAAAAGTCACCTGGGTCTGTAAAAACTTCTGCCGCTGACTTTTCTAGCTCCACCCACCTGCAATATTCAGAGTATCAACTTCTCTGAAGATCTGCCCAACATATTGATGCATTTACAAAGAGTCAGCAGCTATATTTCATTCAGAGATAAGTCACTAAAGACTAGCAAATTTCTACAGATGTACCATGGAGAGCATTTTTTCTTTATGACTATCTGGTATGTAGGCACCAGTGCACAGGACTGGACAAAAGTGCAGAGGGTTGTAAACTCAACCAGCTCCATCATGGACACTAACCATCACATCATCAAGGACATCTTTAAAAGGTGATTCCTCAAGATGTTGGCTTCCATCAAAAAGGGTCCTTGCCATCCAGGATATGTCCTCTCCTTGTTACTATCATCAGGGAGGAGGTACAGGAGTCCTATAACTCAATGTTATAGGAACAGATTCTTCTTCTTCCCTGCCATCCGATCTCTGAATGGTCCATGAGCACCACCTCATTGGTCTGCTCTCTTTGTACTACTTATTATATAATCCTTATTGTAACTTAAATTTTATGAATTGAACTGTACTGCTGCCTCAAAATAACAAATTTTACAGCATTTCAGTAATAAACCTGTTTCTGATTTAATATATATAGCCTGAGAAGCCTTCAGATTCAACAGGCACGCTGAGAACGGCAAAGCTAGCTGGTTCTAGTGATGAAAAGCCAACTGGAAACATGGTATGTAGCATATTTGATTGAACATTATGAACTTTAATAGGCTTTGTTCTTTATTCTTCCAAGCTTCTTCACATAAATGACATTTTTTTTATGGCTGCTAATCATATTGCTTGGGGGAGGAGAGGGGTAGCAAGGTCCTTTCTTGAAGTACTGCTTCACAGAAGAGTATTTTACACATGCGAGGAGGTGAATGGTGACCTGACTGTTAATAGAGAGTGACTCCTTTTCAGTTATTTCCAATAATTTTCATTCTATACACAGAGAAGCAAAATGTTTAAATGTCCAATATTTAACCACAAACCTCTAACTAGTTTGAGGGGTGATTGATAAGTTCGTGGCCTATGGTAGGAGTCAGTTTTAGAAAACCTAGCACATTTATTTTTCAACATAGTCCCCTCCTACATTTATACATTTAGATTTAGATTCAACTTTATTGTCATTGTGCTGAGTACAGATACAAAGCCAATGAAATGCAGTTAGCATTTAACCAGAAATGCAAAGAATAGTGTTATTTACAACAAAATAACTGTGAATAAGAAGTAAGTGCTACAGCACACACATATAAAAGTACTGAGACAGTACAATATGGGTGCAATACTGCTTAGTGCTGTGATGTGAGGTTCAGCAGGGTCACAGCCTCAGGGAAGAAACTCTTCCTGTGCCTGCTGGTACGGGAGCGGAGGCTCCTGTAGCACCTACCGGATGGGAGGAGAGTAAAAAGTCCGTGGTTAGGGTGAGATGCATCCTTGATAATGCTTTTCGCCCTGCCCAGGCAGCGTTTATGGCAGATGTTCTCAGTGGTGGGCAATTGGGTGCCAATAATCCGCTGGGCAGTTTTCACCACACGTTGGAAGTGCTTTGCGGTCTGATACGGGACAAATGCCATACCACATTAAGATGCAGTTGGTGAGTATGCTCTCAATGGTACAGCGGTAAAAGTTCGTCAGTATCCTGGGACAGAGGTGAGCTTTCTTGATGCTCCGCAGGGAATAAAGGCACTGTTGCTTAGTCCAGCGGTTGTGGAGCATACGGATCTTGGACCTCCAGAAAGTGTCCACAGCAAGGGTAATTGATAAGTTTGTGGCCTAAGGTAGGAGGAGATTAGTTATACGGCACGTGCAGTTCAGCTCTTTAAGTGATTATGCAGAAAATTTGAAGTTAATAACTCATCAGGGGTGATTGATAAGTGCGTGGCCTAAGGTAGAAGGAAATGAGTTATTAACTTCAAACTTTCTGCATAATCACTCAAAGAGTTGACCTGCATGTGCGTGTAGCGAGAGCTGTATAACTCATCTCCTTCTACCTGAGGCCATGAACTTATCAATCACCCCACGTATTTGTTTTTCAAGAAGTATCAGACTAAATAGGCAGGATCTGATTAGGGATGATCAACGAGGCTTTGTGGTAAGTCATGTACAGAATTTTTCGAGGAGGTTATCAGGAAATTTGAAGGCAAGGCAGTGGGTGTTGTCTACACAGACTTTAGCAAGGTCTTTGATGAGGTTCCGCATAGGAGGGTCATCAAGAAGGTTCATTTGCTTGCCATTCCAGACGTGATAAAGTAGAATAGCCATTGGGTTTGAGGGAGAAGTCAGATAGTGGTACTAGACAGTTGCCTCTAGAGGCCTGTGAGTAGTGAGGTGCTACAGGGATTGGTGGTGGGTCCATTGTTTATCATCCAGATCATTGATATAGATGACAGTGTGGTAAATTGGATCAGCAAATTTGCAGATGACACCAAGATTGAGGTGTAGTGAGCAGCATTGAAGGCTATCAAAGCTTGCAGCTGGAAAATGGACAGAGAAGTGCCAGATGGAATTTAATGCAGACAAGTGTGAGGTGTTGCACTTTGGGAGGACAAACTAGGGTAGCACTTACACAATGAACGGTAGGGCACTAAGGAGAGTGGTAGAACAGAGGGATCTGGAATACAGATCTATAATTTTTTGAAAGTTTTGTAACAGTTAGATGGGGTCGTAAAGAAGCTTTTGGCACACTGGCCTTCATAAATCAAAGTATTGAGTACAGGAATTAGGATGTTATGTTGAAGTTGTATAAGATGTTGTTGAGGCCTAATTTGGAGTATTTTGTGCAATTCTGGTCACCTGCCTAGAGGAAAGATGAAAATAAGATTGAGAAAGAATGTAGAGAAAATTTACAAGGACGTTGCCAGACTTGAGGACCTGAGTTATAGAGAAAGATTGCATAGGTTAGGGCTTTATTTCCTGGAGCTTAGTGAGGGGAGATTCGATAGAGGTATATATAAAATTGAGGCGTAAAGGCAAGCAGGCTTTTTCCACTGAGAATGGGTGAGACAAGAACTAGAGGCCATAGTTCAAGGGTGAAAAGTGAAATATTTAAAGGGAACCTGAGGGGGGAAATTGACTCAGAGGGTGGAATGAGCTACCACTGGAAGTGGTGGATGTAGATTCATTTGTAATTTTTAAGAAGTTTGGTTAGGTACATGATGGGAAGGGTCCGGGTGGGGGGCGGGGGCGGAATACGGTGTAGGTGCAGGTCGATGGGATTAGGCAGATTAATAGTTTGGCATGGACTAGATGGCAGAAGGTCTTTGCACTGTATTGCTGCCACAAATCAACTTTTGCATCATATAAGAAGTTGATAATACTAATCTTTGTTAGATCAGACAAATATAGGAGAATAAGCACAATAATGTGGTGTGATGGAGACAGTTGGTAATGAACATATCTGCAGGAAGCAGTTTGCAATGCACCTGGACTTTACAATTCCACCCAACTGTTATCAGACTCTTGGAACAGACTGCTTCTATTATAAAATGGACTCTCAGTCTACCTCTTGTTACGATCTTGTACGTTATTTACCAGCACTGTACTGTTTCAGTTGCTTTTCAACTTTATTCTGCATTGTTGTTTTACCTTATTCTAGCTTAATGTACTGTGTAATGATCTGATCAGTATGAATAGTATGTAGAAGTTTTTCACTGTGTCTTGGTACATCTGACAATAATAAATCAAAGTAGTATAAGTTAGGATGAAAGAAGCAGAGTTTTGTTGTTGGAAATCGGTAATTTCACTACATTTTTAAGTAGTAAAGCTTTTCTTGGGTTGTATAAAAGTCTGGAAAACAGCCTCGGGAAAAGCTCCTTTGAGGAGAGATGCCGATTAGCTCTGAGTGGAGCAAATGTACTGAAGTACAGTGACAAATGTTGTTTTGCATGCCATCCAGACAGATCATTCCAAATCTATGTGCATCGAAGTGGTACAGAGGGAAAAGCAATAACAGAGTGCAGTGAGTAATAGAATACAGTGCTACAGTAACAGAGAAAGTGTAGTGCAGATAGACAAAGTACAAGAGCAGAATGAGGTAAATAGAGTGTCTTGGAAAAGTATGCACTGAAACAGACCCTTTGGCCCATCTAGTTAATTCCTAAACCATTTAAACTGCCTACTTCCATCGACCTGCACTGGGACCATAGCGCTCCATACCCCTACCATCCATGTACCTATCCAAACTTTGCTTAAACGTTAAAATTGAGCTTGTAAACACCACTTATGCTGGCAGCTAGTTCCACACTCTCAAGACCCTCTTGTGTTTCCCTTAAACTTTTCACTTTTCACCCTTCGCTTGAATTTACTCTTATCTATACCCCTCATAATTTTGTATACCTCTATCAAATTTCCTCAACCTTCTACATTCTAAGGAATAGTGTCCTAACCTATTTAATTTTTCCTTATAACTTAGATCCTGCAGATCTGGCAACATTTTTGTGAATTTTCTTTGCACTTTTTCAACCTCGATTACATTTTTCCTGTAGGCAGGTGATCAAAACTGCACACACAATACTACAAATTAGGTCTCACCAGCGTCTTATACAACTTCAACATAACATCCCATCTCCTATGCTCAATAGAGATCAAGAGTGCAGTGCCATTCTACGAGACTCTCATTCAAGGGTCTTGTGTCAGCTGGATAGAATCTGCCCTTCAGCTGATGGTGCTTCTCAGGCTTTTCAACCTTCTACCAAATAGAAAGGAGAGAAGAGAGAATGTCCGGGTTAGGTGGGTTTCTGATCATGTAGGCTACTTTACTGAGACAACAAGATAGGTAGACAGTCCATGGAGAAGAGACTGGTTTCTATGATGTGCTAACCTGTGTCCACAACTCTCTGCAGTTTCTTGTCACAGTCAGACCATTTGCCATATTAAGCTGTGATGCATCTGGATAGGATGCTTTCTGAGGTTAATTAATAGAACTGATGAGGTTCAAAAGTTTTTGTTAAATTGCCACCCACACGCATAACTACAGCGAGATAGTACAAAAAGAATAATAGAATGCAGAGTATATTGTTAAAAAGAAAGTGCAGGTAGACTAGAAGGTGCATGAGCAATGACGAGGTAGATTGAGAGATCACAAGTTCATCATTATTGTACAACACAAGAAATAGGAGCAGAATCGGGTCATTTGGCCAACGAGTCTGCTCCACCATTTCATCATGGCTAATCCATTTCCCTGTCAGCCCCAATCTCCTGCCTTCTCCCCTTATCCCTTCATACCCTGACTAATCAAGATATCAACCTCTGCCTTAAATATAACTAATGACTTGGCCTGCACAGCCTCCTGTGGCAAAAAATTCTACAGATTCGATACTATGGCTCAAGAAATTCCTCTTCATCTCCATTCTAAAACTGTGTCTTCTGGTGTTAGGCTCTTTCTTCTTCTCCCCCCCTCCCCCCATAGGAAACATCCTCTCCACATCCACTCTATCAATGCCTTTCACCATTCGATGGTCACCCCTCATTCTTCTGAATTCTAGTGAATACAGGCCCAGAGCCATTAAATACTCTTCATATGACAAGCCGTTCAATCCTGGAATCATTTTTGTGAACCTTCTTTGAACCTTCTCCAATGTCGGCACATCCTTTCTTAGATAAGGGCCCAAAGCTGCTCACAGTGCTCAAAATTAAGGCCTCCACAATGCATTATAAAACCTCAGCATTACATCTTGACTTTTACATTCTAGTCCTCTCAAAATGTATCTTTTGTCTGGTTGAAGTTGGGGTGGGGGGGGGAGAAGGAAGAATGACTAACAGGGGTCATTATGTTTGCTTACCATGCAATATTGACCTGAAATTGCACATTAACAGGAAAAGTTAATTATGAAATATTAAATTAATCCTACCTTTTCCCAATTCCAGGTTAAAACTGCAACGTGTCTTGTTCCTCCTCCTAAGCCTGTTCGTCGGAGACTGCAGTCTGAAGAAGAACTCCGTGGTGATGCAGATGAGCTTACACAAAAAACCAGCATCATCAACACTGTTTTAGTCTCCCACTCGTCCGTTTCAAGGTGAATGGGATTCCCTTTAATTCCTCTTTCCAATTAGATAGCAATTTCTCTGTGACTGATGCACTGGAAAGTCTCACCATGTTAGATCCTGGTGTGTAAGAACTGATGAATCAGCTCAGGACTTCATTGTCTGACTCTGTTGAGGTTATTTTCTGTCCTTTCCCCTTCGCATACCCCCACGGTTCTCTTCTTAACGCAGAATGTAGTTTAGCCTTCTCGATGGGCAGTGATCCCATTCAGGTACTTGTCTATCAAATGTGCAAACATGACGAAATGGCTCGAGCAGACAGTTTGGTTAGCAAGGAGCAGATGGGCTGCAAGGCCTGCTTATGTGCTGTATAACTCAATGACTTATGTTTCTCACTTTGACTTGGTATTCTCCCACAGTAGTTTATATGAGATGGGGACTTGCTCGAGCAGACAGTTTGGTTAGCAAGGAGAAGTTGGGGTGAATGGCCTGTTTATGTGCTGTATAACTCAATGACTGATGTTCCTCACCTTGAGTTGGCGTTCTCCCAAAGTATTTTGTATGAGATGGAGATCTCCTACTTGCTGAGCTTGTGGCTGCCAAAGCTCAGATGTCCTGTGCAGCCTTTGCTAGTGTCACATTTCAAGAGGAATGGGGAGCTGGAGCTTTTGGAAAATATTTGCCTATTCTCCCTCCCTTCCCACTCTCACTGACCCCACTTCAAACTTTGGCTAAACCCAAGAGGTTCTGCAGATGCTGGATATCTTGAGCAATGCACACAAAATGTCAGAGGAACTTGTTGGAGTCAGGCAGCATCAATGAAGGCAGATAAACAGTCTACACTTGGGCTGAGACTCCTCATCAGGACTGGAAAGGAAGGGGGACATGTCAGAATAAGAATGTGGGCTGGTGGGGGAGGGTGAAGAGGAAGGAGTACCAGCTAGAAGGTGATAGGTGAAGCCAGGTGAGGGAGAAGGTGGGAAGGGATAGGTGGAAGAGGTAAGATTGAAGAAGGAATCTGATAGGAGTGGACCATTGACCATTGGAGAAAGGGAAGCAGGAGGGGGCACCAGAGAGAGGTGATGAGCAGGTATTGAGAACAGGTAAGAGGGGAGCCAGTGAATAGAAAAAGAGAAGGGAGGGGGAGAAATTACTGGATTTGGGAGAAATTGATGTTCATGCCATCAGATTGAAAACTACCCAGGTTGGAGGAGGTGTTTCTCCTCCAACCTGAGTTTGGCCTCATTGTGGCAGTACAGGAGGCCATGGACTGGCATGTCAGAATGGAAATAGGAAGTTGAATTGTAATGCGTAATCTCTGGGAGATACTGTCTTTACTGCCACAACACCTCATATTCCTCCAGCATTTTATGACATATTGGCTACATATTACCCAGCCTGATTTTTAAAGTGTGCTCAGCCAATAACCCAGTTGCATTTCAGTGTATTTGAGTAAAAAACGGGGTTGGTTAATGCGGAAGTTGAAAGTGCCAAAGTGCTGACCTAATAACTTGAATCACAAGGTCAGAATAGAAAAATTTCTGCCATTAAAGGGTGTTTCTGGCATGTCCAGAATTTATCATGTATTGTCCTCACTGTCTGGCTTGCTGGGTCTTTGCAAGAGCAAACACATTGCTGAGATCTGGCTATGTGTAAGGATGGTAGGTCAGCAAGGATGACACTGCGTTGTGTTTTCTTGATAATCTGGTATTTATATGGTCAACACACATTCTAACCGGTCGTATCACTGCCTGGTACTGAGGGGCCACTGCACAGGACCAGAAAAAGCTGCAGAAAGTTGTCAACTCAGCCAGCTACATTATGGGCACTGGACTCCCCAGCATCAAGGGCATCTTCAAAAGGAGATGCCCCAGAAAGGCGGCATCCATCATTAAGGACCCCTATCACCTAGGACATGCTGTCTTCTCATTGCTACCATCAAGAGGAGGTACAGGAACCTGAAGATGCATGCTGAATGTTTCCGGGACAGCTTCTTCCTTTGTGCCATCAGACTTCTGAATGAACAATGAACCCATGTACGCTATCACACTATTTTTGTTTTTCTCTTTTTGCACTTTTATTTATTTTATATATTGTAATTTATAGTTTTTATTGAAATGTACTGCAACGTACTTCTGCAAAACAACAAATTTCATGATATATGCCATTGATATTAAACCTGATTCTGATTCAACTTCTTATTTTCTATTTAATATTTAACTATTTAAATTCCCCTGCAATTGAATTTGCTTTTGGTGCCAAACAGGATCTTTCTTGCTTTGGGTCCAATCCATGTTTATTTTGTTATACTTAATCCATTGGACAATTAAAATAGACGAGTAGGATTAAGCCATTTGGCCCATTGAGTCTGTTCATTATTTTACATAGAACCTAGAACAGTACAGCACAGGAGAGGCCCTTCAGCCCATGACATTGTGCCAAACCAGTTAAAAAGAATCCACGTTAATACTCATTTTTGAGACTCAACACTTCCTCCTCCTTGACCTCTAAATGCCCTAACATATTAATGCACTGATCTCCTGATCCTCCATGTCCTTTTCCTTGGTAAATACTGGAGTAAGATACTTATTATGGACCTCACTCACATTCTCCACATCCAAGCAAATGTTTCCCCTTTTTTATCCTAGTTATCCTCTTGCTCTTGATATATGTATAGAATGCCTTTCAATCCCGTTCTCCTGCACCTTCTTCCTGTAACCCTTAACCCTCTTACTAGTCAAGAACCTATCGATTCCTGCCTTAATTATACCCAATGACCAGGCTTCCACAGCTGTCCTGTGGCAATGGTTTCTTCAGATTCATCCCTCCTCACCCCTTTGGCTGAAGAAATTCCTCTGGGGGTGGGTGGCCTGGTAGTGTAGTGGTTATCGGAACACTTTACAGTATCAGTGACCAAGGTTCAATCTCCCCCGCTGCTTATAAGGAGTCCAAGTGAGCAGGTGGGTTTCCGAGTGCTCCAGTTTCCTTCCAGGATCTAAAGATGTACCAATTGGTAGGTTAATTCGTCATTGTAAATTGTGTCGTCATTAGGCTAGGATTAAATCCGGGGTTAGCGGGACAGCGCAGCTCATAAGGTCTTCTCTGTGCTGTATTTCAATAAATAAATATCAGTTTTGAAGTGGCGCCCTTGGATCCTAGAGTCTCCTGATAATGGAAACATCTACTCTACCCAGGTCTTTTGTATTTGATAGGTTTCAATGAGATTACATGCATCACCACATCATTCTGAATGCCACCAAGTACAGCCTCAGTGCTATCAAATGTACCTCACATATGAAGCCTTCATTTCTGGGATCATTCTTGCAAACGTCCTCTGCACCCTTCCCAGGCCCAGCACATCCTTCCCTCGATATGAGACCAAAATAAAGGCCATCATTATTTAGATACAGTCAAACTGCAGACTCACTGGACTGGAAGGGCCTGTTGCTATGCCGTTTTTTTTTAAATAAAAACTATGCTGTTGATATTTTCCCCCACACAGACTGGCAGGCACCTAGAATATTTTAGATCCAGGCAATGAATGGGGTGTTTCTAGAGCCAGGCCACACTGGAGCTGCGTGTAGCTGGGTGAAAGTGAGCAACTTGTATCACACGTTGCAAGTCTGTGAGCTACTTGCTGCCCTTGTTCACTATATGGGTATCCAAAGTAAACTGCTATAGAAACAATGGAGTTGGCACACTAACGTCTTATTTCATTTTAGGTCAGTTGGCAAAGATAAAAAGTCGGTTCAGGCTTCGATCAGAAGAAATAAGGAGACTAACACAGTGCTAGGCAGGCTCAACAGTGAATTACAGCAACAACTGAAGGTAAGCTCTGTCTGCCTTCAGATCATTTCCCAATCGGTGATGCTACCAAAGGCCAACAGTGCAACAGAGATCATCCCATCAGTTTGGCACTTTAAAGAGTTTAGTAACCAAACAATTTGTTACAAAGACTGCAGGACTATTTTATTAGTTTAGTCAATCTATTGCATGCTTCCTCACATATGTGCCTTAGTGGAATGCAGAAATCTGGGGGTTGACACACCATATAATAAGCATGTCATTTCTATGGTTTGAAAAATATAACCATTAACTTATTTTGCGGAATTAACCCTTAAAGGTGTGACACATACATGTCATCAAAGTTCAGAGTAAATATATTATTAAAGTGTGTGTGTGTGTGTGTGTATCTACACACACATTCCCCCCTCCCCCCCAAAGATTCATTTTCTTGCAGGTGTTCACAGTAAATAGAAGAAATACAATAGAATCAAAAACCACACAAAATAGGATGGACAATGTGCAAAATACAAAAAACCTGCAAATACAAAAAGAACAAAATAAATAACAAGTAAGCAATAAATGTTGAGAATATAAGTTGGAGAATCCTTAAAAGTAGGTCTGTTGGTTGTGGAACCAGTTCAGTGTTGGAGTCATGAAATTACATTTAATATTTTAACCCCCACCATCACCAACACATTTGTTCAGCTTGCATTCATGTAATCATAGCAGTCAGTTAATATATCCACAGCTCAAAAGTGACATTAAATGCTAAACACAAGATTCTGTAGATGTTGGAAATTCAGAACAGCACACAGAAAAATGCTGTATTAACTTAGCAAGTTAGATGACATCTCTGGTGAGGAAAATAAACAGTCAACCTGATCCTGGTTTAGTCCCCTCCATGGATAGTGCTGAGCTCCTCCAGCACCTTGTGTGTCTTAACATTAAATGATGATTTGGTCAAAAGCTCTGCAGTTAGTCATTAATGTCAAGTGATTCAAAGGGCAATTGGTATCAGTTTTGGGAAATTGGGAGAAAATGTAGAAAATTAATACCTTCTGCTTCAGACTGAAAGACATTCAGTTCTGTTTGGCAGAATTCAACCCAAGTTCAAAAGAAAGCTTGGCTGCAAGAAAAGTACTCTGTAAACCACAAAAAGGGAGAAATGCCATTGGATTTCTAGGCTGTATCTCTAAACCTGTCTAAAAATATATAAGACAATTTACAATTCATATTCTGGAAGGCCCTATTTTCAGAATCTCAATATCTGACTTTCAAATTTTTTAGAATAATTTAAAACTGGTTAAACACTACAGAATCTGTTCCAAGGTATAGGCTGTAATCAGGAGAAAATACGCAGATGCTGGAATTCCAGCAACACACACAAAATGCTGGAGAAACTCAGCAGGCCAGGAAGCATCTATGGAAAACTGTACAATCAACATTTTGGGCTGAGACCCTTCATCAGGATTGGAGAGAAAAAGATGAGTCAAAGTAAGAAGGTGGAGGGAGGGGAGGAAGAAACATGAGGTGATAGGTGAAACTGGGGGTCGGGGTGAAGTAAAGAGCTGGGAAGTTGGTGAAAAGAGATAGAGGGCTGGAAAAAGGAGGAAATCTGATAGGAGAGGACAGAAGGCCATGGAAGAAAGAAAAAGGGAAGGAGCACTGTACCTCCTTATCTCCTTACCAGCCCATCACCTCCCTCTGATGCTCCTCCCCTTATTTCTTCCATGGCCTTCTGTCCTCTTTCCACTCCTCCAGCCCTATATCTCTTTCACAAATTGACTTCCCACCCAGTTCCTTTCTCTCCAAACCTGATGAAGGTTCTTGGCCCAAAGTGTCGACAGTACACTTTTCCATAGATGCTGCCTGGCCTGCTGAGTTCTTCCAGCATTTTGTGTGTGTGTGGCTTGGATTTCCAGCTTCCCCATATTTTCTCTTGTTTGTAACTGGAATCTATACCTTGGAACAGATTCTGTAGTGGTACTACATTTAAAAACCAGACTCCTAAACCAGCAGGAAATAACTTCACTCACCTCAACACTGAACTAAATCCACCAGGCCTCACAGCTCATGTTCTCAGTATTATTTATTTACTTCTCATTATTTATTCAATTTGCATGTAGATTGTCAGTCTTTGTTTATGTATAGTTTTTAATAAATTATATTTTATTTCTTTAATTTCCCATAAATTCTACTGAATCTCAAGGTCAGTATATGGTGACGTATACTTACGTTGATAGTAAATTTCCTTTGACTTTTACTCAGACTCTCACAATGTTACCTTTTAATTATCTAGGATTCACTTGCAAAGTGGAGTCTGTGAGTTAAGCTCCGATTCAGAGATTTGAGTGTGTTTTAAGTTGTGCTTTGGGGTGAGTTATGGGTTGTTTGCAAGATCAAGGGCAAGAGCATCCTAAGGGAAAATATGAGTGCATTTAACCAAGACTTGTTTCCTTTCTCTTGTCTTCCTGCCAACTGGCTTGCAGGATGTGCTTGAGGAGAGAATCTCTCTGGAGGTACAACTGGAGCAGCTACGACCATTCTCACACTTGTAACACAGGAACTTCCCTGGCCGTGTGGACGAAACGGAAAGGTCATGTTTGGTGCCGATGTGCCACTGGATCCTAACTACTCCTGCAGGCAGCTTTCCCTCTGCCCGGCTTCATGGGTCTACTATGCAGTGATAGTTTTCCATGGTTCATTTCATAGAGCTGCTCACTTGGAATGTGGGTGTCATTTGTTTGAAAAGAGGGAGAAGGAAGATGAGGGGGCTGTAAAGATGGTAAATATTCAGCTCCTGGGGGTGAGGTATAGAGGCAAGTAAAATAGTTTTGGATTCTACAGAGCAGTTAAATACAATTCCCCTACCCATCTTTCCCATCCCACTTGCCCTCAGATTGGTCATCAATTCGGCCAAGAGAAATGGCTTGCCAATAAGAATTTTTTAAGTAAGTTAAGTCTGCCGGTTGAATCCTTGAATCACCCTGGTTGAAGGAGGAAAGCTGCCAGAGTGTTTCAGCGTTTGAAGCTCAGTCAAGTGGTTTATAATTACTTTGGTAAAATAGTGAGACGTGATGGAAGAGCTACAGTATGCTAGAGTGGATATATATTTCCCTGTATCAGTGTTGGAAGGAGTGTCTCAGTGCTTCTCTGCTACTCCTGAACTGTGTAGCTTTCCTTTTGGGTGAGGCTGCTTTCTGTTTGTGCAGCTTCAGTTAAAAAGGGGCTTCCTTTCTGGCCATTCAAAAAAACTTCTGTAAATGTTTCTGATCGCATTACTACAGCAGAACACTAAAGATTGTCTCTAACCATTTGGAGCGACCTTGGGTGGTGTTGTAGGGGTTTGGTTGGAGATAAGTAATGAAATATTTTGCACTACTGAGTATGAGTGTATTCATGCATTGCTAATTAGGGTTCAAAACCACTTTTAAATTGGATGGTGTAAAGCATAATATATGTCTGGAGTCAGGGTGAGAATGTAGATACCACCACTAAAGATTTTTTTGAAATATAAATTTAAGCTAGTGAATTGTGAAGGACCACCAGCCAGTTTATTGATGCCAAAGCAGTCAGTCTGTTTGAGCATGTCAAGAAGTTTGTGGTGAGCTGAGCTGACTTTTGTTTTAATACTGAGTGCACTGGACTCGTTAATAAAGCTGCCGTGTGGCCATACCCCGTTTGTTCTGTTGTAAACATTCACATGGGGAAATAACTGTGGCATATACCACAAATGTGGGTATGGACTTGGGGGGTTTGTGTGTGTGTGTGAGTGTGTATACACAAACACCATTTACTTGGAGCAAATCAGTGTGCAGTCCATGTGAGTAGTGCATTAAACAGGTGAATCTATACTCTGCCCTCCAGCCTCCACACTCACTGCAAGTGACAGTGTGTCGGACTTGTTGAGATCATTGTGACTTAGGGAAGAAAACGTTACTGTTTGTATGTAAGTTACTGGTTTGCATTTCTGTGATTTCTCACAGCACGACTCTGTCTGAATGCTAATGACCAGCTTCTACTCATTGCATTTTCATTCCACCCACAGAGCATTCAGACTACTAATAAATATTGTCTACCACCTCTCTGATACAGCTATACTCTTCAAATCTAATACTCAGAAATTAATTGAAGATTGTACAGAACTAGAGAATTTTTCTTTAAATTATTATGCAAGGAGCAAGATTTTATAATTGTTTGCCTTCATTGTTCAGTATTCTAAGGATTAGTGTGATTGCAGTTTCTTATCTCTATGTTTTTTTTAAAGAGAGGAAGATTCCTTTCAGTTTGGGACTATTTTTGATTTCTGCAACTTCAAGCCTTACTGTTCAGGCTTTATAGTTTGATGGATGGGGATGTCCATACAGACAGGGAGAAGGGAGGGTGCTTTCCATTTTCATCCAACGAGAGCCACCTTGCTATTCAGGTCAATGTACTGTATAGGAGTATGATGTAAATTGTATGATAAACACTTTTGGATTTTGTATGTAAATTTACATTAAAGTGCTGACTAACAGCAAATCTATTTAATTGCTTATTTTGGCTCTGGGGTCTTAGGTGTTAAAATGCATGGATGTATCTTGGCAGAGCAAAGTAGCAACTGTGATTTTTACACAAATAAAACAGCACAATATTTTATCTGACACCTGCTCTATTCACCATTTGTTTACTGTTTCCTCAAATTCAGATCCCAAATAGAATTTCTAATAATTGTGATATTGATGAATGATGCCTGTATTTGAAATCCTGGAATTTGCATTTTTTTAAAAATATTACTGCAGCCCTTATTGTGTGAAGTTGGGAGTCTACCACACAACTCGTTCATCTTTTGTCAGAAACAAGCTCAAAGATTAGCTGCATTTGCCAGTTGCATGGAAGCTGACAATGATATGTGTCATTTGCATCAAGTCAAATCAGTGAGCACTGTGCTGGGGCCAGCACACTAGTGTCACAATTCTGCCTGTGCCAACTTGGCATGCCCCCAACTTACCCTAACCCTTATCTTTGGAATGTGGGAGGAAACTGAAGCATGTAGAGGAAACCCACACAGTCACGGGAAGAACATACAAACTACAGTGGCAGGAATTGTACCCTGATCATGCAACTAAAGCTCTAGTTCCATGTTGGAGAAGTGCATTTGGCTCACTGTCCTGTTCCTTAAATCCTGCAACTCTTATGAGAATAGGTTGAGTGAACTCGGCCTTTTCTCCTTGGGACGACAGAGGATGAGAGGTAACTTGATAGAGGTGTACAAGATGATGAGAGGCATTGATCATGTGGATAGTCAGAGGCTTTTCCCCAGGGCTGAAATGGCTAGCACAAGAGGGCATAGTTTTAAGGTGCTGGGGAGTAGGTATAGAGGAGATGTCAGCGGTAAGTTTTTTACGCAGAGTGGTGAGTGTGTGGAATGGGGTGGCGGTGGTCGAGGCAGAAACGATAGGGTCTTTTAAGAGACTCCTGGATAGCAACATGGAGCTTAGAAAAATAGAGGGCTATGGGTAAAGCCTAGGTAGTTCTGAAGTAGGGACATGTTCGGCACAGTTTTGTGGGTGGAAGGGCCTGTATTGTGCTGTAGGTTTCTGTGTTTCAGTCCTGAAGAAGGGTCTTGTCCCGAAACATTGACTATTTATACATTTCCATAGATGCTGCCTGACCTGCTGAGTTCCAGAATTTTGTGTGTGTTGCTGAAGGATAAAGTACTAACTTGTAATGAAAAGGTAAATCCCGAGCATCATTTTTGAGAGACATCAAAGCAGATATGATATTTGTTGTTTTCATGTTCCTCCATCATAGCACGCACACAACCTATTAACCCTAACCTGTGTGTATTTGGAAATGTGGGACGTAACTAAAGGAAATCCACACAGTTCTTGACTGAAGTCACAGATATGAATTGGCAAGTAGCTCATAGGTAGTAGTCCGGTATATCCACAGAAAACTGAACTTGTCCTTCCAGTTCTGCTCAAGTCACAGGAAACCAAAGAAATTTGCAAGCAAATGTAAACCTAGCCGTCTGAAATTGTTGCTGGCAATAGTGTACAGTTCCCAATACAGATTAAAGATTAACTCTATTTGTCAGGTGTACGTGAAAACATAGTGAAAAGTGCTGCTTGTGTTGAGAATGTCTGGGTGCAGCCCACAACACTCTAACCCTAACTGCTACATCGTTTGTAATGTGGGAGGAAAGCAGAAAACCACACAGTCATGGGGAGAGCGTACAAAAACACACATTAAAAACTTAAAGGTTTCTGATTTTATAGACGATCTCAGAATTACAAAAAAATATATAAACTACAAAGGATTCCAACCACAGGTACAATCTTACGAACTAAAAGAATATACGAAAGAGTTCGCAGCTGAATGAGTCATCCATCGCAGAAACCAAAGGTTGATAAATTAATTTTAGTTCTGTCAGTCTGTTTTTCTGTCATTCCCAACAATCCCCAGTGCTTTCTAATATTTTGCTGCTGGGTTGATACTATTTACATATGATAATTTTCAGATACTTTAGTTGGGATAAAGTAGTTCACACAGATGGTCTAAAATCATCCGGGGACAGAGATCCCAGACACCTAAAACTAATGCGGTGAGGGCTGACTCTGAGTAAATGAATATCCTAACAATTGACACACATCAAAATTGCTGGTAAACGCAGCAGGCCAGACAGCATCTCTAGGAGGAGGTACAGTCCTAACAATTGATTGTTCAGCTATATCTGTGTATACATTTGATGTGCTAAGTGACATCATCAGTCTGGTCTGCAAACATCCTTGAACTAATTGACTTAGCCTGTTTTGCTTGGTTGGCTAATGCAGGCCAGTTAAACATTGTCTTATGTTTGGCTGTTGCAGACGAGGTTGTGTCATTGTCACTTTACTTTGCAAGGCACATCTCTCAGCAGCCTGTGTTTGCAGAACTATCCTTTTAACTTGCTTGCAATTTACATGAAGAACTTAAAACTAGTTCTTGTTTATAACAACAAGCTGAGCAAGGATTATTTGTTAGAAGTTTAACTTTATCACCAACATTTCTGACTCTTTGGAAAAATTATGCTGCTGCACTAGAAAGCTGAGGTTAGCAATGAGCCTTTCGGACCCTGGAAAGTGAATATCCATTGCAGTTGGAAAATGTTGTGCATGGATTTATCGTGCTCATTGCAAGCCAAGGGATGGTGTATCTCTACTGGAGTCAAAAGCTTTTCTTCCCCGTGGGTAAAAGATGAAGATTAAAGATTACAAACGAGAAAATCTGCAGATGTTGGAAAATCAAAGCAACGCACACAAAATGCTGGAGGAACTCAGCAGGCCAGGCTGCATCTATGGAAGAGAGTCAACAGCCAACGTTTTGGGCTGAGATCCTTCATTGGGTCATGAGACCTGCTGAGTTCCTCCAGCAATTTTGTGTTTGAACATTAAAGATTAGTTTTTCATCACATGTACATCAAAACACAAGTGTGAAAAACATTGTTTGCATCAATTGGGGGGTTGTGCTGGGGGTAGCCTGCCAGTGTCACGCTTCTGCCGCCAACATAGCAAGCTCACAACTCTAACTCTCATACATCTTTGGAACATGGAAGGAAATCAGACCAGCCAGAAGAAACCCACCACGTCACAGGGAGAACTCCTTACATTTCGCAGCGGGAATTGAACTGGCGCTGTAATAGTATAGCACCAACCATTACGTTTTTATGCCGTCCCTAGTTTTAATACATAAATGTTATAAGTGGTACCTGATGTTCCTGAATTCTGAAATTGTGAAGTTTTAAAAGAACCAGTGATCTTAGCTTATGGATAAAAGAGTGCAACATACTGTAAATATGAAACATAGGACTTAATGGAACAATTTAGCAAATATACCAGTTGGATCAAACACAAGACCCATGCTGGAGAAGCAACTTCATCAATTAAAATTGTTGCAAATAATTAACATTAGAAAACCAAAATTTATTGGGGGAAATGGTTGATGCAGGTTCAATTGCAACATTTAATTATTTAGAGATACAGTGCAGAATAGGGCCTTCCAACCCTTCGTGCCCTACCACCAACAGCAACCCCCAATTTTAACCCTAAACTAATCATGGGACAATTTACAATGACCAATTAACCTACTAACTGGTACAACTTTGAATTGTAGGAGGAAACCAGAACACCTGGAGAAAATTAGAGAAGTTTGGATAAGTACATGGATGAGAAGGATAGAGGAGACATATGAAGTAGGTGCAAGTCAATGGATCAAGGTTAACTTTCAACCCCGTTCTCCTGCCTTCTCCCCATAACCTTTCACAAATTGATTAATCAAGAACCTATCAACCTCCACTTTAATTGCACCCAGAGACCTGGCTTCCACAGATACACCATCCCCTGGCTGAAGAGATCCTCCCTCATCTCTGTTCTACTTGGATGTCCCTCTATTTTGAGGCTGTGCCCTCTGGTCTTAGACTCCTCCGCCAAAGGAAACATTCTCTTTACATCCACTCTACCTAGGCCTTTCAATGAGATGCCCCCCTGCCCCATTCTTCTAAATTCTAGTGAGTACAGTTCCCAATCCTTTAATCACAGCTCAAATGTCGTTCAACTCTTCAAGAAGAGAGAGAGAAGGGTAAAAGGAAATTATAGACCTGTTAGTGTGGTCTCAGTGTGTGGGAAGATGTTGAAGTTGATTATTAAGGATGTGGGTTTGGGGTACTTGGAGGCATATAATAAAATAGGCTGCAGACAGCATGCTTTGCTGTAAGGGAAAATCTTACCTGACAAAATTGTTGGAATTCCTTGAACAAATAACAAATAGGATAAACACAGGAGGGTTGGTGAATGTTGTGTACTTGGATTTTCAGGATCTGCTTAACAAGTTAAGAGCCCATGGTATTACAGGAAAGATACTAGCATGGATAAAGCATTGGCTGATTGGCAGGAGGCAAAGAGTGGGAATAAAGCAAACCTTTTCTGGTCGGCCGCCAGTCACTGGAGGTGTCCCACAGGGATTTGTATTGGAACTGCTTTTTACATTATATGTTAATGATTTGGATGATAGAATTAATAGTTTGTGGCCAAGTTTGCAGACAATATGAAGATAGGTGAAGAGGCAGGTAGTTTTGAGGAAGCAGAGAAGCTACAGAAGGACTTAGACAGATTAGGAGAATGGGTAAAGAAGTGGCAGATGGAAGCAAATGGACATGTACTTTGGTAGATGAAATAAAAGCATAGACTATTTTCCAAATGGAGAGAAAACTCAAAAACTGGAGGTGCAAAATGATTTGGGAGTCCTCATGTTAATTTGCAAGTTGAGTCAGTGGTGAAGAAGACAAATGCAATGTTAACATTCATTTCGAGAACACTAGAATATAAAAGCAAGGATGTAATGTTCAGGCTTTAAAGCACACTAGTGAGGTCTCATTTGGAGTATTGCAAGCAGTTTTAAGCCCTTTATCTAAGAAAGAATGTGCTGACATTGGAGACAGTTCAGAGGAAGTCCACAAGAATGATTCCAGGAATGAATAGATTAGCGTATGAGGAGTGTTTGATGGCTCACTAGAATTCAGAAGAATGAGAGGGATCTCATGGAATTTGTTCAAACTGTTGAAAGGCCTGAATAGAGTGGATGTGGAGAGGATGTTTCCTATGGTGGAAGAGTCCAAAAACAGAGTGTGCAGCCTCAGAGGAGAGGGACATCTATTTGGAACAGAGATGAGGAAGAATTCCTTTAGCCAGAGAGTGCTGAATCTGTGAGATTCATTGGCACAGGCAGTTGTGAAGGCCAAATCACTGAGTATATTTAAGGCAGAAGTTGATAAGATTCTTGATTAGTCAGGGCATGAAGGGATATGGGCTGAAAGGGAAAATGGATCAGCCATGATGTAATGGCAGAACAGACTCGATGGGCCGAATACCTCAATATTGCTCCTACAATGGTGCTAGAAAGTTAGTGAACCCTGTAGAATTTTCTCTATTTCTGCATAAACATGACCTAAAATGTGATCAGATCTTCACCAAAGTACAAAAACTAGATAAACTGAACCCAATTAAATAAATAACACACGAAAAAAACAAAATACTTGTTCATTTATTTATTTATTGAGGAAAATGATCCAATATTATATGTATTTGTTTGGAAAAAGTATGTGAACCTCTAGGGTAATTCCTTCTACAAAAGCTATTTGGAGTTAAGTGTTCCAATCAATGAGATGAGATTGGAGTTGTGGGTTGTAGAAATGCACTACCCTATAAAAAAGACACACAAAGTCAGGCTATGAAGGCGATGTTATGATAGTCATGGGAGATTTCAATGTGCATATTGATTGGGAAAATCAGGATGGTAATGGATCTCAAGAGAGTGAGTTTGTTGAATGCCTATGAGATGGCTTTTTAGAGCAGTTTGTTGCTGAACCTACTAGGGAATCAGCTATGCTGGATTGGGTGTTATGTAATGAACCAGAGGTGATTAGGGAGCTTAAGGTAAATAACCCTTTGGAGGCTGTGATCACGATATGATTGAGTTCATCTTGAAATTTGACAGGGAGAAAGTAAAGTCTGACATAATAATATTTCAGTGGAGTGAAGGAAATGACAGTGGTATGAGAGAGGAGTTGGCCAAAGTAAATAGGAAGGAAATGCCGGCAGGGAAGGCAGCAGAGGAGCAATGGTGTGTGTTTCTGAGAAGAATGAGGCAGGTGCCGGATAGATGTATTCCAAAAACAAACACTCAAATGGCAAAATAGTACATCTGTGGCTGAGAAGGGAAGTCAAAGGTAATGTGACAGCGAAAGAGAGGGCACACAACAAAGCAAAAATATAGTGGGCAGACAGAGGATTGGGAAGCTTTTAAAAAGAATATCAAAGTGGATAGTAAAAGTTTTTTAATTTTGGCAGAAATGCACATTGCTGTTAGGAGGATAAAATGCTCTGCACAACACCGCCAAAACCTCATCCCCATGGTGGAAGGAGCATCATGGTTTGGGGCTACTTTGCTGCCTCAGGGCCTGAACAGCTTGCAATCACTGAGGGAACGATGAATTCAAAATTGCATCAAAACATTTTACAGGAGAATGTCAGGGTAGCAATCTGTCACCTGAAGCTTAATAGAAGTTGAATAACGCAACAAGACAATGGGCCAAAAGACAACAGTAAATCAACAATAGAATGGTTTATAAAGAAGAAAACTCATATTTTGGAATGTCTGAGTCAAAGTCCTGACCTTAATCCCCTGGAAATGTTGTGGAAGGACCTGAAGCAAGCAGCTCATGCAAGGAAGCCCATCGATATCCCAGAGCTGAGGCAGTTTTGTAAGGAGGAATGGCCTAAAATTCCTCCAAACCAATGTGCAGGACTGATCAACAGTAATGGAAATGTTTGGTTGAAGCTTTTGCCGTTCGGGGTGGGGTGGGGTGGAGGGGGGGTCGCATCAGTTACTGAAAGCAAAGGTTCACATACTTTTTCCAACAAATACATGTAATATTGGATCATTTTTCTCAATAAATAAATGAACAAGTATAATATTTTGTGTTATTTATTTAATTAGGTTATCTTTATCTCGTATTAGGAAATATTTGAAGATCTGATCAGTTTAGGTCATAGTAATGCAGAAATAGAGAAAGTTCTACAGGGTTTACAAACTTTCTACCACCATTGTATATCTTATCATCTTAATGGATGACACTTTCATTTCCAGAATCATACTCATTAACCTCTTCTGAACCCTCTCTAATGTCAGCACAGTCTTTCTTAAATAAGGGGCCTAGAACTGCTCACTACATTACAAATACCTTATAAAGCCTCAGCATAACATCCTTGCTTTTTATATTCTATTCCTCTTGGAATGAATGCTAACATTGCATTCACTCTCCTCACCACCAATTCAACTTGCAAATTAACCTTTGGGGAATTCTGCACAAGGCTTCCCAAATCTCTAATCTCTAATGCCTCCACAGTCTCTCCAGCTACGTCTTTTATAAACTGGGGTGTAGTCCATCAGGTTGACTTATCTACCTTAAGACTTTTCAGTTTTCCAAGCACCATTTCTGCAGTAATAGCAACTGTACTCACTTCTGCCCCTTGACACTCTCAAACTTCTGGCATACTACTAATGTCTTCCATGATGAAGAGATGAAAAATACTTATTCAGCTTGTCCACCAGTTCCTTGTTCCTCATTACCATCTCTCCAGAGTCATTTTCCAGTGGTCCAATAACTACTTGCGCCTCTTTTTATATACACCTAAATAAAATTTTGTATCATTTTTGGTATTATTGACTAGCTTACCTTCATATTGGATCTTCCCCTCACCTATCCCACCTTACGATGTTTTTTGTTACCTTATGTTAGTTTTTGAAAATTTCCCCATCCTCTAACTTCCCACTCATTTCTTCTCCATTATATGTCCTCTTTTTTTTGCTTTTATGTTGGCTTTGCATTGTCAGCCATAGTTGCACCATCTTACCTTTAGAATTCTTCCTCTTCTTTGGGATGTATCTATCCTGCACCTTCTGAATTGCTCCCAGAAACTCAAGCCATTATGGTTCTGCTGTCATCCCTGCTAGTGTCCTCTTCTAATCAATTTTGGCCAGTTCCTCTCTCATGCCTCTGAAATTCCCCTTACTCCACTGTAATACCAATATATTTGACTTTAGCTTCTCTCTCTCAAATTACAGGGTGAATTTTATCATATTATGATCACTGTGTCCTAAGAGGTCCTTTACCTTAAGCTCTCTCTTCATATCCAGTTCATTACACAACACCCAATCCAGAATTGCTGATCCCAAAATGGGCTCAATCATAGACTGCTCTAAAAAGCCATCTCGGAGGCATTCCACAAATTCTCTCTCTTGGGATCTAGCTTCAAATTGATTTTCCCAATGTATCTGCATATTGAAATCTCCCGTGACTAATGTAATATTGTGCTGTAAATTGTAGACCACATCCTGGCTACTGTTTGGAGGTCTGTAAGTAACTCTCATCATGGTCTTCTTACCCTTGCAGTTTCTTAACTCTGCCCACAAGGATTCTACATCATCTGATCCTATGTCACTTCTTTCTTAAGATCTTATTTCATTTTTTTACCAGTAGAGCCACCCCTCCTCTACCTGCCTGTCCTTTCGATAGATTGTATATTTTGGATGTTAAGTTCCCAACTACAATTCTCTTTTAGCCATGACTCTGTGATACCCACAACATCATACTTGCCAATTTCTAACTGCAAGATCATCTATCTTATTTTGTATGCTGTGTGCATTCAAACATACCTTCAGTCCTGTATTTGTCACCTTTTTCAATTTTGTCCCCCTTTTACTCTGCAACACATCCCACTGACTGCAATTTTGCTATATCATCTGCTTCCTGATAGTCTCACTACATACTACCTCTGTTTATAAACCAACATCCCCATCCTCAGCCTTATCACTCCAGTTCCCATCCTCCTGACAAATTTGTTCAAACCCACCCCAACAGCTCTAGTGCTGTAGTGCTCTATGTTGTTAAAGTGTACGTCTAGCAGAGCTGAAAGCTTTAAGTGGTTTGTAAAAGATACCCACTTGGGAGCTCAGGTTTCCACAACAACAGCATGAATTGCACTTTCTAACATGGACAGCCAGCTGTGTTTGCCCTCCTCCCGACTGCTGTGTGAAGTTGGTACAGTTAAGGCCCTTTAGCCCACAATGTCGAGCTGATCCTTTAATGTACTCTGAGATTAATCTAACCTTTCTCTCCCACACTGCCTTCCATTTTTCTATTGTCCATGCACCTTAAGAGTTTCTTAAATGTTCCTCATGTGTCTGTCTCTCCCAGCACCCCCAGCAGTGCTTTTTAAGCACCCACAACAGATAAAAAAAACTATCTCTGACACTTCCTCCCACCCCCATAATTTCTTCCAAACATTTTAAAGTTATGCCTTTTCTGCCCTGGGAAAAAGTTTCTGGCTGTCCATTTTATCTAAGCCTCTTATCATCTTGTACATCTTTATTAAGTCATCTCTCATCCTCCTGCGCTCCAAGGATTCCATAAATCCTTCTTGACCTGCAAATTTCCTCCAGCGTTGGAGCATTGTGTGTGTGTGTGTTACTTTTGATTTACCTCAAGGCAGCTTATGGGAGGTTGCTTTGTATTTGTAGTTCTGAATATTCTACAGTCAACACCTTATGCTAATAGTTACCGAGTAGCCTCAAAGGGTGCTTTCATATAACACCATAAGGCATAGGAGCAGAATTAGGCCATTCAGCCCATTAAGTCTGCTCTGCTGTTTGACCATGGCTCATTTATTTTCCCTCTCAACCCCATTCTCCTGTCTTCTCCCCATAACCTTTGACACTCTCTCTAATCAGGAGCCTATTAATGTTTGTTTTCAATATGCACAATACTTAGCTTCCACAGCCTGTATGTACCAGTGAGTCCCACAGATCCACCACTCTCCAGCTAAAGAAATCCCTCCTCATCTCCGTTTTAAAGGGATGTCCTAGTCTGATGCTGTGCCTTCCAGACTATTCTAGTAATAGACCCCTATTATAGTAATATCTTCTCCACATCCACTCTATCTAGACTTTTCCATATTCGGTAGGTTTCAATGAAATCTCCCCCACCTCATTCTTCTAAGCTCCAGCAAGTACAGGCCCAGAGTCATCAAACACTCCTCAGAAATAACTCTTTTATTACTGGGACATTAAGGTGGGTTCCTTAAGGTTGTTTTCACTGGGAATAGTAATGGGGAAAAGCTCCCACAACCCTTGAAATGCTCCCAATGGTGTGCGCCTCACATAGCCTATGACAGCCAAGTCCAGCTCCTGGCCTTCACGTGTGGTTTAGCCACTAAGCCTGCCGGATCTGTTTCTACTGACAGGAGAAGGGGCAAAGGCGGGTTACTGATGCTTTAAAACCAGTTGCTTCGGGTAGATGGGGCTTGTCAGCTGTGGCTGGAGGGTGCTCCTGGAGAAGGAAAGCTCTGATCTCAAACCTCCACTGCCTTGCAGCCATACCCACTCATGGAGGAGGCTTTGGGATCAAATCCCGAGGGGAATATCTGGAGCTGGAGTCCCTCAGGCAGTCTTACATTGAGTTCAATGCTGACTGGCAACTCCTGCGTCGCTGCTGGTACCAAACTGTATCAGTCGCTGCCACTGCTTTGGGTTCATCAGATGCGTGGAGCAGGGAGCTTGCTACATGGGCAACAGCTTGCTGTCCATATCGTACCGTCCAGGCTTGTGTATCTAGATAGCCAGGACGCAATATCCATGGTCGACTCTGACCGACGGAGGCCCATGCCAATGAGACCATTCTCATAAACTCCTCCGGACCCTGTCCGATGCCAGCATACACTTTTTTTGGTGCTGGGGTCCCAAAGATTCATTTATTTATCACATACACATCCAAACATACAGAGAAATGAGTCATTTGCATTAAAAAAAAGCAACCAAGGGCCAGTCCGTAAGTGTCGCCACCCACTCCAGTGCCAATACAACGGGCCCACAATGTACGGCAGAGCAACACAAGCAACAATAATAACAACAACACAAAATCAAGAATAGCCAGGAGAAATACCATCAGCTTAAAAATTTGTGGCACGTTAGCCATCCACTCAATATTCCTGTTAAAGAAAGACCCTATCTGCAAATTTAATGTCTGTCTTGTGTGTGTGCAGCTTAGAAACTTAGACAAGAGAACACATAACATTGCTGTACATTTGGAATCTGGAATGTCTTCAACAAAGAGCCCGGAGAGAGCCACGGATGCCGAGAACCTGAGCGATGCCTTTGGATTCCGTTTGAAGGGCAGATGGGAAACTCTTCTTGAGGCAAAAAGAAGGGCATCATTGAAAAGGAAGAGGGTCAGGTCACTGATGTACTCGTAAATCCTGGGGAAAGGAATCAACAGTTCTTAAAAATTCACAAACAGTATTTAAAATTTGCTGTTAGATTATTTAATGTTACATGGGAGTGTACCATATCATATGTTCTGAAGTTTGCCCTAATAAGTGAGGCTTGGAATTTTCAAATGCATTTAAACCATCTTGAAACCTTAGATCTTAAGGTGGAAAACTACATCAACAAATTTGAGAATGGCGCCAAGATTGGAGGTGTAGCGGACAACCTGGAAGTCATAGTCATAGTCATACTTTATTGATCCCGGGGGAAATTGGTTTTCGTTACAGTTGCACCAGAAATAATAAATAATAATAAACCATAAATAGTTAAATAGTAAAAAGTAAATTATGCCAGGAAATAAGTCCAGGACCAGCCTATTGGCTCAGGGTGTCTGACCCTCCAAGGGAGAGCTGTAAAGTTTGATGGCCACAGACAGGAATGACTTCCTATGATGCTCTGTGTTGCATCTCGGTGGAATGAGTCTCTGGCTGAATGTACTCCTGTGCCCAACCAGTACATTATGTAGTGGATGGGAGACATTGTCCAAGATGGCATGCAACTTAGACAGCATCCTCTTTTCAGTCACCACCGTCAGAGAGTCCAGTTCCATCCCCACAACATCACTGGCCTTACGAATGAGTTTGTTGATTCTGTTGGCGTCTGCTACCCTCAGCCTTCTGCCCCAGCACACAACAGCAAACATGATAGCACTGGCCACCACAGGCTCATAGAACATCCTCAGCATCGACCGGCAGATGTTAAAGGACCTCAGTCTCCTCAAGAAATAGAGATGGCTCTGACCCTTCTTGTAGACAGCCTCAATGTTCTTTGACCAGTCCAGTTTATTGTCAACTCGTATCCCCAGGTATTTGTAATCCTCCACCATGTCCACACTGATCCCCCGGATGGAAACAGGGGTCACCGGTACCTTAGCTCTCCTCAGGTCTGCCACCAGCTCCTTAGTCTTTTTCACATTAAGCTGCAGATAATTCTGCTCACACCATGTGACAAAGTTTCCTACCGTAATCCTGTACTCAGCCTCATCTCCCTTGCTGATACATCCAACTATGGCAGACTATGAAAGGCTATCAAAGCTTGCAGCAGGATCTGAACCAGCTGGAAAAATAGGCTGAAAAATGGCAGATAGAACTTAATGGAGGCAAGTGTGAGGTGTTGCACTTTAGGAGGACTTACATGGTGAGTGGTAGTGTACTGAGGGGTGAGGTAGAACAAGAAATATAAAATCTATAATTCCTTGAAAGTGGTGGCACAGGTAGATTGGGTCAAAAAGAAAGCTTTTGGCACATTGGCCTTCATAAATCAAAGTATTGAGGACCAGAGTTGGAATGTTATGTTGATATCGTTTAGGAGATTGGTAAGACCTAATTTGGAGTATTACATGCAGTTCTGATCACTTAACTACAGGAAAGATATCAATATGATTGAAAGAGTGCAGAGAAAATTTATAAGGATGTTGCTGGGACTTGAGGGCCTGAGTTATAAGGAAAGCTTGAATAGAATAGGACTTTATTCCCTGAAATACAGGAGAATGAGTGGAGATTTGAAAGCGGTATATAGTATTGCTCACTATAAATTATTTCGTGATTAGGTTAGAGGTAACTCGGTGTTGTCGGGGGTTACAGGGCGGTATTGATCAAAGTACCAGAGGGCCTATTCCATGCAGTGTCTCTAAATAAAAAAATACATCATTATGAGGGGTATAGACAGGACAAATGTAAGCAGACTTTTTCCACTTTGGTTTGATGAGACCGGAACTAGAGGTCATAGGTCTCAGATGAAAAGTGAAATATTTAAAGGGAACTTCTTCACTCAGAGGGTGGTGAGAGTGTGGAATGAGTTGCCAGTGGAAGTGGTGAATGCAGGTTCAATTTCAACATTTAATTGGCATTGGAATAGGTACATGGATAGGAGGGCTATGGAGGACTGTGGTCAATGGGACTAGACAGAATAATAGTTCAGCATGGACTAGATGGGCCAAAGGGCCTCTTTCTGAGCTGTAGCGCTCTATGACCCTGGAACCATTTCTTAGGCTGAGCAGTTCGTCACACCTCCCCATCGGACTCCGTTAAAAGCTTCCACGTACACTTCAGAAATTATTAATCCTTTCACAAACTTGGATTGCTCCGACAAAGAACTTTTTAAAGAATCATTCAACTAAATGTGACAACTAATCTGTGTGCAAACATTAGAAGTCAGGATGGTTTTGGATCCTGCTTATTGGATAAACTTAGCCATAGCATTAGCAACCAGTACCAACAACCAAGATAGGCTGATAGTAAACTAGCTTGTTTATCCAGAAGATAGAAACATAGAAAACCTAAAGCACAATCTAATGTTTGTCCATCGTCAACGTCGATGAGGACCTTGACACTATTATGATGATGTCGAGACTAGCACATGATTTGGATTTAAGTGAGGGAGAGTTGCACAGTGTCAGCCTCGCTCTCTCTTCCCAATTCCCATCTGGATCCGGTGGCAAGACAGAGTCGAGACAATACAGACCCTTCAGCCTACAAAGCTGTGCTAAACATGTCAGAGGCTCAGCAATCTCCTCCCTCACCTCCCACAGTAGCCTGGGGTACATCTCGTCCAGTCCCGGTGACTTATCCAACTTTTTTCTTTCCAAAAACTCCAGCACATCCTCTTTCTTAATATCTACATGCTCAAGTTTTTCAGTCCACTGTAAGTCATCTCTACAATTGCCAAGATCCTTTTCCGTAGTGAATACTGAAGCAAAGTAATCATTAAGTACCTCTGCTATCTCCTCCAGTTCCATACACACTTTTCCACTGTCACACTTGATTGGTCCTATTCTCTCACATCTTATCCTCTTGCTCTTCACATACTTGTGGAATGCCTTGAGGTTTTCCTTAATCCTGTCTGCCAAGGCCTTCTCATGGCCCCTTCTGGCTCTCCTAATTTCATTCTTAAACTCCTTCCTGCTAGCCTTATAATCTTCTAGATCACTATCATTACCTAGTTTTTTTAAACCTTTCGTAAGCTCTTCTTTTCTTCTTGACTAGACTTACAACAGCTTTTGTACACCATGATTCCTGTACTCTACCATCCTTTCCGTCTCATTGGAATATACATATGCAGAATTTCACACAAATATCCCCTGAACATTTGCCACATTTCTTCTGTATATTTCCCTGAGAACATCTGTTCCAAATTTATGCTTCCAAGTTCCTGCCTGATAGCCTCATATTTCTCCTTACTCCAATTAAACGCTTTCCTAACTTGTCTGTTCCTATCCCTCTCCAATGCCATGGTAAAGGAGATGGAATTGTGATTACTATCTCCAAAATGCTCTCCCACTGAGAGACCTGACACCTGACCAGGTTCATTTCCCAATACCAGATCAAGTACAGCCTCTCCTCTTGTAGGCTTATCTACATATTGTGTCAAGAAACCTTCCTGAACACACCTAACAAACTCCACCCCATCTAAACCCCTGTCTCTAGGGACATATCAATCGATATTTGAAGATGTGAGAAGATTTACAAGGACAGCAGGACTTGAACTAGAGAGAGTTTTTGACCAGGGTGGGTCTTTATTTCTTTACACCTTACAGAATTGTGAACAAGTGAGGAGAGTAGGTAAGGTGGATGGTAACAATCTTTTCCACAAGATCGAAGAGTACAAATAAAGATTAGCTTTACTTGTCACATGTACATGGAGACACTGTGAAATACATCGTTTGTGCCAAGTCAAATCAGCAAGAATTGTGCAAGTGTAACCAACTTAGCATGCCCACAATCCACTAACCCGAACCTGTACGTCTTTGGAATGTGGGAGGAAACCAGAGCACCCAGAGGAAACCCACACGGTCACAGGGAGAATGTACAGACGCCTTACAGACAGTGGTGGGAACTGAACTTCAATTTTACAGTTAGCGCTGCAAAGCTTCATGCTAACCACTATGACTGTGAGGAACGGGCAGATGATGGGGCAAGATTGAAGTCAAGTGTAACACGGAGGCAAATCAAAAAGGGTGATCGATACAAGACCGCAGGTGTTATATCTGAATGCACACTGCATATGGAATAGGTAGGTGCTGTTGTAGAGCAATCAGAGATTGGCAGGTATGACATCGTGGCTGATAGAAGGTCATAGTTGGGAGCTTAACATCCAAGGATACATGTAGTATTGAAAGGGCAGGCAGGTCGGCAGAGGGGGTGGGATGGCTCTATTGGTAAAAAGTGAAATCAAATTCTTAGAAACAGGTGACATAAGATGGAAAGATGTAGAATTCCTGTGGGTAAAATTAAGAAACTGAAAGGGCAAAAATATCCTTTTGAGACCTCTGAACAGTAGCCAGGGTATGGATGTTGTGTAATGAACCAGATTTGACAAATGAACCCTTAGGAGGCAGTGACCAGAATATGATAGACTTCACCCTGCAGTTTGAGAGGGACGAACTAAAATCAGATGTATCAGTATTACACTGGAGTAAAGAGAATTACAGAGTGGAGCTGGCCGAAGTTAATTGGAAGGAGATACTAGTAGGGATAACAGCAGAACAGCAATGGCTGAAGTTTCTGACAGAATTTTGGATAGAAACATCCCAAAGACTAAGTAGTATTCTAAGGAGAGAATGAGGCAATCATGGCTGACAAGGGAAGTCAAAAACACCAGAAAAGCAAAAGCATGTAATACAGCAAAAGTCAGAGGATTGGAATTTTTTAAAAATCCAGCAGAAGGCAACTAAAAAAGCCATAAGAAGGGAAAAGATGAACTATGAAGGTAAGCTAGCCAATAATATCAAAGAGGATACCAATATTTTTTCCCAGATATGTATATGAAGAGTGAAAGAGTTGAGAGTAGATATGAGACTGCTGGAAAATGACACTGGAGGGGTGGTATACAGGAGACAAGGAAATGATGGACAAATTAAATGAGTACTTCACGTCACTCTTCATTGTGGAAGGCAATAGCATTGTGCCGGAAGTTCGAGAGTGCCAAGGAACAGAAGCATGTCCAATATCTATTACTAATTTATCCACCCTGATTTGCCTCAGGATAGTAAACATGGAAATGAGAAGGAATTTTTGTAGCCTGAGGATGGTGAATCTGTGGAAACTTTTGCCACAGGCTGCTGTGGAGGCCAGCTCATTGGGTGTATTGAAGGCGGAGGTTGCTAAGTTCTTGATTAGTCAGGGTGTTAAAGACAGGAGAATGGAGTTGGGAGGGGAAATTGATCAGCCATGATGAAATGGCAGAGCATTCCATATGGGCTGAATGGCCTAATTCTGCTTCTATCTCTTATGGTATGCTGCCCACATGCAGAAAGGAAAAGACAGTTTCTAACCTGTTGCTAGAGTCAGAGCACTACAGCACAGAAGTAGTCCTTTTGGCCCATCTAGTCCATGCCATCCTGGTCTTCTGCCTAGTCCCATCTATCTATACATCGACCATATTCCTATGTACATCTCTCATCCACATACCTACCCAAACTTCTCAATTGAAAACTGAAGTGTCAATTGAACAAATACAATCAGACCTACATCAGCCACTTCCATTGGCAGCTCATCCACATTCGCACCACCCTCTGAATGAAGAGGTTCACTTTTTACCCTAACCTATGAACTTCAGCACAGCTTCTACCCTGCTGAAAGAGGACAATTAAATGGCTTTCTAGTATAATAAGAAGGACTCCTAACCTCACAATCTATTTGCCTGGAAAGATCTATAAGACCATAAGACATAGGAGCAGAATTAGGCCATTCGACCCATTGAGTCTACACCACCATGTCTGATGTAACATCCCTCTCGACCTCATTCTCCTGCCTTCTCCCCATAATCTTTCATGCCCTGATTAATGAAGAAAATATCAACCTCCACTTTAAATATACCCAAAGACTTTGCCTCCACAGCTGTCTGTGGCAATGAATTCCACAGATTTACTACCCTCTGGCTAAAGAAAATTTTTCTCATCTCTGTTTTGAATGGGTGTCCCTCAATTCTGAAGCAATGCCTTCTAGTCCTAGACTTCCACACTATAGAAAACATTCTCTTCAATACACTCTTTCTAGGCCTTTCAATATTTGATAGGTTTCAATGAGATCCCACCTCAGTCTTCTAAACCCCAGCAAGCACAGGCCCAGAGCCATCAAACGTTCCTCATATGTTAAACCTTTCAATCCTGGATTCATTCTCTTGAACCTCCTCTGGAATCTCTCCAATGCCAACACATCTTTTCTCATATAAGAGGCCCAGAACTGCTCACAATATGTCAAGTGTTGAATGAGCAATGCCTTATAATCCTCAGCATTATATCCTTGCTCCCTGACACTCTCGCTTCTCTGGCATTCTCTAGTCTCTTCCACAGTGAACACCGATGCAAAATGCTTATTCAGTTCAATCGCTATTTCCATGTCCCCAGTACTACCTCTCCAGGGTCATTTTCCAGTGGTCTGATATCCGTTCTCTTCTTTTTTACTCTTTGTATTTCTGAAAAATAAACCTTTTGTATCCTCCTTTATATTAAAGCCATCTTGTAAGCATTCACAAATTTCCTCTCTTCAGATCCACCATCAACCTGATTTATTCCAATTGATCTGCATATTACTAATGATAGGCATTGGTAATGATCTTTCAAGAATTACTAGATTCTGATATGGTTCCAGAAGACTAGAAAATTGCAAATGTCGCTCCACAGTTCAGGAAGGGAGAGAGGCAGTAGAAAAGAAACTATAGGCCAGTTAGTCTGACCTCATTGGTTGGGAAGATGCTGTGTCGATTATTAAGAATAAGGTCTCAGAGTACTTGGAGGCACATGATAAAATACTCTGTAGTCAGAATGGTTTCCTCAATGAAAAACCTTGCCTGATAAATCTGCTGGAATTCTTTGAAGAAATAAGAAGCAGGATAGACAAAGGAGAATCGGTTGATGTTGGTACTTGGAATTTCAGAAGGCCTTCGACAAGGTGCCACACATGAGGCTGCTTAACAAGCTATGATCCCATGGTATTGTAGGAAAGATTCCAGTATGGATAAGGCAGTGGCTGATTGGCAGGAGACAAACAGTGGAATAAAGGGAGCCATTTATGGTTGGCTGCCAGTAGTTAGTGGTGTTCCACAGGGGTCTGTGTTGTGACCGATTCTTTTTATATTATATGTCAATGATTTGGATGATTGAATTTATGATTTTGTTGAAGAGTTTGCAGATGATACAAAGATAGGTGGAGGGGCAGGTAGTTTTGAGGAACTAGCGAGGCTACAGAAGGACTTGGACAGATTGGAGAATGGGCAGATGGAATGCAGTGTCAGACTCACAACACGCTGGAGGAACTCAGCAGGTCGGGCAGCATCCATGGAAATGTTGACTGATCTTTTCCACGGATGCTGCCCAACCTGCTGAGTTCCTCCAGCGTGTTGAGAGTGTTGCTTTGACCCCAGCATCTGCAGAGTATTTTGTGAACACAGTGTCGGGAAGTGTATGGTCATGCACTTTGGTAGAAGCAATGAAACAGTTGACTGTTTTCTAAATGGAGAGAAAATACCAAAAACTGAGGCACAAAGAATCTTGGGAGTCCTTATGCACAATTTCCTAAAGGTTAACTTGTAAGTTGAGCCTGTGGTGAGGAAGGCAAATGCAATGTTAGCATTCATTTCAAGAGGACTAGAATATAAAAGCAATGATTTAATGTTAACACTTAATAAAGCACTGGTGAGGCCTCACTTGGAGTATTGTGAGCAGATTTGGGCCCCTTATCTTAGAAAGGATGTGCTGACACTGGGGAGGATTCAAAGGAGGTTCGTGAAATCGATTCCAGGATTAAACGACTTGTCATATGAAGAGTGTTTGATGGCTCTGTGCCTGTATTCACTGGAATCTAGAAGAATGAGGGGTGACCTAATTGAAACCTATCATATAGAGAAAGGCCTTGATAGAGTGGATGTGGAGAGGATATCTTCTATGGTGGGAGTGTTTAAGACCAGAGGACACAGCCTCAGAATAGAGGGGCATCCTTTTAGAATGGAGAGGAGGAAGAATTTCTTTAGCCAGAGAGAGGTGAGTCTGTGGAAGCTAAGTCTTTATGTATATTTAAGGCAGAAGTTGATAGATTCTTGATTGGTCAGGGCATGAAGGGATATGGGGGGGAGGACTGGGGCTGAGAGGAAAATGGATCAGCCATGATGAAATGGTGGAGCAGACGCAATGGGCCAAATGGCCTAATTCTGCTCCTATATCTTATAGTCTTATGGTCTTAAATTGAAATCCCCCATGACTGCTGTAAGATTGTTCTATTTGACAAGCCTTTTCTACCTCCCATTGCAATTTGTAGCCCACATCCTGACTACCGTTCCGAGGCCTTATATATAACTCCCACCAGCGTCTTTTATCCTTGCTGCTTCTTAACTCTACCTACAAGGATTCTACATCTTCTGATCCTATATCACCTCTTTCTAAGGATTTGATTTCACTTTTTACCAGCAGAGCCACCCCACCCCCTCTGCCTACCTGCTTGTCCTTTCAATTCAATGTGTACCTGTGCATGTTAAACTCTCAACTATAATCTTCTTTCAGCCACGACTCAGTGATGCCCACAATGTGATACATGCTAATCTGTAACTGCACCACAAGGTCATCTGTATACTGTGTGCATTCAAATATAACACCTTCAGTCCTGTACTCATTACCCTTTTCAATGTTACAACTACGTTACACTTCATTTCATCCCAGTGACTGCAATTTTGCCCTATCATCCTGTCCTTCCTCACGGTCTCTCTGCACACTGCATCTACTTGTATATACCAACAGTCCCATTCTCAGCCCTATCACTCCTGTTTCCATCCCCCTGCCAAATTGTTTAAACCCTCCCCAACAGCTCCAGCAAAGCTGCCTGCAAGGATAGTGTTCCCCTCGGGTTTAGCTATCAGCCATTCTTTTGTGCAGCCATACCTTCTCCAGAAGAGATTCTGCACGGTGCCTTCCAGTACTTGACATTTCAAATACAAATACACTGCAAAATACTAGAGGACACAGCTTTAAGGTGAGAGCTGGAAAGCTTAAAGGAGACATACAAGGCAAGTTTCTTTTTACATTGTTAACTGAAGGGCCTATTCCTGTGCTGTACTATGTTCTGTATTCTATACTGTATCCCTAGATGGAATAATCTTCTTATCGGTGTCTGCTGAAAGTGACCCTTGTGACATTTAAATGTTTGGCTGACCAGAAATTAAAAATGCCTGAAGTCTTACCAATCAGCCTCCTGTAGAGGTGCCTCTGCAGATGTCTGCAGTGTGGTTCCATCGCCTTGCCGATGGGCCCATGGACTTCCTCGCTCACTTCTGCCATCCTGGTCCACGTCAGCAGCTTCTTCTCATTGAAGTCCCTGGCTGGGGGAGAGGGGACCCCAGCTGCCCACGGCCACTCGCTGAAAACTAGTGGGCAACACAGCAAATCTCTTATCAAAGTTCACACCTGTGACCATATGTTACATTGGGATTTGTTATCTTGCAGGCATTCACAGGAAAAATAGATAATACAACTGAATTTTACCAAAAAAAACTATACACAAACAGTGACAAACTACCATGGTACAAAAGAAAAGGAATTGCAAATAAAAAAAATACTGAGAACATGAGTTGAGTCCTTGACAGTGAGTCTGTAGGTCACAGAATTAGTTCAGAGTTGTGGTGAGTGAAGTTATCCACACTGGTTCAGGAGCCTGATGGTTGTACGGTATTGACTGTTCCTGAACTTGGCCACTGCCAGAGAAACCACACTTAAGAGGCATTTAGACAGAAGCTTAAGTGAGGAAGGCATGGAGATAAAGAGTCCTGCTGAGGACAAGTGGGATTCTGTCGAGACCCTTCACCAGGACTCCGTCATGTGCTGAACCATGTCCAAAACTCTCAGCTGTTTTTGCAATCTTGGGCAGAGCAATTGCTGTACCAAGTTGTCAACGGCCTGTCAATAAAAATTGGTAAGGGTCGACGGGGACGTGACAAATTTCTTCAGGCTCCTGAGGAAGTAGAGGTGTTGGTGCGCTTTCTCGGTTGGGGAATTTCCATTGGTAAGTCCATTACTGTTAGGTACGTGTCCATATTGAATAGATGAAGCAGGTAGATCGCTGCCTGCAAGTTATTGCATCCTCTCATGGCTATACCTGATAGAATTCCTTGCAGGCATTGAGATGCTACTTTATAAAACTCTGGTTAGGCCTCAACTAGAGTATTGTGTACAGTTCTGGCCACCCCACTGTAAGAAGGATGTTGAGGTTTTGGAGAGGGTGCCAGGATGCTGCCTGGTTTAGAGGGCATGTGCTGTCATGAGAGGCTAGACAAACTTGGGTTGTTTTCTCTGGAGTGGCAGAGGGTGAGAGGAGATCTGATAGAGATTTACAAGATTATGAGAGGCAGAGATAGAGCAGACAGCAGACAGAGAGTATCTGTTTTGCAGGGTTGAAATGTCTAATACCAAAGGGCATGCGTAGGTTCAGAGGGGATGTGAGGGTTATTTACTCAGAGAGTTGTGGGTGCCTGGAGGTCTGGTCTTGAGGTAGAGGCAAGTACATTAGAGACTTTTAAGGGACATTTAGATAGACACATAATGTAAGGAAGATGGAGGGATATGAACATTGTATAGGTAGGAGGGATTAGTTTTTGATTTGCTTTTTAGCTGGTTTGGCACAACATTGTGGGCCATATGGTCTGTCCCTGTACTGTACTGTTCTCTGTTCTATGTTCTACATTTATAGGAAAATGGCATGGATAGGGTAGACAGTGAGAATCTTTCTCACAGGGTAGAAATGTCAAATATTGGCGGCCAAGCATTTAAGATGATAGGAGAATGCTTAAAGGAGATCTTTAAACTTCATAAAGATAAAGTAAGGAGGTGGAAGCTTCAGAGAGGGTACAGAGGAGGTTTACCAGGATTCTGCCTGGACTAGAGACCGTGTCTAATAAGGATAGGTTGAGCAAGTTATGGCTTTCTCTTTGGAGGGAAGGAGGATGAGAGGTGACTTGATAGGGCTGTTCAAGATGAGAAGGGGCATAGATCAAGAGGATGGCTAGAGAAGTTTTCCCATGGTGAAACTGGCTAATAGGAGGGGGCATCATTTGAAGGTGATTGGAGGAAAGTATAGGGAGATGGTCTTTATAGAGTGAGTGGTGGGTGCCTGGAACAAGCTGCTAAGGGTGGTGATGGAAGCAGATACGATAGTGGCGATTAAGAGGCTGTTTGACGGACAGATGACTATAAAGGCAACAGAGAGTTATGGATCACATGGAGGCAGAAGAGATTTAGGTTAATTTGGAGCTAGGTTGGTTAATTTGGTACTTGAGCATTGCTAAAATACACCTGGGTAAGTTAACAATTACATGCCTAGTATGAAGCATTGTGTGACTGTCTGATAAAATCTAGGAAAGACAAAATGGCAGGCAATGGATCTCAGAAGCTCATTGGATTGGGTAGGAGGAGGCAGAATCTGTGAATGAAATATTATACCCACTTGGTTGTTTAGTTATTGATTAGATTGACAGATTTCTACACTGCACAAGATTACTACACCTCAATGTTCTAGGACCAGAGGGCACAGCCTCAGAATAGAGGGACTTCCATTTAAAACAGAGATGAGGAGAAATTTCTTTAGCCAGGACCTGGTGATTCTGTGGAATTAATTGCCACAGAGGGCTGTGGAAGCCCAGTTATTGGGATACTTAAAGCAGAAGTTGATAGGTTCTTGATAAGTCAGGGGATCAAAGGTTACCCAGAGAAGGCAGGAGAATGGAGTTGAGAGGGATAATAAATCAGCCATGATGGAATGGAGGAGCAGACTTGATAGGCCGAATGGCCTATTTCTGCCTCTACGTCTTATGGTCTTACAATAGGAATTATTTACAAAGCTCTGGCAAAAAAAGTGGTACACTTACGATGTTGGCAGGATCCAGTCACCATGCCTGCAAGCGTGTTGCAGCACACAGCAGTCAGTGCAGACAACTGGGACAGGAGTTCCATTCCTGCCTCTGGTCACAGAGAAAGACTGCTTATAAATCAATGCAGGGTATTTCCACTGTATGTCTCAATGTACATGAGATTTCTCGTTTGGCTGGGCCAGAGGATGTCTCCCCCTAAATTAAACCGCCAGCCGAACCTAAGGGTTACATAAAGAAAAACAGGGCAGCACAACAGATAGTGTAACCCTTTACAGCCCCAGCAATCCCAGCGATCAGAGTTCGAATCCCGCTGCTCTCTGTAAGGAGCTTGTATGTTGTCTCCACGATTGTATGCGTTTCCTCTGGATGCTCCAGTTCTACAAATGTTCGGATTAGTAACGATTTAGGGGCCTGTGAACACTACCTCACATTTGCTCTTTTACACTATTTATGTATTTAGTGTAACATAGCAATTTCCTATGCATCACTCAGTTCTGCAGCACCAAACCACAAACTTCACGACGTATATCAGTGATATTAAACCTAATTCTGATACACACAAGCAAAACTTTTCAGAGTATCCCAGTAAGCATGGCAATAATAAACCATTACCATTTACAGCAACCAACCTACACATCTTTGAGATGTGGCATGGGGAATCCCGCGCGGCCACAAAGAGAGCATGCAAACCCCACGCAGCCGGCACTGGAGGTAAATCGGAAGCTATCAGTGAAGCAGCCAGCATAATCAAAGACCCCACTCATCCCAAACATTCTCTCTCCTCCCCTCTCTCATTGAGCAAACAATACAAAAGCCTGAAAGCACGTACCACCACCCACAAGAACAGCTTCTATCCCACTGTTATCCGACTATTAAATGGACCTCTTGTATGACAAAATGGTCTCTTCTCCTCACAATTTACCTCATTATGATCTTGTACTTTATCCTTAACCTGCTCTGCACTTTCCCTATAGCTGTTACATTTCATTCTACATTCTGTTATTGTTTTACCTTGTTTCACCTCAGTGCACTGTGTAATGATTGTACAGCTTTTCACTGTATCTTGGTACATGTGACAATGATAAAACCAACTCCGGAGGTCAGGATTGAACCCAGGTCTCTGGTGCAGCGAGGCAGCAGCTCTACAAGCTGTGCCACTGTAACACCCACTCCTGAGATCCAGAAGTCTAACCTGCTGCAGCCAACCGCACAAAGATGTGGATGTCTCCTCCTTCTTCTTGTGACAGGATGCAGCCCGAAGATTCTTTGAACTGACCTTGCAGCCTAAAAAAAAATCAGAAATAAAATGCAAACAAGTTAAAGAAGAAGAATTCCGAATGTCTTCTTTGCAAATTAGTTTTCAGTTAGCTTCTGGTATGTGTTGGTGGCCAAACTTATACTCCCCAAACACTAGGACAGATATCTGGGACTCCATCCATGTATCGTTTACTACTTAGAGATACAGCACTGTAACAGGCCCTCCCGGCCCAACCAGCTCGCACCACACGATTATACTCATGTGACCAATTAACCTATTCATCTATACGTCTTTGGAACATGTGAAGCAACTGGAGCACCTGGAGCAAGCCCCTTCAGTCACGAGGAGAATGTACAAACTCCTGATAGACAGTGGGGCTGCAGTAGTGTTACACTGACCGTTATGCTGCCATGCCACCGCCTGTGTTGTGGGTCAGTGGATACGGTCAGGATCAAAAGGACTTGGTTGGATTAAAGTTGTTAATATGCAAGAAGAAACAAACTCTGGCAAATGGAGAGAAATGAAGGCCAGCAATGGGACTCGATGGTCTGAATGGCCTGGTCCTAGTGTCAAAGAGCACAAAAGGCTGGTTTTAAGCAACCTGAGAGGGGAGAGATGACAACGAATCCTATTTTTGCGCTAGGGTTTGGCAGCAAATGTGTAGAGACCGAGAGAATACAACATCGAAAGTGATGCAAGGACCCAACGCCCACTCAAATCATTTCCTCACTGCAAGTGCACAGCTACCCCATCAATGGCCTTCTCCTGCTCCCAGTTAATCTGATCTTAATGGGTCCATAATGACGCAATGGTGATCGAACAGGAATGGCTCTGGATTCCAGTGACTGACGCTGGCCAAAATATCTCTAGTTCTCTACCATCTCCCATCAGCCTTCATTGCCCCAATCTCCCTTTCTTTCTATAACTATTAACTTCAAACAAGCATGCCAGAAATTCAAGAGTGTCTGGGGGCAGAAGTAAGTGTCCTACAAAGGAGAAGGTACTTTGGAATTGGAAAGGTCTGAAGGAAGATAAGTCACCAGGACCAGATGGACTATACCACAGGGTTCTGAAATAGGTAGCTGAAGAGATTATGGAGGCTTTAGTAATGATCTTGCAAGAATCAATAGATCCTGGCATGGCTCTGGAGGACCGGAAAATTACAAATATCACTCCACTATTTAGTTAAGGGGGGGAGGCAGAAGAAAGGAAATTATAGGCCAGTTAGTTTGACTTCAGTGTTGGAAAGATGTTGTAGTCTCCTATTAAGGGTGAGGTTTTCAGGTACTTGGAGGCACATGATGAAATAGGCCAAAGTCAGCATAGTTTCCTTAAGGGAACTCTTGCCTGACAAATCTGTTGGGATCCGTTAAGGAAATAATACACAGGATAGACAAAGGTGAGTCAGTGGATGTTGTGTACTTGGATTTTCAGATGGCCTTTGACAATTTGCCACACATGAGGCTGTTAAGAAGATAAGAGCCCATGTTATTACAGGAAAGATACTAGAACATAGAACATAGAATAGTGCAGGCCCTTCAGCCCACAATGTTATGCCGACCCTCAAACCCTGCCTCCCATATAACCACTCCACCTTAAATTCCTCCATATACCTATCTAGTAGTCTCTTAAATTTCACTAGTGTATCTGCCTCCACCACTGACTCAGGCAGTACATTCCACGCACCAACCACTCTCTGAGTAAAAAACCTTCCTCTAATATCCCCCTTGAACTTCCCACCCCTTACCTTAAAGCCATGTCCTCTTGTATTGATCAGTGGTGCCCTGGGGAAGAGGTACTGGCTGTCCACTCTACCTATTCCTCTTAATATCTTGTATACCTCTATCATGTCTCCTCTCATACTCCTTCTCTCCAAAGAGTAGTAGGATGGATAGAAGATTGGCTGACTGGCAAGAGAAAAGAGTGAGAATAAAGAGAGCCTATGCTGGTGGGCTGCCGTTCACTAGTGGTGCTCCAGAGGAATCGGTGTTGGGCATGTTTCTTTTTACGTTATATATTACCGCAACAATTTAGATGACATAACTGACAGCTTTGTGACCAAGTTGGCGGATGATATGAAGGGGCAGGTAGTGTTGAGGAAGCAGGGAGTCTACAGAAGAACTGGGACAGATTAGCAAAATCGGCAAAGAAGTGGCAGATAGAATACAGCGTCAGGAAGTAAGAGGTTATGCACTTTGACAGAAGAAATAAAAGTGTAGAGTATTTTCTAAACAGGGAGAATACTCAAAAATCTAAGATGCAAAGGGACTTGGGAGTCCTCATACAGGATTCTCTAAAGGTTAACTTTCAGGCAGAGTCAGTGGTAAGGAAGGAAAATGCAATATTAACATTCATTTTGAGAACATTAGAATACGTAAGTAAGGATGTAATGCTGAGGATTTATAAGGCACTGGTCAGACCACACTTTGAGTATTGTGAGTAGTTTTGGGGCCCTTATCTAAGAAATGATGTGCTGGCATTGGAGAGGGTTCAGTGGAGGTGCAGGAGAAAGATTCAGGGAATGAAAGGGTTAATATATGAGGAGCGTTTGATGGCTCTGGGCCCTTAACCCGCTGAATTTTATAAGAGTCTGAGGGCGGGGGGGCTCAGTGGGGGTCTCATTAAAATCTATCAAATATTGAACGGCCAAGATAGAGTGAAAGTGGGAAGAATATGTCTTATGGTTGGAGAGTCTAGGATCAGAGGGTACAGCCTCAGAAGAGAGGGATGTCTATTTACGACAGAGATGAGGAGGAATTTCTTTAGCCAAACGGTGGTAAATTTGTGTAATCCATTGCCTCAGACGGCAATATAGTCCAAGTCATTGAATATATTTAAAGCAGAGGTTGGTAGGTTCTTGATTGGTCAGGGCGTCAAAGGTTACGAGGAGAAGGCAGAAGAATGGGGCTGAGAGGGACAATAAATCAGCCATGATGGAATGGCGGAGCAGACCTGATGGGTGGAATGCCTCATCCCGCTCCTCTGTCTTGTGGTCTTATATCCAAAGATGGTTTTCTTCAACCACCCTGGCTTCCACAATGGTTTTGCTGTTGGAGCTGTTTAATGGCCATGAAGGGCAAAGAGAGGGAGTGAACGCACACAAACTTTCTCCCGGGGTTCAGGAATCAAAGATTAGAGGGCAGAGGTTTAAGAGGAGAAGGAAGAGATTTAATTGGATGTTTTTATGTATACAGATGGCGGTGGGTATATGGAATGAACTGCTCGAGGCAGGTAATGACAACGACATTGAAAAGGTACCTGGACAGGTGCGTGGATAGGAAAGGTAGAGGAATATGGGCCAAAAGCAGGCAATCGTGACTAACTTGTATGGGTACTTTGGTCGGTATGAACCAGTTGGCTGGGGGGCCTGCTTCCATGCTGGTATGGCTCTGGGTTATGGACTCATAGAGTCACGTATTCATTCATCCGTTCAACACTACACCCCATCAAAGCCAATCATTTTGACCGTCTACATTAATGACATTTACAGGCACTGAGACTACTTTCCTTGCCTATTAAAGTGCTTGGCCAAATGTCTTGAGCTGCCATTCTACATTGATTGAGGTTCTGGAGTCTATAAGTCACCACCAAATGCAGGGATTTATTACTGGGCACCACAGTAGTGCAGTGTTTAGTGCAATGCTGTTGCATCTCAGCGTGTCAGAATTTAGACTTCAACTCTGGGGTCATCTGCAAGGAGCTTGTATGTTCTCCCCATGATTACATGGGTTCTTTTCCAGATGCTCCGGTTGCCTGCTACAGCCCAAAGACATACGGGTTAGTAGGTGAATTGGTCATTGTAAATTGCCCTGTGATTAGGCCCGGGTTAAATAGGTGGGTACTGGGCAGCTCGGCTCACTGGGCTGGAAGAGCCTGTACCGCACAGTAGCTCACTAAATTTTTAAAAACTCACTGTTCCTGTCACTGATAATTATAGGACAGGGTTAATTCTAACAGGTACTCTGGTCGGCAATGCTACCCAGAGCCAAACCTTGTCTGGCCACCCGTGTCTCATCACCCTTACCTTGGACCAAGTCCAGCTTGGTCGAGTTTTCCTCAGTGAATATCCCAATGCTCCTCACTCTCTGGCCTCTCAGAACCTGCTCCACTCGAAACAGAAGGCTCTCCAGCGTCGTTCCACAATGATCATACACAACGGGGATCACCTCGACTCTCACACGGTCCAGGGCCACCTGTACACAGAACAGGTATTGGTATTGGTTTACTGCTGTCACATGTACTGAGATACAGTGAAAAGCCTATCTTGCACACTGTTCCTACAGATTAGATCACCACACAGACAGTTGGGACAGAACAAGGTAAAACAGGAACAATGCAGAATACAGAGAAAGTGCAGTGCAGGTAAACAATAAAGTACAAGAACGAAATGGAATGGATAGTCCTTATTGTACTAGGAAATGGTCTTCTTACAGCTGTGTGGAAGCTGTCCTAAAGGTCATAGGTTAAGGGTGAAAAGTGAACTATTTCAGAGGAACCAGAGGGGAAACTTCTTGGCTCAGCGGGTGGTGAGAGTGTGGATCAAGCTGCCAGTGAAAGTGAAGGATGTTGATTTGATTGTAATTATCCAATTGAAACAATTGTTCAATAAAGAGAGGTTGGGGTAGGTACGTGGCTGAGAGAGTTATGTAGTTATATGGTCCAAGTGCTGATAGGTGGGACTAGGCAGAAGACCAAGATGGCACAGACTAGATGGGCCAAAAGGCCCATTTCTATACTGTAGCGCTCTATGATTCTATAGCACTAATTCTCACCTATGCCCTGATCTATGAAGACAAGTGTGTGTACACAGCCCTAGTACAACACAGGACAAGCCCTTCAGCCCATGATGTCTGTGCTGAACACAACACCAAACTGATCTAAATCTCTTCTGACTGCATGTGATCAGTATCCAAAGGTTCAAGATTCAAAGATTCAAAGTACATTTATTATCTAAGAATGAACAGATTATACAACCTTGAGATTTGTTTGCTCACAGGTAGCCACAAAGCAAGAAACCCGAAAGAACCCAATTAAAGAAACAAAATTAAAGAACAACACCCAGCGTGCAAGAGAAAGGGGAAAGAAAATGAAAAAAAAAACAAATCATCCAAGCAATAGAAGCCAACAACAACATTCTGAACCAAACTGTGTCCTCAAATCCAAACCCCAGAGCACCCGGAGTAGGCCCAAAGCCTCACATCAGTTCATCATATTAGTGGGCATGGAGCACAGCAGCTGGGGCAGTCTTCGTAGCCTCAGGGCCATGGAGAGAGGAGTGACCATCGTGGACAGCGAGCAGAATTAGCTCTCACCTCAGATCCTGACACCTTGTCTTATCACCCTGTCAATATCCCTCTATTCACTGCATATTCATGTAACGCTGTGGGGAAAGGTTTCACTGCTAATGTAATGGTTTTTCTGTAGCAGCAGTGTTTGGGTTATGGCTGGAGATAACAGGGGCTTTGGAATGTGCGCCGTCCAATGAGAGGAGTGTTTTTTTTCTTGTTGTGTGCCTGAGAACGAGGTGATCTGGTTCTTTTGTTCGGTGGAAGATGGAGAAAGGAGATGTCAGAAAGGAGAAGTCGTAGACACCAGAAAGGAGTGGATTTGGAGTGGGGCAAGGAGTCGATGGAGGACCAGTGGAAGAGAAACTGTGAGCTCCAACTTGTGCACATTAGACTGTTTCATTGAAATGGGCCCTTTTCTTTTTGCTTTACTTTACTAACCCTTTAGTCAAATTAAGAATTATGAAGCTAAATCATTTAATTGCATATGGTTTTCTGTCTGTTATTTGGTGGTACTGATTTGTAACAGAGTGACACATCACACAGCATCCACACAAACAGGGGGTTGTGCACCTCATTCTCACACGTTTGGTGAGGCCGGAGATTGTCTTCCCTAGACTAATGCTGCCAGCTGAACCGGAGAGTGACACTCACTTGACTGTTCAACAGTTCTTAAACTCCACTGTCATATCTGCTTCCACAACCATCCCTGGCAGCCTGGTCCATAACCACATCCTGTGTAAAAATAAAACTCTTGTCCTACGCATATCAGTTAAACCGTCCCCTATCTTAAAAGTCCTCCAGTATTTGTCAATTCTATCCCTATCTAATAGTTTTGCTAATCAGGCCTCAGGAGTAATTATCTCCATTAAAAAACCCTGGGTCCTCATATCACCAGTCCACCTGTGCCACCTCACTATTGCCTCTGAAGCAGGGGCTTGAGGAGCCTGCCTCCCACGCCGGGATCCTGGACGAAATGAGAACCACTCGGGGGTGGTTAGAGGTACCATTCTCTGACATGGCAGCCGTGCTGTGGGACATCAGGCAGGGACCACCACCACTGAGGTTCTTCCTGCAAATAATAGAGAAAAGGAACTAAGTACACAAATTAAATCGTAGAGTCACAGGCCCTTTGGCCCATCTAGTCTGTGCTGACCTGGTCTTCTGCCTAGTCCCATTAATTTACACCTGGACCATATCCCTCCAAACCTTCCCATCCCACTACCAGGATGCATGCTTAGCCCACTGTTCTACCTTCTCTGCACCTATGACTGCGCGGCTGGGCCTTGCTGGAAAACAAGTCTCCCAAGTCGCAGTTCTCATGCAGACTGTATCCGGTTTTCCTCCAGGATTTCCCTGTATTTTGCTGCATTCACTTTACTCCCTACCTTCACAAGCCTTCCAGGGCCTGCTGCAGTGAACCGCCCCCACAGCATGATGCAGCCACCACCGTGCTTCACTGTAGGGATGGTGTGTTTTTGATGATGTGTGGTGTTTGGCTTATGCCAAACATAGCATTTAGTCTGATGACCAAAAAGCTCAATTATGGTTCCATCAGACCATAGAATCTCCTTCCAGCAAACTCTAGCTGAGATTTCACGTGAGTTTTTTTCAATAGTGGCTTTCTCTTTGCCACTCTCCCATAAAGCTGTGACTGGTGAAGCACCCGGGCAACAGTTGTTGTATGCACAGTTTCTCCCAACTCAGCCACTGAAGCTTGTAACTCCTCCAGAGTTGTCATAGGTCTCTTGGTGGCCTCCCTGACTAGTCCCCTTCTTGTACATCACTCAGTTTTTGAGGACGGCCTGCTCTAGGCAGATTTACAGCTGTGTCATATTCTTTCCATTTCTTGTTGATTGACTTAACTGTATCCAAGGGATATTCGGTGACTTGGAAATGTTCTTGTATCCATCTCCTGACTTGTGCTTTTCAATAACATTTTTGTGGAATTGCTTGGAGTGTTCTTTTGTCTTGGCGTGGTTTTTGCCAGGATACTGACTCACCAGCAGCTAGACCTTCCAGATACAGGTGTATTTTTACTACACTCAATTGAAACACCTTGACTGTACACAGGTCTCCAAAAACAGATCTCCATTTAACTGATTATGTGACTTCTAAAACTAATTGGCCACACCAGTGATGATATGGTGTGTTATATTAAAGGGGGGGGGGGAAGAATTCTTATGCAACCAATTATTTTGTGTTTTATATTTGTAATTAATTTAGATCACTTTGTAGAGACCTATTAAATCATAAAACATGAAAACTTCCAAGGGGGATTCACCTTAATTCCACTTCCCAAGGACTTTCATGGTCCCTCCTGACTTTCCTAATTCCCTTCTTTAGTTCTTTTCAGGTTTCTTTATACTCCTCATTTGCTCTGTTTAATCTTAACTTCCAAAGCTTTACATACTTTCCCTTTTCCTACTTGACTAAATTCATCATCTCTCTGGACATCCAAGGTCCTCTTATCTTTCCATCCATGTTATTCCTTCTAACAGGAACATACCTTTCCTATACTCTGTGCAGTTCACATCAAAGTTGCTGGTGAACGCAGCAGGTCAGGCAGCATCTCTAGGAAGAGGTACAATCGACGTTTCGGGCCGAGACCCTTCGTCAGGACTAGCTGAAAGAAGAGCTAGTAAGAGATTTGAAAGTGGAAGGGGGAGGGAGAGATCCAAATTGATGGGAGAAGACAGGAGGGGGAGGGATGGAGCCAAGAGCTGGACAGGTGATTGGCAAAAGGGATACGAGAGGATCATGGGACAGGAGGCCTAGGGAGAAAGAAAAGGGGGAGGGGGGGAAACCCAGAGGATGGGCAAGAGGTATAGTGAGAGGGACAGAGGGAGAAAAAGGTGAGAGAGAAAGAATGTGTGTATATAAATAAATAGTGGATGGGGTACGAGGGGGAGGTGGGGCATTAGCAGAAGTTTGAGAAGTCGATGTTCATGCCATCAGGTTGGAGGCTACCCAGACAGAATATAAGGTGTTGTTCCTCCAACCTGAGTGTGGCTTCATCTTTACAGTAGAGGAGGCCGTGGATAGACATATCAGAATGGGAATGGGATGTGGAATTAAAATGTGTGGCCACTGGGAGATCCTGCTTTCTCTGGCGGACAGAGCATAGGTGTTCAGCAGAGCGGTCTCCCAGTCTGCGTCGGGTCTCGCCAATATATACAAGGCCACATCGGGTGACCCAGACGCAGTATATCACCCCAGCCGACTCACAGGTGAAGTGTCGCCTCACCTGGAAGGACTGTCTGAGTGTGCAGTTGATCTTTAAACACTCTCCACATGACTGATGTGGATTTGCCAGAAAAAGGGGTGTTTCCAATTAACACTTCTTAGTTCCTGCCTAATGCCTTTGTCATTTGCCCTACTCCAATGTAAAACTCTCTCACAAGGACCATACCTCTCTTTATCTACCACAAACAAGAGAAAATCTGCAGATGCTGGAAATCCAAGCAACACACACAAAATGCTGGGGGAATTCAGCAGGCCAGGCCAGATCCTGCCGAAGGGTCTTGGCCCGAAATGTTAACTGTTCTTTTTTGCATGGATGCTGCGTGGCCTACTGAGTCCCTCCAGCATTTTGTGTGCGTTGCTATCCTCATCTATCCTGAAAGTTAAGGATTCGTGGTCACTGTTCCCTAACTGTTCACCCACTGAAAGGTCAGTCAATTGGCCAGGCTCACTACCCAATACCAGGTCAGTACAGCCCGTCCTCTCATTGGACCGTCCACATACTGATTTAAGAAACCCTCTGGGATACACTTAACAAATTCCACCCCATCTAAACCCCTTGCATAATGAGGTCCCAGTTTATATTCGGGAAGTTGAAATCCCCCACGACAACAACCATATTATTTTTACACATTTCCTTAATCTGATTACTTATCTGTTCCTCAGTGTCCCGGTGGTTGTTGGAGGGTCTGTAGTACAATCCCATCAGTGTGGTTGCACCCATCCTATTCCTGAGTTTCACCCAAATGGACCCAGTGTCTGATCACTCCATTATGTCTCCCCCGACCAGGATATTGGTTCCCCTCCAGTTTAGATACGGCCTGTCCCTCTTGTACAGGTCACCCCTTCCCCAGAATAGGCTCCAATGATCCAAGAATTTGAAACCCTGTTCCCTGCACCAACTCCTCAGCCACTCATTCATCAATGCTATCACCCCACTCCTACCTGCGCTAGCCCATGGCACAGGGAGCGATCCAGAGATTACAACCCTGGAGGCCCTTCTCTTCAGCCTCTTTCCTGACTCTATGTACACACTGCGTAGTTTTCTGCCTGTCAGTGGTGCCAGTATACCCCCTCCCCCTTGAAAATATTCCGCAACCACTCCAATGCAACATGGACCCTAGCATCTGGCAGGCAACACCAATCTGGTGTTTCTCCTGCGGCTAGAGAATCTCCTGTTCGTCCCCCTAACTATCGAGTTTCCTGTAACTATCGCACTGCCTGACTGAAGAGTCTCAAAGCTGGCCGCTGTGACACCAGCCTGGCTGCTGCTGTCGTGATCTGACGGGCATCCCTCACCCCCAGTAGTGTCCAAAGAACTATACTTGCTGATCCCATGTCTTATGGTCTATGGCCTTAATTGGTTTGGCACAACATTGAGGGCCAGAGGGCCTGTTCCTGTGCTGTACTGGTCTACGTTCTGTGTATATACAGTTATAAGTACAAATATGGAATAACTTGATCATAAATACCAGCATTAATCCCATTGCATTCTCCACATATTCCCAGCAACTCCCTGCCAGGGGTGGTGGTGGAGGCAGATACAGGAGGGACATTTGAGAGAGGCTCTTAGGCAAATGGAGGGCTTTTTGGGAAGCGAGGTTTAGACTGACTTGGAGTAGGTGAGAGGGTCAGTACAACATTGTGGGCTGAAGAGCCTGTATTGCTCTGTTTTAACTCCACCCAGATTCCACCACCCACCTATAAACGGTGATTTCCAGTGCGCAGTTAACCTACCGATCTGCACATCATTGAGCTGTGGGAGTACCAGAGTATCTGGGGGTGGGGACTACCAACAGTACCCAGGGTTGTGCGGGGGGAATGTAAAAAATTCCTTACAGTCAGAACCTGACCTGAGTTTGGGATCCAACCTGGGTCCCTGGCGCTGTGAGTCAGTGGCCCTACCTGCTGAGCTACTGAGCCATCTAATGTGACACTTGTTCAGTAAAAATAATGCAACTGGAGCGGGATCTTGCGAGGATCTTTAGCCTGGGACGTCCTGCTCAGGCATCTTCCTGGCGTTCTGTCACTCACCCCTGCACAGTGTTACCGCTGATCCCAGCCGGCGCTGCTGGTCCGCAGCCGGGCTCCGCGAGGCTGAGGCCACGCTCTCTTCACTCAGCAGATGGGAGAGGGGCAGACTGGCCTGGGTTCAATCTCCCTACAACAGGGGGAAAACAGAGCTCATCGGTGACTTAACAGTGCAGGCAGAGATCGATTCACAGAAGTGTGGGCTGATGCATTGTGGCAAAAGAGAAGGGGAGAGGTAATGCAGGGTGAGTACCTCTGCTCAAATCAGTCCGCAGGAACGGAGGGACATGGGGATTCACACGTGTTTGTGGAGATGCGGTGCATCACCCAAGTGCTCTTGCAGAGCTCATTCTGACCTGTTGCTTCACCACCTGGTGTGAGGCTCCAATGCAGAGGATCAGGAGAGCCGGAGGGGCCTGTGACTGTGCTACATCTCTGGCAAAAATAATGAGAACCATGACCATTCACCTGATCCACAGCCTTATAATTTTATAAACCTCTACAAGGTCACCCCTCAGCCTCATTCGCTCCAGAGAAAACAGTCGCAACTTATCCACCCTCCTTCTAACCCATGCCCTCCGGTCGCGGGAACATCCTTGTGACTCGTGTGTTTCATCACCCTCTCTACCTCATTCATGTCTTTCCTAGGGAAATGGTGATCAGAATTGCCAGGTATGGTCTCTCCAGTGCCCCGTACAGCTCAGTAACACTTTTACTCAGTGACCTGACCAGTGAAGGGAGGTGAAGCTGAAAACTAGCTGGTTAGGTCACGGGCACACCACACCACAGATAGGAGAGACGTACTGGAACACCAATCAGAGGCACAGGAGACTCTGCTGGAAATCCAGAGCAACACACACAAAATGCTGGAGGATCTCAACAGGCCAGGCATCATCTGCAAAAGAGAGTAAACAGTTGATGCTTCAGGCTGAGGTCCTTCATCATGACAGGAAAGGACTGGAGAAGAAGCCAGAATAAGAAGGTGGGGAAAGGGCAGGGTGTGCATTTTCCTTTCCCTTTAGATTCTTTCTTCTTCAAACCCTTAGCTCTTCCACACACTAGAGAGGGGGGAGAGGGGCAAGAGGGGGAGAGATGGGGGAGGGGGACACAGGTGGGGAGAGGGGGACAGAAAGAGAGAGAGGGAGGGGAGGGAGGGGAGAGAGGGGGAAAGGGAGAAGAGAGGAGGAGAGAGAGTGGTGAGCGAGAGGGATTGGGGAGGGGGGAAAGGGGAGGGGAGATGGGGAAAGGGGGAGGGGAGAGGGAGGGGTGAGAGAGAGTAGGAGGGGGAGGGGAGGGGAGAGGAGACAGCGGGAGAGAGGGGGGGGAGCAGGGGAGAGAGAGGTTGAGAGACTGAGTGGAAAGTGGGTGGAAGGAGGAGGGGAGTTGGAGGGGACGGAGAGTGACGGGGAGGGGGAGGGGAGTTGGAGGGGACGGAGAGTGACGGGGAGGGGGAGGGGAGTTGGAGGGGGACAAGGACCATCCAGACGGAAATGTAATTATAGGAGAGAGTAACTACACCTCATGTGAATTCCTGCCTCAATCGAGGTTACTACAGAAATAGTTTTATTTAATTTACACTAAAATCCCTCCATTCAAGGCAGAACACACTGGTCCTGCCTCCAGGGTGGGGTATCTGTGTAAAGTGGTTTTCTTTATGAATGGGGGTTTGTTTATTGAACACTGCCTCACAATGCCAGAGACCCCTGCTCAATCCCAACATCAGACACTGTCTGTGTGGAGTTTCCATGCGCTCCCTGTGAGTATGTGGGTTTCCTATAGGGTGATTGGTTAATTGGTCGCCGGTGAATAGACCAGTGAGTGATTGTGGAACTCGTAAGAATGTGTGAAGAACAGGTAAAGGGGAAAGTTAGGGAATGTTCAGTGGGATGATCGAGATGCGAGGGCTGAATGGCCTAATTTGGCTAACAAAGAGATTATCAAGCATTACCATCAGCCACAGTGATGTGCTGCTCCTGGCCCTCTCCAGGGTCGGGCTGTGACGTGCTCTTGTGTTGTACCATCGAGTAGTCCACTTTCCGCTCAGCCATGGAGGTCGGTAGCTCAGCGAATCCCCTGGAGGAGTAACAGACAGGGTGAAGCATGAGGAGCCCAGCCCACAAACAGCTAATGTGCTCTTGCATAGCATCTTCAAAATGGAGTAATCAGACAGTGGTTTGTCACGTGGTGATGTACTTGGATCAGGTCAGTTATAAAGAGAATAAAGGTTTGTATGTTCCTGTCAGAATAAAAGGCACAGATAACTGGTTTAGGGAACTTTTGTTTTCAAGAGATATCGGGTCCCTGGTTAAGAACGAGGGGCATAGCAGGTACAGACAGGCAGGACAAATGAGGTAATTACAGAGTATAAGAAATGCAAGAGAACATCTTATTTCTTTAAAAATCTTTTTATTGAGAGAACATCTAAGAAAGAAATCCTGAGGACTAAAAGAAGGCATGAGGCTGCTCTAGGAGACAAGGGGAAGGTGAACCCTGAGGCATTCTGCAGTTATATTCAGAGCAGAAGGATAGAAAGGGAGAAAATTGGTCCTCCGGAAGATCAAAGTGGTTGGCTATGCATGGAGCCAAAAGAAATGGGGGAGATCTTAAATGGATTGCATTTACATTTACTCAGGAGACAGACAGAGTCTATAGAAGTGAGGCAAAACAACAGAAAGGTCATGGAGGAGGAGATGTTTGCTGTTGTGCCATAAATTAGGGTGGATAAATCCCCAGGGCTTAGCAAGGTGTTCCCTCAGTCTCTGTAGGACGCTATCTCAGCTACTTCAGGAGCCCATAGCAGAGATACTTAAGGCATCATTAGCTACGGGTGAGAAGCCAGAAGATTCAATGATACCTAATGTTGTTCCGTTATTGAAGAAAGGCTTTAAGAATAAGCCAGGAAACTATAGGCTGGTGAGCCTGACATCAGTAGTTGGTAAGTTATTGGAAGATATTCTAATAAACCAGATATATACGTATTTGGATAGATGAGGACTGATTAGGGATAGTCAGCATGGCTTTGTTTGTGGTAAGTGGTGTCTAACCAATCGTATAGAGCTCTTCGAGGATGTTACCAGGAATATTGATGAAGGCAAGGCAGTAGATGTTGACTACATAGAACAGGGGCTCCCATCCTTTCTTATGCCATGGAGCCTTTCCATTCACTGAGGGGTCCCTGAACCCCAGGCTGGGAAACCCTGATTCTTTAGCAAGGAGTTTGACAAGGTCCCACATGGTCACGAAGATTCAGTCGCTCAGCACTCAAGATGGCGTAGTAAATTGGATTGGACATTGGCTTTGCAGGAGAAGCCAGACAGTGATAGTACACGGTTGTCTCTCTGACTGGAGGCCTGTAACAACTGGAGTGCCACAAGCATTGGTGTTGGGTCTGTTGTTGTTTGTCATCTATATCACTGATCTGGAAGAAAATGTAGTTCACCAGATCAGAAAATTTGCAGATGACACCAAGCTTGGAGGTGCAGTGGACAGTGAGGAAGACGATCAGAGCTTGCCGTGGCATCTGGACCAGCTGAAAAATGGCAGGTGGAATTTAATGCAGAAAATTGCATGTGAGGTGTCTTACTAGTCTTACACAGTGAGTGGTTGGGCTCTGAGGAGTGTGGTAGAACAGAGGGATCTGGGAACACAGGTCCATTTTTCGGTGAAAATAGTGTCAGACGCAAGTGGATAGGGTTGTAAAGAAAGCTTTTGGTACATTGGCCTTCATAAATCAAAGTATTGAGTACAGGAGTTGGGATGTTATGTTGAAATTGTATAAGACATTGATGAGGCCGAATTTGGAGTTTCATGTGCAGTTTTGGTCATCTACCTACAGAAAAGATGTAAGAGTGAAAGAGTGCAGAGAAAGTTTACAAGGAGGTTGCTGGGACTTGAGGGCCTGTGTTATAGGGAAAGGTTGAAAAGGTTATATCTTTATTCCTTAGAATATAGAAGATTGAGGAGAAATTTGATAGAAATTTCCTCACTGTCCACAATACCTTCAAGCTTGGTGTTACCGCAAATTTGTGGATCCAGTTAACCAGGTTATCTTCCAGACCGTTGATATAGATGACAAACAACCACAGACCCAGCACCAATCCCTACAGCACTCCACTAGTTGCAGGTCTCCAGTCAGAGAGGCAGCCGCCTGCTACCACTCTCTGGCTTTTCCCGCAAAGTCGATGTCTAATCCAATTTACTACCTCATCTTGAATGCAGAGCGACTGAACTTTCTTGACCAACTTCCCATGGGGGGCCTTGTCAAAGGCCTTGCTATAGTCCATGAGACCACCTCCACTGCTTTTCATTCATCAACTTTCCTTCTGGAAAAACTCTAGGATTGGTTAGACATGACTTACCATGCTCACGGCCATGCTGACTATCACTAATCAGGCCATGCCTATCTAATTAATTACATATCCAGCAGCAAGGGAGTGTGGTGGTTAGTGCAATGCCTTACAGTTCCACTGGCCAGGGTTCGAATTCCACTGCTGTCTGTAAGGAGTTTGTACGTTCTCCCCACGATCACATGGGTTTCCCCAGAGTGCTGTGGTTTCCTGCCACAGTCCAGAGACGTATTGGTTGGGAGGTTAATAGGTCATTGTAAACTGCCCTGTGATTAGGGTAGGGTTCAACTGGGGGCTGCTGGGCTGCACAACTTGAAGGGCCAGAAGGGCCTGTTTCGTGCTGTATCTCAATCAAATAAAACAAAAATCCTTAGAATACCATCCAAGAACTTCCCCACTACTGATGTCAGGCTCACTGGTCTGTAATTTCCTGGCTTATTCATAGAGCCTTTCTTTGACATTGACAGAGTGCAGATCAGTACCAGCGGCAGAGTCTACAGAATTTGGGGACGGGCAGGGGATCGGTGGGGGGCAAAGAGAGGCTGTCTCCAGAGGGAAGGTAGACGACTGATGCTGAGAACAAGGGATGGGATGTCACACCGCAAATGGACAAAAGACCACATCTGGAGAACTGTGTTACGGGTGAGCTCGCAGTGGTCATTTAAGCACATCTCTGGGATGTGGGAGGAAACTAGAGCATTTGGGGGGGGGGGCAAGTGGACATGGGGAGAACTGCAAACTCCACATGGAGAGGGAAGACACAAGAGGCTGCAGACACAAATTTGGAGCAACAAACAATCTGCTGGAGGAACTGAGTAGGGTCTTTGGGGCGAAAAGGCGAGGGAACACAGCAGGTCAGGCTGCTGCTCTATAGAGGGAAATCAACAGTCAACGCTTTGTGACGACACCATTCATCAGGAAGGGTGATAAAGAGTCTCAGCCCAAAACATCGACTGTTCGTTCCTCTCCACAGAGGCTGTCTGACTTGTTGAGTCCCCCCAGCATTTAAAGACTAGGTTTGCTTTATTTTTCACATGCACATCGAAACTACAGTGAAATGCATCATTTGCATCAATGGACCAACACAGTTCGAGGCAGTCCACAAATGTCACCATGCTTCTGACACCAACATAGCATGCCCACAATTTCCTAACTCTAATCTGTACCAACATATCATCCCACAACTCCCTAAACCTAAAGTGTACCAACATATCATCCCACAACTCCCTAACCGTAATGTGTACATAAGTCTTTGTAACGTGTTTACATTATTTATTTATTTTATTGAGATACCATGTGGACTGTCCTTGCAGGCCTTCCCAGCCCATCGAGCCGTGTCACTCAGCAACCCTCCAATTGTTATCCCTAGCCTAACCATGGACAATTTACAATGACTGATTAACCTACTTACTGGCATGTCTTTGGACTGTGGGAGGAAACTGGAGCATCCAGCTGAGACTCGTGTTCACTGGAAAAAATTATGAAGTGTTTTACAGTGGTTGCCAGGATTGAAGTTCGAACTCTGATGCTCCGACCTGTAACAGCGTCGTGCTAATCACTATCTCCCATGGTGCCCTTTGGGTATATTTCTCCAGCAGATTGCTTGTGGCTCCTTGCAGACAGTGTCGGGGAGGGGATTGAACTGGGATTTCTGCCCCCGGTGCGTCAGTGGCTCTGTGACTCTCTATCCTTAAGGGCGAAACTTTGACGTGTGTGTGCCTGAGGGACAGTAAAGCCCAGGAGTGGTACCTAGCTGACCAGTCACCTTCATAATCACCGATAAACATCGACCTTACCAAGTACGCAAAATGCTGGAGGAACTCAGCAAGAGACGATAAACAGTCGATGCTGGTTGTTTATCGCGTTTGATGGTTCTGAGCCTGTACTCACTGGAGCTTAGGATCTCATTGAAAACTGTCAAATATTGAAAGCCCTAGATAGAGTCGATGTGGAGAAGATGTCTCCTATGGTGGGGGAGTCTAGGATCTGAGGGCACAGCCACAAGGACATCCCTTGCCTTTAGCCAGAGGGTGGAGAGTTATTGTGAAAGATGGCTGAGGAGGCCAAGTCACTGGGTGTATTTAAAGCAGAGGTTCTTGATTAATTAGGACATCAGAGGTAATGGGAAGAAGGCAGGAGAATGGGGTTGAGAAGGATAATAAATCAGGCATGATGGAATGGTGGAGCAGACTTGATGGTCTGAATGGCCCAATTCTGCTCCTATGTTTTATGGTCTTTATTCCCCTCCATAGATGCTGTCTGACCTGCTGGGTTCCTCCAGCATTTTGTGTGCCCGTTGCTCTGCATTTCCAGCATCTGCAGAACCTTTTGTGTCCCCAACCTCAGCACACAACAGTGGAACAGAGTATTTCTGAAAACCTGGACCGGAGCCAGTGGAAGAGCAGACCTGTTCAGTCAGGAATCGCCAGTGCCAGTTGACTTGAGAGGCCAAGCAGAGCTGTCTGGGACTCAAGAACGAGAAGGCGTAGAGAGACAGGAAGCGGGGGATTACAGTAGTGAAGTCCACCTTGTCTATCGGGACAGCTTCAGTGAACCAATCCTGAGCAAACCTGCTGGAAACACTCAGAAGGTCTGGCAGTGGCTGTGGAGGGAGGAACAGGGTCAATGCTCCTGCTCAGTAATGTCCTTTTCAATACATCTGAATCTCACTGCATCACAGTGGATGTGATCCTAATGAGGTAACCTTCCCAAAGCCTTAGGAAAGCAACCAACATAATCAAAGACCCTCCCCATTCCGGACATTCTGTCTTCTTCCCTCACCCATCGGGCAGAAGTTAGACAACCCTGAAAGCACACACCACCCAGTTCAAGGACAGCTTCCATTCAGGAGCCTCAGGACCCACATCACCTGGTTCAGGAACAACTATTACCCCTCAGCCATCAGGCTCTTGAACCAGTGAGGATAATTTCACTCATCTCAACACTGAACTGAGTCCACAATCTACAGACTCACTTTGAAGGACTCTACAACACATGTTCTCAGTATTTTTCAGTTGAATTTTATATATTATAATTATTCATTTGTAATTATACGTATAATTATAGTATTTAAATAAAAGTATATTATATTATATTTATTTATTGAGAAACAGTCAGGATAGGCCCTTCCACGTTCGGGCCACTTCGGTCATCACTCCCCCAATTTAATCCGAGCCTAATCACGGGACAACTTATAATGACCAATTAACCTACAAGTCTCTGGACTGTGGGAGGAAACTGGAGCACCCGGAGGAAATCCACATGGTCATGGGAAGAACGTACAAACTCCTTCGAGGCAGTGGCAAGAACTGATCCCAGGCTGCCTTACTGTAAAGTGTTGAGCTAACCACTATGCTACTGTGCCACACCAATATATATTATTATTTTATACGATATTTTGTATATTATAATATTATAATGTATAATATTTATGTGCTTTTTATTTGCACAATGTATTCCTTTGCACATTAGTTGTTTGTTAGTCTTTGTGTCTAGTTTTTCCATAAATTCTATTGTATTTTTTTATTTTACAATGAATACCCACAGGTAAATGAATCCCAGGGTAGTCTATGGTGACATATATGAACTTTAATAATAACTTGACTTTGACTTGACTTTATGTTATTATCAGACTCTTGACTGGACATCTAAAACAAGAAAAGATGAATTCTTGATCTCCCAATCTATGTCATTGTGCCCCCTGCACTTTATCTGTCAACCTGCACTGTACTCCCTCCCGAGCTGTAACACTTCCTTCTGTATTTTTATTTGTACTACCTCAGTGTTCTTATGTATGGAAAGATCGGTCTGGATGGCCCACCAACAAAGCTTTTCACTCTATCTCAGTACAGGTGACAATAATAAACCAATTTCAATCTCCAATCCAATTCCATAAGCGCCTCAGGGGCAGACAATAAGACCACAAGATATAAGACCATAAGACATAGGAATAGAATTAGGCCATTTGGCCCATCAAGTCTGCTCCACCATTCAATCATGGCTGATCATTTTTCCCCTCCTCGACCCCACTCCACGGCCTTCTCCCAGTAACCTCTGATGCCATGTCCAATCAAGAACCTATCAAGTTCTGCCTTTAATACACCCCAACGACCTGGCCTCCACAGCTGCCTGTGGTAATAAATTCCACAAATTCACCACCCGCTGACTTAAGAAATTTTTCTGCATCTCTGTTTTACAAGGATGCTCAACTATCCTGAGGCTGTGCCCTCTTGTCCTAGACTCCCTCACACATCTACCTTGTCCAGACCTTTCAGTATTCAAAAGGTTTCAATGAGATTCCACACCCCCCCACCACCCTCATCCTTTTAAATTCCAGTGAGTACCCAGAGACATCAAACGTTCCTCGTATGATAACCCCTTCATTTCCGGAGTCACTCTTGTGAACATCCTCTGGACCTTCTCCAATGCCAGCACATCTTTTCTTAGATGAGGAGCCCAAAACTATTCACAAAGCTCAAGCTGGGGCCTCATCAGTGCCTTAAAAAGTCTCAGCATCACATCCATGCTCTTGTATTCTAGACCCCTTGAAATGAATGCTAACATTGCATTTGCCTTCCTCACCACCAACTCTACATGCAAGTTAACCTTTAGGGTGTTCTGCACAAGGACTCCCAAGTCCCTTTGTATCTCAGATTTTTGGATTTTCTCCCCATTTAGAAAATAGTCTGCATGTTTATTTCTACTACCAAAGTGCATGACCATACATTTTCCAACATTGTATTTCATTTGCCACTTTCTTGCCCATTCTCCCAATTTGTCGAAGTCCTGCAGTCTACCTGTTTCCTCAACAGTACCGGCCCTCCACCAATCTTCATATCATCTGCAAACTTGGCAACAAAACCATCTATTCCATCATCTAAATCATTTATTCTTTGCATTTCTGGTCAGATGCTAAATGCATTTCATTGGCTTTGTATCTGTACTTGGCATAATGACAATAAAGTTGGATCTAATCTAATCTAAACTAATAAAAAGAAGTGGTCCCAACACTGACCCCTGCAGAGCACCACTAGTCACTGGCAGCCAACCAGAAAAGGATCCTTTTATTCCCACTCGCTGCCTCTTATAAATTAGCCAATGCTCTAACCATGCCAGTAACTTTCCTGTGATACCATAGGCTCTTAACTTGGTAAGCAGCCTCATGTGTGGCACCTTGTCAAAGGCCTTCTGAAAGTCCAAATATACAACATCCACTACCTCCCCTTTATCTATCCTACGTGTAATCTCCTTGAAGAATTCCAACAGGTTCATCAGGCAAGACTTTTCATTAAGGAAACCATGTTGACTTTGTCCTATCTTGTTCTGTGTCACCAAGTACTTCATAACCTCATCCTTAACAATTGACTCCAACATCCTCCCAACCACTGAGGTCAGGCTAACTGGTTTATAATTTCCTTTCTGCTGCCTTCCTCCTTTTTTAGAGTAGAGTGACATTTACAATTTTCCAGTCCTCTGACACCATGCCAGAGTCCAATGATTTTTGAAAGATCATTATTAATGCTTCTACAATCTCTATCGTTACCTGTTTCAGAACCCTCGGGGGCAGATCCTCCGGTCCGGGTGACTTATGTACCCATAGGTCTTTCAGTTTTTTGAGCACCTTCTCCTTTGCAATAATAACTACACTCACCTCTCTTCCCTCACTCCCTTCAGCATCTGGAACACTGCTAGTGTCTTCCACAGTGAAGACTGATGCAAAATACTCACTTTGAATTGAATTGACTTTATTTCTTACCTCCTTCACATACATGAGTAAAAATCTTTACATAGCACCTCCGTCTGAATGTGCAATGTGCAATTTATAGCAACTTGTAATAAATAGTTTGTACAACAGGATAGTCAATATAGCATAGAAATACAATTGTATCAGCGTGAATTAATCAGACTGACGGCCTGGTGGAAGAAGTTGTCCTGGAGTTTGTTGGTCCTGGCTTTTATGCTGTCGTACGGTTTCCCGGATGGTAGCTGCTGGAACAGTTTGTGGTTGGGGTGACTCGGGTCCCCAATGATCATTTGGGCCTTTTTTTACACACCTGTCTCTGTAAACGTCCTGCATATTCATCTTAGTTCATCTGCCATCTCCTTGGCCCCCGTCGTTATTTCTCCGGCCTCATTTTCTAACAGTCCTATATCTATTCTCATCTCTCTTTTATTTTTTATGTACTTGAATGTATTTGAATTTTTTATGTACTTGAAAAAGCTTTTACTATCCACTTTGCTTGCTTTCATATTTCATCTTTTCCCTCTTAATGATTCTTTTATTTGCTCTTAGGTTTTTAAAGGCTTCCCAATCCTCTATCTTCCTCCTACTTTTTACATTAGCTTTGACATCCCTTGTCAGCCACGGTTGTACTATTTTGCCATTTGAGTATCTCTTCATTTTTGGAATACATCTATCCTGCCTTCCTCATTTTTCCCAGAAATTCACACCATTGCTTCTCTGCTGTCATCCCTGCCAGCATCCCCTTCCAATTTACTTTGTCCAACTCATCTCATACCACTGTAATTTCCTTTACTCCACTGAAATATTGCTATGTCAGACTTTACTTCCTCCCTATCAGATTTCAAGTTGAACTCAATCATATTGTGATCACTACCTCCGAAGGGTTCTTTTACTTTAAGCTTCCGAATCACCTCCAGTTCATTACATAACGCCCAATCCAGTTTAGCTGATCTCCTAGTAGGCTCAATGACAAATTGCTGTAAAAAGCCATCTCACATGCATTCAACAAACTCACTCTCTTGAGATCCATTTCCAAACTGATTTTCCCAATTGACCTGCGTGTCGAAATCTCCTGTAACTATCATAACGTTACCCTTTTGACACCTTTTCTGTTTCCTGTTGTAATCTGTGGTCCACATCCCTGCTACTGTTGGGAGGACTGTATATGACTGCCATCAGGGACCTTTAACCCTTGCAGTTTCTTAACTCAACTCACAAGGATTCAATATCTTTCAATCCTAAGCCACATCTTTCTACTGATTTGATGCTATTCTTTACTAGTTGAGCCACACCATCCCGTCTGCCTGCCTTCCTATCCCTCTGATACAATGTGTAACCTTGGACATTCAGCTCCCAACTACAACCATCCTTCAGCCATGATTCAGTGATGGCCTCAACATTATACCCAACAATCTGTAATAGTGCAACAAGATCATCCAACTTATTTCTTATACTCTGTGCATTAAAATATCACACTTGAAGCACTGTATTTGCTACCCTTTTTGATTCTGCATCTCTAATGCACTGATACTCACCCCGTTGGCTGCAATTATGTCCTATCATCTGCCTGTCCTTCCTGACAGTCTGACTGCATGCAATTTTTGCTTTTTTACCATCTGTCCTATACTGAATCCCTTCACTCCACACCTCTGCCAAATTAGTTTAAAGGCTCCCCAACAGCTCTAACAAGCCTGTCGCAAGAATATTCATTCCCCTCAGGTTCAGGTACAACCGGTCACTTTTGAACAGGTCATACCTCCCCCAGAAGAGATCCCAGTGATCCAAGAACTTGAAGCCCTGCCCCCTGCGCCAGCTTCTCAGCTACGCATTAATTTGCCAAATCACCCTGTTTTTATCCTCACTGGCGCATGGCACAGACAGCAATCCCAAAAATTACTACCCAGGAAGTCGTGCTTCCCAGCTTTCTATGGGAGCAGAATAGGGCCATTCAGCCCATCAAGTCTGCTCTGGCATTCAATCATGGCTGATATATTATCCATCTCTTGCCTTCTTCCTGTAAACTTTGACATCCTTACTAATCAAGAACCCATCAACCTGTGCTTTAAGCATACTCATTGACGACATTCACAGCTGTCTGTGGTAATGAATTCCTCAGATTCGCTACCCTCTAGCTAAATAAATTCTTCCTCATCTCTGTTCTAAATGGACATTCCTCTAATCTGCGTCTGTGCCCACCCACCTAAACATCCTCTCCTCATCCACTCTATCTAGGCCTTTCAATATTCGATAGGCTTCAGTGAGATCCCTCTCATCCTTCTAAATTCCAGTGAGTAGAGGCCCACAGCCATCAAATGCTCTTCATATTGTTAACCGTTTCATTCCCAGAATCATTCTCATGAACCTCCTGTGGACCCTCCCCAATGCCAGCACACCCCTTCTTAGATAAAGGTCCAAAACTGCTCACAATATTCAATGTGTGGTCTGACCAATAGCTTATAAAGCCTCAGCATTACATCCTTGCTCTTATACTTAGTCCTCTTGAAATGAATGCTAACATTGCATTTGCATTCCTCATGACCAACTCAACCTGCAAGATAACCTTTAGGGAATCCTGCACAGGAACTCCCAAGTCCCTTTGCACCTTGAATTTTTCAATTTTCTTCCCATTTAGAAAATAGACTATGCCTCTGTTCCTTCTCCCAAAGTGCATGACACTGTATTCCATCTGCCACTTCTCTGCCCATTCTCCCAATTTGTCTAAGACTCTCTGCTTCCTCATCACTACCTGCACCACCACCTACAGTGGTGCTAGAAAGTTTGTGAACCCTGTAGAATTTTCTCTATTTCTCCACAGATATGATCTAAAAAGTGATCAGATCTTCACACAAGTTCTCAAACTAGATAAAGAGAACCCAATTAAATAAATAACATAAAAAACATTATACTTGTTCATTTATTTATTAAGAAAAATGATCCAATATTACACATATTTGTTGGAAAAAGTATGTGAACCTCTGGGATAATGCCTTCTGCAAAAGCTACTAGGAGTCAGGTGTTCCAATCATCTCATTGATCGGTATGCGTGGCTCAGCCAGCGGAGACGGCGTTGTTGGAGCAGGGTGAAGAGGCTAGGTATCTAGGTATGGGCCAGGACCTCATTGTTGGTGACTAGGTCAATCCACTTGAAGTCCAGGATGTGTCTCAGGCTGCTGCTGCTACTGTGTGGTCCAGAATCTCTGGAGGGGAAGGCCCCAAGTCCTCAGCTTTGCTTGTTGCTCAGCAGCTGGGGCAAGGTCAAAGTGCTCAGCAGAGGATTCTGCTCGGAGAGGCTGGTCGGAGGCTCGAAGTTTTCGGACGGACTCAGAGTCCGCTGCGGTCGGGGGCTTCCAATGGTGCTGCATCGGCAAGTTTGCGGCGCTTGGAGGTTCATGGCGGGGAGAGTTCCTCTCTTCTGCCGCCTGCGTGAAATGATGAGTCTATCGGGACTTTGAGACTTTTTTTTTACCGTGCCCATGGTCTGGCTCTTAATCAAGTTATGGTATTGCTTTGCACTGTTGTAACTATATGTTATAATTATGTGGTTTTGTCAGTTTTAGTCTTGGTTTGTCCCATGTTTTTCATGTGATATCATTCTGGAGGAACGTTGTATCACTTTTTAATGCATACATTTCTAAATGACAATAAATGAGGACTGAGTGTCCTCATAATCTAAAAAAAATTCATGTTTTGGAATGGCCGAGTCAAAGTCCTGACCTTAACCGTATAGAAGTGTTGTGGAAGGACCTGAAGCAAGCAGCTCATGCAAGGAAGCCCATCGATATCCCAGAGCTGAAGCAGTTTTGTAAGGAGGAATGGCTTAAAATTCCTCCAAGCCGACGTGCAGGACTGATCAACAGTTACGATTTGTTGAAGTTATTGCTGTAGAAGGGGATAGGGGGAAGGCCACACCAGTTACAGAAGATACAGGTTAACATACTTTTTCCAACAAATGCATATAACATTGGATCATTTTTCTCAATGAATAAATGAACAAGTATAAGGTTATTTGTGTTATTTATTTAATTGAGTTCTCTTTATCTAGTTTTAGGACTTGCGTGAAGATCCGATCGCATCTTAGGTCATATTTATGCAGAAATAGAGAAAAGTGTCACAAACTTTCTAGCAGCACTATATCTTCATATCGTCCGCAAACTTGGCTTCAAAACCCACCAATTCTGTCATCCAAATCATTAAGATACAATACAACAAGAAGCGGTCCCAACACCGACCTCTGCAGAACGCCACTAGTCACTGGCAGCCAACCAGAAAAGGCACCTTCTATTCCCAGTCTTTGTGTCTTGACAATCTGTACAACGGTGAAAATATTACTTCTATTGGACCATGGCTTCGTTAATATTTACTTGAGCTGTGATTTGCTGCAATGCTTTAAAATACTGTAGATAAACTGTTTTCTGTTTGTCGGTCCACAGGTCAAACCAATGACCCACAAGGATCACTCTCTCTTCAAAGAGCTGTAAGAGAAGGAGGTTGTTATTCTGTTAAGAGTGGCCAGAGTTTTCTTGGGACTGGTTGGTGGGTGTGTAGGTTTTCACAAATAAAATGGTGCAAGTGTTTTAAGTTTAAGAAAAGCCGCAACAACTCATTTATTGTACTCCAAACACAGATACAAAAAGAGCAGTAAAAATACTTCACGTAATTACATCGCCAGGTCAGACCAGCCTCTTAAAGGTAAACCCCAACTCAATGTTGGTGGCTGTGAATTATGTACATTTCTCCCAATTACGTGACCCCTCACAGACACCCCCCACCCCCAGAATTCACGAAAACCAGCATTGTGAGCTTGTCTGGAGCTTGGAGGAGCCGCCCGGCTCGGGTGCTGTGTTCCGTGGGCTGAGTAACGGCAGGTACCCCTGGCTCATCCAGAGGTGCATTGACATGCTGATGGTCGTGTTGTGATGCCAGGAATCCTCTAGATCTTGGCGGGCCAGTTTAAGGCGATCTACGAAAATACATTCAGGTTTAACCCTCTTATCTATGATGAAAGTCTTTTCTCTCCATTCCAAGATGCAATACGGGCCATGGTAAGGGGGCCTAAAGGGATGCTGGTGTGCATCATGGTGGTCAAAACAAATGAGGCAGAGCGCAAGTCAACAGGAACCCGAGAGGGCTGTGCACCATGATGGGCGGTAGGAATAGGTGCAAAGGATTGAATTTGCTGAGGAGGGTGGAACGTTGTTGACACACCGGCCAGACGGTCATGGCATCAAGAATGAAATCACCTGGCACTCGTAACGGCTGCCCATATACCAAATCAGGCATGGACGACTGCAGGTTCTCTTTTGGAGCTGTTCTGAGCCCCAGCAGGATCCAGAGGAGACGATCATGTTAGCACTCATCAGTCAGGAAAGCCCTCAGAGCAGTCTTTAAGAAGCAGTGAAATGACACACTGAGGCCATTGGGCTGGGGTGGATGCACCACCTCTGGCCACCTGACTGCGTAAGGCCACGGCATTATTTTTCCCCTTGTTATGTTGTATATCAACTGTGAACTCTGATATGTCGGCCAGTTGGCATCGCTGTCGCGTAGACCAAGGGTCTGATATTTTGACCTTCGTGTGCCCAAGAGGTTTGTGGTCAATGAATGCCGTGAAATAGCAACCCTCTAGAAGAAAATGCAAATGGCGGACAGCCAGATAGAGACTGAGAAGCTCACCATCAAATGTGTTGTACTTCTTCTTCGGGGAGACGGAGCTGGCGGTTGAAGAAGGTGAGTGACTGCCACTCACCTCCAACTGTACGTGCACAGCACCCACAGCATAGTCTGAGGTGTCAGTAGTAATGGCTATGGGTGGGGAGTGGGTGCACCAGTAGGGTCACGTTGGAAAGAGATCATTTGGTATCATCAAATAGTCATAGTCATAGTCATACTTTATTGATCCCGGGGGGGGGGGGAATTGGCAGTTGCACCATAAATAATTAAATAGTAATATGTAAATTATGCCAGGAAATAAGACCAGGACCAGCCTATTGGCTCAGGGTGTCTGACCCTCCAAGGGAGAAGTTGTAAAGTTTGATGGCCACAGGCAGGAATGACTTCCTATGATGCTCTGTGTTGCATCTCGGTGGAATGAGTCTCTGGCTGAATGTACTCCTGTGCCCACCCAGTACATTATGTAGTTGATGGGTGACATTGTCCAAGATGGCATGCAACTTGGACAGCATCCTCTTTTCAGACACCACCGTCAGAGAGTCCAGTTCCATCCCCACAACATCACTGGCCTTACAAATGAGTGTGTTGATTCTGTTGGTGTCTGCTACCCTCAGCCTGCTGCCCCAGCATGCAACAGCAAACATGATCGCACTGGCCACCACAGACTCGTAGAACATCCTCAGCATCGTCCAGCAGATGTTAAAGGACCTCAGTCTCCTCAGGAAATAGAGACGGCTCTGACCCTTCTTGTAGATAGCCTCAGTGTTCTTTGACCAGTCCAGTTTATTGTCAATTCGTATCCCCAGGTATCTGTAATCCTCCATCATGTCCACACTGACCCCCTGGATGGAAACAAGGGTCACCGGTACCTTAGCTCTCCTCAGGTCTACCACCAGCTCCTTAGTCTTTTTCACATTAAGCTGCAGATAATTCTGCTCACACCATGTGACAAAGTTTCCCATCGTAGCCCTGTACTCAACCTCATCTCCCTTGCTGATGCATCCAACTATGGCAGAGTCATCAGAAAACTTCTGAAGATGACAAGACTCTGTGCAGTAGTTGAAGTCCGGGGTGTAAATGGTGAAGAGAAAGGAAGACAAGACAGTCCCCTGTGGAGCCCCAGTGCTGCTAATCACTCTGTCGGACACACAGTGTTGCAAGCACACGTACTGTGGTCTGCCAGTCAGGTAATCAAGAATCCATGACACCAGGGAAGCATCCACCTGCATCGCTGTCAGCTTCTCCCCCAGCAGAGCAGGGCGGATGGTGTTGAATGCACTGGAGAAGTCAAAAAACATGACCCTCACAGTGCTCGCTGGCTTGTCCAGGTGGGCATAGACACGGTTCAGCAGGTAGACGATGGCATCCTCAACTCCTAGTCGGGGCTGGTAGGCAGACTGGAAGGGATCTAAATGTCCTGGTCATGTCCGCTGACCAGTCAAGCACGATTAGGGGTGTTGCTTTTAAGCACACGAAACAGGAGAAGCATAAGTTCAGCAGCTCGTGGAATGAAGCGGTGATAGAAATTCACTTTACCTAAAAACTCCTGTAGTTTTTTAGTATTGTGGTGCGGTGGGAAATCCATAATAGCAACTACTTTTGATGGGAGGGGTTTCGCACCTTCTGCAGAGATGCGATAGCTGAGAAACTCAATGGTTGACAACCCAAGCTGGCATTTGGCAGGGTTAATAATCAACCTGCGTTGACTTAAGCACTGGAAAAGTGTGTGGAGATGAGATACGTGTTCAGATTTGGATGCACGGGCAACGAGTACGCCATCCAGGTAAATTAAAAGAAAATCTAAATCTTTTCATACAAAGTCTATCAGCTGTTGGAAAGTCTGTGCTACATTTTCCAGCCCAAACAGTATACTCAGAAACTCAAAAAGGCCAAACGGGTGTAGCCCCTGGTAAGCCTCAGGCTCGCTCAACTCGCTGTCATCTAGGGGGAGCAGCCTTTGGCCCCGCCAAACTGGATAATCAAGTTTGTGTGGATGCTGTGTGATGTACCCCACCACACCAAATAACAGACAATACACCAGATACAATTAAATGATTACACTTTATAGATCTTACTGGAACTATGTAATTAATAGAGATAAAATATAAAAGGAAAGTAAAAGGCGCCAGACTTATCAAAGTTCAATGTCTTCGGGCACAAACAGTTGGAGCTCTAGTAATGATCCTCTTTCCACTATTTGATCCCCTCCGAACCCCTCGACCCGCCGCCTGGGACCAACCACGGTGGTCGACTAGACATTCCACATGAGTCTGTCTTCGTCTCCTCTCCTTGCCGAACACCCTGGACCTTGGACTCCAGTTCGGGGTCCGCCCCGTCGGCCAGCTCACAGCATTGCGTCCACTCTCTCTCTCTCCCCATCATGCCTTTTACCCAAAAACCCACGCATCAGAATAGCTTACAGACACAAGAAAGAATATCTATCCCAATTGGTTAGCAACTGAATACAACTCTCTCTATAACCCAAACAAGCTGCTAGAGAGAGAACTTTCTCAGCAGTTAACATAACAAAGAAGCCATTTTGATTAGCCTATGCAGTAACATAAAAGAAGAAACCCCTTACATGGGGTTATCACAGCAGTTTTGGGAATGTCCTCTGAGCACACAGGCACCTAATGGTATCCCCTAACTACATTGGCTGTGGAAAAAATTAACTTTCTGGCTAAACATGCTAAAAAGTCTTGGATGTGTGGGGCCAGGTGACGAACAGGAGTGGTGGTCTTGTTAAAGTAATCGCCACATGGGTGGCAACCACCATCAGAATTAGGGACCATATGGAGGGGCGAAGCCCAGGAGCTGTTCGACCAGCATTCAATGCCATCTTTCCACATTGGCAAACTCAGCCTTGTGGCTGCCAATTTTTCTGGGTGCAGTCCATGTGCACAGGCATGGACTGGTGGGCCGGTTGTGGGAATGGGGTGCTCGAACCTATGTTTTGTGACTGTAGTAGAGAATGTGGGCTTGGTGAGGTTTGGGAATTTGCCCAGCCGTCAAGTAAATTCACATAGGGTGGGGCATGCATTTGAGAGTCATTCTGGGGAACTCACTGGGGGAGCAAGGTAACAACCCAACGTCCTTGACATCCACGAGCTGGCAGTTCTTAAGATTGACAAATAGTCCTTGGGTACACTGGAAATCTGCATCGAGCAGAGGTCTAGCCACTTTAGCCAGGATGAAGTTCCATGTGTAGCGTCGCCCACTGAAGCAGAGTATTTCCCGTCATGTCCTGTGTCTGGATCCTGCTGCCATTGGCCCATCCAGCGAGGTTTTGTCACTCTTTGCCTTCTCATCAAGAGGCGATGCTGGCAGCACACTCACTTGGGCACCCGTGTCACACTGGAAATGTCGCCCTGAAAGGGTGTCAGTGATGAACAGTCGGTGACCCTGGCACAGACCTCTGATGCCCTGATGTGCCGGCACTGTCAAAGCTTCAAGGTGGTTGGCACTGCCTAGACTTTGTACCAAAGCAAGCATGGTAAAACCACAGGCCTGGCATCGTCTGCTTTGTAGCCACATGTGTCGTTATGTTGGGGGCCTTGCTGACTGGGCTATTGAGGTAGAGAAAGGAGGAGGAATGATGTATTGCTGCCTAGTTGACTATAGACTATCAGCCATTTTACAAGCTCCCTATGGTCCTTCTCAGGGACATTAGCAAGGGATATGTGAACTTGATCAGGCATTTGCTGCATGAAGAGTTCTTTAAAAATAAAGCAAGGACCGTGATTTCCCAGGAGAGACAGCATGTGGTTCATTAGCTCTGAGGGCTTTCCGTCACCAAGGCCGGGCAAGGAGAGCAACTGTTTGGCGTGCTCAGACTCTGATAGTCCAAAAGTCTGTAAGAGGTGAGTTTTCAGTGATCAGTATTTATCGTGTCTAGGTGGGTGTTCGAGTATACTCACTACTCTCACAGCCGTGGAGTTACTGAGCAACGTTACCACATAGAAATACTTGGTGTTGTCAGCAGTGATTTCTCACAGCATGAATTGTGCTGCAGCCTGTACAAACCAAACGATGGCATTTTGCCCCCAAATCTCTAGCAGTTTCAAAGCGACTGCATTGGCTGACATGTTTAATAACTCTGGAAACGTCCTAGAGCACTGGGGTCACCAACGTAGGTTTTCCTAAAAATGGTGTGAGCCATATTATGTTTAAAGTAACCGTAACAATTCATTTATTGTACTCCAAACACTGAACACCAAGCATTGTAATTATGTCATACCGACGAACCAGCCTCTTGAAGGTAAACGTAGGAACATAGAAACATAGAAAATAGGTGCAGGAGTAGGCCATTCGGCCCTTCGAGCCTGCACTGCCATTTATTATGATCATGGCCGATCATCCAACTCAGAACCCCGCCCCAGCCTTCCCTCCATACCCCCTGACCCCTGTAACCACAAGGGCCATATCTAACTCCCTCTTAAATATAGCCAATGAACTGGCCTCAACTGTTTCCTGTGGCAGAGAATTCCACAGATTCACCACTCTCTGTGTGAAGAAGTTTTTCCTAATCTCGGTCCTAAAAGGCTTCCCCTTTATCCTCAAACTGTGGCCCCTCGTTCTGGACTTCCCCAACATCGGGAACAATCTTCCTGCATGTAGCCTGTCCAATCCCTTTAGGATTTTATACGTTTCAATCAGATCCCCCCCTCAATCTTTTAAATTCCAACGAGTACAAGCCCAGTTCATCCAGCCTTTCTTCATATGAAAGTCCTGCCATCCCAGGAATCAACCTGGTGAACCTTCTTTGTACTCCCTCTATGGCAAGGATGTCTTTCCTCAGATTAGGGGACCAAAACTGCACACAATACTCCAGGTGTGGTCTCACCAAGGCCTTGTACAACTGCAGTAGTACCTCCCTGCTCCTGTACTCGAATCTTCTCGCTATAAATGCCAGCATACCATTCGCCTTTTTCACCGCCTGCTGTACCTGCATGCCCACTTTCAATGACTGGTGTATAATGACACCCAGGTCTCCTTTTCCTAATCGGCCACCATTCAGTTAATAATCTGTTTTCCTATTTTTGCCACCAAAGTGGATAACTTCACATTTATCCCCATTAAATTGCATCTGCCATGAATTTGCCCACTCACCCAACCTATCCAAGTCACCCTGCATCCTCTTAGCATCCTCCTCACAGCTAACACTGCCACCCAGCTTCGTGTCATCCGCAAACTTGGAGATGCTGCATTTAATTCCCTCATCCAAGTCATTAATATATATTGTAAACAACTGGGGTCCCAGCACTGAGCCTTGCGGTACCCCAACTCAATGTCAGTGGTTGTGAATTATGTACATTTCCACCAATTGCATTACTCTACAGGCGCGGTGAGGCAGGACGCCAGTAGAGGGAGCCGGTGGCCTGTCAGTGTAATGAGCTGGCAGGCCTCTAGGTGGAACTCCAACACTATATACAGTACGCATGTGAGAGGTGAGAAATGATTGGGAAATTTTAGAATCACGATTCCAGATTCCACATTCAAAATTCTTCAGTACACAGGTGTAAAGGAGAACAAAATAATTGTTACTCGAGATCCGATGCCGCAAGAAGAAACACAATAAGCATAAAAATCTCAGTAAAAAACACAATAAATACAAATATAAAAGCAATCCTATAACACACAATGTACAAGTAACGATTCTATAGTTTATTCTCTTTATTAGAAATACAGTATGGAACAGGCCTTTCTGGCTCAACAGGATGTGCCTCTCAGCAACCCACCTATGTAACCCGAGCCTCTCACAGGACAATTTACAATGACCAATTAACCTGCTAACTAGTATGTCTTTGGACTATAAAACCATAAGATATAGGAGCAGAAGTAGGCCATTTGGCCCATTGAGTCTGCTTCGCCATTCAATCATGGGCTGATTCACTTCATCCAGTCATCCCCATTTCCCTGCCTTCTCCCCGTACCCTTTGATGCCCTGGCTAATCAAGAACCTACCTATCTCTGCCTTAAATACACCCAATGACTTTAGCCTCTGACTAAAGTAATTTCTCCACATCTCAGTCCTAAAAGGACATTGTTCAATCCTGAAGTCGTCCCCTCTTGTCCTGGAATCCCCAACCATGGGAAATAACTTTGCCATATCTAATCTGTTCAGGCCTTTTAACATTTGGAATGTTTCTATGAGATCCCCCCTCATTCTCCTGAACTCCAGGGAATACAGCCCAAGAGCTGCCAGGCATTCCTCATATGGTAACCCTTTCATTCCTGGAATGACTCTTGTGAATCTTCTCTGAACCCTCTCCAATGTCAGTATATTCTTTCTAAAATAAAGAACCCAAAACTGCACAGAATACTCCAAGTGTGGTCTCACGAGTGCCTTATAGAGCCTCAACATCACATCCCTGCTCTTATATTCTATATCTAGAAATGAATGCCAACATTGCATTCACCTTCTTCACCACCGACTCAACCTGGAGGTTAACCTTTAGGGTATCTTGCACAAGGACTCCCAAATCCCTTTGCATCTCTGCATTTTGAATTCTCTCCCCATCTAAATAATAGTCTGCCCGTTTATTTCTTCCACCAAAGCGCATGACCATACACTTTCCAACATTGTATTTCATTTGCCATTTCTTTGCCCATTCCCCTAAACTATCTAAGTCTCTCTGCAGGCTCTCTGTTTTCTCAACACTACCCGGTCCTCCACCAATCTTTGTATCATCGGCAAATTTAGCCACAAATCCATTAATACCGTAGTCTAAAAGTAACAGTCCCAACACCAACCCCTGTGGAACTCCACTGGTAATCGGCAGCCAGCCAAAATAGGATCCCTTTATTCCCACTCTCTGTTTTCTGCCAACCAGCCAATGCTCCACCCGTGCTAGTAACTCCCCTGTAATTCCATGGGCTCTTATCTTGCTATGCATCCTCATGTGCGGCACCTTGTCAAAGGCCTTCTGAAAATAAAGTACACCACGTCTACTGCATATCCTTTGTCTACCCTGCTTGTAATTTCCTCAAAGAATTGCAGTAGGTTTGTCAGGCAGGATTTTCCTTTCAGGAAACCATGCTGGCTTTGGCCTATCTTGTCATGTGCCTCCAGGTACTCCGTAATCTCATCCCTACACAAACCAGAGCATGCGGCGAAAACCCACACGGAAACAGGGAGAACATATAAACTCCTTACTGGCAGCATTGGAACTCAACTCCGATGACCGGAGTTGTAATAGTGTTGCACTAACCGTAATGCTACGGTAGAGGGGTTATAGACTGATTGTATATACATATGTAATGGGTTTCTTCTTCTATGTTACTGCGTAGGCTAATTAAAATGGCTTCTTTGTTATATTAACTGCTGAGAAAGTCCTCCCGCTAGCAGTTAGTTTGGATCATGTTACTGATAAGAGGGTGAACAAACCAATTGGGACAGATGTTATTCTTTCTGTGTGTCTGTAAGTTAGTGTGATGGGCGGGTTTTTGTGCAGAAAGTGGGAGAGAGAGACAGAGGATGGACCAGGTGCTGTGAGTCCGCTAACGGGGTCGGACCCCGAGCGGGAGTCTGAGGCCCAGGGTGTTCGGCGAGGAGAGGAGACGGAGACAGATTCGTGTGGAGTCTCTAGTCAACCACCGTTGTCGGTCCCAGGCGGCAGGTCGAGGTGGTCCGAGGGGTCGCAGGGCGAAGAAAGAGGGTCCTGAGCTCCAACTGTTTGTGCACGAAGAGATTGAACCTTGATAAGTGTGGCACCTTTTATTTTCCTTTTATATTTTATTCTCTATTAGTTATACAGTTTCAGTAATATCTATAAACTGTAAATCATTTAATCTTATCTGGTGTATTGTCTGTTATTTGGGCGGGGTGGGGTACATCACACAGCAACCACACAAACTATTACCCAATTTGGTGGGGCCGAAGGCTGTTTCCCTAGACGACAGCGAGCCGAGCGACCCTGAGGCTGGCCGGGGGGGCTACACATACATAACGTGAAGCTTGGTAGTGGTAGTGGGGGTGGAACGGTGGGTTAGTTGGTGAAAGTGTATGTTTAATGCACATACACACACTCACACAAAGGAACTCAGTAGGGCTGACTCCATCCTTTGAGGAAACATCTCCTCCCCATCTCCATCAGCACAGGTGCACCACAGGACTGTGTTCTTAGCTCCCTGCTCTATTCACTTTACACTTATGACAATGTGGCTAAGCACAGCCTCAATGCCATATTCAAGTTTGCTGATGACACCACAGTCGTTGGCCAAATCAAAGGTGGTGATTAACCAGCATATAGGAGGGAGATTGAAAATCTGGCTGAATTGCCATAGAAAAGCAACATCCATCATTGAAGATCCTCACCACCCAGTCCGTACACTGTTCTCACTGCTGCCATCAGGTAGAAGGTACAGGAGCCTCAAGACTCATACCACCAGGTTCAAGAACAGTCACTACCCCTCAACCATCAGGTTCTTGAACAAAAGGGGATAACTACACTCATCTAAGGACTCTTTTGTCTTGTTATTTCATGTTTATTATTTATTTATAACTGTATTTGCACAGTTTCTTGTCCATTGATCCTGTTTACACTTACTATTTCATAGATTTGCTAAGTATGCCCACAGAAAAAGAATCTCAGGGTTGTATGTGGTGACATGTATGTATTCTGATAATAAATTTCACTTTGACTTTGACTTTTCCACATCCTTCCTATAATGAGGTGACTAGAATTGAACACAATACTCAAATGTGGTCCAACTAGGGTTTTATAGAACAACAACATTATCTCATGGCTCTTGAACTAAATCCCCCAAATAATAAGGCCAACACACCATATACCTTCTTAACCACTCTATCAACTTGTGCTGCAGCTTTGATAGATCTATGGCCATGGTTCCAAGATCCCACTGTTCCTCCACACTGCCAAGAATCCTGCCGTTAACTCTGTGCTTTTCCTTCACATTCAACCTTCCAGGGTGTATCATTTCACACTTTTCCAGATGGAACTTCATCTGCCACTTCTCCAAGCAGCTCTCTGTCCCGGCCAATGCCCTTTTGTAACCTCCGGCAACCTTCTAAACACCACCAATCAAATCCAAAGCTGAAAGAGTACCTGAAGTGAAATGGAACAGAAAAGAATAAAAGGATATAGGAAAATATTACCAAAATTATACTATTTTTCCTGTATTCCCTTTAAGATCAGATTGATTGATAAACCAAGGATACCTCTTATTGGCTGCACCAGCAGCCTGCTAGTGTATGTTGATTAGCTACCTTGCGTGTCACATGCTAATAATCACAAGATGATTGGCTGCCTTGAGTGTGCCATGTGCTACTATTCACCTGTTGATTGGCTGCTTTGTGTGGCATGTGCTACTATTCACCTGTTGATTGGCTGCTTTGTGTGGCATGTGCTACTATTCACCTGTTGATTGGCTGCCTTGTGTGTTATGGGTGTCCATGTGCTGAGCCTGGTTTGTTGGTTGAGGCTGGATGACTTTGGGTCAGATACCAGTAGATCCAATTCTCTGGAGGTCTGGGATGGAACGTGCATCTCCCAATGTCTGAGGCTGCGTTGCAGAGCCTTCGATCTGGTGAACACTGCTGTGTTAACACCAGGCAACTTCTGCGAAGCTGTGGCTTCCATCGCCCCCCGAATGCCGCTGTCCTGTGTCAAGGGCCTCTGTTCTGGTGCATTTCACCTGAAAGGCAATTATCAACATTATTTTCAAATCAGAAGATCAGTCTGAGGCTAAACACACATTGCCTGTTATTGCCACAGGCTGATGATTGTCCCCTTCCACCACTACATACGCATCACCTAGTGTCAGCTTGCACCAGTCTGGTCATTCTCCTCTGACTTCTCTCATTAACAAGGCATTTTCACCCAAAGAACTGCCACACCATTCTTTACACTGGGGTTCCCAGCCTTTTTTATGCCATGGACCAATACCATTAAGCAAAGAGTCCGTGTCTCCAGGTTGGGCACCACTGTTCTAGAGACAGTTGTGGATGAAAATCCCAGGAGATCAGCAGTTTCTGATCTACTGAAACCACCCATCTGACACCATTCTGTGGTCAAATTCACTTAGATCACCTTTCTTCCCCATTCTGATGTTTGGTCTGCCAAAGGTTCTTGGCAGTGCGCAGGTGATGGGAGTAGGCACTTTAAATGGTTCGGCACAGACTAGACAGGCTGAAGGGGCTGTTTCTATGTTGTACTTTTCTATGAATCTATGAACCTCTTGACCATGTCTGCACGCTTTTATGTATTGAGTTGCTGCCACATGATTGGCTGATTAGATATTTGCATAAACGAGGTGTAGAGATGTACATATTGAAGTGGCCACTGAATGTACAGTTACTTCTACATTGTGTTCCATAAGATTCATTTTATATTTTTTTGTGGCTTTTTGTTTGTTCTTTGTGCTGCATTGGATCCGGAGTAACAATCATTTCATTTCCCTTTACACTCACATACTGAAGAGTGACAATAAACAATCTAGAATCATGAATGTTGGTTTAGGGTCTAAATTGTCGTTTTTCTTGTAGTCTAGCTTTCTTTATCCTTGCTTTTCTGTCGGTATAATCAGCTGTTGGTCTAGAAATATTCAGCGGATTTTCAATGTAGCTGTTTTGATGCTGGAACCAACAACACTTGTGATGTTCATTAATACAAATGACACATTTCACTGTATCTTTTGATGTACATGAAACAAATAAAAGTCAATCTTTGGTCCTTAATCTTTAAGAAATTCCCTTATCTAGTTTGAGCTCCTTTTCGGTAAAAAGACAACCACAAGACAAGGCTCTTTGGAATTGGAATTGGATTATTATCATCACATGTACTGGACAAGAGTGAAAAGCTTGCCTTGTATATTGTTAATTCAGATCAGATCATAACACAGTGCACTGAGGTAGAAGTCAGGGTAATATTCAGGGATTTATCCGTGAGCCTGAATGAATACACCACAGTTGTCAATGACTTCATCTAGACCTGTATGGATGAGTGTGTGCCTTTGAGAAAATACCAGACATATCCAAACCAAAAGCCAAGGATGAACCAGGAGATTTGTAGTCTGCTGAGGCTAAATCTGTGGTATTCAAGACCGGTGATCCAGAACCATATAAGAAGTCTAAGTACGACCTACCGAAGGCCATTTTAAGAGCAAGAAAACAATTCCAATTCAAGTTGGAGATGGAACCGAATGCACATCAGCCCAGGCAGGTTTTGCCGACCATTACTTCCTACAAGGCAAAAGCTAACATCATGGATGGCTCTGATGCTTCACTCCCTGATGAGCTCAATGTCTTTTATGCACAATTTGAAAGGGAGAATAAAACCCTACCTGTGCAAATTCCTGCATTGTCTAGTGACCCCGTGATATCTGTCTTGGAGGCTGACGTCAGAACATCTTTCAGGGGGGGTGAACCCTCACAAGCCGTCAGCCCTGATGGTGTTCTAGGTAGGTGAGTAAAAACCTGTGCCAACTAGATGGAGTGTTCAAAAATATCTTCAATCTCTCTCTGTTGCAGTCAGGCGTTCCTACCTGCTTCAAAAGGGTGACAATCATACCAGTGCCCAAGAAGAGCAGTGTGAGCTGCCTCAACATCTATCACCCAGTGGAGATACCTCATCACCCACCTACTGTGTGAAGTGCTTTGAGAGGTTGATCATGACTGGGAATTAACTCCTGCCTAAGCAAGGACCTGGGCCCGCTAGGACAAAGTGCAGTGCAGGTAAACCATAAAGTGTAAGATCATAACGAGATAGATTGTAAGCTCAAGAGACCATCTTATCATTCAAGGGCTCAAGAGTTTGATGAAAGTTGGTAGAAGCTGTCCTTAAGCCTGGTGGTACAAGCTTTTAGCCTTCTGTATTTTTGTTCCTCTTCTGTGGGTTCTTTCTTACTTACAGGTAGAGAGAGTTACTGTAAACTTTGTTATGAATATCTGATAAAACATTATAATCACAACATTGCTGCCTTATTTTTGATTTCCAAAGATCCTTCTGAGCAATATCACCTCCAGATCCATCAATAACTCCATCGGGGTGGGGTAGGAGGTGAGGGTTGCCATGGACTCTTTGGTCTGAAGGGCTGTGTCTGTGCTACTGTCTCTCTGTGATTCTAAAGGGATTGGTTCAGATTGAACACGTGGTGCATCTTCTGCCTTGCAGAATCAGATACAGGCCCAATCCTGCCCTCGGGTGCTGTCTGTGTGGAGTTTGTACATTCTTCCCACAGACTATGAGTTCCAGTTTCTTCCAAAAGATGTGTGGGTTAGTAGGCTGATTGGCCATTGTAAACTACCCCTGATATGTAGCTGAACCTGGTGGGAGTTGAATGTTAGACACTTTAGAGAAATTACAATGGAGATTTAGTAAAATACTGGAATCTAGAGCATCAATGCGCTGGAGGAACTCAGCAGATTGAGCAACCTTGGGGGTAGAGGGAGGGAAATGGTCAGAGTTTTGGGTTGAGACCCTGAGTTCCTCCAGCAGTAGTTGTTGCTCCAGGTTCCAGCATCTGTCGTCTCTCGTGTCTCCATAGAACATGGAAGCATACAGGACAGTACAGGCCCTACAGCCCACAAAGCTGTGCCAGACGTTTAACCTACTCTAAGATCAATCTAACTCTTCCCTCCCACATTGCCCTCCATTTTTCAATCATCCATGTGCCTAAGAGTTTCATAAATGCCCAAATGTATCTGCCTGTACCACCACCCGTGGCAGGGTGTTCCATACACCCACCGATCTCGGTGTAAAGAACTTACCTCTGACGTCCCCCTTATACTTTCCTACAATCACTTTAAAATCTTGCTTCCTGATAATAGCTATTTCTGCCCTGGGGAACAGTCTTTGGCTATCCACTTGATCAATGCCTCTCATCATCTCTATCAAATACCCTCTCATCCTCATTTGCTCCAAAGAGAAAAGCCTTAACTTGCTCACACTATCCTTATAAAACATGCTCTCTAATCCAGGCAGCGTCCTGCTAAATCTCATCTGCACCCTCTCTAAAGCTTTCACATCCTTCCTATAACGAAAGACCAGAACTGAACAGAATATTTGTGTTGGAGAAGATGGCGGCGTGACACAGTGCGCACGGCCTCTCCGGTGAATGATATCTGTACTTGTCAAGTAGGATGCCGTGCACAATCCTAATTTGATGGAGACAGCCGTGAGAAGCATGGAGGACCATCTGGACAAACTTCTGAAATGCCCGCTTCGCTGCTGCTGCTACTGTGCGATTGAGAATCTCTGGAGGGGAAGGCCTCGAATCCTTGGCTTTGATTGTTATTTGGTGGCTGGGGCCGGAGCCGAAGCACTCGGCAGAGATGGTGCTCGGTGCCGGTGTTGGAGGGCTGGTCGGAGGCTTGAAGTTTTCAGACGGACTCAAGAGACGGTTGTGGTCCGGTGCTTCCAGGATGCTGCATTGGCAAGTTTGCGGCGCTGGAGGTTCATGGCAGGAAGAGTTTTCTTCCTTCTACCGTCTGCGTGAGATGATGGGACTTCCGAGACTTTGAGACTTTTTTTTACCATGCCCGTGGTCTGTTCTTTATCAAATTACGGTATTGCTTTGCTCTGTTGTAACTATATGTTATAATTACGTGGTTTTGTCAGTTTTTTAGTCTTGGTCTGTCTAGTGTTTCTGTGATATCATACTGGAGGAACATTGTATCATTTCTTAATGCATGCATTACTAAATGACAATAAAGGAGGACTGCGTGTCCTCATAATCTAATCTAATTTAATTCCAAGTGAGGTCTAACCAAGCTTTTATAGAGCTGCAGCATTACCTTGTGGCTCTTGAACTCAACCCCCAACTAATGAAGGCCAACATGCCACATGCCAGACACAGCCCTTCAGACCAAGGAGTCCATGGCAACCCTCAGCTCCCCCCTTGATGGATCGACGGATATGGACCTTAAGATCCCTCAGTTCCTCCACACTGCTAAGAATCCTGCCAATAACTCTGTATTTGTGGTCCATCTTGGTACCAGTGACATAGGTAGAAAGACGGAGAAGGTCCTGAAAACAGAATACAGGGAGTTAGGAAGGAAGCTGAGAAGCAGGACCTCAAGGCTAGTAATCTCAGGATGGTGAAGATAAGAATAGAATAAGGTGGTGAATAAATGCATGGCTAAAGAATTGGAGGGGGGGGGCAGAGATTCAGATTTCTGGATCACTGGGACCTCTTCTGGGCTAGGTGGGATGAGTACAAAAGGGATGGGTTGCACCTGAATCTGAGGGGGACCAATATCGTTGCAGGCAGGTTTGCTAGAACTGTTGGGAGTGGTGTAAACTAATATGGCAGGGGGCTTGGAACTGGAATGACAGAGCTGAGGATGAGCCAACAGGTTTACAAGTTTCTGATGGATGTAACATGAATGTAAGGAAGGACAAGCCAATGACTGAGTACAAAGGAAGACAGAGCAAAGAGTTAAATTGTACCACAGAGGCAAAGTTCAAAAGGGCAAAGAATGCAGAACTGAGGGTGCCATATTTAAAGGCACTTAGTATTCGGATTAAGGTGGATGAACTCGTGACACAATTAGAGTTTGGTCAATATGACGTTGTGGACATCACTGAGTTATGGCTGAAAGAAGGTCATGATTGGAGCTTTCTATCCAAAGTAACTAAAGGACAGGCAGGAAGGCATAGGTGATAGTGTGACTCTGTTGATAAGGGTTGGAACTACATCTTTAGAATGAGGTGGCATAGGGTCAGAGAATATCAAATCTTTGCGGGTGGAGTTAAGAAATTGCAAAGGTAAAAAAAAAAATCTTTATGGGAATCATATATAGGCCTCCAGATAGTAGCCAAGATGTGGGATTGCGATTGCAACGGGAGTTGGAAGGGTCATGTAATAGGAGTAATGTAAGGGAATCCTGGTTAACCCCTTCTGTACTGGATGCAGCGATTCAGACTGATGGGTTTACTATACACTGTCAGGATAGATCGATAGGGTTTCTCAAAAGCAGAGGTGGAGGAGTATGCCTCATGATCAACTCCTCTTGGTGCACAAATATATCAGTGCTGTCCCAATTCTGCTCACCAGAGCTGGAATAGCTAACAGTAAAGTGTCGTCCTTTTTACCAACCACAGGAGTTCTCTGGGGTCATTTTGGTAGCAGTTTACATTCCACCTCAGGCCAATGTGAATCAGGCTTTTGATGATCTGAGCAATGGGATCAACATGCACGAAACAGTGCACCCTAACGCCGTCACCATCGTTTTGGGAGCTTTTAACCAGGCCAGTCTGAAAAACTCACTAAGCAATTATCATCAACAGATCACTTGTAATACCAGAGGAAACAACACACTGGACCATTGCTACACCACCATCAAGAATGCCTACCGTGCTGTTCCATGCCCTCACTTCAGGAAGTCAGATCACCTGGCTGTACTTCTACTCTCTGAGTATAGACAAAGACTGAAGACTGCAGCACCAGTAGTGAGGACCAAGAAGGTTTGGACAAGGGAAGCACAGGAGCACCTAGAGGACTGCTTTGAATAGGTGGTCTGGACTGTATTCAGGGATTCATCTTTGAATCTGGATGAGTATGCTGCAGTTGTTACCAACTTCATTAAAACCAGTGTGGATGAGTGTGTGTCTACAAAGACTGAAGGCTGATTTATAGTTGTGCGTCAAATGTACACCGTAGCGGTGTACCTACGCTGTACTCTACGCCGTAGCCTAACGTGCACCTCTCCCAAAATGTAATTATGCGTCACGGCAACACAGACCGCAACAAGTGTGATTGGTCCGCTTGGTAACATTGCATTTCCTCCTACGCTGCAATAGCTTCCCATTGGGCGACTGAAGGGCAGGGAAGGAACTCTGGCTGCAATGCTTTCCATAAAGCTTTACAGACCTCCGAAATTATGGAGGATCCTGTGCTTGACGCCAGCTCGTAGCTAGCTGTTCCAGCCTGTTGACTTCCACCTGAAGCTAAAACTCGAATGGTGATTGCCAGTTTCTGAGTATACTGTGCATACACTGATGCGAAATAAATGGTTGGAGACGATGAACCAAATCATCAAATCTATCTGCTGACATCCGAAAATACTTGAAATGCATTTCCTCATCCATGTCTCTCAGTGGCCGGACAAGCACAGAAAATTCACCCTCCTTCAGTTTCAGTCACCATTGTTTGAAGTTTGAGTTTCTTTGAGTTTCAACACGAAGAAACTCAACACAGTGGCATAGAAACCCCACTGCCAACTAGCGTTTTGGAGCTGAATTGCAGAGCAACGCACAAGTATAAATCAGCCTTGAATGTACATTCCCAAATCAAAAGCCATGGATGAACCAGGAGGTACGTTGTCTGCTAAGGGCTAGATCTGTGGCATCCAAGTCTGGCAACGCAGGCCTGTACCAGAAAAACAGGGTATAATTTGCGGAGGGCTATTTCAAGGCGAAGAGACAATTTCGAGCGAGGTTGAAGGTGATATCAGATGCACTACAACTCTGGCATGGTCTGCAAGACGTTACTTTCTACAAAGTGAAACCCAATGGTATGAATGGCAGTGATACTTCACTACCAGATGAACTCAACGTCTTCTATGCACGCTTTGAAAGGGAGAACACAACTATAGCTGTGAAGATCCCTGCTGCACCTGATGATCCTGTGATCTCCGTCTCAGAGGCCAATGTTAGACTGTCTTTAAAGAGAGTGAACCCTCGCAAGGTGGAAGGTCCTGATGGAGTACCTGGTAAGGCTCTGAAAACCTGTGCCAACCAACCTCTCACTGCTACGGGCCGAAGTTTCCACTTGCTTCAAAAAGGCAACAATTATACCAGTGCCTAAGAGGAATAATGTGAGCTGCCTTAATGACTATCGGCCGGTAGCACACACATCGACAGTGATGAAATGCTTTGAGGGGTTGGTTATGACTAGACTGAACTCCTGCCCCAGCAAGGATCTGGACCCGCTGTAGGTCAATAGGTCAATGGCAGACGCAATCTCAATGGCTCTTCACACGGCTTTAGACCACCTGGACAACACAAACACCTATGTCAGGATGCTGTTCATTGACTATAGCTCAGCATTTAATTCCATCATTCCCACAATCCTGATTGAGAAGTTGCAGAACCTGGACCTCTGTACCTTCCTCTGCAATTGGATCCTCGATTTCCTAACCGGAAGACCACAGTCTATGTGGGTTGGTGATAACATATCCTCCTCGCTGACGATCAATATTAGCGCACCTCAGGGGTGTGCTTAGCCCGCTGCTCTACTCTCTGTATACACATGACTGTGTGGCTAGGCATAGCTCAAATTCCATCTATGAATTTGCTGACAATACAACCATTGTTGGTAGAATCTCAGGTGGTAATGACAGGGCGTACAGGAGTGAGATATGCCAACTAGTGGAGTGGTGTTGCAGCAACAACCTGGCACTCAACATCAGTAAGATGAAAGAGCTGATTGTGGACTTCAGGAAGGGTAAGATGAAGGAACACATACCAATCCTCATAGAGGGATCAGAAGTGGAGAGAGTGAGCAGCTTCAAGTTCCTGGGTGTCAAAATCTCTGAGGATCTAACCTGGTCCCAACATGTCGATGTAGTTATAAAGAAGGCAAGACAGTGGCTATACTTCCTCAGGAGTTTGAAGAGATTTGGCACGTCAACAAATATATTCAAAAACTTCTATAAATGTACCGTGGAGAGCATTCTGACAATCTGCATCACTGTCTGGCATGGAGGGACTATTGCACAGGACTGAAGGAAGCTGCAGAAGGTTGTAAATCTAGTCAGCTCCATCTTGGGCACTAGCCTACAAAGTACCCAGGGCATCTATAGGGAGCAGTGTCTCAGAAAGGCAGCGTCCACTATTAAGGATCTCCAGCACCCAGGGCATGCCCTTTTCTCACTGTTACCATCAGGTAGGAGATGCAGAAGCCTGAAATTACACACTCAGTGATTCAGGAACAGCTTCTTCTCCTCTGCCATCCGATTCCTAAATAGACATTGAAGCTTTGGACACTACCTCACTTTTTCTGTTTTTGCACATTTTTAAAAATCTATTCAATATATGTAATTGATTTACTTGTTTATTTATTATTGTTTTAGTTTATTTATTATTTTCTCTCTCTCTCTGCAAGATTATGTATTGCATTGAATTGCTGCTGCTAAGTTAACAAATTTCACATCACATGCCGGTGATAATAAACCTGATTCTGATTCTGATTGTCAGAATTGTAATGGGGAAAAATCAGGCCGGTGTCTTTTAGAGCAGCTTGTGCTTGGGCCTACTCAGGAAAAGACTGGAGGAGGATACTGGTGGGGATGACAGCAGAACAAAAGTGGCTGAAGTTCCTGGAAATATTTCACAAGGTGCAGGATAGATATCTCCCACAGAAGAAGTTGTTCTTAAATGTCAAGGGTAGGCAACTGTGGCTGACAAGGGAAGATAAGGACTGCATAAAAGCCAAGGAAAGGGCATTTAAGGCAGCAAAAGTGAGTGGGACGTTGGACAATTGGGAAGCTTTTAAAATTCACAAAAGACAACTAAAATTGCTATAAGAGAAAATATGAAATATGAGGGCAAACCAGCCAATGATATAAAGGATACTACAAGTTTTTTTTTCAGTTATATAGAGTAAAAGGGAAGTGAGAGTTGATATTGGACCACTGGAAAATGATGCTGTTAAGGTAGTAATGGGGGGGGGGGAGGGAACAAATAAATGGCAGGTGAACTCAGTAAGTGCTTTACATCAGTCTTCACTGGAGGACACTAGCAGTGTGCCAGAGGTCCACGAGTGTCAGGGAGCAGCAGTGAGTGTCATTGCTATTACAAAGGACAAAAGTGCTAGGCAAACTCAAAGGTCTTAAGGTGGATAAGTCACCTGGACCAGATGGACTACATCCCAGAGTCCTGAGAGAGGTTGCTGAAGAGATAACAGATGCATTGGGTATGATCTTCCAAGAATCACTTAATTCTGGTATGGTCCTGGAGGACTGGAAAATTGCAAATGTCTGTCCACTCTTTTAAGAAGGGAGGAAGGCAAAAGAAAAGAAATTATAGGTCAGTTGGCCCAACCTTTGTGTTTGGGAAAGTGTTGGAGTCTATTATTAAGTAAGAGGTTTCGGGGTACTTAAAGTCTAATGAGAAAATAAGTCAAAGTCAGCATGTTTTCTGTAAAAGGAAATCTTGCCTGAAAAAATCTGTTAGAGATCTTTGAGGAAATAACAGGCAGGGTGGACAAAGAAGAGGCAATGGGTGTCATTTACTTCAAAAGGCATTTGATAAGGTGCCACACATGAGGCTGTTTAACAAGATAAAATCTCATGGCATTACAGGAAAGACACTTGGCAAGGATAGAGGAATGGCTGACAGGTAGGAGGCAGCTAATAGGAATAAAGGGGGGCTTTTCTGGTTGGCTGCCTGTGACTAGTGGTGTTCCTCAGAGGACGTATTGGGACCGCTATTTTTCACATTGTTTGTCAATAACTTAGATAATGGAAAAGATGGTTCTGTGGCAAAGATAGGTGGAGCAGTAGGTAGCGCTGATGAAGCAATGTGATTGCAGCAGGACTTAAGACAAATTGGAAGAATAGGCAAAAAAGTGGCAGATGGAATACAGTATTGGGAAATATATAACGCATTTTGGTAAAAGGAATAATAGTGCAGACTATTACTTAAATGGGGAGAAGGTTTAAACATCAGAGGTGTAGAGGGCTGATGAATCCTGGTGTAAGACTCCCATAAGGTTAATTTACAGTTTGAGTCTGTCGTAAAGAAGGCAAATGCAATATTGGCATTTATTTCAAGAAGAATAGAATATAACAGCGAGGAGATTATGCTGAGCCTTTATAGACACTAGCCAGGCAGTACTTGGAGTATTGTCAACAGTTTTGGGCCCCATATGTCAGAAAGGATATTTTGTGATTGGAGAGATTCCAGAGGAGGTTCACGAGGATGATTCTGGGAATGAAGGGGTTAACATACAAGGCGCATTTGGCAGCTTTGGGCCTGTACTCACCTGCATTTAGAAGAATGCAGGGGGATCTCATTGAAACCCACTGAATGCTGAAAGGACCAGATAAGTTGGATGTGGAGAGGATGTTTCCTATGGTGGGTGTATCCAGAACTAGAGGGCACAGCCTCAAAATTGAGGGGCAACCCTTTAGAACAGGGGTAAGGAGGATTTTTTTTAGCCAGAGAATTGTGAATCTGTGGAATGGACTGCCACAGACAGCTATGGGGGCCAAGTCTGTGGGTATATTTAAAGTGAAAATTGATAAGTTTCCTGATTGGTCAGGACATCAAAGGTTACGGCAAGAAGACAGGTGAATGGGGTTGAGTGGAATCCGGGATCAGCCATAATGGAATGGTGGAGCAGACTCGATGGGCTGAATGGCCTGATTCTGCTCCTGTGTCTTATAATCTTATTCTGCTTCAAGTTTGAACTTCCAAAGTGATTCACTTCTCACTTTTCTGGGTTGAACTCCATCTGCCACCTCTCAGCCCATCTCGGGGGAGTTTTCTCTTCCCCTCTCAGAGTGCCTCTCCTGTACAAAAGCTTCCAAAAGTATTTCAGCTCCCTTAACAACAAATTGAAGCAGAAAACTGAAGTTCTTAAATGGGGATTTCTCTTGAACCTCTGCTCCAGCACTGTGTGTGCAAGCACAACTGTAACCATGGTAACAAGGTAAACATGAAACCCAGTTTGGCTGGTGTCCCTACTGGTGAAATTCCTCAGCAGACTCTTGCACTAAAGTTCCTCTTCATTCCAAGCACTACCAACCTTGCAAACAAATTCAAATATAAAGAAATAAACACTGCAAGTAATTTTCACTCTTTTTGTTTGTGATCCGGATTGCTTTACTCAAGAGAATTCATTCCTGACACTTGAGCACAAAGTTCTACGTTTTGACAGAGAGCTAGGGCTTCTCTATTTGGAGTGGAGGAGGATGAGAGGTGACTTGATGGAGGTATACTAGGTAATAAGAGGCAGAGATGGAGAGGACAGCCAGAGACTTTTACCCAGGGAAGAAATGGTGAATACGAGGGGACATAATTTTAAGGTGATCGGATGAAAGTGCAGGGGGGGGGTGGTGTTAGAGGTAGGTTTTTTTGTTTTATATACAGAGTGCGATGGGTGCATGGAACACACTCCCAAGGGTGGCAGCGAAGACAGATACACTAGGGATATTTAAGAAACTCTTAGATAGGCACACGATGACAGAAAATTGGAGGGCTGTGCGGGAGGAAAGGATTAGATTGATCTTGGAGTAGGTGAAAAGGTTGGCACAAACGTTGCGGGCTGAAAGGAATGTGTAGTGCTACACTGTTTCACGTTCGACGCATTGAGATCCAATCAAAAGCTTTTGCTGTGTGTGCCATCCATGGAGATATTTTGCACTACTTGTTTATTTCTTTATATTTCTTATTCAAAGTTTCAAGGTACATATAATATCAGAGTATGTATATGGTACACAACCTGACATTTGTCTTCACAGAAGTCCATGAAACAAAGAACCCCAGAGAACAGAAACATCAAAGCCCCTCTCCCCCTCCCTGTGCACAAGCATTGACTCTCCCCTCCAGCCCCGCCCATGCCAGCAGAAGCACTGACTCCCTCCCCCACCACGCAAGCAGCAGCAGAAACACAGAAGAGCCGATTGATCCAGAGTCCATCAAACTACAGTTCACAAAGCAGCACTTCAGTATCTCATACAGGCTCTCTCTCTCTCCAGCAAACGAGAGAGAGGTCGCTTCTGATACAACAAGAGAGGTAGACCAGCAACTTGCTACCCTGATGTTGCAATCTTCTGTATGCACTTCTCTAAGGCCCCGTCTCAAAGACCGACAGGTACTCTCTCTCTCTCTCTCAAGAATTGCTTGAGTACAAAGGCCTTCCTCCAACAGCAACCGGCGATTAGCAAACACATTGCCTGCTGTCCTGGTGTCCCAGTCTCCCATGACGCATCAGTCAACAAAATCTGCAAGGAACCGGGTCCACTCCTTGACTTTCGATCTCCTAGTCCCAAGGGTGCATGCCTTCCAGGCCATTCCTCGATAGTGAAGCACTAGAAAGCACAGTTGATCTGAAAGCCCACCGCTTGCAAAGAACCGTAGTTTAGATTAGATTATGAGGACACTCAGTCCACGTTTAGTCATTTAGAAATGCATGCATTAAAAAATGATACATCGTTCCTCCAGAATGATATCACAAGAAAAACACAGGACAAACCAAGACTAAAACTTACAAAACCACATAATTATAACATATAGTTACAACAGTGCAAAGCAATACCATAATTTGATAGAGCAGACCATGGGCACCGTAAAAAAAAAGTCTCAAAGTCCCGATAGCCTCATCAACTCACGCAGGCCGTAGAACGGAGGAACTCTCCCTGCCATGAACCTCCAAACGCCACAAACTTGCCGATGCAGCACCATTGGAAGCACCCGACTGCAGCCAACTCCGAGTCCGTCCAAAAACTTCCAGCCTCCAACCAGCCCCTCCGAACACCATCCTCTGCTGAGTGCTTCGACCCCGCCCCGGCCACCGAGCAAGAAGCAAAGCTGAGGACTTGGGGCCTTCTCCTCTGAAGATTCTGGACCACACAGTAGCAGCAGCAGTGAAACAGGCATTTCAGAAGTTTCACCAGATGCTTCTCTGTGCTCTCACGTCCGTCTCCATCAAATCAGGATTGTGCATGGCACCCTACTTGACAAATAAGAGACATCACCACCGGAGTGGTCGCTGCGAGCCGTGTCACGCCACCATCTTCTCCTCCCAGTTTGACCTGTAAATCAGGGATTCCGACAGAATCACAACCACCTTGTAAAGAAAGACATATGAGAAGAGAAATAAGCTGTTACATGGACGAAATAGAAGAGTTGCTAGGTGTGTAGAATCTGCTCGCACCACGTTTCCTCGCTCCTCCCACATCTATTGAGACTTACTAATTTAAAAAAATATATTGTACTCTACTACTGCCTCAAAACTACAAATTTCACAACCCACAGTATGTCAGTGATAATAAGGCAGATTCTGAAATGCAGATAAATGGGTTTGCTTAGGCCGAAGGGTCCATTTCTGTGTTGTGTGAATCCATGGCTTGAAAACTCCGAGCTGCAGTCAGTGCAGTACACCGTACACAATACACAGTTTCTTCCACAACCCCAGCAGGATTAGAGAACACCATTAGCAATACACTGACCACATTGGTTAGAGTACGATCAGGAAAACCTGTTCAAATCTGTACTTTGTGGGAAACCACAGTCTGTTCTGCTGTCAGTGACTCCATAACGTCAGTTTCTTAGGCAGCATGGTGGCATAGATTAGTGATCACTTTACAGCGTCAGTGATCACCAACTGGGGTTCGATTCCCGTTGCTGTCTGGAAGGAACTTGTATGTTTTCCCTGTGACCATGTGGGTTTCCTCCTACATTCCAAAGATGTACAGTTGGTAAGCTAGTATGTTGGCACCAGAGGATGGTGCCACTTTCTAGCTGCTCGCAGCACCCTCAGACTGTGTTGGTCGATGACATTAAATGTTTTTTTCACTGTATGTTTGTGTGTTTGGGATATAAGTCGGTGGTAGAGCATTTGAATACAGGTCAAGTGGTTTCCAGTTCAAACCTGGGTGCCCCCTTGCTGACCATTATCAGATTCAATGGGCCAAGTGGCCAAATCAGCTCCTGTATCTTTAGGTAAATTAATTACTGTCTGCGGTTGGTTTACAGACTCGAGGTGCTACATGAACACAAGCTGTTGTTTAAGGTCCAACTGGGGTGAAAGAGAATTGGGAAGCCTATCATTGTGCAGAAGGTAAAAGTCAAGAAGAAGAATTTCAGACAAGACAGATTACATTTAATGATTTTATTATGTAATATCATTGGATGAGCACAGGGATAGAGAGTGCATACCATACATAGTGTGGGTACTGGCACACACACCGGACATAGTGTGGGTATTCCTGCACACACACTGTATAGAGTGTGGGTACTGGTACATACACCGTAGAGAGTATGGGTATTCCTGTACACACACCGTGCAGTGTATGGGTACTCCTGTACACACACCGTACATAGCGTGGGTACTGGTAAATACGTCATACGTAGTGTGGGTACTGGTACACATACCATACATAGCTGCATACTTTTATCCAGTAAATCACTACCAGCTCTTCCACCCTGGGAGATTAGCTGTACAATAGTGATGTAATTTTTAAAAATCAGTCCTCTGGATTTTGGCTTGAAGGGACAGAACCTCTCACTGGTCTGTCGGAACAAAGGATAAAAAAGCCAAGATACCAGACGACCACTGTCTTCTATTTCATCTGAGCTGGTCTTAATCAGACCACATTCTCCATGCTAAAGACAATTAAAACTGGTACATAATACCAAATGGCCATATCAGTGTAGACATACGCTCTCATTCTGCGTATGTAATGGGTAGACTGGGAGTATTCTGCATTGCACTAATATTGAGTGTAAACACAAGGACATTACCAACCATGTACAATAAAGCTTGGATTATACTATAACAGCCACAGGAAGTCTGCAGCTGGGCCCCCTTCTACCAAACCCCCTCACTACTAAAGTGCTGTGAATAACAGGGCATACTCAGTGGGTTGGGTAAAAAAGATTCAACAACAGTTGCTTCAACAAGCAGCCAACTCGCTCAGGGCACCAGACACCTGTATCACCATTTCCTGGGTGGGTCACACAGTCACTGACCCAGGTAGGTGTAGAGTGGAGACAAAACTGAAAGCCTGAGACACGGCTCCGCCCCCCCCCACCGACTTCGGATACTGATCCAGAGGGTTTACCATTATAGGTCCTGACGAAGAATCTCAGGCCAAAACATTATCTGCCAGCTTGTAATCCTCCCCCTCCTCCCACATTCTTACTTTGGTTTCTGCCCCCTTCCTTTCCAGTCCTGATGAGGGGTCTTGGCCCACAACGTTGACTGTTTATTCCCCTCCACCTATGCTACCTGATCTGCTGAGTTCCTCCAGTATTTTCTGCATCTTGCTTAAGAACCCACTGTTGTCTGGGTTGGTCTCACTTCAAGTAGAGGACAGCAGAATTTGTCACCCCATCTCTCCCAGTGGAATAGCAGCCATTCATGTCATCTACAATGAACTGAAACTGACTGACAATGTGGTTTAGGGTGCTGATATATCAGCCAAAATCGAATGGTGAAGCAGAATTTAATTGTGCTCCTGTATCTTATTTGGTTAGATAACTGGCCGGCTGATTGTGGTGAAGGTCAGAGAACCATTCTCACTACTGGTAACAGGACCAGAGTGTGTTTCCCTCCCCACCTGCACTCATCCTGCCCTGCCTCTTTCTCAACTCCCTGATTCAGACCACAGTATCTCTCTCAGGGCAAGCACTCTGGGACTATAGTCAACAAAGCACAGAGTAAGCAGGTTATCGAGCACTGAGCCCAGTCTCTGTTCCCATCCTCCTCCAGTCCAAACTGTCAGAAACAGAGCAGTGACCCTGAGGTTGTCACTCTTCACCTGCCAGTAGCTGGGTGCTCAGGCTTGATGGGTTGAGGTGGTTCTACTGAAGGGACTGGGGGTAAGGAGATGGGAGGGAGGTAGATGGACAGCATCTGACAGAAACAGGAGCCTGCAGCTTCTCAACCTCACCCCCAGTGAGAGTCCAGAGTCAGGTTTTTCACTGAACACAAAATACCATGGGGTGATTGCACTTTTATTTTCCTTTGTGATTGAGATTGCGTTCTCACAGGGAGTGATGTTGAGAAGCTGCAGGCTCCTGTTTCTGTCAGATGCTGTCCATCTACCTCCTTCCCATCACCTTTCCCCCAGTCCCTTCCATAAAACAACCTTGGTCCTTCAGTTTCCGTCGAGCTCTGACACCCAGTCAAGAGTCAAGCTAGAGGAAGGGAAGCTGTTAGAACCATTTGCTCAGCACCCCGGCAGCAGTGGCCCCTTTCAACAGAAACATGGACAAATAACATTGCCAGGGACACCAGTCAGCCAGGTCACATTCCTCCAAGACCAGCCACTGTGGAGAGCAAAGTGCTGAAGTCCAGCACAGCACGGGTGGTGGTAAATGGTGGGTGCAGCAGACTCTTTTGGGAATTTCCAACAAGAGGCAGCTCAGAGGACGGAGGATATAATAATAGCACACCATGCCACTACTTTATCAAGTACAACTGTCCATTGGCATTTGTGTGGCGCTGATTTTGTGGGCCCCGCTTCCTTCTTCAGGAGGTGGACGCTCTTGGGACGTCTTGATTATCAGCCAGGTTCAATTTCTGACTGGTATATATGGTGGATTAAGGGTGAATAACAAACAGCGTACATGTTTCATACTCCTTCTTTCCCTGCCTTTTTAAAGCTTGTCCTGACCTTGTGGTATCACCCGTTATGTGGACAACAAGGGAATTGGAATGTCCTTCAGCATCTATGTGCTGGGGAGAAGAAACTGATAATGTTTTTGGTAGAAACCCTGATCAGTACTGTGTAGAGCACCCAGCAATCCCTGGCAAACTCGATTAACCCTAACCTAATCACGGGACAATTTACAATGTCCAATTAACCAGCCTGTTTCCATGCTGTATAAGTCTATGACCTTAACTGACCTTTAATTACAGACTTCAAGTTTTAAAGTGCTTAGACACATCTTAAATTCAACAAAGACAGTACAGAAATACACTTCCTTTGTGTTCTTATCCCTGAACACAATCTTGAGCCATTCAGCACATCTACACGGAGTGCTGTTGCAGGAAAGCAGCATCCATCATCAGGGACTCCCACCACCCAGGCCATGCTCTCTTCTTCCTGCTGCCATCAGAAAGAAGATACAGGAGCCTCAAGACTCACATCACCAGGTTCAGGAACAGTTATTACCACTCTGCCATCAGGGTCTTAAACCAAAATGGATAACTTCACTTGCCCCATCAATGAACTGTTCCCACAACCTACGGACTCACTTTCAAGGGCTCTTGCTCTCAATAATAATAATGGCTCCGTCTGTCTAGCAGACAACGGATGTGCCCGGTTCTCCAGGGCACAAAACTGGGCGATGAATATAGAGATCCTGGGCTGCCCAGACATCAAGATCCCCCTCTCGGCCTCGCGGATGTGGTCCAAAGGAATGCCAAGCAGTACATTTGGCATCAACTTGGCTGCAGGAGCTGCCGGGAGGTGATGTGATACGTCATCCAACCGCCTTAGGGTCTCCACTCCGGATTTGTGTAAGGTTTACTCCTTAGCCTTCTCTTCTCCCGAAGATACCCACAAGGCAGTGGGATCTGTAACCCTGGATAGGGGCCCATACCGGGTACTGTCAGCTGGAGCCAGCTGAGCCCAGGACTCATGTAAGGCAGGGTTGTCACGCCCTGTAGTAGTAACACATGGAGCCACTACCCTTGCTCTCATGTTTTTAATATTAATTGTTTATTTATTTATTGTTATGAGTTTATTCTCATTTTGTATTTGCACATTGGTTGCCCGTCCTGTTGGGTGCAGTCTTTCAATGATTCCAATATGTTTCTTGGATTTACTGAGTATGCCCACAAGAAAATGAGTCTCAGGATTGTACAGTATATGGTGGCATATATGTACTTCAATAATAAATCCACTCTGAAATGTGTTTACTACTGTCACCAGAGAGTTCCAAGAATTTTAACCAGATGAAGGATACATCGAAGAGCTCAACTCCTCCAACTGCAAAAGAGAACAAATGCCTGATTACAGAAGATGAATTAAAGAGCTCTTTTGCACAATTCATGATACAATCAATATCTCACTAACAGCTGTAAATCATTTAGTGGCTGGTAAGGGACTCAAATGGCATTTGATGGCTCTGGGCCTGTACTCAATGGGAGTTTAGAATCTCATTGAAACCTACTGAATATGGAAAGGGCTAGATAGAGTGGGTGTGGAGACAAATGTTTTCTATATTGAGGATCATAGGACCAGGGGGCACAGCCTCAGAGTGCAAGGATCTTCTCTTAGAACAGAGATGAGGAAGAATTTCCTTAGCCAGAGGGTGGTGAATCTGTGGAATTCCTTGCCACAGATGGTTATGGAGGGTAAATCATTGGGAATTTTTAAAGAAGAGGTTGATCGGTTCGAGATTAGTAGGAGCATCCAGGTTGCTGTGAGAATTAGAACATTCTGCATGATACAGAATGGTAGTGTAGTGGTTAGCATCATGATCAGGGTTCAATTCCCGCCACTGTCTGTAAAGAGTTTGTACATTCTCCCCACGACTGTTTGGGTTTCCTCTGTATGCTCCAGCTCCCTCCCACATCCCAAAGGCACTAGGGTTAAGGTTGGTGAGTTGTGGGCATGCTATGTTGGAGCTGGAAGCATGGCAACACTTGTGGGCTGCCCCCAGCACAATCCTCGCTGATTTTATTAGATACAAATGGCGCATTTTGTTGTATGTTTCAATGTACAGGAAACAAATAAAGCTATTTTGTAAATGCAAACACAAGGAAATCTGCAAATGCTGGAAATTCAAGCACACAAAATGCTGGTGGAACGCAGCAGGCCAGACAGCATCCACAGGAAGAAGCACAATCCACGTTTCGGGCCGAGACCCTTCGCCAGGACTGTGCTTCTTCCTATGGATGCTGCAAAGCTATTTTGTAAGTTTTTAACTTCAACTTCAGCTCCTGACTGACCAGTTCAAGGAACTGAGCTGGATGTTCTTAGGACCAGCCAGCAAGCGGAAAATTTCATAGTTAAGTATTTTACTGAGGTGGTCACATTCAGAGTACAGGCTTCAGATAGTAGATGGTTGACCGTCAGGAGAAGCAAGGGGAGTAACCAGTCAGCGCCGGGCTTCCCTGTGGCCCTGGTACTGCTCGGGGGGGGGGTTGCAGAATAACCCATCAGGGCACAGCAGCAAGAACCAGGCCTGTGGCACACAGGCCGGCACTGAGGCTCAGCAGGTAGGGTAAATTCAGGCAGAGCAATAGTGATAGGAGACCTGATAGTTAGGGGCACAGACATCGCAGTTTTTGGCTGTGAAAGAGAAGCCAAGGTGGTATGTTGCCTCCCAGGTGCTCGGGTTCAGGATATTCCAGAGCGACAGCAGAACTTTCTCAACAGGGAGGATGAGAAGCCAGAGGTTGCAGTGCACATTGGCATCATTGACGTAGGTAGAAAGGGGTAAGAGGTCCTGTGCACTGAGTATAGGGATTTAGGGAAGAGACTGAAGAGCAGGACCTCCAAGGCAGTAATTCCTGGATTACTCCCAGTACAACAAGCTAGGCAGTGATCATAATACTATAGAATTCCTTTTCCAGTTTGAGAAGAAGATAAAGTCAGTATTACAGTGGAGTAAAGGGAAATACAGAGGCATGAGAGAGATGGCCAAAATTAATTGGTAGGGGAGACAAGCAGGGATGATGGCAGAACAGCAATGGCTGGAGTTTCTGGGGGCAATTTGGAAGGCGCAGGGTAGATCCATCCCAAAGATGAAAGAGTGTTCTGAAGGGAGGATGAGGCAACTGTGGCTGACAGGGGAAGTCAAAGACAGGACAAAAGCAAAATAAAGGGTATATAATATAGCAAAAAACAACAGGAAGTTGGAGAACTGTGAAGCTTTTGAAAAGCAACAGCAGGCAACTAAAAAGCCATAAGGAAAGAAAAGATGAAATAATGCTAAGCTAGCTAATAATATAAAAGAGGATACCAAAAATTTTTTGATATATAAAGTGTAAATGAGAGGTGAGAGTGGTGGAAAATCATACTGGAGAGATAGTAATGGGAGACAAAGAAATGAAGGATGAACTTAATAAGTATTTTGTGTCAGTTTTCACTATGGAAGAGATTAGCAGTATGCCAGAAATTCAAGAGTGCCAGGGGGCAGAAGAGGGTGTAGTTGCTACTTACTAAGGAGATGATGCTTGGGAAGCTGAATGGTCAGAAGGTGGGTAACTCACCTAGACCAGATGGCCCATGCCCCAGGGTTCTGAAAGAGGTAGCTGAAGAGATTGTGGAGCCATTAGTAATTACCTTTCAAGAATCACTGGATTCTGGAGTTGTTCCAGAGAACTGGAAATTACAAGTATTATTCTACTCTTTAAGAATGGAGGGAGGTGGAACAGCAGAGTAAGCCAGTTAGTATACTTTAGTGGTTGAGAGTCCATTATTAAGGATGAGGTTTTGGGGTACTTGGAGGCACATAGTAAAGTTCGCCAAAGTTAACATGGTTTTCTAAAAAGGAAATCTTGCTTGACTAATTTGCTGGAATTATTTGAGGAAATAACAAGTAGGATAGACAAAGGAGAGTCAATAGATGTTGTTTACTTGTATATTCAGAAGGCCTCTGACAAGATGTCGCACATGAGGCTGTTTAACAAGAACCCGTGGTATTACAGGAAAGATACTAGCATGGATAGAGCATTGTCTGATTATCAGGAGACAAAGAATGGGGTTAGCTGCTAGTGATAAGTGGTGTTCTGCAAGGGTCTGTGTTGGAACTGCTTCTTTTCACGTTAAGGTGAACAATTTGGATGACAGAATTGATGGCTTTGTGGCTTGTAGACAGTACAAAGATAGTTGGAAGGATAGGTAGTATTGAGGAAGCAGAAAGTCTGCAGGACAAATTGAGAAAATGGGCAAAGAAGTGGCAATTGGAATATAGTGTAGTGAAGTGTATGCCATGCACTTTGGTAGAAGAAATGAAGGTGTGGATTGTTTTCTAAACAAGGAGAAAATTCAAAAATCAGAAGTGCAAAGGAACTTGGGAGTCCATGTGCAGGATGTGATGCTGAGGCTTTATAAGGTATTGGTCAGACTTCTCTTGAAGAATTGAGAACAGTTTTAGGTCCCGTTTCTAAAAAAAGATGTACTCACATTGGAAAGGGTTCAGAGGATGTTCATGAGAATGCTGGGTATTAAAGGGTTAACATACAAGGAGCACTTGATGGCTCTGGGGCTGTACTTGCTGGAGTTTAGAAGAATGGGGGGAGGGATCTCAATGAAACCTATTGAGTATTGAAAGACGTAGACAGAGTGGATATGGAGAGGATGTTTCCTATAGTAGGGGGGTCTAGGACCATTGCATACAGGCTCAGAATAGAGAGAACATAGTTGAAAAGGAACTTCTTTAGGCAGAGGGCAATGAATCTGTGGAATTCATTGCAAGGATCTGCTATGAAGACCCAGTCATTTAATATGTTTAAAACCAAGGTTGATTGGTTTTTGGTAAGTCAAGGCATCAAAGGTTATGGGGAGAAGGCAGGAGAATGGGGTTGAAATGGATAATAAATCAGCTATGATGGATGGGCAGAGCAGATTTGATGGGTCAAAAGGCTTATTTGTGTCTTATGGTCTTAGTATGAGCAAAAATACGAGTCTATTCACTATGCAAGAGTGCCTAGAGTTGACAGAAATAACTAAAATCCCCAACAGGAATGAGACGTATCAGGGCAATAGTCAACACATTACACAGAACTGTGATTAGTCACTATAATCAGTTTAAATGTGAGCAGTGATGCACAGCTGTGATTTATTATCCAGTCTTTGTGCCCTGACCTCAATAAATCATAGTGGGGGTTAAAGCAAACATTAGTGTGCATGACTCTGTTTTCTACAAGTGATGAAGCTTGTTCATTTGGATTTTCAGCACCTGCACAATCTCTTGTGTGTACCACCCAACTCCTTTTCCACTCGGGGTCTGAGGGACAAGGAACCAGTGCATGGCTGATGCAAGGCGCTGCCTACCGGACCTGGACACTAATTTCAAAAAGTTTCAACTAGCCACATGAAAGTAACCGTTGCCATGGCCAGTGAATTTTTCAATTCATTGCAGTGGGGTGTATCAAATCAGTGGCTTCTAGCTCATAGTAAACCCAGCATGGAATCACCTGAAGACAAAGACCAGACAAGGATGTGAAAGTGGCATCACAGGTATCCATGGTAGTGAGGAAGGCCTTCAGTATGCTCAACCTGCAAAATCTCTCGTGTTTTAGTATGCTGGCCATCAGAGGCATAGAACACTACAGCACAGAAACAGGCCCTTTGGGCCATCTAGTCCATGCCAAATTATTATTCTGCCTAGTCCCATCATTATGTACCCGGACCACAGCCCTCCATACCACTCCTATCCATGTACCTATCCAAAGGTCTCTTAAATGTTGAAATCAAACCCACATCCACCACTTCCATTGACAGCTCGTTTGACATTCTTACCCCACCCTCAGTGTGAAGAAGCTGCCCCCTCAGGTTCCCTTAAACATTTCACCTTTCACCCTTAACTGATGACTTCTATTTCTAGTCTCACCCAACCTCAGTAGAAAAAGTCTGCTTACATTTACCTTACCCTATCTATATTTTTCATAATTTTGTATATTCTATCAAGTCTCTCCTCATTCTCCTAAACTCTAGGGAATAATGTCCAAAGCTATTTAACCTTTGCCTATAACTCAGGTTCTCAAGTCACAGCAACATCCTTGTAAATTTTCCTCTGTCAGGACACTCAGCATAGAAGTTGGAATACTATTTAACAGCTGTGCAATAACTTGAAGTTTCACCCAGGGAACCTTGTTCAGTATTAGCTACCCTGTTATAAGAACAAATTCTATTAAGTTGCAAACTGTAAGTAAGATTTATGAGAATTGAGGGCCTGAGCTATAGGGTGAAGTCAGCAAGGGCTGTATTTATTGTAGAGACTGAAGGGGCACAATGGTTGGTTGTCCATCGTATCAAACAGTGACAGGAGACCTTCACAGGAGAGTTTTTGAAGTTGAAAAGCTGTTGCATTGGGGCAGTTCCGCTCTCTCGATCTCAGAAGTCCAAGTCCAGTGGTACAGATAGCTGTCGCATCTGGAATCATCCTTGGTTACAGTGGATGACCATGACTTCTTCTGTGCCTTGCCATGCCCCTTGCCCTCCACAAATGTCTTTTTGGCCATTAGATCTCACCCGCCAAGTCCACCAGACCTGACTCCACATGCAAGAACAGGCATGTTCCTGCCTCCTCAGAGTAAGAGGTCTGCCAGCTCCTTACCTGGTTCAGCCATCCTGTCGAAGCGGACTACCAGGGTGTGGCCACTGTTGCATGCAAACAGCTACTTGGAGCCACAGGTGAGAGCCGAGTGTCCAGTGGGAACCAAAGATGAGCTGTCCTAGAATGGACATGATAAGCACCTTCACTAGACATGCTACCCCTCCCTGGACACCCCATACACCATAGAGGAACATTAAGGTACAAGGAATATAGAAAGAATGAATGCACATAGTCTTTTTCACAGGGAAAGGGAATCAAAAACTAGAGACATGGTTTAAAGTGGAGGGGGTGAGGTTTAACAGGTACCCGATGAGCAATTTCTTCATACGGAAAGCGATGTCAATGTGGAATCAGATGCCAGAGCAATTGCTTGAATAGGTACAACAACAGTATTAAGACCATGAGCAGAATTAGGCCATTTGGTCCATCGACTCTGCTCCCCTATTCCATCATGGCCAGTTTATTATCCCTCTCAACCCCATTCTCCTGCCTTCTCCCCATAACATTTGACACCCTGACTAATCAAGAACCTATCAACCTTGGCTTTAAGTATATCTAATGACTTGGCATGCACAGCTGTCTGAGGCAATGAATTCCACAGATTCATTACCCTCTGGCTAATGAAATTCCTCCTCATCTCTGTTCTAAATGGATGTCTTTCCATTCTGAGGATGTGCCCTCTGGTACTAGATCTCCCACTATTGGAAACATCCCCTCCACATCCACAGTGTCAGCCTTTGATATTCAATAGGTTTCAATGAGATCTCCTTCCCCTAATCTTTTGGGCTACAATATGTATGGGCCCAGATCCATGAAATGTTCCTCATATGTTAATTTTTCCATTCCCGGGATCATTTTTGTGAATCTCCTCTGGACCCTCTCTAATGCCAGCACATCTTTTCTTAGATATGGGGCCCAAAAGCACTTTGGACATGTATACATAGTAAGAAAAATTTAGAGGGATGTGGTCAAATATGGGAAATTAGGACTAGCTTGGACGAGCTGGGCTGAAAGACCTGCTTCCATGTTGTGTAACTCTGTGAGAGATTGCTGCTTCTCAGGAAGTCATCAGGGTTTTATAATAGCAGAGTTCATTTTCTTTATTTATTTAGAAATATAGCACGGTAACAGGTCCTTCCAGCCCAAAGAACCTGTGCCACCCAATTACACCAATGGGACCAATTACACTACTAACATGGACGCTTTTGAGATGTGGGTGCAAACTGAAGCACCTGGTCGAAAGCCAGGTGGCCACTGAGAGAACATACAAACCCCTTATTGACAGTGGTGGGATTGAACCTGGGTCATTGGTGCTGTAATAGTTTTACGCTAACTGTTACGCACTGCTCCCCCCAATGGGCAGCATAGCGAATCAAATATCTCACAGTTCTGGTCACGGTCTCTGGCAACGGGACCTGGAGAGATTGTTTCCTTTATACCTGCTCCAAGGGAACTGAGGTCAATTGTCCCAATTCCACTGCTATATTGACTGCACTATGAGCACATAGCCCCTGTCCTTCTGGACATTTTGCATCGAGTGCTTTAGACCATACGACCATAAGACATAGGAGCAGAATTAGGCCATTCAGCCCACTGAGTCCACTCTGATATTTCATCATGGCTGATCCCAGATCCCATTCAACCCCATACAACTGCCCTCTCACATATCCTTATTACAGGAAGGATGTGGAAGCTTTAAGGAGGGTGCAGAGGAGTTTTACCGGATGCTGCCTGGATTGGAGAACACTAGCTTATGAGGATAGGTTGAGTAAGCCACAGCTTTTCTCTTTGGAGAGAAGGAGGATGAGAAGTGAGTTGATAGAGGTGTGTAAGATGATACAGTGGACAGCCAGAGACTTTTCCCATGGCAGAAATGGCAAAAGTAAGGAGGCATAACCTTAAGGCAATCGGAGGATAGTGTAGAGATGTCAGAGGGAGCTTTTTTTACACAGTGAGTGGAACACACTGCCGGGGTTGATGGTAGAGGCAGATACATTAGGGGCATTTAAGAAACTCTTAGATAGGCACATGGATGATAGAAAAATGGAGGGTTGTATAGGAGGGAATCGTTAGATTAAAATCAGTTAAAATCAGTATAAAATCATGGGCTGAAGAGCCTGTACAGAGCTGTAAAGTTCTGGTAATTTTTTGGCACATTAACCTTCAAAAATCAAAATATTGAGTTCCATAGTTGGCATGTTATATTGAAGTTGCATAAGACGTTGCTGAGGTCAAATCTGGAGTACTGTGTGCAGTTCTGATCACCTACCCATGGACTTCAGTCCCTGGAGCGTAGCAGAAGGAGGGGAGATTTGATAGTGGTACACAAAATTATGAGAGGTATAGATAGAGTACATGCAAGCAGGCTTTTTCCATTGAGGTTAGGTGAGAGTAGAACTAGAGGTCATGGGTTAAGGGTGAAATATTTAAGGGGAACATAAGGGGAAACACCTTCACTCAGAGGATGTGAGAGTGTGGAACCAGCTGCCAGTGGAGGTGATGGATGAAGGCTCGATTTCAACATTGAAGCAGAATTTGGATAGGTACATGGATAGGACGGGTATGGAGGGCTACAGTCCTGGTGCAGAACAATGGGACTAGGTAGTTTAATGGCTCAGCATGAATGGATGGGCCGAAGTGCTCTATGATTCTATAATGCTCTATGTACAATACTTCTTAGTCCTTTCCTCCCATCCCTTGGCTACCAAACTCACTGGTGCTGGCCGCTCGCACCGGGACTTACGTTGGTCAGTAGTTTGTCCAGGTTCACATCCACAGCTATGTTCCCATGTTCATCCCCTGGTTCTTCGAGGTCACTGTAGAGGTCAAAGTGCAGGCGTGCCAACTTCTCTTGCATCTCACGCACGTGTTCCATCTGCTCGATGGAACACTCATTGCCTGTAGTGACAAAGGAAATAAATCTGCATCTCTAAAAAGCAAAGAGGATGATGTAGAAGCTCGGGTGCATTGGCAATGTGTGGGACACTGGGAGACAGGAGGAGTCATTCATTCCTTAAGGAATGAGAATAGGTTGAGCTCAAGAGCCACAAGATAATGTTGCAGCTCTGTAAAACTCTGGTTAAACCACAGTTGAATACTGTGTTCAGTTCTGACTGGCTCATTATTAGGAAGATGTAGAAACTTTGGAGAGGGTGCAGGGGAAACTTACCAGGACGAGCGCCTGGATTACAGAGCATGTCTTATGAGGATTGGTTGAATGAGCTAGGGCTTTCTCATTGGAGACGTGACTTGATGGAGGTGTACAAGATGATAAGAGGCATAGATCAAGTGAACAGCCAGTGACTTTACCCCAGGCAGAAAGAGCTAATACCAGGGGGGCAAGATTTTAAGGTAACTGAAGGAAAGTATAAGGGGGGTGTCAGGGGTAAGTTCTTTACACCAAGAGTGGTGGGTGTGTGGAGCACTCTGCCGGGGTGGTGGTAGGGGTGTCTATGAAACTCTTAGGCACATGGATGATACAAATATGTTGGAGGGGAGGATTACACTGATCTTGGAGTAGGTTAAAAGGTTAGCAAAAAATTGTGCGTCAAAGGGCCTGTACTGTGTCATAACACACTGTTCTGTAGGACACTGAAGAAATGAATCACGATCCACTTTCACCCAGTCTAACTTTCACTACCACTCTCCATTTCACCATCCATTCTGCAAGTTGCACAGTAACCACAGATGCTGTAACTATTGCAATCAATAGTCCAGTATCTTTTGCCAAGTTCCACATTGAATTTATCAACTTACAAGAATGTTGCCAGGACTCGAGGGCTGAGTAATTGGAAAAGGTTGGACAGGCTGGGGCTTTATTCATTGGAGCACAATGCTAGCCTGCTCAACTGAGCGGCTGGACAGGCTGGGACTTTGACACTGAGAGGCTGGACAGGCTGGCACTTTGAAACTGAGAGGCTGGACAGGCTGGGACTTGACACTGAGAGGCTGGACAGGCCGGGACCTTTGACACTGAGAGGCTGGACAGGCTGGGACTTTGACACTGACAGGCTGGACAGGCTGGGACTTGACACTGAGAGGCTGGACAGGCTGGGACTTTGACACTGAGAGACTGGACAGGACGGGACTTTGACACTGAGAGACTGGACAGGCCAGGACTTTGACACTGAGAGGCTGGACAGGCTGGGACTTCCACACTGAGAGGCTGGACAGGCTGGGACTTGACACTGAGAGGCTGGACAGGCCGGGACCTTTGACACTGAGAGGCTGGACAGGCTGGGACTTTGACACTGAGAGACTGGACAGGCTGAGACTTGACACTGAGAGGCTGGACAGGCTGGGACCTTTGACACTGAGAGGCTGGACAGGCTGGGACTTTGACACTGAGAGACTGGACAGGCCGGGACTTTGACACTGAGAGACTGGACAGGCCGGGACTTTGACACTGAGAGGCTGGACAGGCTGGGACCTTTGACACTGAGAGACTGGACAGGCTGGGACTTTGACACTAAGAGGCTGGACAGGCTGGGACCTTGACACTGAGAGGCTGGACAGGCTGGGACCTTTGACACTGAGAGGCTGGACAGGCTGGGACCTTTGACACTGAGAGACTGGTCAGGCTGGGACTTTGACACTGAGAGACTGGACAGGCCGGGACTTTGACACTGAGAGGCTGGACAGGCTGGGACCTTTGACACTGAGAGGCTGGACAGGCTGGGACCTTTGACACTGTGAGACTGGACAGGCTGGGACTTTGACACTAAGAGGCTGGACAGGCTGGGACCTTGACACTGAGAGGCTGGACAGGCTGGGACCTTTGACACTGAGAGGCTGGACAGGCTGGGACCTTTGACACTGAGAGGCTGGACAGGCTGGGACCTTTGACACTGAGAGGGTAGACAAGCTGGGACTTTGAGTCTGAGAGGTGATGTTACAGAGGTCTATAAACTAATGAGGGGCTTAAGTAGGATGAATGCATAATTCTTTTCCTTATGAAAAGGGAATCAATACCTAGAGGGCACAGGTTTAAGGTGAGAGCAGAAAGAGTTAAAAGGGACCTGAGGAGCAACTTCGTCACGCAGAGAGTGCTGTGTATATGGAATGAGCTGCTAGAGAAAGTGATTGAGATGGGTACAATAACAACATTCAAACAATATTTGGTTAAATACATAGACAGGAAAGGCTTGGGCCAAATGCAGTGAAATGGGACTAGCTTGGTTAGCATGAACTGGTTGGAATGTAAGGCCTGTTTCCATGCTGTATGACGCTATGACTTTATCTTAGGTGAGCACCTCAGTCAGCATGGACAAGTTGAACTAAAGGGCCTGTTTCCCAGCTGTTTAAGTCTACAATACCAGTCACAGCATGGTGGAGTTATCATAGTGCCTTAGATTGAGCCAAAGAGTAATGGGAAACCTATGAATGGGAGCTCTGTAAAGGCAGGCATTGTACACACATTATCTTGTAACTTAATTCTATCTTGCATAGATGAAAACTGGACATTTGCATGGCACCAGAAGCCCAGGGGCCACATAGACTCATTGAGTGTTACAGCACAGATACAGGCCTTCTGACCCACCTAGTCTGTGATGAACCATTAATTCGCATAGTCTCATCCATCTGCACCTGGACTATAGCCCTTCCTATCCCTCACATCCAGGTACATATCAAAATGAAATTGAACCTGCATCCAGCACTCCCGCTAGCAGTTTGTTCCACACTCTCACCACCCTCCGAGTGAAGAAGTTTCCCCTTAGATGTTTCACTCTTCATCCTTAACCCATGACCTCCAGTTCTAGCCTCAATGGAAAAAGCCTGCTTGCATTTACCTGATCTATAGCCCTCCTAATTTTGTATACCTCTATCAAATCTCCCCTCATTCTCCTACACGTCAGGGAATAAAGTTCTAACCTATTCAGGTCCCCTAGTCCTGGCAACATATTTGTACATTTTCCCCGTACTCTTTCAATCTTACTTATATCTTTCCTAAGTCAACATTACCATGAAGAGAAGAGTGAGGTGAGGTGTACTACAACACATGACAAACGGGGATGGTGATGTGTGTTGGGTTCAGCTGCACTGAGAAATGCAGATGTTAATTGAAGGAAAGAACAGCAAAGTAACTCAACTCCGTGTGCTTTGTGCCATCAGCTTCAGAGCTGAGGCAATGAGACCCAGGCTGTACTTTGGACAAGAACCTTCTAACCAGACAGAAGAGGCCTTTTACCAAACGCTTGAAGCTTTCCAGAGTGGAAGTCATTCAGGAGGCTGAGCAGTCCTCTCTCCATCTCTTTCACATCAGATACATCGGTGAGGAAGGAATGCTGGATGGGGGCCGACTGGGTGCTCTTTCCAGCTGAAGTCTGTGGTTTAGGCTTCTCTATAACAACCCTGAGTTACAGAAGAAACAGAAGTCAGAGTCAGGGTGGTTTAAAGCAGACAACTAGGGTCTACACAATGTGTTCTTCAGGACACCTGCTCCACACTGTGGGGTCCTGCTGTGTGACCTGATCTTCTCCCTTTGAGACTTGAAAGTGCAATAATTCTGTGTTCAATCTAAAGCTATCAGATACTACACATCGTGAATGCCAAGGAAAATTAATAACCTCTTCAGAAACCAAAACAAATCTTGACTGATTTCTTCATTACTTTATAACATTTTACCCTAGAAAAGAGGCTAATAAATGACAGATGGAAGTTACTGCAGACAAGTGTGAGGTGTTGCACTTTGGGAGGACAAACACAGTGAGGAGTAGGACACTGAAAAGTGTGGTAGAACAAAGGGATCTGGGAATATGGATCCATAATTCATTGAAAGTGGCATCACTTTACTATTCATTTATTGTTATTGCAATTATAAGTTTATTAGTTCTTTGAAAGTGACCTTGAAGGTGGATAAGATCGTAAAGAAAGCTTTTGGCACATTGGCCTTGATCATCAAAATATTGAGTGCAGGAGTTGGGATATTATGTTGAAGTTGTATAAGATGTTGGTGAGGCCAAATTTGGAGTATTACATACAGTTCTACTCACCAACCTACAGGAAAGATATCAATAAGATTGACAGAGTATGGAGAAGATTTGCTTGGATGGTGCCAGGACCTGACGATCTGAGTTATAGAGAAAGGTTGAACAGATTAGATCTTTATTCCCTGGAGTGCAGTCAAATGAAGGGAGATTTGATCAAGCTATACAAAATTATGGGAACTATAGATAGGAAAAATGCAGTCTTTTTCCACTGAAGTTAGGTGAGACTAGACTAGAGGTCATGGGTTAAGGGTTAAAGGTGAAATATTTAAGTGGAACATGAGGGGAAACTTCTTCACTCAGAGGGTGGTGCGAGTGTGGGAGAGCTGGAAGTGGAAGTGGTGGATGTATGTTTGATTACAACACTTAAGTTTGGATAGATACATGGATGGGAGGGGATGAAACTAGGCAGAATAACTGGCATGGACTAGATGGGCTGAAGGGCCTGTTTCTGTGCTGGTAGTGTGAAGGAGCAGAGGGATCTTGGGGTACATGTCCACAGATCCCTGAAAGTTGCCTTACAGGTGAATAGGGTAGTTAAGAAAGCTTATGGGGTGTTAGCTTTCATAAGTCAAGGGATAGAGTTTAAGAGTCGCGATGTAATGATGCAGCTCTATAAAACTCTGGTTAGGCCACACTTGGAGTACTGTGTCCAGTTCTGGTCACCTCACTATAGGAAGGATGTGGAAGCATTGGAAAGGGTACAGAGGAGATTTACCAGGATGCTGCCTGGTTTAGAGAGTATGCATTATGATCAGAGATTAAGGGAGCTAGGGCTTTACTCTTTGGAGAGAAGGAGGATGAGAGGAGACATGATAGAGGTATACAAGATAAAAAGAGGAATAGATAGAGTGGATAGCCAGCGCCTCTTCCCTAGAGCACCACTGCTCAATACAAGAGAACATGGCTTTAAAGGTAAGGGGTGGGAAATTCAAGGGGGATATTAGAGGAAGGTATTTTACTCAGAGAGTCGTTAGTGCGTGGAATGCACTGCCTGAGTCAGTGGTGGTGGCAGATACACTAGTGAAATTTAAGAGACTACTAGACAGGTATATGGAGGAACCTAAGGTGGGGGCTTATATGGGAGGCAGGGTTTGAGGGTCGGCACAACATTGTGGGCCGAAGGGCCTGTACTGTGCTGTACTATTCTATGTTCTATGAATCTATAGACATTTGTAAATGTGACAAAGGGAATACAGAAAAAATAAACACACAAGTATCATTAACTGAAGGAGGAATAAGTGATGAAAAAATCAATCTAAAATATCAAATAGTCTAACATGTCACTCTCTGCTGATGGTGTTGTCTCTCAAAGACTTGACAAAAATCATTTTGAGCCTTATAGCAAATCACAGAAGTGAAGTAAGAATCAAAATTTGCAACAAACTATTTTTGAAATACAAATTCTCATTTACTGAAGGTGCAGGGGTAATTCTGACAGAACCTGCACACAATAAACTGTTGAGGCTACCGATGTCCCCGCTTGGTTTCTCTCCACACTGGGATAGTGAGGTAAAGTTAACCATAGCCCCGTTCTTTACAAAGTTGGACTTGGAACCCGTCTGCTCTGTACCGTCTCAATACCACATCAGATTTATTTACTCAGTATGCCACAGTAATGTGATCCTTTGTTTAATGCAATCAAAAGTTCCATAAAACTTGGTAAACATTAACGAATCCTTAATGATATATCTTTTCTTATCAGTTGCAATGTTTAAGTCATGTTGACTACGACCGAGTGGAAGCTCACCAAGTCATTTCTGCTGGCTTCCGTTCAGCCACTTGGCTGAGTAACAGACAGAGGTATGGAAATAGTTGCTCACCCCTTATTAATTCAAGATTATTTAATATCGCTTCCAGTACACAAATGTAAAGGAGAACAAAATTAATTGTTACTCTGGATCCGACGCAACACAAAAAAATACATAATAAGATAAAGGATACAATAATAAAAAACACAATAAATATAAATATATGATAACTTATATGCATAGATTGATTGTATGTCTATAAAGTGACGCTAGGCACAGCAGAATCTGTACATAAGGAAATGATAAAGTAGTGGTGGTGGGGTGGTGAGAGAGTGGAGGTGTTGATCAGCCTTCTGCTTGAGGAAAGTAATTGGTTTTAAGTCTGGTAGTCCCGGTATGGATGTTATGTAGCCTCTTCCCTGATGGAAGTGAGACAAATAGTCCATGAGCAGGTGGGTGGGATCCTTCATGATGATACTGGCACCTTTCTGTGTATATGTTCTTGATGGTGGGTAGGCTGGTGCCAGTGATTCATTGGGCAGTTTTGACGACCTGTTGTAGAGCCTTCTTGTCTGCCCCCGTGCAGTTTCCATACCATGCAGAGATGCAGCTGGTTAGGATGCTCTCTACTTCACATCTGTAGAATGATGTGCCTAGTTCGACTCTCTTCAGCCTCCTCAGATTCAGATTAGTTTATTGTCACATACATAAGGGCAAAATGAAATTCCTTGTTCACAGAATAAACAGTATAATGGTAGTAATACAACAATAAGTACAACTACAGCTACGAAACAACAGAATGATGCACAGAACATCGAACACTGCAGCACAGTAAGGCCCTTCAAAAATCATTAACCTACTGAGATCAATCTAACTCTTCCTTCCCACATAACCCTCCATTTTACTATCATCCATGTGCCTATCTCAGAGTTTCTTAAACATCCCTAACATATCTGCCTCTACTATATCCCTGGCAGTGTGTTTCATGCAGTCAGTACTCTGTAAAAAGAGCTACCTCTAACATCACCCACTACACTTTCCTGCAATTACCTTAAAATATTGTCTCTTTGTATTAGCCATATCCACCCTGGGAAAAGGTCTCTGGCTGTCCACTGAATCTATACCATTTATCATCTTGTTCACCTCTATCAAGTCACCTCTCATCCTCCTTCATGCCAGAGTGAAAAGTCCAAGCCTGCTCGGTTTAGTTTCATAAGACATGCTCCATAATCCAGGCAGCATCCTGGTAAATCTCCTCTGCATCGTGCACACTCGATACAGTAGTGTAATCTGAGGTAGTGCAAAAAGAACTGACCATAAAGGGGTAGAGTTAAGGATTCGAAAATGTGACAGGAAGGTTAAGTGAAAGGGGGATTGGCTCATATCTTACTATTGCTGTCAAAAACAGAAGAAGACTGCAATAGTAGTGATCTCTAAAGTAGAGAATTAATTCACAGATTGATACAGACCAAGGGTGCCAGCGCAGTAAATTGATGCACTAAACACCATGCCACTGTGCCACCCTGCAGTGCCTCCACTCTATTCAGTGACCCCTCTTGCATGACAAAGCTCCAAGCAAAAGCCAATAGTTGAGTTCAAAACTACACAGCAATTTCATTAAAATATTGGCTTATGGTTACACACTGATAACTTGATTTTGTGTGACATCTGACCATATCATTCTAAGCAACAGAAAAGTCTTCCCTCCTGTTTAACTTCAGGTAGCCATTGAGGACTTCTCAACCTTCTGAATTCAGCGCTGAATTTAATAACCACTGCTCACATTCAGGCAAAAAGTGCTGGCAAACCTTCTCCCACAGATTTCCCCACGAGGTAAAGGACAGTTGAAGAAGTTTGGTATGGGCCCCCAAATCCTAAGAACTTTCTATAGGGGCACAATTGAGAACATCTTGACTGGCTGCATCACTACCTGGTACGGGAGCTGTATTTCCCTCAATCGCAGGGCTTTGTAGAGTGGTGTGGACAGCCCAGCGCGCATCTGTAGATGTGAACTTCCCACTATTCAGGACATTTATTGAATTGAATTCAATTGAATTTATTTCTCACATTCCTCACATACATGAGAAGTAAAAATCTTTATGTTACATCTCCATCTAAATGTGCAATGTGCAATCATAGTAATTTATAATAAATAGAACAGTCAATGTTATATAGAGTACACTCAAATCAGCATGAGTTCATCAGTCTGATGGCCTGGTGGAAGAAGTTGTCCCGGAGCCTGTTGGTCCTGGCATTTATGCTGCAATACTGCTTCCCGGGTGGTAGCAGCTGGAAAAGATTGTGGTTGGGATGACCTGAGTCCCCATTGATCCTACAGGCCCTTCTTATACACCTGTCTTTGTGAATGTCCTGAATCATGGGAAGTTCACATCTACAGATGCACTGGGCTGTCTGCACCACTCTCTGCAGAGTCCTGCGATTAAGGGAAGTACAGTTCCCATACCAGGCAGTGACATAGCCAGTCAGGATGCTCTCAATTTTGCCCCTGTAGAAAGTTCTTAGGATTTGGGGGCCCACACCAAACTTCCTCAAGAGTCTGAGGTGAAAGAGGCGCTTTTGTGCCTTTTCCACCACACTGCTGGTGTGCACAGATCACGTGAAGTCCTTGGTGATATGGATGCCGAGGAACATGAAACCGTTTACCCTCTCAATCCCAGATCCATTAATGTCAATAGGGGTTAGCCCATCTCCAAAGATAGATGTGTAAAAAGGGTTCGAAGGAATATTGGTGACCCAAGTCACCCCAACCACAATCTATTCCAGCTGCTACCATCCGGGAAACGATACCGCAGCATAAAAGCCAGGACGAACAGGCTCCAGGATAGCTTCTTCCACCAGGCCATCAGACTAATTAATTCATGCTGACGCTACTGCATTTCTATGTTATACTGACTGTCCTGTTGTACACACTATTTATTATAAATTACTAAAAATTGCACATTGCAAATTTAGATGGAGACGTAACAAAGATTTTTACTCCTCATGTATATGAAGGATGCAAGTAATAAAGTCAATTCAATTCAAAATCAATTCAAGAAGTGAGGATTTAGAAAGCAAAAATAGCTTAGGGATTTGGAGTGAAAAACAAACTGCTAGAAGCACTCAGTCTATACAGGGAAACAACTGCTATTTCAGTTTGTGACCCATGATCAAGCCTATTTCCTTTCACATATAAATTCCACATACTGTAGTGCAAGTGGTTTCACTAGAAAGCCAAATTATCTCGAAGATCTAATTAATATGAAAAGCTACAAACAAGAGAAAATCTGCAGATGCTGGAAATACAAGCAACACACACAAAATGCTGGAGGAACTCAGCAGGCCAGGCAAGCAGCATCTAGGAAAAGAGTACGATTGTTATTTTGGATCGCAACCCTTCCACAGGACTAGAGAAAAAAAGCTGAGTAGGCTTAAAGGTGGAGAGAGGGAAGCGAGAAACATAAGGTGATAAGGGGGAAAAAGATGAAGTAGAGAGCTGAGAAGTAAATTGGTGAAAGAGCCAGAAGTCTGGAAGAAAGAAGAGGGGAGAGGAGCACCAGTTGTATAGACATGTCTATCCATGGCCTCCTCCACAGTTATGATGAGGCTACACTTTAAGTTGGAGGAAGGACACCTTATATTCTGTTTGGGTAGCCTCCAACCTGATGGTATGAACATCAATTTCTTAAACTTCCGGTAATGTCCCCCACCTCCTCTCTTCTTCACCATTTCCCATCCCCTTTTCCCTCTCTCACCTTATCTCCTTGTCTGCTCATCACCTCCCTCTGGTGCTCTTCCCCCATTTTCTTTAATGCGGTCTCCCTGATGACTACACCTGCAGGAAGTGCAGCCAACTCCAGCTCCTGAAAGACCGCATTAAGGATGTGGAACTGGAGATGTAGGAACTGAGGATCATCTGGGTGGCAGAGCAATTGATAGATATGACTTTTGAGTAGGTGGTTACACCCAGAGTGCAGAATTCGGGAAGTAGATGGGTGAATAAAGAGATAAGGGAGAAAGAAGTCAGTGTAGTGTCCACCTGTGGTCATTCCTCTCAGCAACAAGTATATCCCTTTGGATACTCTGAGGTGGATGACCTACCTGGGCAAGGCAGCAGCAGCCAGACCAATAGCACTGTGGTCGGCTGTGAAGCTCAGAAGGGTAGGGTTGAAGCCAAGCGGAGCTATAGTCATAGGGGATTCGATAGTTAGGAGGACAGATAGGAGATTCTGCAGCAGCAAAAGAGACGCCAGGATAGTGTGTTGCCTCTTGGGTACTAGGGTCCAGGATGTCTCTCAGCGGTTCCAGAATATTCTTGAAGAGGAAGGTGAGTAGCTGGAGGCCATGGCACATGTTGGTACCAATGACATTGGCAGGAGAGGGGTAGAGGTCCTGCGCAGTAAGTTTAAGGAGTTAGGAAGCAGGCTGAACAGCAGTATCTCCAAGGTGGTAATCTCTGGATTACTCCTGATGCCACAAGCTAGGGAAGGTCAGAACAGGAAGATAACACAGATGAATGAGTGGCTGAGGAGATGGTGCAGGGGGCAGGGTTTCAAGCTCTTGGATCATTGGCTTTTCTGGGGAAGGGGTGACCTGTACAAGTGGGACGGGTTGCACCTGAACTGGAGGGGAGGGAGGTTGGCGCACAAGTAGAGACAGCTTGTAGGAAGCTTGTGAAGAAGGATAAGCAGATGATAGAGCAAAGAAGCACTCAGCTTGATGGTTTGTGATGTGTCTATTTTAATACAAGGAGTATCATAAACAAGGTGGATGAACTTAGAGCATGGATCAATACGTGGAACTTTGACATTGTGGCCATTACAGAGACTTGGACGTCTCAGGAGAAGGAACGGCTGCTGAGTGTGTCAGGCTTTAGATGTTTCAAAAAAGGACAGGGAGGGAGGCAAAAAAGGTGGGGGAGTGGCATTGTTAATTAGGGATAGTATCACAGTTGCAGAAAAGGAGGAAGTCATGGAGGGATTGTCCACTGAGTCAGTGTGGGTGGAAGTCAGAAACAGGAAGGGGACAATATCTCTACTGAGTGTTTTTTGATAGACCCTCCCAATAGTAACAGAGACACTGAGGAGCAGATACAGAGGCAGATTCTGGAACGGTGCAATAATAATAGGGTTGTTATGATGGGTGATTTTAACTTTCCTAATATTGACCAGCATCTCCTTAGAGCAAGGGTTTAGATGGGGTGGAGTTTGTTATGTATGTTCAGTAAGGTTTCCTGACACAATATGTAGATAAGCCAACTAGAGGAGAGGCTATACTTGATCTGGTACTGGGAAATGAGCCTGGTCAGGTGTCAGATCTGTCTGTGGGGAAGCATTTTAGAGGTAGTGATCACAACTTTACCTCCTTTATCATAGTGTGGGAGAGGGATAGGAACAGACAATTTGGGAAAACATTTAATTGGGGTAGGGGGAAATATGATGCTGTTAGGCAGGAATTTGGGAACATAAATTGGGAGCAGATGTTCTCAGGGAAACGCACAGCAGAAATGTGGCAAATGTTCAGGGAACATTTGCATGGCGTTCTGCATAGGTATGTTCCATTGAGGCATGGAAAGGATGGTAGGGTAAAAGAACCATGGCGTACAAAGGATGTAGAAAATCTAGTTAAGAAGAAAAGCTTATGAAAGGTTTAAGAAACTAGGTACTGTTAGAGCTCTAGAAAATTACACGAGTGCTAGGAAGCAGCTCAAAAATGAAATTAGGAGAGCTAGAAGGGGCAATGAGAAGGTCTTGGTGAGCAGGTTTAAGGAAAACCTCAAGACTTTTTACAAGTATGTGAAGAGCAAGAAGATGAGCCATGTGAGAATAGGACTAATCAAGAGCAATAGTGGAAACATGTGCATGGAGCAGGAGGAAGTAGCAGAGGTGCTTAATGAGTACTTTCCTTCAGTGTTCACCAATGAAAAGGACCTTGGCAATTGTAGGGATGGTTTACAGCAGACTGAAACACTTGAGCATATAGACATTAAGAAAGAGGATGTGCTGGAGCTTTTGAAAGGTATTAAGTTAGATAAGTCGCAGGACCAGACGAGATATACCCTAGGCTACTTTGGGAAGTGAGTGAGGAGATTGCTGAGCCTCTGGGGATGATCTTTGCATCATCAATAGGGATGGGAGAAGTATCAGAGGATCAGAAGGTTACAAAACATTGTTCCCTTGTTCAAGAAAGGGAATAGAGATAACCCAGGAAATTATAGACCAGTGAGTCTTACTTCAGTGGTGGGCAAGTTGTTGAAGATCCTGAGAGGCAGGATTTATGAGCATTTGGAGAGGCATAATATGATTAGGAATAGTCAGCATGGCTTTGTCAAGGGCAGGTCATGCCTTATGAGCCTTACTGAATTCTTTGAGGATGTAACTAAACACATTAATGAAGGTAAAGCAGTGGATGTAGTGTATATGGATTTCAGTAAGGCATTTGATAAGGTTCCCCATGCAAGGCTCATTCAGAAAGTAAGGAAGCATGGGATCCAAGGAGACCTTGCTTTGTGGATCCAGAATGGGCTTGCCCACAGAAGACAAAGAGTGGTTGTAGATGGTTCATACTCTGCATGGAGGATGGTGCCCAGTGGTGTTCTGCAGGGATCTGTTCTGGGACCCCCTCCTCTCTGATTTTTATAAATGATCTGGATGAGGAAGTAGGAGTTTGTTTGTAAGTTTGCTGATGACACAAAGGTTGGGGGTGTTGTGCACAGTCTGGAGGGTTGTTCGAGGTTACAGCGTGACATCGATAGGATGCAGAACTGGGCTAAGAAGTAGCAGATTGAGTTCAACACAAATAAGTGTTAAGTGGTTCATTTTGGTAGGTCAAATTTTAAGACAGAATCTAATATTAATAGTAAGACCCTTGGCAGTGTAGAGGATCAGTGAGATCTTGGGATCCATGTCTACAGGACACTCAAAGCTGCTGCTAAGTATTGTTAAGAAGACATATGGTGTGTCAGCCTTCATCAACTGTGGGATTGAGTTCAAGAGCCGTGAGGTAATGCTAAAGCTATACAAGATCTTAGTTAGACCCCACTTGGAGTACTGTGTTCAGTTCTGGTCACTTCACTACAGGAAGGATGTGGATACTATAGAGAGAGTGCAGAGGAGATTTACAAGGATGTTCCCTGGATTGGAGAGCATGCCTTATGAGAATAGGTTGAGTGAACTTGGCCTTTTCTCCTTGGAGTGATGGAGGATGACCTGATAGAGGTGTATAAGACGATGAGTTGCATTGATCATGTGGGTAGCCGGTAGCTTTTTCCCAGGGGTTAAATGGCTAACACAAGGGGGCATAGTTTTAAGGTGCTTGGAAGTAGGTACAGGGAGGTTGTCAGAGATAAGTTTTTCACACAGAGAGTGTTGGGTGCGTGGAATGCATTGACGGTGACGGTGGTAGAGGCCGATGCAATAGGGTCTTTTAAGGGACTCTTCAATAGGTAAATGGAGCTTAGAAAAATAAGAGGGCTATGCGGTAGGGAAATTCTAGGCAGTTTCTAGGGTAGGTTTCATGGTCGGTGCAGCATTGTCGGCCAAAGGGCCTGGAATGTGCTGTAGATTGTTCCAAAAAAAGGTTGGCACAACATTGTGGACTGAAGGACCTTTACTGTGCTATACAGTTCTATGTTCACAAGCCTGAGAAATAATTAACACTTCACTTAAGTAAAATGAGTTTCTCATATGTAATCAATGCTTAAAAGGACCTGCTCATTTGATTGCAATAACAAAATGAGAGTGTGCTTTTTTTCATGAAACTAATAATTACTAAATATATTGTGACCTTTTTAAGTTTGCCCAAAGCAAAAGGATTAACAGTTCAAACAAATCAAAAACAACGCCTATTCTCTCTGAACCAGCACCTTTAGTAAACAGGTTTAATGACATCACCACTGGGCTGATTGGAGCCATTGATTTCAGCTCACTGGCATTCGGAATAAATCCCTCCCTTCCATATTTAAGTGATCCAATCAGTGTTGGTGCTCACAATTTGACTGCAATAATTGCAATACACCTTTTAAACTGAACTGCGTCTGTCCTCTACCGCCAGGCACACACAGATTCTCAACACAAAATACATTTTAAAACTTTACTCTTTACATTTTACACTTTAATACAAGTTTTAAAACCTATTAGAGTTGAAAGATTGATACAATTAGAATGTAGCTTATATAAATACATTCACTGAATGAGAATGATAATCAGAATCTGGTTTATTATCACTGACATGTTGTGAAATTTGTTGTTTGTGGCAGCTGTACCGTGCAAAAGAGAGCAAAATCGTGAGGTAGTGTTCATAGGTTCAAGAAATCTGATGATTAAGTGTCCTTAATAATGGAGTCACTTTCTTCAGGCATTGCCTTTTGAAGATGTCCTTGATGCTGGGGACGCTACTGCCCATGATGGAGCTGGCTGAGATTATAACCCTCCACAGCATTTTCAGATCCTGTGCATTCACACTTTCATACCAGACAAAGTAGAAAAGTACAACGTCAATTTATTATCAAAGTACATATACAAACCTGAGATCATTTACTTGTGGGCATTCACAGTAGGTATCAGAAACACAACAGAATCATTAAAAAAAAACTGTCCCCAACAGGACTAAAAACCAACATGAAAAAAAAACCAACAAACTATGCATAAACTATGAATAAAAGAAGATATAATAATGGGGAGGGAGAGGGGAAGGGGGAAGGGGGAAGGAGGAGGGGGGAAGGAGGAGGGGGGGAAGGAGGAGGGGGGGGGAAGGAGGAGGGGGGGAAGGAGGAGGGGGGGGAAGGAGGAGGGGGGAAGGAGGGGGGGGGAAGGAGGGGGGAGGGAAGGAGGAGGGGGGAAGGAGGAGGGGGGAAGGAGGAGGGGGGGAAGGAGGAGGGGGGAAGGAGGAGGGGGGGAAGGAGGAGGGGGGGAAGGAGGAGGGGGGAAGGAGGAGGGGGGGAAGGAGGAGGGGGGGGAAGGAGGAGGGGGGGAAGGAGGGAGGGGGGGAAGGAGGAGGGGGGGAAGGAGGAGGGGGGGAAGGAGGAGGGGGGGAAGGAGGAGGGGGGAAGGAGGAGGGGGGGAAGGAGGAGGGGGGAAGGAGGAGGGGGGGAAGGAGGAGGGGGGAAGGAGGAGGGGGGGAAGGAGGAGGGGGAAGGAGGAGGGGGGAAGGAGGAGGGGGGAAGGAGGAGGGGGGGAAGGAGGAGGGGGGAAGGAGGAGGGGGGGAAGGAGGAGGGGGGGAAGGAGGAGGGGGGAAGGAGGAGGGGGGGAAAGGAGGAGGGGGGGAAGGAGGAGGGGGGGAAGGAGGAGGGGGGAAGGAGGAGGGGGGGAAGGAGGAGGGGGGGAAGGAGGAGGGGGGGAAGGAGGAGGGGGGGAAGGAGGAGGGGGGAAGGAGGGGGGGGGAAGGAGGAGGGGGGGGAAGGAGGAGGGGGGTAGGGAGGGGGGGAAGGAGGAGGGGGGAAGGAGGAGTGGGGAAAGGAGGAGTGGGGAAGGAGGAGGGGGGGAAGGAGGAGGGGGGGAAGGAGGAGGGGGGGAAGGAGGAGGGGGGAAGGAGGAGGGGGAAGGAGGGAGGGGGGAAGGAGGGAGGGGGAAGGGGGGAGGGGAAGGAGGAGGGGAAGGGGGGAGGGTGGGGGAAGGGGGGGAGAGGGGGAAGGGGGGTGGGAAGGGGGATGGGAGGTGGGGAAGGGGGAAGGAGGAGGGGGAAGGGGAAGGAAGAGGGGGAAGGGGGATGGAGGAGGGGGTAGGGGGATGGAGGGGGGGAAGGGGGAAGGAGGAGGGGGAAGGGGGAAGGAGGAGGGGGATGGGGGAAGGAGGAGGGGGGAAGGGGGAAGGAGGAGGGGGAAGGAGGAGGGGGAAGGGGGAAGGTGGAGGGGGAAGGGGGGAAGGAGGAGGGGGAAGGGGGGGAAGGAGGAGGGGGAAGGGGGAAGGAGGTGGAGGGGGAAGAGGAGGAGATGATGACAAATATCAAGAACATGATATGACGAGTCCTTGAAAGTGAGTTCATAGGTGTGGGAATAGTTACATAAGTGATGGGACCAGAGAATTTGAGTGAAGTTATCCCCTTTGGTTCAAGAGCCTGATGGTCAAGGGGTAATAACTGTTCCTGAACCTTGTGATGTTGGTCCTGAGGCTCCTGTACCTTTTTCTTGATGGCAGCAGCAAGAAGGGAACATGGCTTGAATGGTAGGGGTCCCTGATAATGGATGCTGCTTTTCTGTGACAAATCTCTAACCTTTAGGGAATCCTGCAAGAAGATTCCCAAGTCCCTTTGCACTTCAAGTTTTTGTATTTTTTCTCCATTTAGAAAATAGTCTACCTCTTCATTTTGCTACCCAAATGCATGACCATACAATTCCTGACACTGTATTCCAACTGCCACTTCTTTGCCCATTCTCCTAATCTATCTAAATCCTTCCAGAGCCTCTCTATTTCCTCAAAACCATCTGCCCATTCACCTATCTTCATATCTTCTGCAAACTTTGCAACAAAGCCATCAATTCCATCATCCAAATCATTGACATACAAGGTAGAAAGAATCAGTACCAACACAGACCCGAGGAACACCACTGGTCACTGGCAGCCAGCCAGAAGAGGCTCCCTTTAGTCCCAATCTTTGCTTCCTGCCATTCAGCCATGCTTTATCCATCGTGGAATCTTTCCTGTCATGGATTCGTAGCTAATGTCAAACAGACTCTAGATGGACTGAACGATATAAATCAACAGGCATGAAACAGCACATCCTGATTCCCTTCCCATCATTTTGCCCAATTTTATCCAGGCCAGCTTGATAAAGTCACTAAATAATTATTAACAACAAATCACCTGTAGTACCAGAGGAAATAACTGGACCACTGTTACACAAGTTCAAGAGCGCTTACCGTGCTACCCCAAGCCCACTGGTAAGTCTGATCACCTGGCTGTACTTCTACTCCCTGAATATAGGCAGAGACTGAAGGCTGCAGCACCAGCAGTGAGGACCAAGAAGGTATGGAACAGGAAGGCACAGGAGCTCTTAAAGGACTGCTTAGAATCACTGGACTGGACTGTGTTCGGGGAGTCATCTTCGAGTCTGGATGAGTATGCCACAGTTGTTACCGACTTCATTAAAACCTGTGTGGATGAGGGTGTGCCCACGGAAACTTACTGTACATTCCCACACTAATAAGCCGTGGATGAACAGGAGTTTCATCATCTGCTGAGGGCTAGATCTGTGGCATTAAGGTCTGGCATCCAGTTTGCATAAGAAAACCAGCTATGCCTTGCAGAGGCTTATTTAAAAAGCCAAGAAACAACTCTAGGAGAACTTGCAGGCCATATCAGATACACATCAACTCTGGCAGGGTTTGTAGGCTATTACAGTACTTCCTACAAAGCGACACCCAGATGAATGAATGGCAGCAATGCTTCACTACCAGATGAGCTCAATGCCTTTCATGCTTACTTTGTAGGGAGAATATAAGTACAGCTATGAGGATCCCTGCAGCATCCGATGACCCTGTGATCTCTGTCTCAGAGGCTGACAGCAGGCTTTCTTTCAAGAGGGTGAATCCTCTCAAGGCAGCAGGGCCCGATGGAGTACCTGGTACATCTCTGAAAACCTGTGCCAACCAACTGGTGGGAGTATCCAAAGACATTTTCAATCATTCACTGCTACATTCAGAAGTTCCCACCTGCTTCAAAAGGGACAACAATTATAGAAGAGCAGTGTGAGCTGTCTCAGTGACTACCATCCAGTAGCACTCATATCTACGGTGATGTAGTGCTTTGAGAGGTCGGTCATGGCTAGAATCTACACCCATCTCAGGAAGGATCTGGACCCACTACATTTTGCCTATTGCCACATTAGGTCTACGGCAGCCACGATCTCAATGGCTCCATGCAGCCTTGGATCACCTGGACAACGTAAATACCTATGTCAAGATACTGTTTATCAACTACAGCTCAGCATTTAACACCATCATTCCAACAATCGTGATCGAAAAACTACAGAACCTGGGTCTCTGTACCTCCCCCTGCAACTGGATCCTCAACTACCTAACCGGAAGACGACAATCTGTGTGGATTTGAAATAACATCTCCACCTCACTGACAATTAACAATGGCACTGCATAGGGATGTGTGCTTAACCCACTGCTCAACTCTTTCTCATAACTGTGTGGCTAGGCATAGCTCAAACAGCATCTACAAGTTTGTTGATGATACAACCACTGTTGGCAGAGTTTCAGGTGGCGACGAACGGGCATACAGGAGCAAGATATACCAGTTAGTCGATCAGCGTTGCAGCAATAGCCTTGCACTCAACATCAGCAAGACCAAAGAGCTGATTGTGAACTTCAAGAAGCATAGATGAAGGATCACAAACCAATCCACATAGAAGGATCAGAAGTGGGGAGAGTGAGCAATTTTAGGTTCCTGTATGTCAATATCTCTGACGACCTAACCTGTACACAACATATTGATGCAGCTATAAAGAAGGAAAGACAGCTGCTATATTTCATTACGAGTTTGAGGAGATTTGGCTTGTCAACTGAAACACTTGGAAAAGTTTACAAATACACCATGGAGAGCATTCTGACTGGCTGCACCAGCATCTGTTATTGGGGGGGGGGGGGGGTTACAGCTCGAGATCGAAGTAAGTTGCAGAAAATTGTAAAATTAGTCAGCTCTGTCATGGATACAAGCCTCCACAGTATCCAAGACATCTTCAAGCAGTAGTGCCTCAGTGGCGTCCAGCATTAAGGATCCCCACCACCCAGGGCATGCCCTCTTCACAGTGTTACTGTTGGGAAGGAGGTACAAAAGCCTGAAGGCACACAGTCAACGATTCAGGAACAGCTTGTTCCCCTCAGCGATTTGACATTGAACCCATGACCATATCTCACTACTTCTCATTTCTGATATTTTTGCATGACCTATTTTAACTTCACTTTAATAGACATATATACACTTAATATAACTCAGATCTTTTTTTCTGTATTTATCAAGTATTAAAGTTAACAAATTTCATGACATTTGCCATTGATATTCAATCTGATTCTAATCCTGAAGTGATAACCATCTCCTTTGTCTTGTTGACATTAAGGAAGAGGTTATTTGCCTGGCACCAGGCCTTGAGCTCTAGCAGCCTATGCCAGAAATTAGAGAGGATAGGGGGCAGGAGAATGAGTTTGCGAAGCTGAAAAATCTAAAGGTAGATAAGTCATCTGGGCCAGATGGGTTACGGAAGAGGAAGCTGAAGAGATCATGGAGGCATTAGTAATGATCTTTCAAGAATCAATAGATCCTGGCATGGTTTTGGAGGACTGGAAATTGCAAATGTCACTCCACTCTAAGAAGGGAGGAGTTAGAAGAAAGGAAATTATCAGCCAGTTGGCCTAACTTCAGTGATTGAATAGATGTTGGAATCCATTAAGGGGGTACTTTGAGACACATGATAAAGTAGGCCAGAGTCAGCATTGTTTCTTTAAGGAGAAATCTTGCCTGACAAATCTGTTGGAATTATTTGAGGAAATAACAGGCAGCATAGATAAAGGAGAATAAGTGGATTTTCATAAGGCTTTTGACAAGGTGAGGCACATGAGACTGATTAACAAGGTAAGAGGCCATGGTATTACAGGAAAGATACTAGCATGAATAGAAGATTGTCTGGTAGACGCAAAGAGTCGTCAGAATATTCTGGTTGGCTGCAGGTAACTACTGGTGTTTCCGCCCAGGTGGTACTAGGACCACTTCTTTTCACATTATATATCAATGATCTGGATGACGGAATTGATGGCTTTATGGCCAAGTTTGCAGAAAATATGTAGATAGATGGAGGGGCAGGCAGTGTTGAGGAAGCTGAAATACTGCAGAAGGACTTATTCGACAGATTGGGAGAAGAGGCAAAGAAGTGGCAGATGAAATATAGAGTAGTGCACTTTGGTAGAAGGAATAAAGATTATAGACTATATTCTAAATGGGGAGAAAATTCAAAAATCAGAGCTGTTTAGAGTCCTTGTGCAGGATTTCCTAAAAGTTAATTCGCTGGATAAGTACAGATGCAAAGTTGGCATTCATTTTGAGTGGACTAGAATATAATACTGAGGCTGTATAAGACATTGGTCAGATCGCAGTGGAGTATTGTGAGCAGCTTTGGGCTTCTTATCTAAGAAAAGATGTGTTGGCATTGAAGAGGGTTCAGAGGAGGTTCATGAGAATTGGGGGGGGGGGGGATCTCATTGAAACCTATTGAATATTGAATGGCCTGGATAGAGTGGATGTGGAGAGGATGCTTCCATTGTGGATGAATCTAGGACCAGAAGGCAAGCTTTAGAATAGAAGGATGTCTTTTGAGAACAGAAATGAAGTGGGATTTCTGCAGCCAGAGGGCAGTGCATCATGGAATTTATTGTCACAGAGGGCTGAGAAAGCAAAGTCATTGAGTACATTTAAAACAGAGGTTGATGGGTTCTTGATTATTCAGGATGTCAATAATTACATGGAGAATGCAGGAGAACAGGGTTGAGGATAATAAATCCTTCTGAAATGGCAGAGCAGACTAGATGGGTCAAATGATCTAATTCTTCTTATGAATTTATGTGCTGGGAGAAGTCTGCATGTGTCAACATGCATCCAGTGCATGTCCCCAACACACTAACCCTAACTCATACATCCATCTTTTTGGAACGTGGGAGGAAATCGCAACTCCCAGAGAAAACCCACGTGGTCACGGGAAGGAGGTACAAAACACCATATAGACAGCGGTGCAAATTGAACTCCGATCATACAGTTGGTGCTCTAAAGAGTTATGCTAACCTCTAGGCTATTGTGCTGTCCCGAACTCCTCCAGGGAGGGCAGCCTGCTGTCCTTGCATGCCTGTTGTGTGCAGAACTCAATCCACATCACAGTGACTGACTCAGCTGCCTCAGAAGTGACTCAGAAAGCCCAAGGGATGTGGGCTCAGATGTCCGCATCACAACAAGGAGTATCAAAAGAGTTATTATACCTTTTCAGCTTCTGTCTTGGAGCAGTCGTCTGTCCGCCCGCGTTTAAAGCCAGAGTTTTACTGGGTAGCAAGTTTTTCTTGCTGCCCGCTGAAGGAGCTTGCTGGTTTGTGGAGGTCTTGGGACTTCTGCGTTTCAGTTTCTTTTCCTCCATTCTGTTGACTTTTCAGCATCTGCCAATAGGAATACAATTGAAACAAATGTTAGAAGACTTAAAAATATCCAGAGAAGCATCAGCTCATACCCATATGGTATCTTCAATTCATAAATATTCCAGAAAAAAAATGGGGTTGAAATCCTTTAAACTTCTTTCCTTGGAAGCAAGGTGATCCTGAACTATACACAAAATTGAGGTCAACCTTCGTAAAGTCATCAGGAATGCCAAGAGACAATAGCAAAGTTCAAACCAAACTTAATATCAAAGTACACATACATCACCAGATACTACCCTCAAATTCATTTTCTTGCAGGCATTCACAGTAAAACAATAGAATCAATGAAAAACTACACACAAAGACCCACAAACAACCAATGTGCAAAAGAAGACAAACTACAAATACAAAAAATAAATAAGTAAATAAATAATATTGAGAACATGAGTTTGCATTCCTTGAAATTGAATCCATAGGTTGTGGAATTTCAGTTCAGTGTTGGGGTGAGTGAAGTTATCCCCTCTGGTTCAAGAGCCTGATGGTTGAAGGGTAATACCCGTTCCTGAACCTGGAGGTGTGGGGCCCAAGGCTGCTGTACCTTCTTCTCGATGGCAGCAGTGAGAAGAGAGACTGTCCTGGATGACAGGTACTGCTTTCATCTGGCAGCGCTCCATATAGAAGTGCTCAATGGTTGGGAGAGTTTTACCTGTCATGAACTGGGCTGTATCCACTACCACTTTAGGCTCTTCCATTCTGGGACATTGGTATTTCTGTATCAGGCCATGACGCAACCAGTCAGCATTCTCTGTACTATGTACCTGTCGAAGTTTGTCAAAGTTTTAAATGACATACAGAATCTGCACAAACTTCTAAGAAACTACAGGTGCTGCTCCTTGAACTGCAGTGTGAATTTTCTTCCCCAGCTAGAGTGGACATGGTCTTCACTGCACAACAATGCCAAGAGAAATGCAGGGTGCAGAACCTTCCACTATACGTGGACTTTCTCAACCTCACTACAGCCTCTGACACCAAAGGCTGAGAGGAATGATTGAGCACCTTCCTCAAATTCAACAACCTGGTCAAATTCATCCATATATTACCATTGCTTCATGATGGCATGCAAACCACTATCCTAACTAATAGATCCACAACAGAACCAATCTCAATAAAGCCTGCGGCACATAAACCAAAATATTACCATAAATAAGTTAATAAAATACAATGCAAAATGCATATAGTGCACTGCACAGGCAAACAGTAAACATTTCGGTGTCCTAGTGACAAGACCTCGGTGGTGACAGGGTGTTCACTAGTCTCACAGCCCGAGGGAAGAAGCTGTTACCCAGTCTGACAGTCCTAGTCCTTAAGCTCCTTTACCACCTTCCTGACGGTAGTGGGTTAAAGACATGGTGGGATGGGCGGTATGGATCCTCAACAATGCTTGTACATAAGAGCATAAGATATAGAAGCAGAATTAGGCCATTAGGTCCTTCATCTACAATGCTCCCAGTAAATGTCACAAATAGTGGGGAAAGGGACCCCATTGGTCCTCTTGGTAGCTTTTTACTGTCTTCTGCTTTGTGTTGTGGTCCGAGGCCATGCAGCTTCCGTACCACACAATGCAGCCAAACAGGACACTCTCAATGATGCTCCTGTAGAAAGCTGTTGGAATGGGGGTGGGGGGCCTGGCACAGCTCAATTTCCTCAGAAAGTGTAGATACTGCTGTGCCTTCTTGACTAATGAGGTGTTGTAGGTCTAGGTTAGATCATCCATTATGTACACACCAAGGCTCTTCACTTTCTCCACAGCAGAGCCATTGATGTGCAAAGTACACAATCATCTGTTTTGTTTTGTCCATGTTGAGACTCAGGTTGTTGTTCTCACACCATCTGACAAGCCTCTCTTTATGCTGACTCATCATTGTTGCTGATGAGGCCAACCATTGTCGTATCATCAGCAAGCTTAAAGATGCAGCTTGAGCTGAATCTGGCAATGCAGTTGTGAGTCAGTAGTGTGAACAGCAGCGGGCTGAGCTCAGCCCCGAGGACACCAGTGCTCAGTGTGATGGAGCTGCAAACTCAGACTGACTGGGGTCTTTCTGTCAAGAAGTTCAAGATTCAGTTTCAGACAGGGGTGTTGATTCCAACGAGGACAGTTTACCCACCAGCCTCTGAGGGATGATCATGTTAAATGCCAAGCTGAAGTAGATGACCAACATCCTGGCATAAGGCATTGTTTACTACATGGGACAGGACAGAGTGGATAGCCAAGGCTATCGCATTGTCAGCGGACAGCTTTAAGCAGTTGGCAAACTGGAAAAGGTCCAACGTAGCTGGAACGTAAGATTTTATACAATCAAATGGCTTCATGACTGTTGAAATCAGTGCCACTGGGTGGTAATCATTTAGACCAGTTACCATCATTCTCTTGGGCATCAGAGTGACGGAGGCTGCCTTAAAGCCTGCGGATGTCCTCAGAAGGCAATGTCCATCATGAAGGACACCCACTAGCCAGAAAATGCCCTCTCCTCATTGCTACCATCAGAGAGAAGATACAGCAGCCTAAAGACACATGCTTATCGTTTTAGGAGCAGCTTCTACCCTTCCGCCATCACATTTCTGAACAGATACAAACCCGTGAACACTACCTCACTATTTCTTTCATTATTTAGAAAATACTACATATTTCTTATTATAATTTATAGCACTTTTATGTTTTGCATAGTACTGCTGCCACTGGCTCTATAACACCACCTTCTGAAAATAAAGGCTGTTGATCACCTGATATACACAAGGGAATGAAAGAACAAAAAATGTTCTTGCTACAGTCAGTGGCAAGCATCAGATATACTGGTAGATTTAACATGAGGATGAAAGCTAGTAATCGTTCTAGTAGCTATGTGAATATTAGCTACCACATTCACCAATGTTACAACTGTGGTTCTGGCACAAATTAATAATTCAAATTAACTTCACTGCAATAGTATCAGCTTTGTATGTCTAAGCCTATGAAACAAAAACAGGCATCTGACTGCAATGCCCTACGAAGGATTGTGAGGACTACTGAGAGGATCATCGGCGTCTCTCTTCCACCCATTGGAGGTATTTATCAGGAGCGCTGCACAGGCAGGGGCAGTGGCATTGTTAGTGATCCCTCCCATCCACCCAACCATCAACCAGGAGATACCACAGTATTAGGGCAGGAACTACTAGGATGAGAAACAGCTTCCTCCTCCAGGCTGTAAGACTACGGAACTCCCTGCCCCCATCCAGATCTCATCACATATGATGCACCAGTAGCATTATACCGTTTACTTTTTAAACTTGTGTCATATATGTACTTTATTATTTGTTAATTTATTTGTGGTAATATTACTTTATATGTTATGTGTGTGAGTTATATCCAATGTGTTATGCACCTTGGTCTGGAGGAATGTTGTTTCGCTTGGTGGCGTACACGTGTATGCTCAAATGACAATAAACTTGAACTTGAAAGATTAAATTAATTATATAAATTCACTGCGTGTTAATTGGTCAATGGGTGTAATTGTGCTGCACCATGCTGTATTTCTAAATCAAATAAATGAACAATTTGGAGTCAGTCTGTGAGATTACAAGATTGTTCTGTGATGTTCTAATAAACTTTGGTTTCTTGAAGCAACTAATCAAGTGAACAATCTGTGTTCCAAACCGCCAGACATTCTTTGTTAATGTGATAGCAAGTTCAGAATCAGATGTCAGGAACCACACTAAAAATTCCACCCCAGGATGACTCAGGATCCTGCACTGATTGACACAAGAACAAGTATTCACTTGCTTTTAATTGTCTACAGTGAAGTTCCAGAGCAATTACATGTAAAAGACGCACCAATGGTTTGATGAAACTAAACAACACTTCAACAATTTTACTGCTTCATAAGTTATAGGAGTAGAATTAGACCACTCACCCATCGAGTATACTTCACTAGTAATATAGCAAACGTTTAAAATACTGTATACGCAATCAGTAACTGGAAACATTCATAAATAATACAAAGAGATGCAGACTCCATTGACACTTTTACACAACAGCTCAAAACCTATTTATTTAAACTTGCTTTTAACTAACATTAATTTGTCCTTTATTTTGATGTGTGCACTTTATCCCATTGCAAAGCACTTTGAACTACAGCTTTTGTATGAAAAGTGCTCTGCAAATAATAGTAATTATCACTATACTGAATCAAAGGAAGTTAATAAGCAACCGAGAAATATTGGGAAATGTGGGTTGTGTGAGGTGAAGTAAATGGGGGAAGAAGATATTATGGAGCATAAACGCTGACAAAGTTCAAATTGATCAAATGGCTTGTTTCTATGTAAAAGGGTTAATCAGCACTCATTTAATGACCAATTAAATCATAAGTGTTATGGGAGAATATAACTTGGCAGTCACTGCCTTTCTCTTGACTTGCAATCTTCTCACAGCCAACTTTGGCAAAGGATCAAAAGTTATTTTCTTCATCTTATGCCAAAGTTACTCTGTGATTAGACAGTAGGAAAAGCTATTCCTGATAAACCTTCACTAATACTCAACATCTATATAACAGAGCACTTCTACCTTGTGGGTGAAAGGCCTGTACTGTGCTGTTCTATGTTCTATAAAATGGAGAGAATGGTTAGAGTAGATTAAAAGGTCGGCACAACATTGTGGGCCAAAGGGCCTGTACTGTGCTGTAATGTTCTGTGCTCTACTTGCCGTACACCGTTGGTCACCACTGTAGTGTAGTGGTTAGCTTGAAGCACTGTCCACAAGGAATTTGTACATTCTCCCCGTGACTGCATCGTTTTCTCTGGGTGCTCCGGTTCCCTCCCACAGTCCAAAGACATACCAGTTAGTAGGTTAATTGGTTGTTGTAAATTGTCCTGTGGTCAGGCTACGATTACTGGGCAGTGCACCTATCCCACACTGTATCTCTAAATAAATAATTAACTACCCTCTGACAATAAACCTGAAACTTAGCCATAACTTCATATTAATCATTTCTTTTCAGAGTTTCATGAAGAGAGGAAACCGGAAAAGTGATGTGCCTACAACACTGTAAATCTGAGAAAATTAGAGAACATGTACTTTTATGTCAGATTACAGATTTTGTACTTAACATATTGAACAGTCCCCTAGTACAGTAATCATACTGACTCTTGGTCTTGCCGCATTCTTGTTCCTCTGCCCTGGAACATCTAATAATTAAGTGCCAACCATTCAGCTTACCAAGAGAGTTCCCCTACATGACCCTGACTGCAGCTTACATGCTGCCAAAAGCCGATGTTATACAGGTGCTTGAGATACAAAATGAAACCAAGCAACATAGTTAACAAAGCTTTGCTCCCAGATGAGCTCAATGCCTTTTATGCTCACTTTGATCATCAAAGTATTTAGGCACCTTCACAAACTCCCATAGCCCCCGATGACCCTGTGATTTCAGTCTCTGAGGTCGATGTAAGAGCATCCTTCGGGAGGATGAACCTATGGAAAGCATCCGGCCCAGAAAGGGTATCTGGCCAAATACTAAAGACCTGTGCTGATCTGGGCTAGGTATTCACTTCTCACTTCAGCAGTCTGAGGTACTCATCTGCTTCAAGCTGCCTTCAACTATACTGGTGCCAAAGAAGACATGTGGTAACCTGCCTCAGTGAATATCATCCAGTAGCACTTAAGTCAACTGTGATGAAGTGCTTTGAGAGGCTGGTGATGAAACATATCAATTCCTGTCTGAGAACCGGCTTGATCTGCTCTAATTTGCCTACCATCACAACAGGATGACAGCAGATGCCATCTCATTGGCTGTTCATTCAAACCTGGAACATCTGAACAGCGAAGATGCATATGTACATTAAGATCATCTTTATTCATTACAGCTCGGCATTCAATACTATCATCCCGTCAAATCTAATCAGTCAGCTTCAAGACTTTGAACATAGAACACTACAGCACAATATAGGCCCTTCAGCCCACAATATTGTGCCGACCCTTAAACCCTGCCTCCCATATAACCCCCCCCACCTTAAATTCCTCCATATACCTGTCTAGTAGTCTCTTAAATGTCTCAATGTCTGATTGTGTAAGTGGATTCCTCAATTTCCTCACTTGCAGACGCATTAGTTCTGATTGGCAACAACATCTCCTCAACAATCTCCATCAGCACAGGTGCACCACAAGGTTGTGTGCTTAACCCCCTGCTCTACTCACTTTATACTTATGATTGAGACGCTAAGCAAAGCTCCAATACTGTATTTAAGTTAGCTGACAACACCATTGACTGTTGAATCAAAGGGAGTGATGAATCAGCAAAGAGGAGGAAGATCAAAAATCTGGCTAAGTGGCGCCACAATAACAACAACCTCTCATTGAATGTCAGCAAGACCAAGGAGATGATTATTGAATTCAGGAGAAGAAAACCAGAGGTCCATGATCCAGTCCAGGAAATCAGAGTTGAAGAGGTCAACATCTTTAAATTCCTCAGTGTTGTCATTTCTGAAGATCTGTCCTGCACCCAGCATGCAAGTGTCATTATGAAGAAAGCACAGCAGCACCTCTACTTCCTTAGGAGTTTGCAAACATTCCGCTTGACATAGAATTTCCAGAGAAAACAACCCAAGTTTATCCAACCTCTCATGGCCTCTAATCCAGGCAGCATCCTGGTAAGCCTCTTCTGCACCTTCTCCAAAGCCTTAACATCCTCCCTCTAGTGCTGCGACCAGAACTATATGCAACTCCAGATGTAACCTAACCAGAGTTCTATAAAGTTGCAATATAACCTCTTGACTTTTGAACTCAATGCCTCGATAAATAGAACAAACATTCCATAAGCCTTCTTAACCACCCTCTCGACCTGTGTAGTCAATTTCAAGGAGCTATGAACTTGCACCCCAAGATCTCTCTGCTCAGCAGCACTGTTAATGTCCATCATTAAGGACCCCCATCATCCAGAACATGCCCTCTTCTCATTGCTACCATCAGAAAGGAGGTACTGAAGGCACAAACTCAACAATGCAGGAACAACTTCTTCCCTACTGCCATCCAAATTGTGAATGGACATTGAACCGATGAACACTACATCACTACTTTTTTTTAATTTCCTTTTTTGCACTACTTATTTAATTTAACATATAAAAAACTGTAATTCACAGTTTTCTTTTTCTCTCTATTATTATGTATTGCTTTGCCTTGCTGCCACAAAGTTAATAAATTTCGCGACATATGCTGGTGACATTAAACCCAATCCTGATTCTGTTAACTATAAAAAAAACAAAGACTGACAAACAACAGACAAATTGCGCAAATCAAAATAATATTATAAGAACAAGTTGTCGAGTCTACATATACATATATATTCCAACAAGCAATAAATATCAATAAAGAGGCCAAAGCTGGTTTTTGCCCTACAGGAGATATAATCTAGATCTGTCATTGTTATTGCCTGACAAGGAAAGATCAAATCTTTTAAACACAAATCTGGCTCTTCCCTGCCCCATGGAAAATCAGTCACCGGGTAACAGAATAGCATAGCAGGCAATGACACTGTCTTACAGCGACAATTACTGGGTTCAATCCTGACTTAGGTACTATCTGTTGTAGTTTATATGTTCTTGTGGATGAGAGTTCTTTAATGACTGATGCCACCTTAAAAAATGTGGCATCCTTAATAGGACTCCCATCACCCAGAATATGCCCTCTTCTCATTGCTACCGTCGAGGTGGAGATCCAGGAGTCTGAAGACACACACTCAACATTTTAGGAACAGTTTCTTCCCCTCTGTCATCAGATTTCTGAATAGGCAATGAACCCATGTACACTACCTCACTATTTTTTTTTGCTTTCTTTTTCACTATTTTTTTCCATATTTCTTTCTTATCATAATTTATAGATTTTTAATTATGTATTGCAAGGTACTACTGGTGCAAAACAACGTATTTCATGACATATACTAGTGATATTAAACCTGATTCTAATGGGTTTCCTGCAGGGAATGCAGAGCCTTCCCATATCACAAACACATCTGGCTGTTATCTACATACTACTAAAACCCTCATGCTCTGTCTGTCTGCTTGTGACCTCCAATTAGCGCAAACGGTGCATTACAGCGGCACTTTTTTTGGCTAAATCAAATTAAAATGCGCTAACTTACAGAATGCAGGCAAAGTTCAGGGTTATATATTCGTATAAAATTGCTCATTCACCAATAATCAACAGGCTGGCTTTCACCCGAGACCCAGTCGGCCATCATGGAAATCGGGACGCGACAGCCCGACGCATGCACACGGCCAGCCTCAGCAGCGGCACCTACCGGAGTAAAAGGGCAGGGCAGCTCTATTTCATGGGGTCACATTCTGCTAATTATCACCATCAGCATGTGCCACCCATCGATAAGAGATCATTAAATCTTATTGTAATGACGTACTCCGAGACACCCATAAAACCCTTTGCTGCAGTCAAAGGACAGCGGTGACAATATCATATCCATTTAGGAGAGCGCCAACCACATCATCAAGAATAATCAGCATCCTTTGGTGTTAGTGCTTCGTATCTTCTATCCACCATTAGGGTAAAAAAAATAGTCAGCATAATTATGCCGCGTGGAAAGGGAACAGGGACATTATGGTCAAGAGATGACACCAAACGTCATCGGGAAGCGGCAAGGAGAGGGAGAGAACAAGGATCGGATGAGGCCAGGGCCACACGACTCCAGGATCAAAGAATCAGGACAAAAAAAGATGAGAGAAGAAGAGACAGAGGAGGAGAGGCATGCACGTCTCCAGGATCAGAGACAAACAATAAACAGCAGAACAGATGAAGAGATGGGGGATGAATGGGCTGCACGTCTCTAGAATGACAACGAGAGGCACAAGAGCAACACTTACAACACGCTGGAGGAACTCAGCAGGTTGGGCAGCATCCATGGAAATGATCAGTCAACGTTTCGGGTCGGAACCCTTCGTCAGGACTGAAGAGGAAGGAGGCAGAAGCCCTATAAAGGAGGTGGGGGGAGGGTGGGAAGGAGAAGCCTGGTAGGTTCCAGGTGAAAAACCAGTAAGGGAAAAGATAAAGGGGTGGGGAAGGGGAAAGGCAGGAAAGGTGAAGGAGGAATAGGGGAAAGCACAATGGGTAGTAGAAGGAGGCGGAACCATGAGGGAGGTGATAGGCAGCTGGGGGAGGGGGCAGAGTGAAACAGAGATGGGGGAAGGGAGTGGGAGGGAATTACCAGAAGTTGAAGAAATCAATGTTCATGCCCAAGGGCTAGAGACTACCCAGACGGTATATGAGGTGTTGCTCCTCCAACCTGAGTTTAGCCTCATCATGGCAGTAGAGGAGGCCATGTACGGACATATCTGAATGGGAATGTGAAGCGGAGTTGAAGTGGGTGGCAACCAGGAGCTCCTGTCTGTTGTGGTGGATGGAACAGAGGTGCTCAACAAAGCAGCCCCCCCAATCTGTGTCGGGTTTCTCTGATGTAGAGGAGTCCGCACCAGGAGCACTGGATGCAATAGGTGACCCCAACAGGCTCACAAGTGAAGTGTTGCCTCACCTGGAAGGACTGTTTCAGGCCCTGAATGGTGGCAAAAGAGGAGGTGTAGGGACAGGTGTAGCACTTACGTTTACAGGGATAAGTGCCGGGTGGGAGAACCGTGGGGAGGGACTTGTGGATCATGGAGTCATGGAGGGACTGATCCCTGCGGAAAGCGGAGGGAGTGGAGAGGGCAAGACGTGCTTAGTGGTGGGGTCCTGTTGAAGGTGGCGGAAGTTGCGGAGGATAACGTGCTGGATCTGGAGGCTGGTGCGGTGGTAGATGAGGACAAGGGGAACTCTGTCCCTGTTGTGGTGACGGGAGGATGGCGTGAGGGCCAAAGTGCGGGAAATGGGGGAGATGCAGGTGAGGGCATCATTGATGACGGCAGAAGGGAAACCATGATCCTTAAAGAAAGAGGACATTTGAGATGTCCTGGATGGCGTTCTTCTTTAATAAACTTGAGGTTTACTACTTCAGTTTCCAAAGCAAAGCAATACCAATAGCATTCAGGAAAATTTAATGTTCATTCTGGTCACATCAGACTGCACTACCCTTCTCTCAAAGGGTGTCCCAATGGTCTAGTACTAATTAGCTACTATAAATAACCCCTAGGTTGGGTGACTGGTGAGATACTCTGGAGAAACTTATTGGGCATGTGAGAGAAACAACAAATTTCACATCATATGAGGCAGTGATAATAAATCTGATTTTGAATGGGTTACAGGATATGCATGGGGATGGGGAGATAAAGATTTTTAAAGATTAGATTAACTTTATTTGTCCCATATACAGTACATCAAAACATCCTGTGAAATACGTCACTTGCATCAAATCAAATCAGCAGGGATTGTATGGGGGTCAGGCCGCGTTGCAACAGTGGTGTGCCTGAACACACAACACGTCCAATCTTCAAGTGGATGGTGTCGTCATGCTTCTAAAGCCAACAGGGTATGCCCAAAGCTCACTAACCCTAACCATACGTCTTTGGAATGTGGGTAGGATTGACCTGACGGGCAGTAAGCAGACTCCCTCAAGACTCTTTTTTAAAGTTCTGCATTGACAGAGATGACACTCATTGAAAAAACTTGGTTAGAACAGAGTAGCAGGAATAAAAATGGGGATTCAAGGCTGCAAAAGGAAAATTTGAAACACATCAAGTACACTCAGTGGCCAGTTTATGCAGTACCTCTAGTAACCCAATAAAGAGGTCACTGAGTTAATGTTCATGGCTGTTGTAGCCCATCCACTTCGAGATACGAGTTGTGTGCTCAGAGAATCTCTTCTGCACACCATTGTTATAATATGTGGTTATTTAAGTTACTGTCGCCTTCTACCTGATGACACCAGTGAGAAAAGAGCATGGCCTAGGCGGTGAGGATCATTGATGATGGATGCTGCTCTTCTACGGCATCGTTTCATGTAGATGTGCTCAATGATTGGGAGGGTTTTACCCGTGATATACTGGGCTGAATCCACTACCTTTTGTAGGATTTTCCGCTCAAAGGCATTAGTGTTCCCATATCAGGCCGTAATGCAGCCAGTCAGCAAACTTTTCACCATACATCTCTAGAACTTTGCCACGGCTTTCAATGACATGCCGAATCTCCATAAACTCCTCAAGTAGAGGCTCTGTCGTGCTTTCTTTGCAATAATATTTACAGTATATGATGGGTCCAGGACAGGCCCTCTGAGATAGTTACACCCAGGAATTTAAAGTTACTGACACTCTCCACCTCTGATCCTCAGATGATTACTGGCTCATGGACCTTTAGCTCCCCTCTCCTGAAGTCTACAATCAGTTCCCTGGTCTTATTGACATTGACTGTGAGGATGCTGTTATTACACCACTCAGCCAAGTTTTCAATCTCCCTCCTGTGTGCTGAGTCATCACCCCCTTTGATACAGCTCACAATGGTTGTGTCGTCAGCAAACTTGTATATGGTGTTGGAGCTCTACTTAGTCACATGGTCATAGGTGTAAAGCGAGTAGAGCAGGGGGCTAAGCACACAGCCCTGTGCTGATGGAGATTGTAGAGATGTTTTTGCCAATCTGAACTGACTGGGGTCTACAACTGAGGAAATCCAGGATTCAATTGCACAAGGGGGCCCCAGGTCTTGAGTTAACTGATTAGCTTTGAGGGAATGATGGTGTTAAATGCCGACCTGTAATTGATAGAGCATCCTGATGTATGCATCTTTGCTGTCCGGAAGTTCCAGGGTTGTGTGAAGAGCCAATGAGATAGCATCTGCGGTGGACCTGTTGCTTCAGTAAGTGATTGCAGCAGATCTGTCGCCATTCACACAGCAGCAAACATTATATTAACCACTAAGCTACTGTGCCTCTCTTATAAATTGCCACCATTTGATTGAACATTTTCCTACTGTAGTTAAGATTTTAGGATGTGTTTAGTTCAGGTCTCTTACACTCTAAAACAGATTTTTGCACCAGAAAAAAAAATATACTAATTAATCTATACAATGGCAATTATTTAAACCTTCTACAATGTCAGTACTCCATCCAAGCAGCTTGAGATATTTATTGATTACTTATTCTTATTATTTTCCCTTTTGTGTTTGCTCAGTTTCTTGTCTTTTGCATACTGGTTGTTTGTCCGCCCTACTGGGTGCAGTCTTTCATTGATTCTATTATTGTTCTTGGATTAACTGAGTACACCTGCAAGAAAACAAATATCAGGCTTGTACATAAGAGCATAAGATATAGGAGCAGAATTAGGCCATTTGGCCCATCGAGTCTGCTCTGTCATTTCATCATGGCTGATCCAATTTTCCCCTTAGTCCCGATCTCCTGCCTTTGCCCATATTCTTTCATGCCCTGACCAAACTAGAATCTATCAACCTCTGCCTTAAATATACATAAAAACTTGGCCTCTATAGCTGCTTATGGTAAAGAATTCCATGGATTCACCACTCTCTGGCTAAAGAAATTCCTCATCTCTATTATAAAAGGCCACACCCATTCTATCAAGGCCTTTTACTATTTGGCAGGTTTCAATGAGGTCACCCCTCATTCTTCTGAATCCCTGTGAATACAGGCCCAAAACCATCAAACGCTCTTCATATGAGAAGCCATTCAATTCTGGCATTATGTTCATGAACCTCCTTTGAACCCTCTCCAGTTTCAGCACATCCTTTCTAAGAGGCCCAAAACTGCTCAGAATACTCTGTGAGGACTCACCAGTGCTTTATAAAGTTTCAACATCACATCCTTACTTTTATTCTAGTCCTCTTGAAATGGATGCTAACATTGCATTTGCCCTCCTCACTGCAGGTTCAACCTGCAAATTAACCTTTAGGGAATCCTGCACAAGGACTTCCAAGTCCCTTTGCACCACAGTTTTTTTGTATTTTCTCTTCATTGAGAAAATAATCAACCTTTTCATTTCTTCTACCAAAGTGCATGACCATATGCTTCCCGACACTATTCCATCTGCCATTTCTTTGACCATCTCCTAATCTAAGTCCTTCTGTAGCCTCTTTACTTCAAAACTATCTGCCCCCTCCACCCATCTTCATATTGTCTGCAAACTTTGTAACAAGGCCATCAATTCCATCATCCAAAACATTGACAAATAACATAAAAAGAATTGGTCCCAACACAGACCCCTGTGGAACACCAGTCAGCACTGGCACCAGCCAGAAAAGGCTCCCTTTATTCCCATTCTGCATCCTGCCAATCAACCAATGCTAGATCTGTGCTAGCACCTTTCCTGTAATAGCACGGGATCATAGCCTGTTAAGCAGCCTCATGTGTGGCACCTTGCCAAAGGCCTTTTGAAAGTCCAGTACACAAAATCCAGATTCTCCTTTGTCTATGCTGCTTGTTATTCCTTCAAAGAATTCCAACAGATTTGTCAGGCAAGATTTTCCCCTGAGGAAACCATGCCGACTACAGCCTATTTTATCATGTGCCTCCAAATACTCTGGTACTGACTGGTACTCTGGTAATCGACTCCGAGATTTTCCCAATCACTGAGGCCAGACTAACTGGCCTGTAGTTTCCTTTCTTCTGTCTCTCTCCCTCCTTGAAGGGTAGACTGACATTTGCAATTTTCCAGTCTTGTGGAACCATTTCAAGATCTGGTGATTCTTGAAAGATTATATATGTACTTTGATAATAAAATTACTTTGGACTTTGAAAACCTCTTTTAAGAGCACTGATATTACGTACTGCTATTCTATTGGCAGTTAAGTCAAGTAGGTGGAGAAGGAGCAGTCTATATTCACACTCTCGATGGCACACACACCCACTAGTGAGAGAGTTGGAGGAAGCCAGGAACTGGAAGATGGAAAGAGTGGACTCACCATCCAGGACATGCCCTTTTCTCATTCAGGGAGGAGATACAGGAGCCTAAAGACACACTCTCATCCTTTTAGGAAGAGATTCTTCCCCTCTTCCATCAAATTTCTGAACATTTAATGAACACAAGAGCACTACCTCACTGTTCCTCTTTTGCATTCTGTATTTTAATGTATAGTGGCTTTTTATGTCTTGCTGGCACAAACCAACAAATTTCATGACATGGCAATAATAGTAAAACTGATTCTAGACACAAGATATTCCACAGGTGCTGGAAATCTTGAATCACACACACACACACACACACACACACACACTCTAAGTGCTGAAGGAACTCAACAAGTCAGGCAACATTCATAGAGAGGAATAAACAAAAGATATTTCACATCGAGACCCCTCATCAGGACTGGAAAGGAAGGGGGAAGCAGACAGCATATGGGAGCGGGGAGGGGAAGGAGTACAAACTGACAGGTGAAAGGTGAGACCAGGTGAGGAGGAGGGGAGGTGGAAGGATAGAGGAGAGGTGGATGAAGTAAGAAGCTGAGAGGTGATAGCTGGAACAGGTGAAGAGCTGAAGAAGGAATCTGATAGGAGAGGAGAGTGGACCAGGGAAGAAAGAGAAGGAGGAGGCAGAGGTGATGGGCAGGTGACCCACCTGCTCTATTCTTTTAAAGTTCTTTAGTAATGTAAAATACTTAGGGATATCTTGAGATAGTGAGGATTTTTTTTTTTTTTTTTGAGTGCAGGTTTCTTCTGCAAAGGCAGAGGACTGAAAAGCAGCAGCCACATTCTTCATCCATCTAACTAAACAGATTTCCTGGACTATGGAGCAAAGCAACAAATTCACTGGTCTAGTCATTCTTAATTACTGTGGGACTACAATAGTGCAAGTCAGACTTGTATTGAAACAGTCTTTCCTAAAGGTTATGAAGTCAAAGTACATATAATATAGTTACAGTTGGATTCAAGCTTTATAAACATGGGGGGTAAGGGGAAAAGATCAATAGTGTTACAAATTCAGCAAGCTCTCAAGACAATATGAAGAAACAATCTGCGGGTGCTGGAAATAAAAAAAAAATCAAAGCAGAGCGAGCTTTTAAGATCAACAACCAAAGCAAAGAAAAAGGCCGGATTCTCAATAGGAACACCATTATAAACCATATCAAAAGTCTCTCCAGCATTTATTTTGACTATAATTCCTCCCACTCTATTTGCAAGGGTTCCAAAGCTTTTTTATGCCAATGAGCCTTGTCATTAACTGAGGGGCCTGTGAAGCCCAGATTGGGAACCTCTGTTCGCCTCCAATTCTGTTCTCCCTAGAAATATTGTATCTGTTCTGAGGAGGTTTTCCTTTATCCTTAACTGTGACTTCCCCCAGCAAATGCAGTTAGCAGGGCTCTTAACCACATCTTTTCCATTTCCTGCACTTCTGCCCTCAACACTTCTCCTCCCACCCACAGGAAGGATAGGGTTTCCCTTTCTGTCACCTTCCAGCCCACCACTCTCTACATTCAATATAATTTCCACTACCTTCAACATGACACCATCATCAGGGATCTACTCCTAGCCCTTTCATCAGAAAGGGTGAAGTTTTGGTTCATCTCTGTCATCAAGCACCTTCTTAATGTGTTCATTGAGCCATTGAGCAGAAAAACATTTCAGGTCAATTATCTTTTACCAGAGGAGGTGGTAGGATCAGGTACACCATAGAGGTATTTAGATGGGCTTTTACACAGAAACATAGAAAACCTACAGCACAATACAGATCCTTTGGCCACAGAGTTGTGCCGAACATGTCCCTACCTTAGAAATTACCAGGCTTACCCATAGCCCTCTATTTTACTAAGCTCCATGTACCTGTCTAAGAGTCTCTTAAAAGACCCTATCGTATCCACCTCCACCACCGTTGCCGGCAGCCCATTCCACGCACTCACCACTCTGAGTTAAAAACTTACCCCTGACATCTCCTCTGTACCTGCTCCCCAGCACCTTAAACCTGTGTCCTCTTGTGGCAACCATTTCAGCCCTGGGAAAAAGCCTCTGACTATCCACACGATCAATGCCTCTCATCATCTTATACACCTCTATCAGGTCACCTCTCATCCTCCGTCGCTCCAAGGAGAAAAGGCCAAGTTCACTCAACCTATTCTCATAAGACATGCTCCCCAATCCAGGCAATGTCCTTGTAAATATCCTCTGCACCCTTTCTATGGCTTCCACATCCTTCCCGTAGTCAGGCAACCAGAACTGAGCACAGTACTCCAAGTGTGGTCTGACCAGGGTCCTAGGTGGGGTCTGACCAGGGTCCTATATAGCTGCAACATTACTTCTCAGCTCCTAAATTCAATTCCACGATTGCTGAAGGCCAATACACCATACGCCTTCTTAACCACAGAGTCAACCTGCGCAGCTGCTTTGAGCATCCTATGGACTTGGACCTCAAGATCCCTCTGATCCTCCACACTGCCAAAGAGTCTTACCATTAATACTATATTCTGCCATCATATTTGACCTACCAAAATGAACCATTTCATACTTATCTGGGTTGAACGCCATCTGCCACTTCTCAGCCCAGTTTTGCATCCTATCAATGTCCCGCTGTAACCTCTGACAGCCCTCCACACTATCCACAACACCTCCAACCTTTGTGTCATCAACAAATTTACTAACCCATCCCTCCACTTCCTCATCCAGGTCATTTATAACAATCATGAAGAGTAAGGGTCCCAGAACAGATCCCTCAGGCACTCCACTGGTGATCGACCTCCATGCAGAATATGACAAGTCTACAACCACTCTTTGCCTTCTGTGGGCAAGCCAGTTCTGGATCCACAAAGCAATGTCCCCTTGGATCCCATGTCTCCATATTTTCTCAATAAACCTTGCATGGGGTACCTTATCAAATGCCTTGCTGAAATCCATATACACTATATCTACTGCTCTTCCTTCATCAATGTGTTCAGTCACATCCTCAAAAAATTCAGTCAGGCTTGTAAGGCATGACCTGCCCTTGACAAAGCCATGCTGACTGCTCCTAATCATATTATACCTCACCAAACATTCATAAATCCTGCCTCTCAGGATCTTCTCCATCAATTTACCAAACACTGAGGTACAACTCACTGATCTATAATTTCCTGGGCTATCTCTACTCCCTTTCTTGAATAAAGGAACAACATCCACAACCCTCCAATCCTCCAGAACCTCTCCCATCCCCATTGATGATGCAAGGATCATCACCATAGGCTCAGCAATTTCCTCTCTCGCCTCCCACAGTTGCCTGGGGTAGATCACATCCGGTCCCGGCGACTTATCCAACTTGGTGCTTTCCAAAAGCTACAGCACATCCTCTTTCTTAATATCTACATGCTCAAGCTTTTCAGTCTGCTGCAAGTCATCACTACAATCACTAAGATCCTTTTCCATAGTGAATACTGAAGTAAAGTATTCATTAAGTACCTCTGCTAGTTCCTCCGGTTCCATACACACTTTCCCACTATCACACTTGATTAGTCCTATTTTTTCACCTCTTATCCTCCTGGTCTTCACATACTTGTAGAATGCCTTGGTATTTTCTTTAATCTTGCCCGCCAAGGCCTTCTCATGACCCCTTCTGGCTCTCCTAATTAACTTCATAAGCTCCTTCCTATTAGCCTTATAATCTTCTAGATCTCTAACATTACCTAGCTCTCTGAACCTTTTGTATGTTTTTCTTTTCTTCTTGACTAGACTTATTACAGCCTTTGTACACCACGGTTCCTGTACCCTACCATAACTTCCCTGTCTCATTGGAATGTACTTATGCGGAACTCCACACAAATATCCCCTGAATATATGCCACATTTCTTCCGTACTTTTCCCTGAGAACATCTGTTTCCAATTTAAGCCTCCAATTTCCTGCCTGATAGCCTCATAATTCCCCTTACTCCAATTAAACTAACTTGTCTGTTCCTATCTCTCTCCAATGCTATTGTAAAGGAGACAGAATTATGATCACTATCTCCAAAATGCTCTCCTACTGACAGACCTGACACCTGACCAGGTTCATTTCCCAATGCCAATAAGGCTTTTAAATAGCAAAGGCAATAAACAGAAATACATACAGCCAGAAATATGTGGAACACCATCCTTATTATTGCCATAACCCTTTCACCAAAGACATTAAGTACAAGAACTTATGCACACCCTCAATCCAAGCAGTGGAACCCAGTATATTGGAGTTGTTGCTCTGACACATAGAAAATGTCAACTGGCCATGACAGTTTTCATCACCAGCCTTTGGTAAGCTGCCTTCTGCATTACTTCTGACTGGTTGTATCAGCATCTGGTATGGTGGCTCCAATGCACAGGATCACAAGAGGACGCAAACTCACCCAGCTCCATCATGGCACAACCCTCCCCACATTTGAGGACTTCTTCAGGAAATGGTGCCTCAAGGAGGATCACCATCTGATCAAGGCAGCATCCTTCACCATCTGGGTCATGCCCTCTTCTAGTTAATGCCATCGAGGAGAAGGAACAGGAGCCCCAAAACACACATTCAATGTTTCAGGAAGTTTCCTCCCTTCGGCAATCAGATTTCTAAATGGTCCATGAACACTCTTTCTATTTGCACTATTTATTCTTTGTAACTTATTGTAATTTTATGGTTTACACCGTACTGTTGCCATAACACAACAAATTTCACGTTATATGTCAGCAATAATAAACCTGATTCTGAACCTAAGTAAAAGTGTTTTGACGGTCAATAGGATGCCGAGGAACGGTGATTTGTATAGTTTCTTTTCTTCCTAGCTCCCCCAATTAAATGGCATGCAAGCAGAGCTCCGTCCTTACCAGGGGACACGTCCTGTCTATATCAGCAGAGGAAGCAGAGCCATGGGACAGCAGACTCCGGAGGTCGTTGCGTCCGGTAGACTAAACGACGGGAAGGGGCGAAGTGAAGGAGCCTGAGCTTGGATATCACGAGTCAGCCAGAGGACGCGCGTTAGCAATAATCGGACGAGCCGAACTCGAACATCCCGGCGCCCAATCCCTGGATCACTCGACCAGGCCGCCCGTTGCCATGGCGCTGACGGTCCACATCTACCGGAAGTGTGTCCGCTTGCCGGCATGCTGGGAGTTGCAGTTCCGGTCTCCTCAGCGTCGATGCCGATCAGCATTAGAAGAACTATAACTCCCAGAGAGCACCCTGAACACTTATGGAACGCACGGTAATAGCGCGTTTGAATGATATTTTGGAAACGAGAGGTCATATAGCGTTTTATCTGAGTGGATTTCGGAAGGGTAGAATGACATTGAATTCAGTTTTATGTCTGGAAGCAAATATTAGGAAAGCACAGCAACATTCAAGGTGTGTGCGCGCGCACACATCTTTTGCGACGAGCGCGTAAAGAAATTTAAACTGCGCACGAAATGTCACCCTGTACCTGGTTGGCATGTTGAATATATCTCACGATCGTACACAATCACATTTCGTTTTCCGGCCTCTGATGCAGACAGTGTAGACAACGTGCGATGATTTGTCTGCAGATCTTAGAACTGGCTTCTTTATGCTGTTTTTATTGAATAAATTCCAAAGAAACAACGGGCGTGAAGCGCAAAAGAACTGTTAGTTCATTTAAAGCTCAGTGAAACAGTAGAAACTGCTACACTGAAAGCTCATGAGGTCAGGAGTGTGCAGCTACGAGACATATTTATGTACGATAGAGAAACTGGTGTTACCTGCGTGTATTGTCGCAATGCAAATGTTGCTGGAGGATTTGCAAGTGGGAAGAAGTGGAGTGATATTTGGAAACTTGACTTTGTAAAGCCTCATTTAGCAAGGAAATCACATATTGGACGTGCAGAAGCTTGGCGAGAAAATCCTTCACTACCTACTATAGGCCTATTACGTATATTTTGTGAGAGTGCGGATGAACATGAAGAGATCAAAGTTATTATTGACAGTATTTTGCTAGCTGTTAAAATGAATACCTCTATACATCCAGTTCAATAAACATATGGAAAAGTATGTTCAAACCCTGGACAGCTGGAGAAGCAAAAATTATGCATTTGAATTTCTTGTTGTTATCAACAGTATTGTTCAAGGAGACGTGTGTGGGGAAATAGCATCAGCAGATTTTCACACTTTAACAGTGGATGAGTCCAGATGTATATCTGTCAACAAATGTCTTGTGTACTTCAAATTCAGACCTAAAAGCTGTATTGGGTATAAAATCTTTCAGTGGAGTAGTTCTACTGAAGGCATGTGATGCTTCTTCCATCATATCAGTCAAGGAGTTTAATGAAAAGAACAAACTGGATTTCCATAAAATGGTCAACTTCACATCTGACGTTGGGCAAAGTCAATGGTGTCACAGTGCGACTGAGGCAGGATATCCACATGTAGTTCAACAACACTGTAGCAGACCGTGAAGATTTAGGAAATTACAAGGCATGGGAAAATATGCAACATCAAAACTTTGATGAGAACAATCAATACCATGTTTTCCCAATCTTCAACCAAAAGATGCATGTTTAAAGAAATTGCAGAAGTCTCAGAAAATGAAGCTGTTGCTTTCAGATCACTGAGTGAAGTGAGTTCGCTACCTAGACGACTTTGCACTGCAAGCAATCATAAACACTTATAAGGCATTGATTGCATATTTTAAGGAGGATAAGTTTAATGACCCTATGGCAAAATATTGCCACAAGAAGTTGATAAACCGTGGATTTAAGATCATTTTAGAGGTGTTGAATGATGTCTTTGCAGAACTGGCTGCATTATGCAAGACTCTGCAAGGGAGTGGCTTAACACCGATTGATCCACTTCATTTTGCATGAGACAAAATTAACAAGATAAGAAAGCAGTATCTAGGGACAGTGTGTCTTGGAGTGAGAAAATTAAAGTTTTGCTCAGCGAAAGTCGTGACAAAAAACGTGACAGTAGATACAAATTCTATGTTGACTCTCTGCGTTAATTAAGAAGAGAGGTTTCCTGAGGATTATATACAAGAATGGGTAGCTTTTGATTTTTCCCTGCTTGTAGATTGTGACTTCAATTTTGGCAAAGACCAAATGTGGAAAATATTCTGATTTTCTTGCTGAAAATTTTGTCATAGTTAAGCAGTACAATGACTTCACATTTGCTGTACAAGAAAAAATTAAATACAAACTGATTACCAACTTTTCTGAAATGGTGACATTTACACTTCAAAATGAAGAGTTTTGTAATCTTGCAAAGTTGATGGACATTGGCAGTACCTTTCTTAAATCTTGCGCTGCCTGTGAAAGAGGTTTTAGTCTATTGAGTCAAATCAAAAACAAGCTGAGAAACGGTTTAAGTGAGTATCATTTGGATCTGCCGCTGAGAATTTAAAGCTAATCTGTTGGAAGTGTTAAGGCTGATTTATACTAGTGCATACGGGCTATGCCATAGGCCTGATTTATACTTTTGAGTAGCCCTATGCCGCAGCGGGCATGCGTAGTTGTGTCTGCGTCCCTCTGCAGTTCACCGCCAAAACGCTAGTTGGCGGTGGGGTATCGATGCCACTGTTGAGTTTCTTCGTGAGAGACATGGATGAGGAAATGCATTTCAAATATTTTCGGATGTCGGCAGGTAGATTTGTCGATTTGGTTCATCGTCTCCAACCATTTATTTCGCATCAGTGTACAGACATGGTAGAGAAAAGCAACCGGAAATGCGGTGCTACCAAGCGGACCAATCACAGTTGTTGCGGTCTGTGTCGCCATGATGCGTGAGTTACATTTTTGGGGAGGTGCATGTCACCCTATGGTGTAGGGTATGCGGTACGTACGTCGTACATTTGACGCAGAAGTATAAATTGGGCTTTAATGCCCAAAGAACAAAGGCATATTCTTTTTTTGTTAAAACTACTGCACTTCCAATGTCTCTGTTTAATGCATGAGGGCCACCACCTTTTCATCCCACAATTCCCCCTTTTTCCTCCAGTGCTCACACACATAACAGAAAGTGCGAATGCGTACTAAACATTTACATAGTCCAAATGAACAGAACTCAACAATCTCCCATCCTTTTGTTTGTATATCAAAAAAAATTAAAAATTGTAAAGACAATTTAAATGTGAGTTAGGATATGAGAAGTAGTCCTAACCCTTGATGTTAATACAATTCTTAATGCACCAAAAGCCTTCGCAGGTTTCCTTTACCAGCACAAGAGCTGGTGCTCCCTTCTTTGTGGGATGGTCAGCTAGTTGTTCCTTTGTAGTTGACCACAGCACACGTTGAATTTTCTGTGCTTGGACAAGTTCCTTGATGCTGCTCATCTCTAGGTGAAGCCTTTTCTGTGTAATGTCTGTAAAGAAGCCTCTTCTTGGTGGATTTGATGGCATCAACCAAAGAGTAGTTGTCTGACACAAGTTATATGTAGACTGTTCTTCTTTGGATGGTAAATAGAGTGTGGCTGGTAAAACAGCATTGTCAATACCTTCAGACCTTTGAAGGGTTTCTCCTGCCAGCGTACTATGTACAACTCTCCAGATCTTTTTTGATTGCTAACAGGGAGGTGAAAATCTTCCCTCTTCTCCCATCAGTACAATAAAATGTCCCTCTTGATTACCTCCTTTGATGAGATTTCCAAGTGAGGCATCCCAGAAGACAATGAGTCTCAGTGATCTATATTTTCCAAGCTGTTGAAACTGCAAGATTACTTTTTTTGGATTGAATTCTGCACACTATCTTTTTTGCCTTATGCAAAGTTTGTACTGTGGCATTTTATGTGCTGGATGCCAAGTTGCAGGCATCCAACATGATGTCAGGTCTGTTCGGCCTTGCCACCCATAGAATCTGACCTATCTTTGACTGAAGTTGCTCAGCTTCAGCTTCACTGAGGGGTTCATCCCATTGAGGATTCCTTATGGATTGTCTGAAGATTCCTGATGTAGCTTTCCTGGTGTAGTTGCATTGTTCCGTTAACAGCAAGGATGTCTATCCCCACATAACAGAATCTGTCGTGTTCCTTGCGCCCAACTTGAAAGGCTGACTTTAGCTGAGGGATGACTGTTGTGGCAAGTTTTGTGAGCCTCCCCATATGAGGTCATCTACATGAGAGGCAAGTATGCCAATCACATGATATCCTGAATATTGCCCGTAAAAAGCAGGCAATCATTTGTGACATTTTCCACCTGGCCCTGTCCTTTTTATACCGGTATAGTGCTACATCTGCTATACCATACACACATCTTTTGAGTTTCTGCAGTGTTTCTTCCCTTCTGGCTTCAGGCGGGGGTTTAATGTAAATATCACGTGAGAGCTCCATTCCCTGTAAGAGTGCGGATTTTATGCCCATGCAATGGGGTTGCCAATGTTTTTTACACACCACTGAGAGAAGTAGTGGGAGAGAATCTGATGCACATGTCGGTGAGTCTTTTCGGAATCCTTTTATGTTCAGTTCCTCAAAACCTCTAACCACAGGTGTGCTTTTGGTGTAATTCCCGTCTGGGTTTCTTTCAGGGTGCACACATATTTTGTGGACACTGTCTTTTGCCCAATGCCTCTAGCTTCCTCAAATACTCCATTATTTCTCCAACTTCTGATTTCATCCTGTTTTGCAGACTCAAATGACACCTCTTTGACACCTCTAGGACATCTTCATCTTGACATTTCTCAGGTGGTCCAGCTTGATCTATATTTGATACAATATGAAGTCTGTCTACGTGTGACATGCCAACAACTGTGACTGGACCATACATTCAAGTTGTACCAATTTTTGTTTCTCCCTGCCCACTTGTCCTAAGACTACAGCTTTGTATGGGAAACTGGTGACTTTGTCTACAAATCTCACAGCTTATCCTGTTTTAAGACTGAAACTTCCATGTTGTCTTTGCACTTGTGATAATTTCTGTTCAAACATGTCTGTTGTCCCCAGCTGCACTCCCTTCCACACTGTCTGTGCCACTATCGAGCAGCTCTGTTGTCCCCAGCTGCACTCCCTTCCGCACTGCCTGTGCCACTATCGAGCAGCTCTGTTGTCCCCAGCTGCACTCCCTTCCGCACTGTCTGTGCCACTATCGAGCAGCTCTGTTGTCCCCAGCTGCACTCCCTTCCGCACTGACTGTGCCACTATCGAGCAGCTCTGTTGTCCCCAGCTGCACTCCCTTCCGCACTGTCTGTGCCACTATCGAGCAGCTCTGTTGTCCCCAGCTGCACTCCCTTCCGCACAGTCTGTGCCACTATCGAGCAGCTCTGTTGTCCCCAGCTGCACTCCCTTCCGCACTGACTCTGCTATGGTGACACCATCAGGTAAGTGCTTTTCAGTTTTTGTGTCATTCTCCACGGAATTCTGCTGGTCTTCAGCTTGTGCTTTACGTAGTCTGGAATGATGCGCTCTCACATATGTACCTCCACATCTCACAAATACCACAACTCCATCCTGACCAATGACAACTCCAGGACCTTTCCGTTCTGTACAGTCTGCTCTTTTGTAATACACTTTCTCCCTTCTCTCATGTTTCTCATCTGTAGGATGGAGCTGTTCCTTAAGTGCTCTTCAAATTCTCTCTGAACACTGCTTCAGTGAAAGCCTTCCTTAATGCATGCAGTGCTGAAATATGTTTCCTAACCCATTCACTCCATGTAATTTCCTCTAGAGCAGGTGTGCTGTTAACAGTACAGAGGAAAGGTTAGGATTCTGGCTGAACACCAATTGATACGGGCTATACTTTATACTTTATTGTCGCCAAACAATTGATACTAGAGCGTACGATCATCACAGCGATATTTGATTCTGCTCTTCATGCTCCCTGGAGTACAAATCGATAGTAAATATTAAAAATTTAAATTATAAATCATAAATAGAAAATAGAAAAGGGAAAGTAAGGTAGTGCAAAAAAACCGAGAGGCAGGTCCGGATATTTGGAGGGTATGGCCCAGATCCAGGTCAGGATCCATTCAGCAGTCGGAAAGTTCAGCAACATTCACAGTTGGAAAGAAGCTGTTCCGAAATCTGGCCATACAAGTCTTCAAGCTCCTGAGCCTTGTCCCTGAGGGAAGAGGGACGAAAAGTGTGTTGGCTGGGTGGGTCGTGTCCTTGATTATCCTGGCAGAACTGCTCCATCAGTGTGCGGCGTAAAGTGAGTCCAAGGATGGAAGGTTGGTTTGTGTGATGTGCTGGGCTGTGTTCATGATCTTCTGCAGCTTCTTCCGGTCTTGGACAGGACAACTTCCGTACCAGGCTGTGATGCACCCCAGATATGTATAGCCATGTACATTGTGTGTGGTGTTCTTTGCCATAAGGGCCCAGTCCAGGGCTGTGTTCCAATCACAGCCCTTGTCTTTCTTTACCTTCAGCATTACTTCAGTAACTGTTTGAAGCTCCAGAAGTCCATTACTCCAAGGACTGTATGTCACTGGCATCTCCGTTTCAATCTTAAAGCTCTCCGCCATATCTCTGAATTCATTGTTATTAAATTCACCACCATTATAAGACCATAAGACAAAGGAGCAGGAGTCAGCCATTCGGCCCATCGAGTCTGCTCTGCCATTTTATCATGAGCTGACCCATTCTCCCATTTAGTCCCACTCCCCCCGCCTTCTCACCATAACCTTTGATGCCCTAGCTACTCAGATACCTATCAATCTGTGCCTTAAATACACCCAATGACTTGGCCTCCACTGCCGCCCGTGGCAACAAATTCCATAGATTCACCACTAATTATCACTGAATATTTTTCGAGGTGGGCCGTGCACTCTAATCCAGGAATGGATGAAGTTTTTCACTCTCTCTCTGAGGGTCTGTGTTTACAATGCTACCAGCACTGAAACGTGTGAACTCATCAATGATGTGGAGATACCACACTCCTTGCTCCAGTTCATGTAGGTCGATGGCTACTGTTTCATTGTATTCACTTGCTAGTGGCAGACCAACCATAGGCTTGGGTTTGGGCTTTCCAATCTTTTGGCACAGCTCAAACTCAGTTATCTACTTTAGAATGGGAAAAAATGATCTGCATCTTTGTTTCCTGATCTGAGCAGTTTCTGAAGTCTTATCAATTGAAGCATGTCCAAACTGCTTGTGAAGTTTGAGCAACACTTTGCATTTCTCATCTATGGTCATGTTTTGTGTGACAGTATTTCATTCTCATATTGGTTCTCAGTAACATCTTTATCTAGAATATACACACAGTAATCTCCAGTGCTGGTGAGCTCAAGAGATACTGGCTGTTGACAATTAGTTGCTTCATTATTCTCGATAGCCACGACTGCTCCTGCTTTTTTTTAGGGAAGTTTTACTCAAGAGTAATGGGATGTTCACTGGTGCTACCACCATTTCAATGTAACACTTTGTCTACAGTATTTTTGAGGGAATTTTCACTCTTTTGGTGGAATGTACAATCTTTCCATCTTTTCAAAGGTTTCAAAGGTACATTTAATGTCAGAGAAATGTATATAATGTACATCCTGAAATGCTTTTACTTTGCAACCATCCACAAAAAACAGAGGAGCGCCCCAAAGAATGAATGACAGTTAAATGTTAGTATCCCAAAGTACCCCCCAGCTCCCCTCCCTCCCGCACGTAAGCGGCAGCAAGCAATGGACCCTCTCCCCCCACCGGCACCCACCACTGAGCACTCAAGCGTGAGCAAAGCAACAGCAAAAACAGAGACTTGCAGTACTCCAAAGACTGCTCATTCACTCAGTATTCAACATACCAGAGGCGCTCGCGTGCTCTCTCTCTCTCTCTCTCTCTCTCTCTCTCTCTCTCTCTCTCTCTCTCTCTCTCTCTCTCTCTCTCTCTCTCGCTCTCTCTCTCTCTCTCCCTCCCTCCCCTCTCTCCCCCCACCTCTCTCAATAAGGGAGAAAGAGATGTCTCTGTTTCACAGCAAGGGGGGAGACATAACAAACAACTCAGTGGTTTACAATGTTAAAAGTCTGTTGCGTTGCTTTTTCCAAGCTCTGTGCCCAAAGATCTCGGGTCTCTGGGCACACAGCCTTAGATCTCCTATCTCCCATGACACACTGATCTCCTGCCCGGACACTGACCTTTGATTTGCCCGTATCCAGAATCACGCAATCTCAGCCCTCTGAAGGCGAGCTGAGCTCTTAGGCCGTGCCCTTGGCGTGCCAAATAACGGCCAGTCATGAAACCCTGAGAGCGGATCCCATTTCCCCAAAGAACTGACGTTGGCATGTAACTCCAGGTCAGGGTCTTCAAAAGAACCCTGAAAGGGAAAATAGAGATATTAAAGTTGGAAATAGAGCTGTTTCCAAAGATGCAAGCAGAGGAGTCGCTGTTAGGCACCATTGATTCTCCTGAGCTCCTCCAATTGAATGCTTTATTACTAGGTATGTCTTGTGTTCACCAGTTTCTGCACTATATTCTAGTTTAGCTCACTTACATAGCTTTCAAGCCATTTTTCTTCACACACTGTGTGTGTGCATGTTGTTTCAATAACAGTAGATCCTAGAGATTCTATCATCAAAATCTCAGCCTCGGGTGTCTTTGCATTAGTAAGTGATTCATTCGCAATCAATTCATATGGCAGTCTCTACATCTTCAGATTTGTTATCTTCTTCAGTTAGCCTAACTTGTTCAGTTCTGTGTGGACAGTTTCTTGCCCAGTGGGAGGATGCTGATGCTTTTTCACTGGTGGGGGAGGGGGGTTGTTGCTTTGCTGCTGTTTCTGAGTGGGAGGGGGAGCTGGGGGGGCTTTGGAGTTCTAACGTTTAACTGTCTTTCATTCTTTGGGGCACTTCTTTGTTTTTGTGGATGTTCGCGAAGCAAAAAGAATTTCAGGATGTATATTGTATACATTTCTCTGACATTAAATGCACCTATTGAAACCTATTGATATCGCACATTTCGGTCTCCTACTGTACTTGTTTATTGGATTAGTGCCAGGTAATGGTACCATTGTCTGGTCACTCTGGGATCTATGCTTGCTATACTTTTGTCCCCGCTCAGTGAAGTATGCTGTTTCCTGACTCAAACTAATTCCGACTGTTGGCTTGGCAGCCTTTTCTCCAAAAACCCTCTTCAGTATTGATTTTGTAGGTGCAAATGTAAGTCTGTACATACAGTTAAAGCTAGCTGTCTGTCTTTTATGTCTAGACACGCAGTATCCAACAATTTACAAGCGAATACAGTGTCATGAAGTTCCATTTTGTATTTATGCGTGTGACTACTTTTGTTCAAAATCAATAATATAATCAATCATATTTTTAGAATTGTGTCTGTACATTTTGTCTAAGTCTGAATAAGCCTCATAAATCCGATCCTTTTTTTCTTTCAAAAAAACATAGTCAAATGTGTTTATTAGTGTATTCATACCGTCATCTTTGTTCAAGATTTTTGCACATACTGGTCTTTACAAATTAGAGGGAACATTGAAGCATAGATAAATAAAGAAGTTGTAATAGCAATATTTTTGATATTGAAAAGACATATGTTATGGAAGAAAGGACCTTCGATTAAATTATGGAAATTAGCAGTGAGGGGAATTGTGTAATTTTTGTTCTGAGTTTTTTTTATTTGGACAGCCTGTGCCAGTAAGGGTGGACAAGGTATATTTGGATTTTTATGGGACAGAGAATAGGACCCCACAAGGCAGTATTTGTAGCCCTTTGTTGTTTAATATTATGATTAATGATATTTTCTCTGTGATAGGTACTGGAGTGGGTAAGTCACTTTTTTGCAGATGATGGAGCTTTATGGATCAGAGGTAGAAATTTCAATTTTACTGTATCTAGGATGCATTTAGCGATTAACAAGATCAAACAGTGAGCAAATAGATGGGATTTTAAGCTTTCAGTAGCTGAAACTCATGTTATGTGTTTTACAAAGTGGATCAATAGACCTGCACTTGATTTGAAATTATATGGTCAAACTCTTGAAGAAGTGTCAGTGGTAAGATTTCTATTCATGTGGATGAATAATAAGCTGACATGGAAGCATTGTATCAGTAAAATAAATGACAAATGTAAAGGAGCATCAAATATTCTCAGGTGCCAATGTGGGTATTCTTGGAGTGCTACACAAAAATCTTTGTGACCATTTATGTTTGTTTAATTAGATCTGTTCTTGATTATGGCTGTGTGGCTTATGGATCAGCTTCATCTTCAAATTTAAAATGTCAGGTTGTGATAGAAGCACTGGCTTCAAAACTGCATTGAAGTGCAGTAAGGTCATCTCCTGTTTCGGCTTTACTGATTAAAATGGGATAATTACCCTTACAGTTGCGGAGGTTGAAGTTGATGTTAAGGTACTGGATTAATTTGAGGGGGCAAGGAAATGATCATCTTGTTAAAGGTGTGTTGGAGATCTGTTGGGGACATCACAAGAAGAGTGTTTTTGCTTTTGGGTGGCTGGGTTCTTATCATGCCAGGAATATGGGTTTGTTAGATTGTGCAATATGTCCCACTGTAGCTTTCTCGGTAACTCCACCTTGGTTTTTTTTCCACTGACAGTAGTTGATTTTAGGTTACAGGATTTAATAAAGTCTAAAGGTTTTGTTATGCTTGAGAATCTCTTGGTTCATCAATATATTAAGGAAAATTATTATGATATGTTAACCATTTCCTCAGATGGATCAGAAGATAATTTATTAACTGGGAATATTGGTGTGGCTGTTTTTCTGCCTGAATTATAGGTGACAATAAAGAAAGGTCTTACTAACCATTTATTAGTGCATACAGCAGAATTGGCTGCCATCATTTTAGGCTGACAGTGGGTGGAGGAAATTTGTCCATGTAAATTTGTAATTTGTCCAGATTCCTTTTCAGTTTTGATGAGTCTTAAGACAGGTCATTCTATCAGGGGGGTTCAGATTTACTTTTGGAAGCTCCATCAAACACTATTTCATATACAAGGTATTGGTTTACAGTACATGTCTGCTTCTTATGGGTTCCTGCACGTGGAGGTGATGAGGACAATGAGTGGGTTGATTCTTTAGCTGAAAATGCTGTTAAAGTTCAACGGTGGATATAGACCTCCCAGTTAGCAAATCAGAAGCTAAGAGGTTGGTAGGGTTAAGAATTAGGATGTTATGGCAAGACTTGTGGGATAATGGACATGAGGAGAGACCCCTTTACAGAATGCATACAACTGTTGGATTGATAGGAGAAGGGGTAAAACAGGAAGGGAAGGAATTATTTTGACACAACTTAAAATTGGGCTGACTATGCTTAATTATTCCTTATATCTTGTTGGAAAACATCACTCTGAGCTGTGTAGGTTTTGTCGTCATTATGAAACATTTGAACATATTATTACAGAGTGAAGCATATAAGGCGAATAAACTCTTGAGCTTCAAGCTGGAAACGGGTATCGATTATAACACTTTGATGACAAACTCTGCCAGCTTCTTCAGGGATGATGCCTGGGCATGTCTAGTCCGGTGGTATTTATACCCCTGTATTCCTTCGCTCCTAATTGGTTAGTCCTCATCCAATCAGGTATCCGCTCTCCCACCTTGTTTACAATTGAATTCCAGTTCTTACTGGGAGTGAGATCTTTGTCTTTGTTAAAATTCTTTTCCTCTAGTTTTATTTCAGTAGCTTCCTTCACCAGCTGGTCCCAAATGCCACTGGGGCAGCACAATTGTTTTGTGCCATCAAAGTCAATCCTATGGCCACTGCAAATGCAATGTTCTGCTACCGCAATTTCTCTGGGTAACCCAAATGGATACTCTCACTGTGCTCCCTGATCCGCGTTTTCACTGTGTGTCCCGTCTGGCCAATATACATTTTTCTGCATTTACAGGGAATCTGGTAAGCATCAGCTGACCTAAGACCCAGGTCATCTTTGACCTGCATAAGCTTGAGCTTCCTTACAGGTTTGTGGATGGTATTAATCCGGTATTTCTACAGGATCCCGGTGATCCGTCCAGAAACCGTGGAAATTTAGGGGAGATGGGCAGTAGTGCAGGGTTCCTCCTAATTGTTAGGTTTCCCGGTTTTTCTGTCAGCTCTTTTAAGGGCCCAGTTGATTTCCTTCACCTTGTAGGCATTCTGTAGGAACATTGTGCGTAATCATCTTATTTCCTCGGGGAGACTCTCCAGGTCTGAAATAGTTTTTGCACAGTTAATCAAAGTAGAAAGAACTACTTTACATTGGGAGGCATAATGGTGGCTGTTATTCTTGAGCTATAAGTCCATGTTAGTGAGTTTCAGATAAGTGCCATGCCAGAGGCTACCATCCAGCTTCCGTTGTATTAGAATGTCCAGGAATAGGAGGCAAAATTCTTCTCCATCTACATCATAAATTGAATGTTAGGATGTATACTGTTCAGATGGTCATGGAATTGTTGGAGTGCCTAGACTCCATGAAGCCACACTATGAAGGTGACATTGACGTATCTGAAGTAGCATTTGGGGCGTAAGGGCAACAAACTCAGAGCCTTCTCTTCAAAGTCCTCCATGTAGCAATTAGCAAAGCCGGCGACAAAGGCGATCCCATGGCCACTCCATCCATTTGTTCATAGTAGTTCCCCTGACAGAGAAAGTACATCGGTATAAGAATGTGTTCAAAAAGATCAGTGGTACCCTTATTAAACCCTGACCACAGATGGACCAAGCTGTCCTTAATAGGAACTCTTGTGAATGGGGACACCGTGTCAAAACGGACCATTATGTCCTCCAGGGTGGTTATCGTTTATATGAATTTGTGATATGATGTTCTTAGCCCCCCAACAAAGGGAGACAGCATGGTCATTAAATGCTTAGTGAGGTACTAAGTTGGAGGATCTATACAACTGATGATAGGTTTCGGTGGGGGGCAGGGGGAACCTTCCTTGTGTATCTTAGGGAGCCCGTAAAGTCTTGGTGGTACTGGTGCCAGAGGCAGAAGTGTCTTGCACATGTCTGCTGGAAGTCTGGATTTCTTCAGTAAAGTGGAGATCATCCTGATAATCAAATCCATGGGATCCCACTGTATAACTCTGTAGGCAGGATCATCCAAACTCTGTTGGACTTTCCTGTGGTATTCCTCGGAGGACATCAGGACCATTGCATTTCCTTTGTCTGCTGGTAAAATCATGATGGCTGCGTTTCGCCGTAGAGCCTGGAGGGCCAGTCGCTCTCCTTTTTTAATGTTTGGTTTTGGCAAAACAGCTCTTCTTAGGGCCACACAGACCTCTATCCTCTATCTTGCCTCCTCCGCAGCATCTGGTGGTAGCTTTCGGATTGCTTGCTCTACTCTGCCACTGTAGTCCCGATAAGGTATAGCTCTGGGGACTGGCGTGAAGTTTAGCCACTTGTCAAGGACCAATCTAGTCGCCTTGTCGATGATTTGCCCAGTTTGATTGATGACAGTCCTTTCTGGTCCACTGGTGGGATGGCTACTCTTTGTTTAGATAGTTTGTTGTATTTCCTGGCTTGCCTTGTCATGTCCTTTCGTGAAATTAGTTCACCTTGGGCAGCGGTGGACCTGTCAATGTACTCTCAATCTTTAGGAATCAAGAGGTCTGACAATTCCAGGTGAAGAGACAGTAGCATATAAGGTTGAAAGAAATCAAATGCAGGCTTCATTACAATCTTTGGGGTTGATAGTTTTCACTTAAAAACTTTGTAAGTTATGGGAGTGACTTTAATTCACAGTATTGTCTTTCATTACTTAAAATCTATAGGGCCTTTTGGGGTAATTTAGTTTTCATTTGAAAGGGTAGTAGTTCATTTGAAAGAGTAGTAGGGTTTATTTCACAACTCTCTACACTACACTCCAGTCCAGTTGGTGGTGGTAATGCACCTCTAAATTGGACTGCCAATCACCATTAAACTTCAAGAGGAAAAAGAGCAGTCCGAGAACTTAGTCATCAAAGCAAACAGATAGGCAACTCCCTGCAGCAACTAATTTACTTCCAACAGATGTGACCTTCCATCATTTTATGTTATTATTATAGACTAACTGAGAGATAAATGGGCTGATGAAATTCATTGTCATTTCTCTTCAGGAATGCCCACCTCAAAGAAACTCTTCACCTTCATCAAGATGCCAACTTTAAATACATCTCCTCCCCTCTTCATCATTCTGAAAGGTCAGTTCCCTCTTTAGCTCTATGTTCCATCCTTCGGTTGTAGAGCCATAGAGTTTTAGAGCACTACAGCACAGAAACAGACCCTTCAGCCCATCTAGTCTTGCTGAATTGTTATATTCCCTACTCCCATCAACCTGTGCTGGATCATAGACTTCCATGCCCCTCCCATCCATGAACCTGTCCAAACTTCTCAAATGTTGAAATCAAACCTGCATCCACCACTTCCAATGTACTTTGTTGCACGTTCACACTACTGAAATAGTTGGTCCTCATGTTCCCCTTAAGTATTTCACACCTAACACATGACCTCTAATTCTAGTCTCACCAAACCTCAGTGAAAAAACTTGCTTGCATTTACCTTATCAATCCCCCTTATAATTTTATATACAGTACCTCTATCAATTCTCTGCTCATCTCCTACGTTCCAGGGAATAAAGTTCTAACCTTTTCAAACTTATAACTCAGATGCTCAACATCCTTGTAAATGTTCTGTGCATTCTTTTAATCTTATTGATATATTTTCTGCAGGTAGGTGATGAGAACTGGACACAATATTCCAGATTACACCTCACCAACACCTTACACAACTTCAACGTAATATCTCATCTCCTGTACTTAATACTACCTTACCAGCGCAAACATAAGGAAATCTGCAGATGCTGGAAATTCAAGCAACACACACAAAATGTTGGTGGAATGCAGCAGGCCAGGCAGCATCTATAGGAAGAGGTACAGTCGACGTTTCAGGCTGAGAATGTTGACTGTACCTCTTCCTATAGATGCTGCCTGGCCTGCTGCGTTCCACTAGCATTTTGTGTGTGTTTCCTGTATTCAATACTTTGATTTATGAAGGCCAATGTACTGAATGTTTCCTTTACAACCCTTATCTACCTGTGATGCCACTTTCATGGAATTATGGAGCTATATCCCCAGATCCCTCACTTCCATCCCCCCCCCCACCTCAGTGCCCTACCATTCATTGAGTATGACTATGATTATTGTGTAGGTCCTACCAATAGCCACCAACAATGGTAGCATAGCAGCTAACATGAAGCCATTAAGTGTCAGTGAACCAGCTTCAGTACTGCCACTGTCTGTAAAGCATTTGTACATTTTCCCTGTGACTGCGTGGGTTTCCTTCAGTTTCTCCAGTTTCCTCCCACATTCCAAAGTCATACCGGTTAGTAGATTGATTGGTCACATGGGTGTAGTTGGGCAGCGCGGCTCAATAGGCCAGAAGGGCCTGTTACTGTGCTGTACCTCTAAATAAAATATAAAACAATCTCCGTCCTCTCAGAGCACTCTCCCTTTTTACCACTTCCTTCCCCAGTCCCTCCAGGTGAAGCCCCAATTCACTTGAAATGCTTCCAATGTGGTGTATTTCATTTACTGCTTACACCGGTCTACTCTACGCTAGAGAAACCAAATGCACTCGGTGGCGTAGCAGTTAGCTTTACATTGCCTTTCCACCACAGTCTGTAAGGTGTCTCTACGTTCTCCATCTGACCGCGTGTTTCCTCCCATCTTCCAAAGATGTCAGCAAAACCAAAGTGCTGATTATTGGACTGCAGGAGGAGGAAGCTAGAGGCCCATGAGCCAGTCCTCATGAGAGAAATGAAGGTGGAAAGGGTCAGTAACTTTAAATTCCTGGTCATTCCTCTCCTGTTGGTAGTACCTTCCTGTGCACCAACTTCATGATGGTGGTGTAGGGTAATGTAATTGGTGGAAATGCACATAATTCACAATCACTGACATTGAGTTGATTTCACTTTATGAGGCTGGTCTGATGTGATGATGTGTTACGTAAGGTACTGTCATCACGCTTTGTGTTCAGTGTTTGTACAATAAAGGAGTTTTTACAGTTTTTCTTAAACGTAAAATGCCTCATGTCCTTTTATTTCTGAAAACTTACATTGGTGACGCTGATGCTCTAGGACGATTCTAGAGTTATTGAACACATCAGCCAATTCAGTTGTTTTGAAACTCCCAGAGTTTGGGGGGCAAAATGCCATTGTTTGGTTTGTATAAGCTAAGACCCAATTTGTGCTGTGAGAAATCTCTGCTGACACGATGACATGAAATTCTACTATCATGGTAATGTCACTCAGCAACTCCATGGCTGTGAGAGTGGTGAGTCTACTAGAACACTCGCCTGAACACGATAAATACTGATAACTGAAAACTCACATTTTACAGATTCTTGGACTATTGGAGTCTGAGTGCGCCAAACAGTTGCTGTTCTTGCCTGGCCTCAGTGATGCTAGGCTGTCGGAGCGAATGGATCACATGCCATCTCTCCTGGGAAATCACCCATCCTTGTTTTATTTTTAAAGAACTCTTCATGCAGCAAATGCCTGATCAAGTTCACATAGCCCTCACTAATACACCTATGAAGGACTATAGGAACTTGCTAAAATGGCTGTTAGTCTACGCTCAGCCAGGCAGCGGTGCATCATTCCTCCTCCTTTCTCTGCCTCAGTAAGCCTGGTCAGCAACTTCCAACATAAGGATGTCTGCAAAACAGACAAATCCAGGTCTGTGCTTTTACCTTGTTCACTTTGGTACGAATGCTAGGAAGTGCCAGCCGCCTTCCAGCTTCAACAGTGCCAGCACATCGGGACATCAGAGGTCTGTGAACACCGTGGGTTCCAGCTGCCAAGGTCACCTACTGTTCATTACGGACACCATTTCAGAGTGACACTTCCTGTGTGACATGGGTGCTCAAGTGAGTGTGCTGCCAGCATTGCCTATCGATGAGAAGGCAAAGAGTGACAAAACCTCGCTGGAAGCTGCCAATGGCAATAGGATCCAGCCTTATGGGACGCAACAGGTGATGCTCTGCTTTAGTGGGTGATATTGTACATGGGACTTTGACCTGGCTAAAGTGACTAGACCTCTGCTGGGTGCAGATTTCTGGCATGCCCAAGGACTATTCATTGATCTTAGGAAGTGCTGGCTTGTGGATGTCAAGGACTCTGGGTCATTACCCTGCTCCCCCAGTAAGTTCCCTACAACAACTCTACCAAGTGTATGCATCTCTGCATGTGGGTTTACTTGACTGCTGGGCAAATTCCCAGACCTCACCAAGCCCACATTCTCCATTACAGTCATAAAACATGGGGTCAAGCACTACACTTCCACAATTGGCCCACCAGTTTATGCCTGAACAGATGGACTAGACCCAGAAAGGCTGTCAACCACGAGGGCTGAGTTTCCCAACATGGAAAGACTTGGCATTATACACTAGTTGAATAGCCCTTGGGCTTCACCCCTCCATATGGCCCCTTAGTCCAATGTTGGTTGCTGACCATGTGACAATTACTGACACCTTAAAGAGGTCACCAACCCCAATTGTTATCTGGTCCCACACATCGAAGACTTCAGAATCAGAATCAGAATCTGGTTTATTATCACCGGCATGTGACGTGAAATTTGTTACCTTAGCAGCAGCAGTTCAATACAATACATAATCTAGCAGAGAGAGAGAAAAAAAATAAAACATGATAATAAATAAGTAAATCCATTACATATATTGAATAGATTCTAAAAAATGTGCAAAAACAAAAATACTGTACATTAAAAAAAGTGAGGTAGTGCCCAAAGCTTCAATGTCCATTTAGGAATCAGATGACAGAGGGGAAGAAGCTGTTCCTGAATTGCTCAGTGTGTGCCTTCAGGTTTCTGTACCTCCTACCTGATGGTAACAGTGAGAAAAGGGCATGTCCTGGGTGGTGGAGGTCTTTAATAATGAATGCTGCCTTTCTGAGACACTGCCCCCTAAAAATGTCCTGGGTACTTTGTAGGCTAGTGCCCAAGATGGAGCTGACTAGATTTACTTTCGTGCCTGTGCAGTAGCACCCCCTGCCCCCACACATACCAGACAGTGATGCAGCCTGTCAGAATGCTCCCCACAGTACAACTATAGAAGTTTTTGAGTATATTTGTTGACATGCCAAATCACTTCAAACTCCTAATAAAGTATAGCTGCTGTCTTGCCTTTGTTATGACTACATCGATATGTTGGGACCAAGTTAGATCCTCAGAGATCTTGACACTGAGGAACTTGAAGCTGCTCACTCTCTTCACTTCTGATCCCTCTATGAGGATTGGTATGTGTTCCTTCGTCTTACCCTTCCTGAAATCCACAATCAGCTCTTTCATCTTACTGACGTTGAGTGCCAGGTTGTTGCTGCGGCACCACTCCACTAGTTGGCATATCTCACTCCTGTAAGTCCTCTCATCACCACCTGAGATTCTACCAACAATGGTTGTATCGTCAGCAAATTTGTAGATGGTATTTGAACTATGCCTAGCCACATAGTCATGTGTATACAGAGAGTAGAGCAGCGGGCTAAGCGCACACCCCTGAGGTGCACCAGTGTTGATCGTCAGCAAGGAGAATGTGTTGTCACCAATCCGCACAGACTGTGAACTTCCGGTTAGGAAGTCAAGGATCCAATTGCAGAGCGAGGTACAGAGGTCCAGTTTCTGCAACTTCGCAATCAGAATTGTGGGAATGATGGTATTAAATGCTGAGCTATAGTCGATGTACAGCATCCTGATGTTGGTGTCATGTTTAGCTGGAAAGTTAACTTCTTCCGAAGTTGATCTAGTTAGGTGCTACCATCAGGTGCCTGTGTGCTTGGAGGGCATTCCCTAGATGTGGTAACCCCATTTAGCCTCTTTGAGTTTCTGCGCATGCCATTTGGACTGAAAAATGCAGCACGAACTTTCCAACGGCTGATGGACTCTGTACTAAGTGACATAGATTTTCCTTTTGTTTACCTGGATGACATACTTGTCACCAGTGCATCCAAATCCAAAAACCTATCTCATCTCTGCACACTTTTTGAGCGCTTAAGCCAACAGGGATCAATTAACCCTGCTAAATACCAGTTTGAGTTGTCAACCATTGAGTTTCTCAGCCATTGCATCGCTGCAGGAAGTGTGAAACCCCTCCCATCAAAAGTAGCCGCTATTATGGATTTCCCACTGCCCTGCGCTACAAAAAAAAACTACAAGAGTTTTTAGGTATGGTCAATTTCTATCACCGTTTCATTCCGTGAGCTGCTGAACTTATGCTTCCTCTGTGTAATGCACTTAAAGACAACACCCCTAATCACGTGCTTGACTGGTCAGTGGACGTGACCACAGCATTTCATGATACCAAATGAGCCCTTCTGGCTCACCACTCCCCAATGTACCCATAGCCAATACTACTGATGCTTCAGACTGTTCTTCATAGAGGTTGTTAAGAACACTAAATTTCTTGGTGTTCACGTGGCGGAGAACCTCACCTGGTCCCTCAACACCAGCTCCATAGCAAAGAAAGCCCAGCAGCGTCTCTACTTTCTGCAAAGGCTGAGAATAGTCCATCTCCCACCCCCCATCCTCACCACATTCTACAGAGGCTGTATTGAGAGCATCCTGAGCAGCTGCATCACGGCCTGTTCGGAAATTGCACCATCCTGGATCGCAATACCCTGCAGCAGATAGTGAGGTCAGCTGAGAAGATCATTGGGGTCTCTCTTCCCGCCATTACAGACATTTACACCACATGCTGCATCCGTAAAGCAAACAGCATTATGAAGGACCCCATGTACACTTCCTACAAACTCTTCTCCCTCCCGCTGTCTGGCAAAAGGCACCAAAGCATTCGGGCTTTCATGACCAGACTGTGTAACAGTTTCTTCCCCCAAGCCGTCAGGCTCCTCAATACCCAGAGCCTGGACTGACACCAACCCACTGCCCTCTACTGTGCCTATTGTCTTGTTTATTATTTATTGTAATGCCTGCACTGTTTTGTGCACTTTATGCTGTCCTGGGTAGGTCTGCAGTCTAGTGTAGTTTTGTGTTGTTTTACGTAGTTCAGTGTAGTTTTTGTATTGTTTCATGTAGCATCATGGTCCTGAAAAATGTCTCATTTTTACTGTGTACGGTATCAGCAGTTATGGTCGAAATGACAATAAAAAGTGACGACTTGATTTACTCTAATTCACCTTTATTTTTCTATTATTATGTATTGCACTGTACTGCTGCCACAAAGACAACAAATTTCGTGACTTATGCTAGTGATATTAAACCTGACTCTGATAGCAGTGCCTCCTCGACAGTGGGGAGGCTCCTGCCCGTGGTGGAGCAGGCTGAATCTGAACCCCCTGTGGCGTTTTTTGACCCTCCATTGGAATCTCCATAGCAGGCAATGATGTAAGCAATTAGAATGTTCTCCAGGGTACATCTGTAGAGTCTTTATTCTGTTGGTACACCTCTACAACTCTACATTCTGTTATTGTTTTACTTTCTTCTATCTCCGTGCACTGTGTAATGATCCAATTCATATGAACAATATACGAGAAAAGCTGTATCTCAGTATGTGTGACAATAGTAAAGCAATACCAGTAAACCAAAATGCTGGAATAGAGAGTCGTCATTTCGGGCCGAGACTGTTCTTCAGGACACCATCAAGGGTCTCAGCCCGAAACATCGACTGTTCATTCCTCTCCATAGATGCTGCCTGACCTGTTGAGTTCCTCCAGCATTTTGTGTGCGTTACTCTGGATTTCCAGCATCTGTAGAATGTCTTGTGTTTACCAATAAACCAATGCCTATATCTGATTTTGAGTCACTGACCTAAAATGTTAATTCTGCTTTCCTTGTCCTCACGAGAGGAGAGAGACTAACTTGCTGAGTGTTTCTGGCAATTTCTATTTTCATTAAAGAGGATTTTTAAAATCAATTTGTTGGTTAACTGGGAGCTAACACAGACGATGCATTAATGGAGTTTAATTTCTGTAAGTTACTAATTCCCTGAATGGTGTGGCATTGAGCTGATTATAAAATATCAGGTTTAATCCTTATTTTGACAAGCGATTTCCCAGTCGATTTGGGAAATCACTTGTCATCTCTGTGTTTGTAATGAGAAGTGGGTGATCCAGCTTGCTGTGGAAAGAGAGCATGTCAGATGGGAGAGTGAATGGGGCAACGGAAAGTTTCCACGTGGTCAGATGTGCATCACCTCTGCTCAGTACAGTGGACAGTAATCAACAGAAGGAGCCTGCCAAATGGGCTAAAGGAGCTCAATATGGATTCAGCAGTGAACTCATTAGAAGTTTTGAGGAAAGTGTTAATAGTGGAACTAGGTCAAGCTCAAATTCGCCGAAATAGGCAAAAGTCCATGTACTTTCTTACAGCAGCGTCACAGGAACATGGCATCATCTGAGCAGCATTTACAAGAAAAACATCATTTTTACACCCCCTTCTTATTGCTACCATCAGGGAGGAGGTACAGAAACCTGAAAGCATGTGCTCAATTATTCAGCAACAGCTTCCACCCCTCTGCCATGAACACTATCTCACTACCTTTTTTTGCACTACTTATTGAATTTAACTATTATATATATAATGCTGGATCCAGGACAACTCCTCCGTAATAATAACATAAGGAGATTAAAGTAGCTAACCCTCTTCACCTCTGATCCTCCGATGAGGACTGGCTTAGTGCTTCCTCCTCCTGAAGTCAATTATCAGCTCCTTGGTCTTGCTGACATTGAGTGAGAGTTTGTTATTATGGCACCACTCACCCAGATTTTCAATCTCCCTCCTATATGCTGAATCTGTAGTTGATAAAGAGCATTTTGATGTATGCATCTCTTCCGTTCAGACGTTCCAGGGTTCAGTGACGAACCAATGAGATGGAAACTGCTGCGAGCCTGTTGCTTCAGTAGACAGATTGGAGCTGATCTAAGTCACTTCTCTGGCAGGAGTTAATACGTTTCATCACCAATCTCTCAAAACACTTCATCACTGTGGATGTAAGCGTTAGTGAATTACCACTTTCTTCTTAGGCACCGGTTTAATTGAAGTCTGTTTGAAGCAGGTGGTTAAAGATCTCAGTGAACACTCCAGCCACTTGATCAGCACAGGCCTTTAGCACTTGGCCAGGTTCCCGTCTGATGCTTTTTGTGGGTTCTCCATCCTGAAGCCTGCTCGCACGTCAGCTTCAGAGACTGGAATCACGCTATCATCAGGGGGTTATCATAGTCCATGATTGTTCCTCTGTGCTTTGAAGTTCAAAGTGAGCAAAGAAGGCATTGAGCTCATCTGGAAGCAAGGCCCTGCTGTCGCCTATGTCACTTGATTTGGCTTTATAAGAGGTGGTAGTATTCAAACACTGCCACAACTGCGGAACATCTATCATTGATTCAAGTTTAGTCTGGAATTGCCATAAAATGGCTTTCCAGAGATCGTACCTGGACCTGTTGTAACTTTCTTGGTCACCAGAGTTGAATGCCTCTGACTGACTTCCGGTTGGGGAAGATTCTGAATAATTTTGTGTGGACACACTAGTCTAGAGCTGTTTTTATAATGATAACCATGGTCTATTCATTCAGATTCACAGATGAGTCCTTGAAAACAGCCCAGTCCAACAAAAGTAGAAACAATTAAGAACAATTTTTTCTCATGAAAAGTAATTGATTTTAGGAATTAAATGTTAATTTGGTGAAGGCAAGGAACATAACCAGTCTAATTTGGGATAGAGAAATAGGAAAGTAAGCTTATTTCTAGTTTGAAAGGAAACCAAGTGTTCTGAATGTCTATCTTACCCATATTGATCACCATATTGCCCTGATGACTTTTCCTCTGTCCCTGTCCACAAGTGACCAATTTATGTCCAGGAATTAACTGCTGTTTGTACAATAGCAGGTTAATTTTCAATGTTAATATATTCACTCCCAGTGTAGTGGGGAAGAAGGGTTTGTTCCCATAAATTATTTCAGAGTAAAGTCATTGCCAGACATCCTGCTTTTTATATTTTAATATGTTTCCTAGTTCCCTTTAGATTCTGTTATGGCACTTGTGGCAACAGTCTCAGTGTTGTGCCTAGGCCGGGAAGCCCTACACTCCCCAGGGCATTCTTCATAGGTCTTCAGGGAGCAGTGTCTCCGAAAGGCAGCTTCCAGTATTAAAGACCCCCAACACCCAGGGCATTCCCTTTTCTCACTGTTACCATCAGGAAGGAGGTACTGAGCCTGAAGGCTTCAAGAACAGCTTCTTCCCCTCTGCCATCCGATTCCTAAATGGACATTGATCCTGTGAACACTACATCACTATTTTAATATATATTATTTCTGTTTTTGCTCGATTTTTAATCTATTCATTGTACATATACTATAATTGATTTACTTATTCATTAATTTTTTTATATTATATATTGCATTCAACTGCTGCTGCTAAGTTAACAAGTTTCATGGCACATGCCGGTGATAATAAACTTGATTTTGATTCTGATCATAGATCAGCTGCCCTGGCCTATTAATACGACTTGTGCAGATAGATCTGCAGACAGCATTGTTTCTCTTCCTAACAACATAAAGCCGTTGGATTCAAATCAGAGCCAGTCAGGTTTAATATTTTGTTTGGCGACACAGCACGTTAACAGGCCCTCCTCCCAATGACCCCGCGCCGCCCAGTTACACCCAGGTGACAAATTAGCCTACTGATCTGACTGTCCTGGTGGCGCAAGTATGGAAAGAGCTGCCGGTGGAAGTGGTGGGTTCAGGTTCGATTTCAACATTTAAGAGAAACTTGGATAGGTACATGGATTGGAGGGGTATGGTCCGGGCACAGGTCAACGGGACTAGGCAAAATAATAGCTCAGCACAGATTAGATGGGCCAAAGGGACGATCTTATGCTATAGTGTTGGATGATTCCCTGACTCTGTAAAGTCAAAGAAACACTCTATCTGATGAGTCCCTGGAGCACTTTGAACACAGAAAACTGGTGCTATAAAGTGTTGCACTGACTGTTATGCTACCATGGAGGAGCAACACCTCATATACCATCTGGGTAGTCTCCAGCCCCTTGGTATGAACATTGAATTCTCCAACTTCCAGTAATTCCTTTCCCCTCCCTTCCCCCAACCCAGTTTCACTCTGCCCCCTCCCCCAGCTGCCTATCACCTCCCTCATGGTTCCGCCTCCTTCTACTACCCATTGTGTTTTCCCCTATTCCTTCTTCACCTTTCCTGCCTATCCCCTCCCTTCCTCCCTTCCCCCACCCCTTGATCTTTCCCCTTACTGGTTTTTCACCTGGAACCTACCAGCCTTCTCCTTCCCACCCTCCCCCCACCTCCTTTATAGGGCCTCTGCCCCTTCTCCCTACAGTCCTGACAAAGGGTTCCGGCCCGAAACATTGACTGATTGTTTCCACTGATGCTGCCCGACCTGCTGAGTTCCTCCAGCCACCTCCTAAATACTGCCGAAACAAGGGATTGAACCAGAGACTTCCAGGTTTTCAAACTAACTCTCTACCAACTGAGCTATTGCTGTTTCAATAGCATTTTGCTGACCACTACACTCCCATGATGTGTACTTAGAACGCGAAATATAGAACAAAGAACATTTCAGCATGGTATAGGCCCTTTGGCCCACGATGTTGGGCTGACCTCCAAGATCAATCTAACCCTTCTCTTCCACAAAGCCCTCCATTTTCCTTGGACAATATTTTGAAAGTTATTGTTTCGCAGCAGAGTACAGTTAAAGAAACAAAATTTTAAGTCAAGTCCAGTCACTTTTTAATTGTCATTTCGACTATAACTGCTGGTACAGTACACAGTAAAAATAACTATAAATTAGAAAATAAATAAACTATGTAAGAAAAAGGAATAGTAAGGTAGTATTCATGGATTCATGGACCATTCAGAAATCTGATGGTGGAGCAGAAAAAGCTGTTCCTGAACCATTGAGTGTGAATCTTCAGGTTCCTATATCTCTCCCCAACGGTAGTAAACAGAAAAACTGGTTAACTAGCTAGTTCCAACAGCTGCTTTTCAAAAAGTCATATTAATTTGGTAATTTATTGTTAGCCAATGAACAGAGTACTCAGCAGAGTGGGAAATTTTCAGTACTACAGAGTGATTCAGAAACCTTTTGTGTGTTGGCCTTCATTAGTCAGGAGATTGAGTTCAAGAGCCATGAGGTAATGTTGCAGCTCTATAAAAGTCTGGTTAGACCGCACTGGTGTATCATGTTCATTTCTGGTCACCTCATAACAGGAAAGCTGTGGAAGCTTTAGAGAGGGTGCAGAGGAGATTTACCAGGATGCTGCCTGGATAAGAGAGCATGTCTTATGAGGAGCAGTTTCCAGCATTCCCTAATCATGGGGGGACAGGTCAGAGGTAAATACTTACACAAGGAGTAGTGAGTGCATGGAGGGGTGGTGGTGGAGACAGACACATTAGGAACATTTGAAAAAACTCTTACATAGGCACATGGATGATAGAAAAATGGAGGACTATGTGGGAGGGAAGAGTTAGATTGATCTTAGAATAGGTTAAAATGTCAGAACAACATCATGGGCCAAGGGCTGTGATGTTCTATGTTGATCTGGATGGCTTTGTGGCCAAGTTTGTGGACAATACAAACATAGGTGGTAGTGTAGTGTTGAGACAGCAGGGTGTCTGCAGAAGGACTTACACAGATGGGGGAATGGGCAAAGAAGTGACAGATGGAATACAGTGTAGGAATGTGTATGGTCATAGGTGCAAAGGGACTTGGGAGTCCTCGTGCAGGATTCCCTGAAGGTTAACTTGCAGGTTGAGTCAGTGGTAAGGAAGGCAAATGCAATGTTAGCATTAATTTTGAGAGGACTAGAATACAAAAGCAAGAGTGTAATGTTGAGGCTTTATAAGGCACTGGTCAGACCGCAAATGGAGTATTGGGAACAGTTCTGGACCCCCTATTTAAGAAAAGATGAACTGGCATTGGAGAGGGGTTCATTCGAGGTTTACGAGAATTATTCTGGGAATGAAAGGGTTAACATGCGAAGAGCATTTGATGACTCTGGGCCTGCACTTACCAGAGTTTAGAAGAATGGGTTGGCCGGGGGGAAATCTTATTGAAATCTATCGAATATTGAAAGCCCTGGATGTGGAGAGGATGTTTGCTCTAGTGGGTGAGTCTTGGACCACCAGGGGGCACAGCCTCAGAACAGAGGGACTTCTATTTAGAACAGGGATGAAGAAAAAATTCTTTAGTCAGAGGGTGGTGAATCTGTGGAATTCATTACCACATTCAGCTGTGGAGGCAAAGTCATTGGGTATATTTAAAGCAGAGGTTGATAGGTTCTTGATAAGTCAGGGTGTCAAAGGTTACAGGAGAAGGCAGAAGAATGGGGTTGAGAGGGATAATAAATCAGCCATGATGGAATGGCAGAGCAGACTCTAATGGCCTATTCCTGCTGCTATGTCTTATGGTCTACGTAAGTGATTTTAAACATTCCCATGTTTTGCTCTCCAGCGTTTGCAGATGAACCTGCCCTTCTGCGCTTCTGTAATAACAGATTAGCCTTTGTAAAACCCTTGCATGACTCACGGCTTCCTGAAACGAGTATATCCTTGTCTACAAGCTTCAGGAACAGTTGTTCACCTACAACCATCGGGCTACTGTCTTCACCTGCCTCAACACTGAACTGACTACACAGCCTATAGACTCACTTTCAGGATCTCTGCCTTTATTATACGGTATTTGGTTTCTTCATGAATTCTGTTGTATTTGTTTTCCTGTGGTTGCCTCAAGAAAATGAATCTCATGCTTGCTTATATTATAGACACATTGATAATTGATAATAAATTTACTTTCAGCTTTGTCAGTTCCATGAGAATTCTGGACACATGAATACCAGGTAAACAAAAGTATATAAAATCGTGGCTACTCGAAAATTTACAAGGATGTCGCTAGGATTTGAGGATCTGATGAATGAAGAAAGGTTGACTAGGTTACAGCTTTATTCCCTGGAGTGTAGAAGATTGAGGGGGGATTTGACAGAGGCATACAAAATTATGAGGAGTATGGACAGGGTAAATGCAAGCAGGCTTTTTCCACTGAGGTTGGGTGAGACTACAACTATATAGTGCCTATAAAAAGTATTCACACCCCTTGGAAGTTTTTATGTTGCATTGTTTTACAACGTAGAATCACAAGATCAACAGAAAAAGACTCTTTTGTGTCAAAGTGAAAACAGATTAATTAATTACAAATATATAACACAAATAATTGGTTGCATAAGTATTCACACCCCTTTAATATGACACACCAAATCATCACTAGTGCAGCCAGTTGGTTTTAGAAGTCACATAATTAGTTAAATGGAGATCTGTTTGTTGGAGACCTGTGGGCAGTCAAGGTGTTTCAATTGTCTGAAGTACAAATACGCCTATAAAAATATCTGGAAGGTCTAAATGCTGGTGAGTCAGTATCCCAGCAAAATCTACACCATGAAAACAAAAGAACACTCCAAGCAACTCGGCGAAAAGGTTATTGAAAAGCACAAGTCAGGAGATGGATAAAAGAAAATTTCCAAGTCACTGAATATCCCTTGGAGTACAGTTAAGTCAATCATCAAGAAATGGAAAGAATATGGCACAGCTGTAAATCTGCCTGGAGCAGGCCGACCTCAAAAACTGAGTGACCGTGCAAGAAGGGGACTAGTGAGGGAGGCCACCAAGAGACCTATGACAACTCTGGAGAAGTTAGAAGCTTCAGTGGCTGAGATGGGAGAGACTGTGCATACAACAACTGTTGTCTGGGTGCTTCACCAGTCACAGCTTTATGGGAGAATGGCAAAGAGAAAGCTACTGTTGAAAAAAACACACATGAAATCTCAGCTAGAGTTTGCCAGAAGGCATGTGGGAGACTCTGAAGTCAACTTGAAGAAGATTCTATAGTCTGATGAAACCAAAATTGAGCTTCTTGGGTATCAGACTAAATGCTATGCGCATCATCAAAAACACACCATCCCTACCGTGAAACCAGCATCATGCTGTGGGGATGTTTCACTGCAGCAGGCCCTGGAAGGCTTGTGAAGGTAGAGGGTAAAATGAATGCAGCAAAATACAGGGAAATCCTGGAGGAAAACCTGATGCAGTCTGCAAGAGAACTGCGACTTGGGAGAAGATTTGTTTTCCAGCAAGACAATGACCCCAAGAATAAAGCCAAAGCTACATAGGAATGGCTTAAAAACAACAAAGTTAATGTCTTGGAGTGGCCAAGTCAGACTCCAGTCCTCAATCCAATTGAGAATTTGTGGCTGGACTTGAAAAGGGCTGTTCACTCAGGATCCCCATGTAATCTGACAGAGGTTGAGCAGTTTTGTAAAGAAGAATGGGGAAAAATTGCAGTGTCCAGAAATGCAAAGCTGATAGAGACCTATCCACACAGACTCAAGTCTGTAATTGCTGCCAAAGGTGCATCTACTAAATACTGACTTGAAGGGGGTGAATACTTACACAATTAAATATTTTGTGTTTTATACTTGTAATTAATGTAGATCACTTTGTAGAGATCTGTTTTCACTTTGACATGAAAGAGTCTTTTTCTGTTGATCAGTGTCAAAAAAGCCAAATTAAATCCACTGTGATTCAAAGTTGTAAAACAATAAAACATGAAAACTTCCGGGGGGAGAGGAGGGTGAATACTTTTTATAGGCACTGTAGAGACACTCGCGTGCGCGTGCACACACACACACAATTTAAATTAAATAAATTATATATAATTTATACATAATTAAATAAGTAGTGAAACAAAAAATGGGAAATACTGAGTTAGAGTTCATGGGTTCATTGTCCATTCAGAAATCTGATGGCAGAGGGGAAGAAGCTGTTCCTGCAACAATGAGTGTGTGTCTTCTGGCTCTTGTACCTCCTTCCTGATGGTAACAATGAGATGAGGGATAGTTTGGATGATGGACGTCCATAATGACGACTGATGCCTGTTGAAGATGTCCTGGATGCTGGGGATGTTAGTGCCCTATGACAGAGCTGGCTGAGTTTACAACTTTCTGCAGCCTTTTCTGATCCTGTGCAGTGTTGTCTCCATACCAGACGGTGATGCATCCCATTAGAATGGTCTCCACGGTACATCAGTAAAATCCGTGAGAATGTTGAATTGAATTGACTTTATTTCTTACATCTTTCACATACACGAGGAGTAAAAATCTTTACGTTATGCCTCTGTCTAAATGGGCAATGTGCAAATTATAGTAATTTGTACTAAATAGTATGTACAACAAGACAGTCAATATAGCATAGATATACAATTGTATCAGCGTGAATTAATTAGTCTGATGGCCTGGTGGAAGAAGCTGTTCCGGAACCTGTTGTTCCTGGCTTTTATGCTGCGGTACTGTTTTCTGGATGGGAGCAGCTGGAACAGTTTGTGGTTGCGGTGACTTGGGTCCCCAATGATCCTTTGGGCCCTGTTTACACACCTTTCTCTGTAAATGTCCTGAATAGTGGGATGTTCACATCTACAGATGCGCTGGGCTGTCCACACCACTCTCTGCAGAGTCCTGTGATTGAGGGATGTACATTTCCCATACCAGGCAGTGATGCAGCCAGTCAGGGTGCTCTCAATTGTGCCCCTGTAGAGAGTTCTTAGGATTTGGGGACTCATACTAAACTTCTTCAACCATCTGAAGTGAAAGAAGCGCTGTGGTGCTTTTTCACCACACAACCAGTATGTACAGACCACGTGAGATCCTTGGTGATGTTTATGCTGAAGAACTTAAAACTGTTCACCCTCTCAACCCCAGATCCATTGATGTCAATAGGGGTTAGCTTGTCTCCATACCTCCTGTCGTCCACAACCAGTTCCTTTGTTTTTGCGACATTGAGGGAGAGGTTGTTTTCTTGACACCACTGTGTCAGGGTGATGACTTCTTCCCTGTAGTCTGCCTCGTTATTACTTGAGATAAGGACAATCAATGTAGTATCATCAGCAAATTTAATTAGCAGATTGGAGCTGTGGGTGGCGACACAGTCATGGGTATACAGAGAGTAAAGGAGGGGGCTTACGACACAGCCCTGAGGGGCACCTGTGTTGAGGATCAGAGGGGTGGAGGTGAGGGAGCCCATTCTTACCACCTGCCAGCGATCTGACAGGAAGTCCAGGATCCAGCTGCACAAGGCAAGGTGAAGGCCAAGGTCTCTGAGCTTCTTGTCAAGCCTGGAAGTTATGGTGCTGAATGCTGAACTGTAGTCCAAGAACAGCATACTCACATAAGCATCCTTTTTCTCCAGGTGTGTAAGGACAGTGTGAAGAGCTGTAGCTATTGTGTCGTCTGTCGATGGGTTGTGTCGGTAGGCGAATTGTAGGGGGTCCAGTTTGGGTGGCAACATGCTGCAGATGTAATCCTTGACCAGCCTCTCAAAGCATTTGCTTATTATTGAGGTGAGTGTGACAGGTGGCTGGTTGTTCAGACATGTTACCTTAGTCTTTTTAGATACAGGGACAATGGTGGATGTTTTCAGGCAGGAGGGCAGTCTACACTAGGAAAGGGAGAGATTAAAAATATCTGTAAACACATCTTCCAGTTGTGCTGCACACATCCTGAGTACGCATTCTGGGATGCCATCCGGTCCTGCAGCCTTGCGACTGTCGACTTGTTGGAAACACCAGCGTACTTCAGCCTCCAAGGTGCAGGTCACTTTGGCGGCTCTCCTCAGGGGCTCAGTGTTGGCGACATTGAACTGAGCGTAAGAAAGATTTAACTCATCTGAGAGAGAGGTGCGATGTTGGCAGCACCACTGCACTTAGCTTTGAAGTCTGTGATGGTGTGCCAACCTTGCCATAAGCTGCATGTGTTGTTGGTGGAGAGTTCTGTCTGGATCTTGTCCCTGTGGTGATGAAATATTAATTCTCCTCAAGCTCCTAATGAAATATAGCTGCTGTTGTGCCTTCTTTGAAAATGCATCAATATGTTGGGCCCAAGTTAGACCTTCAGAGACGTTGACACCCAGGAACTTGAAACTGCTCACTCTTTCCACTGCTGATCCTTTGATGAGGACTGGTGTGTGTTCCCTTGACTTTCCCTTCCTGAAGTCCACAATCAGTTCCTTGGTCTTAATGATGTTGAGTGCAAGGTTGTTGTTGCAACGCCACTCAACCAGCTGAGCTGTCTCACTCCTGTACGCCTCCTCACCACCAGCTGAAATTCTGCCAACAGTAGTTGTGTCATCGGAAAACTTACAGATGCCATTTGACCTGTGCCTAGCTACACAATCATGGGTGTAGACAGAGTATAGCAATGGGCAAATCACCTATCCTTGAGGTGGTAGTCAGTGAGGAGGTTAAGGGTGAAAGGTCAAATGTTTAAGGGAACCTGAAGGGGAACTTCTTCACTCAGAGAGTGGTGAGAGTGTGGTATGAGAAGCTTGGAGATACTTGGATGGGAGGGGTATGGTCCAGGTACAGGTTGATTGGACTAGGCAGAATAATAGTTTGGCCAAAGAGAATAGATGGGCCGAAGTGTGTGATGTATAGTAATGCTTTTGATCAGTAATTCCCACGCATCTAGCTCAAAGTTCAAAGTAAATTTATTATCAAAGTATGCATACCCTATACAACCTTCAGATTCATTTTCTTGAGACACCTGCAGGAAAACAAAGAAATATATTAGAATCCATGAAAGACATCAACCGTCCATTTCCCTCCATAGATGTCGCTTGACCCGCTGGATTCCTCCAGTATTTTGTGTGCAATGCTTCAGATTTTGAGCATCTATAGAAGCTCTTGTCTTCATTCCAGTATCCCAGACATATATTTCTGAGAAGCCATAGGTTATTTTTCACAGATTTGCTTGAGTTCTGGGAACTTGCTGGGTGGAAGCTGGATGAGGTATATCCTATATTATAACAGTAACTGAAAAAGGTCAGCAAGCCCCTGCTGGGCAAAGGAAACACTTCAGACGTAACATCAAAATCAGCCTGAAGAAATTCAACATCACATCTAAAAACTGGGGAGACTTTGCACTCAATAGATGCACTGGGAGGAAATCTGTTCAAGAGGGAGCTGCGCTACACGAGAGCGACCTCCCCTGTGCCACAGAGAACAAGTGAAAGGAGAGTCTGAACAACCAACAGACCCAATCACTGAGCACAGTCACCACTTTACTCACGCCCACACTGCACCGGAATAGGTGGATCCCAGACTGGCCTCTGCAGCCACTTGAGGACCCACCAATAGACAACCCCTGAGGACAACATCATACTCGACTCGAGTGATCTCACTATATAAAAGTAAATGACTCCTTTGACTGTACTCATATCTGCCACCTCACCTTGAAACTGTAAATAGAGTGAATCATGAGGTGCTGTAGTATCATATTGGTGTGACACTGTCATTACAGGATAAACCAGCTTTGGAGAAAAAAAACTAAATACCCCAATCCTTTGATTCCCCGAATGTCTGAAGTTCATCTTGTCTTTGAACTCTCCTCGATTACATCAATTCATTGATGATGGTAATGAACCTCAATCACAGAAGTGGAAAAAACTGTGATAAAGTAGATGAAGTGTGTCATCTTCATGGTGGCACTCGTACAAAATCAATTCAATTAAAAATTAAGCCTGACTTAATAAAATGTAATGAAGCAGATGCAGGCACAGATTTTTTTGTTTAGCTGACCCAATTAAACTGCAGCTCTCCCAGGGTAGCACAGTTAATCATGACACTCATTTCTTTTCACTGCCTTATTATTAGTACAAGAATTTATTAGTCACCACTAATGCTAAAATTTCTGCATTCGTTACGTTATTTACTGTGCTTTAACTTGCAGGACCTGTTTTTCATCAGAAGAGTCATGTTTTTTCTATTGGCTAATCCACTGTCAGACAATGCATCAGCTGTGTTGTTGGAAGCCTGAGTGCATTCATGAAATGTTTCTATTTGTGATGCTCCACTTAGTCATAAGTGAGTGAGTCCCTGCATTTAAACTCTTCATTGCTTCTTTTGTCAACTTTATGTTTTGTTTTACTACGGTATCTCCTAAGGTGCACCAAACGTTATCCCATCGCAAACTCTTCTGACAACGTCCGGAATCAGAATCACATTTATTATAAACACAGAGATTCTGCAGATGCTGGAAATTCCAGAGGAACACACACAAAATGCCTTCCTCCTACAGTCCAAAGGTAGGTTAATTGGTTATTGTAAATTGTCCCGTGATTAGGCTAGGGTTAGATAGGTGGGTACTGGGCGGCTCGGCTCATTGGGTTGGAAAAGGTAAAGGGGTGAAGAAGAAGAGGGGACAACGGACCATGGAATAAAGGGAAGAAGAAGGGAACCGGAGAGAGGTGATGGCTGGTGAGGAGAAGAGAAGGGGTAAGAGGATAACCAGAATGGGGAATGTAAAAGGCGAATGAGGGAGAGAGGAAAGATTGCTGTAAGTTGGACTCTTGTCAGTCTTCATTTGTGTTTTGTTTTTCATAAATTCTATTACATTTCTTCATCTTCCTGTAGCTGCCAGTGAGAAAATGAATCTCAGGTTAGTATATGGTAACATGTACGTACTTTGTTAATAAAGTTACTTTAACTTTGACTTGGAAATCTGTTTTTACCCTTTTCTGTAGTGAAGTGGCAAGCTTGGCTATTTTAGTCTCTTATTTCTGGTTACTGTCTTGTCCATTCATTAACTCGAATCACACCACTGACTCATTTTATTGCACAGTTTTCTCATCTAATCCCCCCTGGATGTCTTGCTGCACTCTGTAAGTTCTTACACCCTGTGTTTTCCACTGCAGACTTGTGTTCCTTCCTGTTTCTCCATATCTCACTGTTTGCCCTGAATCCTGGAATTTTCTTCTAAATTCTGTCTTACTCCAACTGCCAGCCCACCTATCGGCCTGTGGCTCATCCTTCCCCCTCACCTCTTTGTACTGGCTCTCTCCCCTTTTCACTTCCATACCTGAAGCAGGGTCTCAACCCAAAACATCAACCATTTAACCAGGTATTTTCTCACTCCTCTCCCCCTCTTCCTTCCTCTCTTACCCCTTCTCCTTCCTCTCTTACCCCTTCTCTTCTCCTCCCTCTGGCATCACTCCTTCTTCGATTTATCCCATGGTCCACTCTGCTCTCCTGTCAGATTCCTTCTTCTTCAGACCTTTTTTCTTACCTATTACCTCCCAGCTTCTCACTTCATACCCTCTCCCCAATCACCTCCCTTCCCCCTCACCTGGTCTCACCTATCAACTGCCAGCTTGTACTCCTTCCCCTCCCCGTACTTTCTTATTCTGGCTTCTTCCCCCTTCCTTTCCAGTCCTGATGAAGGGCTTCAGCCTGAGACGTTGACTGTTTATTCCTCTTCCTAGATGCTGCCTGACCTGCTGAGTTCCTTCAGCACTGTGTGTGTGTGTGTGTGTGTGTGTGTGTGTTGCTCTGGATTTCCAGCACCTGCAGAATCTCGCCATGTTCATAAAAGTTCAAAGTAAATTCAAAGAACATATATGTCACCATATGCTTCTCTGAGATTCATTTTCTTTTGAGCATTCACAGTAGAACAAAGAAGCACAATAGAATCAATGAAAAACTTCACACAAAGACTGACAAACAACCAATGAGCAGAAGCAGAGAAACTGTGCAAATGCAAACAAAACAAATAATAATGATAAATAAAGAGTTTGTACATTCTCCCTATGGCCGCATGTGTTTCCTCCCACAGTCCAAAGACGTACTGGTTGGTAGGTTAATTGGTCATTGTACATTGTCCGGCAATTAGGCTAAGATTAAATTGGGGAATTGCTAGGCAGTGCAGCTAAAAAGGGCCGGAAGTGCTCTATGTCAATCAATCAATGAAACAATAAAAAATAGATAGTTAGAGAGATAGATAGATAAATAAGTCTGAGAACATGAGTTGTAGCATTCACAGGTTGTGGGATCAGTTCAGTGTTGAGGTGTGCTGGTTCAGGAGCCGGATGGTCGTACAGTACCAACTGTTCCTGAACTTGGTGGTGTGGGACCGATGGTAGCAACAAGAAACTCAGCCTGGATGGTGGGGTCCTTGATGATGGATGCTGCTTTCTTTTGACAGTGCTCCTTACAGATGTGCTCAATGATGTGGAGGGCTTTTCCTGCGATAGACTGGGCTGTGTACTCAACTTTTTGTAGGGTTTTCGGTTCTTGGGCATTGGTGTTTCCATAGCAGAGAACACAAGAGCCCAGTGTGTCCGAGATGCAAGAGTAATGCATCTTATTCTGATCCCAGCCCGGAGTGCTTGGAGTTAAACTGGTGATTCATATTAGCAGATCACAGAGAAGCTAAAAAAGGCATCATTTAGCTGTAGAATCCAAACTGTTGCAATAGTGTCATATTTTCACTTTTAATATGAAGGCGCATGGTTGGGGTAGAGGATTGGAACCTCAGTGTCATGCCCACTGCTCGGTTGCCAACACTCTGACCCAAGTTCCGGTCCAGAAATCTGAGCCCAGAATATAGACCATCATTTCATTCCAGTACTGTCTTTGGGATGAGTCTTTAGTCAGAGAAACCCACCGTCTCTTTCAGGTGGACTTCAATGATCCCATGGAAGCATTTTCAATAAAAATAGAAATTCTTTCTGGGGTCCTACAACATTTAACACTAAACACCATAGACAGCATCCCGTTTGAGTGCTTTACGGACTGGTATGGCAACTGCTCTGCCCAAGATTGCAAGAAATTGCAGAGATTTGTGAACACGGGCCAATCCATTACAGAACACCAACCTCCCCTCATGGGCTTCAACCATCAGGGAAGCAGAGAGATAATACCAGTCCAAATCGAGTCTCAGACCAGCCATCAGCTGTGACAGCACACATGTGGTATAGAGAGTTACAAAACAAAGGCAGGCAGCATCAGCGACCACAGAGCATTCCTTTGCCTCGACCTGAACACATTTTATCGATGTTTTGAACAGAAGGGAACAGGTATGTTCCCACCCACCAGGAGAGTGTCCCGTGCACTTGAATACACATTCACAATTGCAGATGTAAAATTAGTCTTCTGGACAGTAAAGCCATGGAAAGCATTTGGCCTGGATGGTGTTCCTGGTCATGGGGAGATCAACTGGCTGGAATATTTGCCGACCTTTAGCCTCTCCACACTTCAATCTGAGGTTCCCACCTGCTTTAAGAAGACCACTTTCATCCCAGTACCAAAGAAAAACAAGGTAATTTGCCTTATTGATTACCATCCAGTGTCTCTGACATCCATCGTCATGAAGTGCTTCAAGAGGCTGGTCATGGCATGCATCAGCTCCAGCCTCCCAGAAAATCTAGACACACTGCAGTCTGTTTTCCTCCAAAACAAGTCCACAGCAGATGCTGTCTCCCTGGCTCTACCTTCATCACTGGAGCTTTTGAGAGTAAAGGCACCCACGTTAGACTATTGTTTGTTGACTGCAGGTCCATCTTCAATACTATACTTTCAAACTTGACAAGGTTCCACACAGTAGGCTTATTCAGCAAGTTAGAAGGCATGGGATCCAGGGAAGTTTGGCCAGGTGGATTCAGAATTGGCTTGCCTGCAGAAAGCAAAGGGTCGTGGTGGAGGGAGTACATTCAGATTGGAGGGTTGTGACTAGTGGTGTCCCACAAGGATCGGTTCTGGGACCTCTACTTTTCGTGATTTTTATTAACGACCTGAATGTGGGGGTAGAAGGGTGGGTTGGCAAGTTTGCAGATGACACAAAAGTTGGTGGTGTTGTGGATAGTGTAGAGGATTGTCGAAGATTGCAGAGAGACGTTGATAGGATGCAGAAGTGGGCTGAGAAGTGGCAGATGGAGTTCAACCCGGAGAAGTGTGAAGTGGTACACTTTGAAAGGACAAACTCCAAGGCAGAGTACAAAGTAAATACTTTATACTTTATACTTTTATACTTTATACTTTATTGTCACTAAACAATTGATACTAGAACGTACAATCATCATAGCGATATTTGATTCTGCACTTCCCACTCCCTGGATTACAACTCGATAATAAATATTAAAAATTTAAATTATAAATCATAAATAGAAAATAGGAAAATGGAAAGTAAGGTAGTGCAAAAAAACCGAGATGCAGGTCTGGATATTTGGAGGGTACAGCCCAGATCCAGGTCAGGATCCGTTCAGCAGTCTTACCACAGTTGGAAAGAAGCTGCTCCTAAATCTGGCCATACGAGTCTTCAAGCTCCTGAGCCTTCTCCTGGAGGGAAGAGGGATGAAAATTGTTCTGGCTGGGTGGATCGTGTCCTTGATTATCCTGACAGCACTCTTCCGACAGCGTGCGGTGTAAAGTGAGTCCAAGGACGGAAGATTGGTTCATGTGATGTACTTCGCCGTGTTCACGATCTTCTATAGGAAGGATGTGGAAGCATTGGAAAGGGTACAGAGGAGATTTACCAGGATGCTGCCTGGTTTAGAGAGTATAGATTATGATCAGAGATTAAGGGAGTTAGGGCATTACTCTTTGGAGAGAAGGAGGATGAGAGGAGACATGATAGAGGTGTACAAGATAATAAGAGGAACAGATAGAGTGGATAGCCAGCGCCTCTTCCCCAGGGCACCACTGCTCAATACAAGAGGACATGGCTTTAAGGTAAGGGTTGGGAATTTCAAGGGGGATATTAGATGAAGGCTTTTTACTCAGAGAGTGGTTGGTGCGTGGAATGCACTGCCTGAGTCAGTGGTGGAGGCAGATAGACTAGTGAAATTTAAGAGACTACTAGATAGGTATATGGAGGAATTTAAGGTGGGGGGGTTATGTGGGAGGGGGGGTTTAAGGGTCGGCACAATGTTGTGGGCCAAAGGGCCTGTACTGTGCTGTACTATTCCATGTTCTATGTTCAAACAAACTCATCTTCAAACTCCTGAAATGAGAAAATTTGCAGATGCTGCAAGTCCAAGCAACACACACAAAATGCTGGAGGAACTCAGCAGGCCAGGCAGCACCTATGCAAAACCACACTGCCCTCACCCACATCTCCTCATTTGACACACATCTGCCCTCACCCCATCCTCCCGCTATCCCACTAGGGACAGGGTTTCTCTTGTCCTCACCTACCTCCCCTGTGGACTCTGCATCCTGTACATAATTCTCTGTAACTTCCGCCACCTCCAATGGGACCCAACCACCAAGCACAACTTCTCCTCCCCCGCCCACTTTCCATTTTCCGCAGGAATCACTCCCTACGTGATTCTTTTGTCCATTCATCCCTCTCCACTGATCTCACTCCTGGCACATATCCTTGCAAGCGGAACAAGTACCACACCTCCTCCCTCACTACCATTCAGAGCCCCAAACAGGTGAGGCAACATTTCACCTGTGAGTCTGTTGGGGTCATATATTGTGTCCGGTGCTTCCGGTGTGGCCTCCTGTCTCCTAAACGTAGATTGGGAGACTGCTTCGCCAAGCACCTAAGCTCCATCGGCCAGAAAAAGTGGGATCTCCTCATGGCCACTCATTTCAATTCTACTTCCCATTCCAACAGGTCAGTCCATGGCCTCCTGTTCTGTCGCAATGAGGCCACACTCAGGTTGGAGGAGCAATACCTTATATTCTGTCTGGGTAGCCTCCAGCCTGATGTCATGAACATCGATTTCTCAAACTTCCAGTAATTGCCCCCCTCCCCTTTCACCATTCTCCATTCCTATTTCCCTCGCTCACCTTACCTCCATACCTGACCATCACCTCCTTCCAGTGCTCCTCCCCCTTCCCTTCCTTCTATGGTCTTTTTGCCCACTCCTGTCAGATTCCTTCTTCTCCAATGCTTTATCTCTTTCACTGATCAGCTTCCAAGCTCTTTACTTCACCCCTCCCCCTCTCCTGGTGTCACCTTTCACCTACCACCTTTTGTACTTCTTTCCTTCCTCCTCCTACCTTCTTGCCCTAACCTCTCATCTTTTTTTCATCGAGAAGAAGGGTCTCAGTCCAAAATATGGACTGTTTACTCTCTTCCATAGATGCTACATTGCCTGCTGAGTCCCTCCAGCATTTGGTGTCTGTTGCTCCTAACTGCTAAACCTGATACTCAACACTTCTCTTTGCAACTGGATCCTTGAATTCCTGACCAACAGACCACAGACAGTAAGAATAGGCAGCAACACCCCGCCACAATTATTCTGAACATTCTTCAAGTTCCTTAGAGTGAACATCACCAATAACCTCTCCTGGCCCAATCAGATAGATGACCCAGCCAAGAAATCTTACTAGAGCTTTGACTTCCACGGGAAGCTAAAGAAATTAGGCACTTTAACCCTCACCTGTTCATATCAATACACTATACGAAACTTCCTATTTGGATACATGATGGTGTGGTATGACAACTGCTCTGCCCGTGACCGCAAGAAACTTCAGAGAGTTGTGAACACAAGCTCAGCACATCATGGAAACCAAACTCTTCTCTATGGACTCTGTCTACACTTCTCACTGCCTCACCAATGCAGCCAGCATAATCAAAGACTTTACTCACCCCAGGCATCCTCTCTTCTCCCTACCTGCTTCAGATTGGGCAGAGGTTATAAAAGATTGAAAACATGTACCATCAGAGTCAAGGACAGCTTCTACCTTGTTGTCAGAAGAATATGGAACAGTTCGCTAGAATGATGTTAAGATAGATGTTTGACTTCATAATCTTCCTTGTTAAGCCTTGCACCTTACGGTTTGCTTGGACTGCACTTTCTCTGTAACTGTAACACTTTATTCTACATGATTCCCCTTGTACTATCTCGATGCACTGATGTAAAGATTTGTCTGTATGAACAGCATGCGCTGGACCTCAGACAGTAATAATAAACTACTTTCCTCTGCCTCGGGAAAGCAAAGACTCCTCCCACCCTCACCATCCTCTTTTCTCCCTCCTCCATTGGGAAGATACAGAAGCTTGAGAAAAAGCACCGCCACGCTCAAGAACAACTTCTATCCCACTGCAATCATTTCAAGGCAAGTATCCAAGTGCCTACATGTCACCATATACTAACTCGAGGTTCATTTTCTTGCAGGTATTGAACAGAAGAATAAAGAACTACCATTGAACTTATGAAAAACTATACAAAAGTAAGGACTGACAAACAACCAGTGTGTAAAAGAAGACAAATTGTGCAAAAAAAAACTAATACTGCAAACATGAGTTGAAGAGTCCTTGAAATTGAGTCTGCTGATTGTGGAATGAGTTCAGAGTTGAGGTGAGTGAATTTATCCAAGCTGGTTCAAGAGCTTGATGGCTGTAGGGTAATAACTGTTCCTGAGCCTGGTGGTGTGGGATCTAAGATTCCTGTACATCCTGCCCGACAGAAGTAGTGGGAAGAGAGCATGGACTGGATAAGAGTCTTGAACAGACCTCTTGTGCATTAAAGATAAATTCTTGATCTCTCAATCTATCTCATCATGGCTCTTGCACCTTATTGTCTTTCTGCGCTGCACCTTCTCTGGAACTGTAACACTGCATTCCACTCTTATTATTTACGTTTGTTTGGATGGCGTGCAAAACAAAGTTTGTGTCGATAACAAACCAATCACCAATATTTAAGTAACTCTGATCATATGCGCTTAATTGGCTATAAAGTGATTTAAATAGTGAAAAGTGCCATATAAATGCAGATTCTTTCTTTGTTTAATCTGCTTTACTTGACTGAATATTTTAAGAGCAGCATCTTCCCCTCTGCCATTAGATTTCTCAATGGTCCACCTACATTTTTCCTGTCTTTTTGCGCTATATATTTAATCTTCAAATATATTTCATATTGTAACTCAGCGTTTCAGGAACAGCTTCTTCCCCTCCTTCATCAGATTTCTGAACAGTGAACCCGTGAACACCACCTCACTTTCTGCGCTACTTATTTTGTTCAGTCTTCCTTATAGTAACTTAGCTTAATTTTTTATGTATTCTACTGTGCCACTGCCATAAAACAACAAACTTCATGATATATGTCAGCGATAGTAAACCTGATTCTGACCTGACAGAAAGGAAACTGTGTTGTTAAACCGAACCAAAATCTCTGAGGAGACATTAGGCAGAAGCTAATTCTGCTGATAAATGTGGACATTTGAGAATCCCATTAATCAGAGGAGTATTCAGTTCTTTGAGCAGACGTGCCAAAAATTTGAGACATTAACTGGTTGTTAGTCTTATTGTTTGTGAGGCCAGGGTTTGAAGAAGGCAGCTGTATTTGCCTGTGGTTAACAAGTGACTGAGGGAACAATATTATATGTTTGAGATGCAATGAGGTTTTCTGTAAATGCTGGTCTTTTTACTAAAAAAAAACATCTTTGCATTGCCAGACCAAAATGAGTGTGCTTGCCAGAATCTGACCAACCGTGGAATAGAACTGTGTTGAGGTAATTGCTCAAAATCAAAATGAACATTTTGTTTTCAAATTTCTGCAAGTTAGAGAAAGGTAGACCAACTTACTGTCAGATTCCCATTGACATCTTCTGCAAATTGGTTGGTATATTGTGTATGGTTAGCCGCCACAAACAGAGTGCCAGGGAAGTATTCTTGCACAGTGAGCACCCACATTTTGCCCGCCAATCCACTGTTTGGATCCACAGTCAGTGGCCCCTTTATTAGGTACGCCTGTACATCTGCTCGTTAATACAAATATCTCATCAGCCAATCAAGTAATGCAACTCGACGCATAAAAGCATGCAGACACGGTGACGAGGTTCAGATCAAACATCAGAATGGGGAAGAAATGTGATCTAAACAACTTTGACCGTGGAATGATTGTTGGTGCCAGACGGGGTGGTTTGAGTATCTCAGAAACTGCTGATCTCCTGGGATTTTCACGCACAACAAAATTTACAAAGAATGGTGTGAAAAGCAAAAAAACATTCAGTGAGCAGCCATTCTGTGGGGGAAAAAAATGCCTTGTCAATGAGAGAGGTCGAAGGAGAATGGCCAGAGTGGTTCACGCTGACAGGAAGGTGCCAGTAACTCAAATAACCACGTTACAACACTGGAGTGCAGAAGAGCACCTCTGAACGCACAACACGTTAAACCTTGAAGTGGATGGGCTACAGCAGCAGAAGACCACAATGTGTTCCACTCCTGTACCTAATAAAGTGGCCACTGAGTGCAGATTTTGTTGTAAGAATTGGATGAAGGCAAAATTGTTGACGCATTTGCTTAAACACAAGAGATTCGATAGATGATGGAAATCCAGAATAACACACATAAAGTGCTGGAGGAACTCTACAGTCAGGCAACATCTATGGAAAGGAATAGAGTCAGCGTTCCAAGCCGAGACCCTTCATTAGGACCCACTTACTTGTCCCATACAGAGATCAATAAATCATTCTCTCATGGAAATGACAAGTTCAAGGTAAATTTAACTTCAAAGTACATTTATGTCACTGTATACTACCTTGAGATTCAATTTCTGGTGGGTATTTACAGGAAAATAAAGAAATACAGAAGAATTTATGAAAAGCTAGAAATAGCAAAGACTGACAAACATCCAATGTGCAAAGAAGATAATAATATTTAAAGTAAATGAATAATACTGAGTTGTCCAGATTGAGTGTATAGGCTGAGGAGTCTGTTCAACATTGAGGAGAAGACCTAGAAAGGAGCTGGGACAGACAGGATACACCCAACAATCGTGGAGGAAGTGTGTGAGGAAATAGGTGAAGGTTCGATAGGAACATTAAGTGACATCTGCACAAAGTAGAATGTAACTCTGATACCTGAAACAAAGCAATGTTGAGGGATGAACTTGGACATTATGAAGTTCCGCCTCTGGATTTCCTGCATCTGCAGGATCATTTGCTTCTCCACTGTGAAGCCTCTTCAAGGGAAGCCTACCCAGAAGAAGTTTAAACCTTCTCTTTGATGGGAGTTCAGTGAGACCATCTCTCACTGTGGTCCTTGCTGCCCTCTGACTCTTTGACTGTGTACTCTCCCAGTCTTGCCACAGATCACCATCTTATTCTGGCTTCATCCCCTTTCCTTTCCAGACCTGAAGAAGGGTCTAGGCATGAAATGTCGACTGTCTATTCATTTCCATTGATACTGCCTGGGCTGCTGAGTTCCTTCAGCATTTTGTGTAACACCCTTTGGAAATTATGAACCTCGTCACCTTGCGCCTAGAATGGAGAATCCTCCTTTTTGTGTAAAGTAGGCGATCAATATGGCTTCAGAAAAACAGCTTGAGTTGCTAATTTATAAAACTCTGAAGGCAGAATCTGAAGTATTGCATTCAATTCTGGTCGCCCCATTATAGGAAGGATGTGAGGAATTTGGAGAGGGTGCAGAAGAGTTTTACCAGGATGCCGCTTGGATTAGAGTGTATATGTTATAAATATTGGACAGACTAGCGTTGTTTTCTCTGGAGCAGTGGAGACTGAGGAGAGACCTTATTTGTTGTGTTCTGCGTTGTTCTGCTAGGAATGGTGGGCATGATATGGTGGCACCAGAATGTGTGGCGACACTTGTAGGCTGCCCCAGCACACCCATCTGTTTTGATGTACACGCAACAAATAAACTTGAATCTTGAATCTTTGAGTTTATAAAATTATGTGAGGCATAGATAGAGAACTGGCATCTTTTTGCCCAGGGTCGAAATGTCTAATTGCTGAGACAATGCATTTAAGGGTAGGAGGGGAGGTTCAAAAGAGATGTGCAGGGTAAGTTATTTTACCACGTTTGCACCTGGACTGCACTGAGCTACTTCCTTGCTTGCAAATTCAGAATCTGGTTTATTATCACTGACATGTTGTTAAATTTGTTGTCTTGTGGCAGCAGTATAGTGCAATACACAATAAAAAATCACTGTAAGTTACAATTCCCAGTCAGTTCGGATTGGCAACACCATCTCCAGCAGTGCAGGTTCGCCACAAGGCTGTGTGCTTAGTCCCCTATTCTACTCACTTTACACTTCTGACTGTGAGGCTAAGTACAGCTCCAATGTCATATTTAAGTTGCTGACAACACCACTGTCGCTGGCTGAATCAAAGTGGTGATGAATCAAGCATACAGGAGGGAGATTGAAAAATTGGCTGAGTGATGTCATAACAACAACCTCTTACTCAATGTCAGCAAGACCAAGGAGCTGATGATTGACTTCAGGAGGAGGAAACCAGAGGTCCATGAGCCAATCCTCATCAGAGGATCAGAGATGGAGAAGGTCAGCAACTTTAAATTCCTCAGAGTTATAATTTCAGAGCATCACGTAAGTGCAATTACGAAGAAATCGCGGCAATTCAGCATGTCATCTAAAACTTTGATAGGCTTCTCTAGAGGTGTGGTGGAGAGTATATTGACTTTGTATCACAGCCTAGTATGGAAACACCAATGTTCTTGAACAGAAAATCTTATAAACCCTATACAACCCAGTCCATCACAGGTAAAGCCCTCCCCACCACACAGCTACATGAAATATTGTCACAGGAAAGCAGCATCCATCATCAGGGACCCCCACCACCCAGGTCATGCCTCTTCTCGCTGCTGCCATCAGGAAGAAGGTACAGGAGCCTCAGGACTCACACCACCAGGTTCAGGAACAGTTATTACCCCTCAACCTTCAGGCTCTTGGACTAAAGGGGATAACTTCACTCACCTTCACTTGTTCCATCATCGAAATGTTCCCAAAACCAATGAACTCACTTTCAAGGACTCTTCATTTCACGTTCTTGATATTTACCTACCTCCCTTCCTCCTTCCTTTTGCAAACTGGTTGAATGCCTAAGCTGGTGCGGTTTTTCATTAATTCATATTATGCTTATTATTCGTCTGTGGATTTATTGAGTATGCCTGCAAGAAAATGAATCTCAGGGTTGTTTATGACAACATATGTGTACTTTGATAATAAATTTACCTTGAACTTTGGTAGAAGCAGATATGATAGAGCTGTTCAGAGACTTACCTAAGAGGCTGTTAGATAAGCATGTGGATGTGCAGAGAGTGGAGGCATTTCAATAGAGTTTCCAAGCCCAGAAAGGGGCTCTTTGCTCAACCAGTCCATACTAGCCAATATTCCCTATCCTTTCAGTCCTGATGAAGGGTCCTGGCCCAAAATGTTGACGGAGTTCCAACAGCATTTTGTGTGCATTTCCCATTTATCCACTTTTGATCCATATCACTCTAAACTTTTCATATCCATGCATTGTCCAAGTATTTAAAAAATGTTATCAAAGTTCCTGCCGCAACTATATCCTCTGGCAACTCATTCAACTTAAATTTATCATCAAAGTCCTCCTCATCTTTGTTCTAAAGGTAGGAATTTCTTTAGCCAGAGGGCGGTGAATCTGTGGAATTCATTGCCACAGACAGCTGTGGGTTGAAGGGTTCTTGATGATGGATGCTGCTTTCTGAGGGCAACACTCCATGTCATTGTGCTCAGTGGTGGGGAGGCTTTGCTTGTGATGCACTGAACTGCATCCACCACTTTCAATGGTTCAGATGAATATCAGAGAATGTATACAGTATACAACCTGAGACTACGTCCACACTACGCCGGATAATTTTGAAAACAAAGCTTTTTCTCTTCGTTTAACCTTCCGTCCACACTGAAACGGGGTTTTCAGTCCCCAAAACCGGAGGTTTTCAGAAACGGTCTCCAGAGTGAATAAATCTGAAAACGCCTAATATCCGTTGCAGTGTGTACGGGGTAACCGGAGCTTTTTAAAACCGCTGTCATGACGTGTCGGAACAGATGGCTGCAGTGCGGCATTTCATTGTTTTCTTCTTATTATTACTTTATTGTCGCCAAACAATTGATACTAGAGCGTACAATCATCACAGCGATACTTGATTCTGCGCTTCGCAGAATCTAATAATTTCAGAACAGACGGCAATGGGACTGAAGCCAGAAGAGTTTGAAATGTACTTTGACCCATAGCTTACTGAATAAATAAGTATAGTCACTTTGCCCTGTTTTCTGTCCTTGCTTGTATGAAGGTGTTTTACCTATTTATGCAAGTACTTCTCTGACAATAGATGTGTAACAGCCTCATGTAACATTGTAACAAGATAACACTGATGCAGACAAGTTTTATACATCTAACAAAGTGCTTTATTAATACAACAGAGTTAGTCAGTTTTTCAATGTTCGTCGTCAGCCGGGTCATACTGTCCATGAACTCCCTGTCGGTTGCCTCCATACGCTCCAGTATTTGTTTTTTTTAGTTTTAAGTCCTCCTGCGCGAGAGCCAATAGCAATTCCTTTTAAGTTTTTCTACTCTGTAAATGGACAAACGTGCACTAAATATACCGTTTCCTCTTCACTTGTTTTCTGTGTGTCCTGCACGTGCCCAGCAGAGGAGATTCACCCAAATATCTGTGTTAGTGTGGACAGAGATATTTTGAAAAACGCTTAGTGTGTACGCCTGCTGTTTTTACTTGAAACCGGTGTTTTCAAAATTATCTGGCGTAGTGTGGACGTAGCTTGAAATTCTTACTCTTTGCAGACATCCACAAAACAGAGAGAAATAAAACCTGAAGAGTGAGTGATAGTAAAACATTAAAACCCCAGAGAGCCCCTTCCCTTACACACACACAAGCAGCAGAGCATCATCCTTCCCCCAGCTGCTCCAGCAGAAGCATCAGTCCCCACCACCCACCCATGCAACCAATAGGTCAGCACCCAGAAAACCAACTGTCCATCCCAACACTTCAACATCTCAGACAGCTCCTCTTTCTCACTGATGAGGGAGAGAGAGCTATTGCTTCTGCCACAGCCCACTGTTAGTATTGCCTGTTCGAGTTCCCCAACTCAACGACCAACTCACCAGTGAACGAGAGTGATGGCTTGAGTGCAGGAGCCTCTGACAGCTGCGCCTGCTGCCTCGATGTTTCGATCTTCCTGTGGTCTATTCAGTTCCTGGGCAATGGGGTTTCAGAGACTGTTCTCTGGATGAAAAAGTTGCCGCTTAAGTTCCTGCTAAATCTCTGCTCTTTCACTCCAACCCTGAGGAGAGGGACCATGTGCAAGCAGAAGGAATTTGTTTAATTAGACATCATTCCCTTTATCTTTTCAGCACAAAATTGAGGCCAACGGGCCTGTTCCTGGGCTGCACCTTTCTAGTTCCAACAATATGTTGTAATTATTTACTAATGCTCCATCTTTCTTTGTAAAGGCAACTAAACTGATCTTTGCAATGGAGATGCTTACATGTAACCTTAGGAGGTATTTTGCTGAAGTTTCCCATGTGAGTCCTTTACAAATGATCACATGTGTCGGTAATTTAATTGGCTGACCTCAAAATACAAAGCAGCTAGAATTAACTTCTCGTCAGTCAGGGAATTTCATCTGGGGCACCTTGTCAGGAGATTAAATAGATCATACACTATCCAAGGTGTGAATTTGAAGGACTCAAAGTTTTTTTCTCACTCACTCCATCCTTTTGTTGAAACAGATATGGGAATGGAACTAATACGAGGGATTGGAGGGGCTAACGCAGATGATATCAATGTGTCCATGAATGTTTGTGAAATAGGCTTGTTCTAAACATACGGTACATGGTGGTTAGCACAATGTTATTGCAGCTGAGGGCATCGGATTTCAGAGTTCAATTCTGGCGCTGTCTGTAAGGAGTTTTTACATCCTCTCCGTGACTGCGTGGGTTTCCTCCGGGTGCTCTGGTTTCCTCCCACAGTCCAAAGACGTACCGGTTAGTAGGTTAATCGGTCACTGTAAATTGTCCCATGCTTAGGCTGGGGTTAAATCGGGGGTGGCTCGTTGGGCAGGAAGGGTCTGTTCCATGCTGTATCGCCAAATAAAATAAATAAATAATACTTTATGTTAATCATTTCTGTTGAACACCGGCTTCATAAACACATGAGATTCTTCAGACGCTAGAGCTCAAGCAACTCCGCTATGGATGGTCCCAAGACCGGCTGTGAAAGGAAGAGGGTTGGGCATGGGTTTAGAAACCCCATCCTGTAAAAACCCAGAACTACAAAAACACCAACAGAAGTTCTAAAGACCTCATCGCTGGGAGAGGAAGGATACACCATGAAGATGGGCTACAGCTGGAGACAACATGAAAGACTGGCCTAGGACAGAGGACTCAGGGAACAGTCAGGGAACTACAGGCCAGTCAGCCTGACATCAGTAGTGAGGAATCTCGGGGAACAGTCAGGGAACTACAGGCCAGTCAGCCTGACATCAGTAGTGAGGAATGGTACTGGAGGGATTTCTGAGGTACAGGATCTTCCATCATTTGGATAGACAGAGTCTGATTAGGAGCAATCAGCATGGCTTTGTGTGCAGCAAGTCATGCTTGACAAATGCTTTTTCAGAAGGTGGATAAGGGTAGGGCAGTGAATGTTGTCTATTTGAATTCTATTTACAAATGAATCTCAGGGCTGTACATGTACTGTCTGTACATTGATGGTAAATTTACTTTGAGCTTTGACCTTTGAAATTGGACCTCGGATAGGCTTTCCAGAAAGTCCTGGAGAGTTGGCCTGGAAGCATTTGATCCTATGGAATCCAGGGAGAGTTGGTAAAATGGATTCAAAATTGGCTCAGAGGTAGAAACCAAAGGGTGAGGTTTGAAGGTAATTTCTCGGAATGGAAGTTGGTAACTAGTGGTGTGCCACAGTGGTCAATATTTGAGACCCTTGTTATTCCTTATTTATATGAATGATTCAGAAAATCGCCCTAATGCAAATACACAAGGCTTTCTCACTGCCCCAGTAAAGCAGCCGGCATAATCAAAGACCCTGCCCATCCTGGACTGCACTCTCTTTGTAACTGCAACACTTCATTCTGCATGCTGTTATTATTTTCCTTGCTGACATCTCAATGTACTGACACAAGGAAATGTTCTGTGTGGATAGCAAACAATACAGTGTTTCACTGTATCTTGGAGTTCAATTCAATAATGATACATGTGCCAAGGTGCAGTGAGAAGCTTTTGTTTGCATGCCGTCCCAGATAGACCCATGCCATCCAGACAGACATGCCATCCCAGACACTCATGCCATCCCAGACAGACCCATGATGTTCCAGACAGACCCATGCCATCCCAGACAGATTCATGCCATCTCCGACAGACCCATGCCATCCCAGACAGACTCATGCCATCCAGACAGACCCATGCCATCCCAGACAGACCCATGCCATCCCAGACAGATTCATGCCATCCCCGACAGACCCATCCCATCCCAGACAGACTCATGCCGACACAGACAGATCATGCCATCACAGACAGGCCATGCCTTCCCAGACAGACCATGCCATCCCAGACAGACCCATGCCATCCCTGACAGATCATGCCATGCTAGACATATCCATGCTATGGAGGATGTAGTGTCGAATTGCAGTGACAGAGAAAGTGCAGTGCAGGTAGACAAGTAAAGGATAAGGGTCATGCTCTTATGCAAGACAAGTTTTTCACCGTATCTCAGAATGGGTGACAATAACAAACCAATTTACTAATTTACAAATTCCAAATCATGATATATATTTTTCTCCTCTGCTATAGGAAAGATGTCACTAAGATGGTGCAGAAAAGATTCAGAAGGATATTACTGTGATTGGAGGGATTGAGTTATCAGGAAATTCCCAGTCTGAATTTTTCTCCTGCAGTGATGGAGACTGGGGGGTGTGGGTCTGGTGGATGGTACAGTGCAGGGCAGTCTGAAGCTGGAGGACAGGAGCTTAAGGTGAGGGGAAAGCTTTCAGAATGCTGAGTGGGTATATGGAATTGACTGCCAGAGGAAGCTGTAGACATAGAACATTACAGGCCCTTCATCCCACAATGTCATGCTGACCTTTTAACCCACTCAAAGATCAATCTAACCCTTCTCCTCACAAAGCCCTCCATTTTTCTGTCATCGATGTGCCCATCCAGAAGCCTCTCAAATGTATCTGCCTTTACCACCACCCCAGCAACACGTCCTATTCACTTACCAAAAAACTACCCCTGACAGCCCCCTCCCCATACTTTCCTCCAAAGACCTCAAAATTATGCCCTCCGGTACTAGCTATTACCGCCCTTGGAAAAGTCTCTGGGCTGTCCACTCAATCTGTGGGTACGATCACAACATTTGAAGAACATTTAGACAAGTACCTGGATAGAAAATGGACGAGTGAGGATGGAGGACCTGTCTGCATGCTCTATCATTCCGACATAGAGATGGTTTGGATAGATATCGGACAAACACTGGACCATCTCAGGTGGACCCCTGTGGACAAGTTGGGCAGAAGGGACTTTTTACATTCTATATAACTCCATGACATTTAGACAGGAACACCTTTTGGATGGATTTGGGCAACCCCAGACTAACAGGACTAGCTCGGATAGGCACTTTGTCTCGTATAGATGAGCCATGCCAAAAGGTCTTTTCCATAAGACCATAAGATTATAAGACCTAGGAGCAGAATCAGGTCAATTGGCCCATCGAGTCTGTATAAGTCTGTGATTCTGTATTGTTATAAAAGTTGCCTATTCTGGATCTGACTCCCGGTTTTATCAACGACAGTCCATTCCTTGCTTCCAGGTTGCAGTCACTCCTGCTTTTATGGATAACCCTCTACTCTACATTTGAATTCATGTTCCTGGTTCAGTGAAACTCCCTCTCCCTCCCTTTCTGTGTTGCTGGTAGGGGTTGTGTGCAGTTTACTCTCGGTCCTCGTGTGTCTGTGTGGCTTTCATTTCTGCTCAGCAGTGAATATGTCGGAGAAGACTGTGGATTGTATCCAAATGGAAAGTTGGAATGGCCTGATTTATTTTTAAAAGGATACAAATTTTCTTTTTGTTAACTCACTGCAGCAAGTGAGAGGGGAGATAAGTTTTCAAGAGGATGCCTTTTTACAAGAGGGTGGTGGAACCCCGGTTGGTGTCCAGGCTGAGGACCGAAGACTCTGGCAGAGTTTGTGAACCTGGCGGAGAGGAGGAAGAGGGGGACGAGCAGGACGGAGGTGGGCTACAGAAGAGGATAAAGAGGCGGAGTAGCCGGAGGAAGCTCCCGGGTTCCCTGCAGCCCAGCCGCAACAGCAGGAGGCGACCCTTCCTCTTCCAGACCTTACAGGACGTGTCCGGCTACACTCTGGTCTCCCTGCTCCGGCAGCTGGCCGATCTCAGCCGCCTGGCGAGCGGCATCTTCCAGGAGCTGGAGTCGGAGGCGAGTTCGCTGTGCGCCCGCTGCAGTCTCCTCTACACCCGGTCGCAGAGCCTGCAACAACGCTCCCTCTGCCTCGACGCCAAGAAGGTCGCCGTCCGTAAGTAATCGTACAAAAATGCATTTAAACACGAGGGTTATGGTGCTGCTGTTGAACACTTGAGATGTCAAAAAAGTTCCTACATTCCTGGCCAATGTCTTATGAAAGTTTGCGGCTTAATATAGTTCATCTTTTAAGTTAAATCAGCTATCTGTTACTTAATTGCATATTTATGTAATTTCGTGGATCTACTGAGTTTGATTTATTTAAACCCAAACACGCAATCTACGAAACATTTGTAGGATAATTTTCGCGATATTTATTTGGAAATTTGCTTGGGATCAATTCCCCTTGGGAGTACGATTTGAGCTGCGCGTTTGTCTTTTAAATCGAACCTGGGAGAGTGCAGGGTGTCATCAGACAGTTTGTGCCGGAGACTTGGACGAGATAGACGTTGCAAATTTAATGTGGCTTGTTGGAGGCGGAACGGGTACAACCTGTGTCTTCAACGGTGCGAAACTTGTTTTTAACTAATAGGAGGGTGCACTTTATAAAGGAATTCTTGTTAAAGGAGAGAATTGTAATTTAGTGTTTGTTTTTTCCTTTCTGGTCTACATTTATTGTAGTAGGTCTATATTTATGCCACTAAATAATATATAATTTTAGATGTTTTGTACCCACGTTCAAGAGGGAATTTGCATTGTCTTTCCCTTACGTGTTTTGTTTTGTAAATGTTTAACCCTTTTTGTCATTGTGCTTGGTATGGTGAAAATGTGCTGGAATAGCATCAATCTAACTATAGGTCTTGTCTTATTATTGTCACATGCAGTGAGAAACAGTGAAAAGCTTTTGTTCTGCGGGCCATCCAGATAACTCACTGTGTACACATTTACACGGAGGTATTAAACAGAATGCATTGTTGGACGGATGAATGCAGAATGTATTGTGATCAGTTCTGGTCACCTCGTTATAGGAAGGATGTGGAAGCTTTAGGGAGGGTGCAGAGGTGGTTTGCCAGGATGCAGCCTGGATTAGAGAGCATGTCTTATGAGGACAGGTTGAGTGAGTGAGGGCTTTTCCCTTCAGAGCAAAGGGGTATGAGAAGTGACTTGATAGATGATGATTTAGTTTGTTTATTTCCTTGTTTATAGAGAGATACAGTGCGGCATAGGCCTTTCGAGCCATGCTGATCAGCAATCACTGATTTAACCCTAGCCTAATCACGGGACAATTTACAATGAGCTACTAACCTGTGGGTCTGTGGACTGTGGGACGAAATCAGAGCACCTGCAGGAAACCCAACAGGCATTGATTGCAGCAACACACATAAAAGTTGCTGGTGAACGCAGTTAGTCCTGACGAAGGGTCTCGGCCTGAAACGTCGACTGCACCTCTTCCTAGAGATGCTGCCTGGCCTGCTGCGTTCACCAGCAACTTTTATGTGTGTTGCTTGAATTTCCAGCATCTGCAGAATTCCTGTTGTAGGCATTGATTGGGTAGCCAGCGGCTTTTTCCCAGGATGGAAATGGGGAATACAGTACAAGGGGACATGATTTTAAGGTGATTGAAGGAATGTTTGGGGGGGTGGGGGAATGTCAGATTTTTTTACGTGGAGGGTGGGGCATCAGTAATGCACTGCACATCAGGGATATTTCACAGGCCCTTAGAAAGACAAATGGATGATAGAAAATGGATTACTATGTAGGGGGGAAGGGTTCAATTGATCTTGGAATAGGTTGAAAGGCTAGCACAACCTTGTGGGCCAAAGGGTCTGTACTGTGCTGCACCATTTACCTAGAGTATCTGCCTGTGATGAAACAAATAAATGCAAATTCTAGATATCTGAGATTTAGCTCTGCTTGTGCAGTTCAGATGACTGCCTTCATTAGTCAGGGCATTGAGTAGGAAATAGTATTACTGCAACGGTTAGGCTGCACTTTGAGTACTGTATGCATTTCTGCTCTCTCCATTGCAGGAAGGATGTGGAGGCTTTGGAAAGGGTTCATGAGAGGTTCATCAGGATGCTGCCTAGATTAGAGGCTATGAGTGGATAGGTAAACCTGGGTTGTGTTGGAGACTGAGGGGAGACCTGCAGGCTTTATAAAATTAGAGATACCGCCATAGGATAGATATTCGAATCTTTTTCCAGAGATTTCACCTATTAGGGAACACTTAAGGAGAGAGAGGGAAAGCTTGAAGAAATGTGCTGGGTAAATTTTATTGGTTGCCTTGAATGGGCTGTCGGGGTGATGGTGAAGCAGAGATGGGAGATACGTCAGACAGAGACGTGAATACGGAGGAGACGCAGGGACGGGAGTGACGTCAGATGGACACGAATACGGAGGAGATGCAGGGACGGGAGTGACATCAGACAGACACGAATACGGAGGAGACGCAGGGACGGGAGTGACGTCAGAGAGACGTGAATACGGAGGAGATGCAGGGGCGGGAGTGACGTCAGACAGACGTGAATACGGAGAAGATGCAGGGATGGGAGTGACATCAGACGGACGTGAATACAGAGGAGACGCAGGGACGGGATTGACGTCAGACAGACATGAATACAGAGGAGACGCAGGGACGGGAGTGACGTCAGACAGACACGTGAATACGGAGGAGACGCAGGGACGGGAGTGACGTCAGACGGACACGAATACGGAGGAGACGCAGGGATGGGAGTGACATCAGATAGACACGTGAATACAGAGGAGACGCAGGGACGTGAGTGACGTCAGACAGACATGTGAATACGGAGGAGACGCAGGGACGGGAGTGACATCAGACAGACACGTGAATACGGAGGAGACGCAGGGACGGGAGTGACATCAGACAGACACGTGAATACGGAGGAGACGCAGGGACGGGAGTGATGTCAGACAGACGTGAATACAGAGGAGACGCAGGGACAGGAGTGACATCAGACAGACGTGAATACGGAGGAGACGCAAGAACGGGAGTGACGTCAGACAGACACGTGAATACGGAGGAGACGCAGGGACGGGAGTGACGTCAGACAGACACATGAATACGGAGGAGACACAGGGTCGGGAGTGACGTCAGACAGACGTGAATACAGAGGAGACGCAGGGATGGGAGTGACATCAGACAGACACGTGAATACGGAGGAGACACAGGGATGGGAGTGACATCAGACAGACACGTGAATACAGAGGAGACGCAGGGACGGGAGTGACATCAGACAGACACGTGAGTACAGAGGCGAAGCAGGGACGGGAGTGACATCAGACGGACATGAATACGGGGAGACGCAGGGACGGGAGTGATGTCAGACAGACACGTGAATACGGAGGAGACACAGGGACAGGAGTGACATCAGACAGACACGTGAATACGGAGGAGACGCAGGGACAGGAGTGACATCAGACAGACACGTGAATACAGAGGTGAAGCAGGGACGGGAGTGACGTCAGACAGACACGTGAATACGGAGGAGATGCAGGGACAGGAGTGACATCAGACAGACACGTGAATACGGAGGAGATGCAGGGATGGGAGTGACATCAGACGGACATGAATACGGAGGAGACGCAGGGACGGGAGTGACATCAGACGGACACGTGAATACAGAGGAGATGCAGGGACGGGAGTGACGTCAGACAGACACATGGATACAGAGGAATGTGGATCATGGGCAGGCAGAAAAGCTTTAGTTTAATTTGGCATCGTGTTCCTGACATTGTGGGCTGAGGGCCTGCTCCCATACTGTACTATTCTGTAGGAATGAGAGACAAAAGTCTTGGGGCTTTGAAGGCAACTGTGCATTGCCTAAAGGTGATATGACACTTGGTTAGTTTAAATTGTTGTGGTGTACATCTGATGAATAAATGTACAGTGAGGTGAAATCAGCAGAGTTTGTGCTGGGGACAGTCTGTAAGTGTTGCCACACATTCCACCAGCAACGTAGCATGCCCACAATGATCAGCAGAGCAATACACAGCCAACATACAGCAAACTCCTTCCTACCCCACCCCTGTCAAAACCCACTGACGCTCGTCCTTGGTACCCCCAGTGACTGCGTACCTTTGTGGCTGCTGACTGACTTCCATGTTCAGGAATCGCTGCCCTTCGACTGCACGGCACTCCCACCTCACACCTCAGCTGACCTCTAACCCTGCCCCATCTCCGTCCCTAAACACTAACCTCTCCCCTCATCCAAAACCATCCCGACAACCTGTAAAACCAGATCTTGGTCACAGTGACGATGGAGGCGGCAGCTCAGCGCTGACTCGACAGCAAAACTCTGTGTGAGGATACAGTACTGATGTTTACACTTCTGTCCCGACGGGTGGTATGGTTGTGATGTGAGGTGTCAAGGAATATTTCCCAAACAATATAAGACCTTAAGGGCGCGAGGGGAGGGGGGAGACATATCTCATCTTAGGGCAATGTTTGAATGCTATGGAGAGAGTGGGTGTTGTGAATAGAGGTGAAGAGAAGAATTGTTTTGGTATATGTGTTTATGGAAGATTTGGAAAATTCCAAGAGCACCTGTCACCACAGTTCCCCACTTGGGAATGTTGTGTTGTGCAGAGAGGATTTGAGCCCTGAATTCTAAACCTTGGTTGATCAGGACTGCAGTATCTGATCATAAACTCAAGGGATTCTGCAGATGCTGGAAATCCAGAGTAACACACACAAAATCAAAGTTTGAAATATATTTATTATCAAAGTGTGCATACTATACTGCTTTAAGATTCGTCTCCTTCAAGGCAGCCACAAAACAAAGAAACCCAGAGAACCCAGTGAAAAGGAAGACCGCGAAAGACACCCAATGTGCAGAAAAAAACAAATCTGGCAAACAATAAAAGTAAGCAAAACATCACAATAGCACTAAGAACTGAAGTTCATGAAAGTGAGTCCACAACCACGAAGCCAGTCACAGCTGATCCAGGAGCCCGTTAGTTGCAGGCCGCAGCCTCACTTCAGAGCAGAGACCAGTAAACCTCGTGGAGCTGCGCGCTGAACTGCCTGTCCTCACCTCTGGCCCTAACACTCTGACCTTTTCAGTCTGGCCTGGCACTTCAATTGTCCAAACCTCGGGTCTTTCCTCATCATCGTGGCCCCACCACCTCAACTTGGCCTGTACCTGGCCTTTCCAATTCAGCTCGGCCCTTAAATTGATCAGTCCTTGGGTCTTTCCTCACTCTTGGGGCCCAGGTCCAGGCCCTGCCACCTTGGCTCTGCCTTGCCTCAGGTCTGCCACTTGAATCCACTTCAATCTACTCCCACAGTGGCCAAACATTGGCTTGTTCCTCACTCTGGGTCTTGGGTCCAGGTACCACTGCCTTGTTTCGGCCTGTACACACCATTTCACAATCGTCCTGCAAATTCGGGACATCATTCATTTCACACCGTAAGAACGCCGGGTCATACAGGTGGTTCAACAGTTCAACTCTGAAAGGGAAGTTACAGGCTATTGATTACAGTGGTCGTTTACCAGAAAAAGTGTGATTAATTCAGTAAATTTTTTGTTTTGTTTACTACCAGCAAGTTGGTGTTATGCTTCACCAGCGCCATCTTAACCTGAAAGCACAATCTTAACCCAAAATGCTGGAGGATGATGAACGGACAGGACTGATGGAGGTTTTCGGCCTAAAACGTAGACTCCTTATTCCTTTCCATAGATGCTACCTGACCTGCTGACTTCCTCCACCATTTTTGTTGTTGTTCCTTTCTGTGGCTTGTGGCAAATTGGACGGGAACCTTGTCGTTTCTTCAGCATTTTTGTCTGTTTTTTACAAGGCCGAGGGCCTGTGTCTGTGCTGTATTGCTGTGTGATTATGGTAATTATCAAAGAGGTAGGCAAGAGTTGGTAGCACGGGGGTGTAATGGTTAGCGCCAGGGTTCGATTCCCACCACTATCTGTAAGGAGTTTGTACATTCTCACTGTTAATGTGTGTGTTTAGTCCAGGGTGCTCTGCTTTCCTTATATTCCAAAGTTGTACGGTTAGCGTTTGTGAGCTGTGCCATTGTTGTGTTGGCACTGGAAGCTGATCTGTCCAGCACAATCCTCGCTGATTTGCTTTGACGTAAACTACGCATTTCACTATCTTTTGGTGTGCAAGTAAAGCAAACCTTTTTCATTGTAAAATTTGTTTTTAATCAACGTGGAGGAAGTACCTCAATAGTAAATGGAAAAACAATTGCAGAACTCCCTGGATGCGGTAAGAATTTTACCAGCTATAGGGAGGGAGGTGTTTAACACTGGGGGATGTCTGCCCTACCCAAATACTAATGTTTTAGGCCAGGAATGTTATTTCCTGATGTTTGCCGTGCTGTAGGATGCTGGATTCTAGAATTTCCTTTTACAATTGTTCTGTGAAATGAGAGCCAATGTGAAATGGTTTCCTGGGAATAGAAACAACAAAAAAATGTGTGTTAGAATCCGGCTGCATAAAAAGAAACCATCTTTCCCATGTGCCTGAATCTGCTCTTTTAAAGAGCTATCTGATTATTCCCTCCCCACCTTCACTAGCATCTACAAGAGGTGCTGCCTCATCCATCGTCAAAGATTATTTATTCATTTATTAATTGAGATGCAATATGGCCCTTCGAGCCACTCCACCCAGCGATCCCCTGATTTAGTCCTAGCATATTCAACCACAGAACAATTTACAGTGACCAATTAGCCTACTGACTGAAATCCCCACCGCCTGGGCCGTGCCAGTATCTCCAGCTCCTGTAGGGCAGGAGGTACAGAAGCCCGAAGTCCCACATCACCAGCTTCAGGAACAACCACTTCCCTTAAAGCCTTTCTTGAACCGGCCGGCACACAACACCACCATCACCACTTTGCACTAAAGTAGACATTTTTCTTATTCTAAGTACCTTATTTCTGATTAATAAGTAAGACATTGATTTTCCTGTGAATGCTGCCTACCTGGTGCTCTGTGCCTATGATACTGCTACAAGAAGGCTTTTCATTGTACCTGTGCTCGTGTACTTGTGCATCTGACAATAAACTTGGCCAAAACTTAATTGATTCAATTAGTTTTGAGCATTCCTTGCTTGTAAGAGGTGAAGACAAATACTACTTGAAAACCTCTGTTTTAACTATAGCAACATGAGGGGTGTGGGCGGGGGGAGAGTTACTGATTGATTCAGGTTAAATTAATTTCTCATGTGTGTACACCAGTGAAATGTGTCTTTTGAGTTAACACTAACACAATTTAAAGACGTGCTTGGGTACAAGTGTTGCCACACATTCTGGCGCCTACATAGCACGTCCACAGAATGCCACAGCAATAACAAGACAAATCCCTTCCCCTCCCTCCCACCCACTCACACGCACAGCCAGGTCTCTAGCCCCAGGACCACCCATTGGCCTTCATTCCACAGAATCACTGGCTTATGTAGGGTCTCGGCCCGAAACGTCGATTGTACCTCTTACTAGAGATGCTGCCTGGCCTGCTGCGTTCACCAGCTACTTTTATGGGTGTTGCTTGAAATTCCAGCATCTGCAGATTTCCTCGTGTTTGGCTTATGTAAGCCTCAGATTCAGCAAGCACACGTTCGTCTAGGGGAAGACGGCCTCTGACCCAGCCGAACTGAGAAATCTCGTTTGTGTGGGTGCTGCGTGATGTGTTGCCCGATTACAAATCCGCACCGCAAAATATCAGATAGTACACCGTATGCAATTAAACAAGTGAACTTTATAAATCTTAATCTGACTATAGAGTTAGTAAAGAAAGTAAAAAGAAAAAGGGCCCATTTTAATGAAACAGCCGAATGTGCACGTTGGAGCTCACGGTTCTGTCCATTCGTTCCCCATCGACCTCCTGTGGTCCTCCGAGTGACCTCCTCTGGTCCTCCGAGCGTCGCTGACCGTCAGGCTCTCGCTCCAAGTCCACTCTGTCCGGCAGTCTACCAACTCTCTCCACTTGCGTCTCCTCTCTTCATTTCTCACCAACAAAAGACCGCGAAATCCCTTCTCTCAGACCCACAAGAACAACATCCCTCTCATTGGATGGCCCACATGCCAAAGTTCCGTTATCTCTAGTTATAACCCAAACATTGCTGCTACAGTGAAACCATTACATTAGGTGTGAAACATTACAGCACGTTACACATATGTTGTGCAATGTGTTGTTTGCAGCAGCAGTAAAAGACATACATAATAAAATCTAAGTTACAGTGAGAAATGCTGTGGATTCTGGTTAAATGGGACACATCGAGACTAGTACATTTTGGCCCAATGAAATGGCTGCTCCAATTAACTGACATTTCATGGAAATAGTTGAATTGAATTGACTTTATTACTTACATTCTTCATATACATGAATAAAAATCTTCTTTAGGTCTCCATCTAAATGTGCAATTTATAGTAATTTATAATAAATAGTATGTATGACAGGACATTCAATATAACGTAGAAATACAACTGTATCAGCATGAGTTCATCAGTCTGATGGCCTGGTGGAAAAAGCTGTCCTGGAGACTGTTAGTCCTGACTTTTATGCTGCGGTACACACAAAAAATGCAAGTGAATGCAGCAGGCCAGGCAGCATCTATAGGAAGAGGTACAGTCGATGTTTCGGGTCAGGACCCTTCATCGACTGTACCTCTTCCTATAGATGCTGCCTGGCCTGCTGCATTCACCCGCATTTTTTGTGTGTGTTGCTTGAATTTCCAGCATCTGCAGATTTACTGGTTTATGCTGCGGTACCGTTTCCCAGGTGGTAGCAGCTGGAACAGTTTGTGGTTGGGGTGACTCAGGTCCCCAATGATCCTTCAGGCCCTTTTTACACACCTGTCTTTGTAAATGTCCTGAATAGTGGGAAATTCACCTCTCCAGATGCACTAGGCTGTCTGCACCACTCTCTGCAGAGTCCTGTGATTGAGGGAAGTACAGTTCCCATACCAGGCAGTGATGCAGCCAGTCGGGATGCCCTCAATTGTGCCCCTGTAGAAAAGATATTTTTTAAAAAATGGCAAGCTGTTGGTTAACTGAGTAACAGATTAGAACCCTACCGATGCTGCTGGTGGTTGTCTGTTGTGTCTGATTATGACAGGAAAGCCGTACAGGGAGTGCTTCTAAACTGGAAAAACCGTTGCACTGGGGAAGTCTCACTCTTTTGACCTCAGAAGACCGGGTCCATTGGGACGAGCAGACGTCACAACCGTGAGCTTCCTTGGTTGCAGTGGATGACCATGACTACTTCTGTGCCTTGCCATGTCCTTCGCTCTCCCTGGAGTGTTCCAGAACTGCCTTCCTGGCCACTGGATCTCATCCTCCCAGTCCGCCAGAGCTGACTTCACATGCCAGGATAGGCATGTCCCTACTTCACCAGGGGTCTGAGGCCGACCAGCCGTCCTCACCTGGTTCAGCCCGCCTGTCGAAGCAGTGTACTGAGGTGTGGCTGCTGTCACATGCAAACAGCTACTTGGAGCCACAGGTGAGACTAGTGGGGACCAAAGGTAACATTCAAGATGATAGTGGATACCATCAGATTCTTTGTAGTTCCCGTCTTGTTGAAGTAGTGAAATTGTTTCATTTTCACTCCAGGCTGTTTCTGGCATCTCCAAACCTGAATGCTTGAACCCGTGGTGAGAAAGACAGTTCTGAATTGTCTTGCTGCTTATTTCTCGCCAACTATCAGTGACAAAAATCACTGTGTTTTGAACACAAATACATGCAACTGGCACCTCTTTAAAAACTATTTGCCCTAAACGTGGTACAGTGTCTGGGGCCAAGCAACGTGCACACATTTGATACTCATTAGAAAATGTTCGGCAACAGTTTTCTGTCCCAGTGAAGTGGCATATTGTCGTAAATATATGAAGGGAATCTCACCTATTTTCTCGATTAGTTTTTGTTGTCCTAAATAAACGGCTGCTCTGATTAACAGATAGCCCAATTAACCAGAACCCACTGTATATTAAAAAAATTAAATAGTGCAAAAAAAATTGCAAGATAGTGTACATGGGTTCATTATCCATTCAGAAATGTAACTGCCGAGGGGAAGAAGCTGGTTCTGATACATTGAGTGTGTGTCTTCAGGCCCTTGTACCACAGTGACAAGAAGGCCCGGACTCTCAGATTCAAGTCGGGCTCCATCGTGCTGAAAGGCTCCTTGTGTCCGGATTGTGCAGGGGTGCAGCAGTGATCCAGGGTCGGTGTGCTGCCCGAGAGATGTTGCGAATTCTCCTGTTTCCTCATGGCCGTTGCAAGAATACCTTTGTATAGGTGGGTGGTCGGAGAGTAGGGGAGAGTTGCTGGGCATGTGTGAGAGAACGACAGCTTGGCACTACAGCACCGGCACTACAGCACCAGCACTCAGAAGGCCAAGTTCGACTCCCGCTGCTGTCTGTAAGGAGTTTGTATGCTGTCCCTATGACTGCGTGGGTTTCCTCCCACACTCCAAAGATGTACAGGTTAAGGTTAATGTCATGAGTGTGCTATATTGGTGCCGGAAGCATGGGGACACTTGCAGGCTCCCCCACCACATCCTCCTTCTGTTGGTTGATGAAACAAACAACGCAGTTCACTGGATGTTTTGATGTGCATGTGGCAGATAAAGCTCACCTTTTAAAAAAACTTTCTTTGAATAGAGAAGTGAGAAAAATGACTTATTTTATTCATTCAAGGGTGTGGACGTCACAGGCTGAGGCAGCGTTTAATTGCCGGTCTCCTAGTTGCCCTTGAGAAGGTGGTGATGGGCTGTCCCTGAGGTGTGGATGTATCCACAGTGCTGTTAGGGAAACAACAGGAATTCTGCAGATGCTGGAAATTCAAGCAACACACATCAAAGTTGCTGGTGAACGTAGTAGGCCAGGCAGCATCTCTAGGAAGAGGTGCAGTCGACGTTTCAGGCCGAGACCCTTCGTCAGGACTGAGCCACGCTCAGGTTGGAGGAACAACACCTCATATTCCGTCTGGGTAGCCTCCAACCTGATGGCATGAACATCGACTTCTCTAACTTCCGCTAATGCCCCACCTCCCCCTCGTACCCCATCTGTTACTTATTTTTATACACACATTCTTTCTCTCACTCTCCTTTTTCTCCCTCTGTCCCTCTGAATATACCTCTTGCCCATCCTCTGTGTCCCCCCCCCTTGTCTTTCTTCCCGGACCTCCTGTCCCATGATCCTCTTGTATCCCCTTTTGCCAATCACCTGTCCAGCTCTTGGCTCCATCCCTCCCCCTCCTGTCTTCTCCTATCATTTTGGATCTCCCCCTCCCCCTCCAACTTTCAAATCCCTTACTCACTCTTCCTTCAGTTAGTCCTGACGAAGGGTCTCGGCCTGAAACGTCGACTGCACCTCTTCCTACAGATGCTGCCTGGCCTGCTGCGTTCACCAGCAACTTTGATGTGTGGTGCTGTTAGGGAGGAACCGAGCAAGAGTGAAGAAATGGCTAATACGAGGGGGATCACTTGAAGGTGATTGGAGGAAAGAATAGGTGGGGAGGGAACGTCAGGGGTAAGTTTTTTTTACACACAGATTGGTGGGTGCTGGAAGAATCAGATACATTAAGGGTATTTAACAGACTCTCAGATAGGCACACGGAGTGTAGAAAAATAGAGGACTGTGTGGATGGGAGGGGTTAGATTGATCTTGCAGTAGGTTAAAAGGTCAGCACAACATCATAGGCCAAAGAGCCTGCACTGTGGTGTAGTGTTCTGTGTTCTAGATGATCAGAACCAGCTCTAATATCACTGGTGTGTGTCATGAAGCCTGTTGTTTTGTGGCAGCAGTATATTGCAATACAAAATAGGAAAAAAGAACTATAAATTACAGTAAGACTGCTGTCGTAACAGGAATAGCTCTGATTCCAATCAGAGCTGCACAGTAAGAGTCGCCACTTATCAGCACCAGAATTTATTATCAAAGCGCGCGCGCGCGTGTCTGTGAATATATAGCAACATAGCATGCCCACAGTGTTCAGCAGAAGAACAGCAACAACATAAACACAAACCCGTTTCCAACACACTCTCTCACACACACTCAGACTGTCTTCGGGCCACCGCAACATCAACACAAACCCCTTCCCTCCCTCCCTCCCTCTCACCCACTCACTCACACATACAGACAAGTTCTCCAACCCCAGGACAGGCCACATCCAGGATTTCAGCCACGTGAGATTGGGAGGGGAAACAAACTTCAAAGAAAAAATGACACGCAGTTTTTTGTCCACACATTCAGGTGGTACAGAAGGCAGGCATTGAGAAGGAATTAGACCCGGAGTCTGCATTTGGCAAGACTTGCCCTGTAATTTTCCCTGCAACAGAAACTGCACATCAAAAGCAGCCAGTGTATCGCTTTTCACCTGTTCAGGAAGTCACTAAACTTTTTTTACAGTTGAAAGAATTGCTGGCAAGGGATTGCTTGCTTTGTGTCTGGGACAACATTGGTAGGTGGAATCTGAAGATCATAAACCACTATGGGGCCTTTGTCAAAGAGTAGCTTATCTCAAAGTTATCGTTTGTGTTTGTATCAAGATCAGAAGGAGGTTGGAAGGCCTACTGTTTGGTCTAGGTGACTGGGATGATCAGCAGGAGAAAGAAGTGTTTGATTTCCCACGTGTGTTTGAAGTGCCTCCTTGTCTGCGCTGATGATGACTGTGATGCAGGCAGCCTCTTCAGAGGGTCTTCAATGTGCTCCTCGTCTGTGCCGATCACAGCTGAGACCCAGGCAGCCTCTTCAGAGGGTCTTCAATCAGACAGAAGATGAAAGCTGTCTCGCAGTGGATACCATGAGTGACGACAGCAAACCGGTGACCAAAAGTTTTTCTTTTGTTTGAATCCCTGTTGTACGTAGTCATAGTGTGCCACATTACAGAAACAGGCCAATTAGCTGATCGCATTCAGGCTATCCTGAGCTTTTCGGTAATTCCATCTACCTGAACCTGTACCGTAGTCATTTGTACCAGCACATGCTTGGCTTGTGTTGGTTGTTACTGCAAACAAATTATTTGAGTATGTTTAGATGTTGTTGTCGTTATGTGCCGTGTCACTCCGATGCCCGTGTTTAGATGCATGCGAGGAGTAGCATTATGGATAGTTAAGAATTTTGTCGTAGATTGCAATGCTATATTGCCAGAATACACAGCTGTTTTGAGGAGTGGCAGGTGGAGTTCAGTCTGGAAAAGTGTGAAGCGATTCACTTTGGAAAGTCGAATTTAAAGGCCAAACACAGGAAACTTAGCTGTGTGGATTGACTGAGGTTCTTGGGCTTTAAGTCCATAGTTGTTAAGTAATTGTATGGTGTGTTGGCCTTCAGTAGTTGAGTGATGGAGTTTGAGAGCCATAAGGTAATGTTACAGCTCTATAATAGTCATAGTCATACTTTATTGATCCCAGGGGGAAATTAGTTTTCGTTACAGTTGCACCATGAATAATAAATAGTAATAGAACCATAAATAGTTAAATAGTAATATGTAAATTATGCCAGTAAATTATGAACTAAGTCCAGGACCAGCCTATCAGCTCAGAGTGTCTGACCCTCCAAAGGAGGAGTTGTAAAGTTTGATGGCCACAGGCAGGAATGACTTCCAATGACGCTCTGTGCTGCATCTTGGAGGTATGAGTCTCTGGCTGAATAATACTGTGGTTAGACCACATATCGAGTATTGTGTTCAGTTCTGGTTGCCTCATTGTAGGAAGGATATGGAAGGTTTAGAGAGGGTGAAGAGGAAATTTACTAGAATGCAGCCTGGATTAAAGACAATGTCTTATGAGGAAAGGTTGAGTGAGCTGGGGCTCTTCTCTGTGGAGCGTAGGAGGATGAGAGGTGACTTGATGGAGCTGTACAAGGTGATAAGAGGCAGAGATCGAGTGGATGCACAGAGGCTTTTTCCCAGGGTGAAAGTGGCTAGTATGAGGGGGCATAATTTTAAAGAGTTTGGAAGGAAGTACAGTTGGCCCTCTTTATCTGTGAGTTCCCCATGCTCGAATTCAACCACCCGCAAATCGGGAAAACCCGGAAGTGCTCTTCCAGCACTTGTTGTTTGAGCTTGTACAGACTTTTTTTCTTGACATTATTCCCTAAACAATGCAGTATAACAACTATTTCATATCATTTACATTGTATTAGGTATTATAAGTAATCTAGAGATGACTTAAAGTATACGGGAGGATGTGCGTAGGTTATCGTGAATTGGGATTGAGAAAAAACTGGAGGTTATCTTACTAAGTAAGTCGGAACAGGTACATCCGGTATTATTTGGCGTCGGTGAGTCAAACATTTGTCTTAGTATATAGTATATATTTTACCTTTCTATGCATATAAAACACTTAAGAAACGTATGTTTCAGCGCCAGGCTCGGGAACAGAAATTCTCGAGATGGATCCAGTGACAGACCGCTTCCGAGCACTCTCCATCCCGGCTGGGTTGTTGTGAGGGATCAAAAACCAAAAACCCCAAAACCTAATAATTAAACCACTGCGTTGCGTAAAAAATAATTGTAACTTTCATCGGGGCAGGGCCTTTCTCACTTTATCCTTTTAAATTGTTCTGATCGTTGACCGACTATAGCCTAACACTTCTCCAATAACCTATGGCGTTTCACCTCTTTCTGATCGCTTTATTATTTCCACTTTATTTTCAATCGTGATCGTGATTATTTTCGTGAACAGAAACACTGTGCATTCAGAGCTCCGCTGCCGGGTCCTAATGTCCACCACACTTGGACAGGTTAAATAAGGTCTGGGGTTCCGCTGGGTCCTAAGGTCCACAGGTTGACAGGTTGAATAAGGGACTTGAGCATCCGCGTTTTTTGGTATCCGCGAGGGGTCCCGGAACCAATCCCTCGCGGATAAGGAGGGCTGACTGTATAGAGGATATGTCAGAGGTACTGTTTTACATACAGACTGGTGAGTGTGTGGAATACCCTCTCAGGGATGGAGGTAGAGGCAAATACATTAGGGACATTTAAGAACCTCTTTAGATAGGCCCATGGACGATAGAAAAAGAGAGGACGATAGAAAAAGAGAGGACTATATGGGAGAGAAGGGTTAGTTAGACTGATGTCGGAGTAGATAATCAGGTGGACACAACATCGTGGACTGTAGGACCTGTATGTGCCGTACTGTTCTCGCTCTATGTGAGGGATGATAGAGCTGATTCTGATTCTAGTAGAGTTTAGCAGGGAATACTATAAAGATTTGAAGGGAAACATTTGCCGGGACATGAAGCAGCAGCAGTCGAGTGCTACCCCTTGTGCCCCATTGCGCACTGTAATTCTGATTGACAGCTGCATTTGAACTGTGTGATTAAACTGCAGTCTGTCTGCATACAGCACGGTAAGAAGTCCTTCCAGCCCAACGACCCCGTGCCATTCCACTGCACCCATGTGACCAGTTAACCTGCTAACCAGTACGTGTTTGGACTGTGGGAGGAAACCGGAGCACCAGGGGAAACCCACGCGGTCACAGGGAGAATGTACAGACAGTGGCAGAATTGAACCCCAGTCACTGGCGTTGTAATAGTGCTCACCGCTACTGTGCTGCCCACAGTGGCTTTGCCTGGAGAATAACATTTTCATCAAGCTCTAGCGGTGGATGGTCTTAGCCGTCACCCTTTGTCCCATTTGGTGTGCAGAGTTGTAAGTGTTTTCCAGTGTGGTGTAGGAATCACTTTCAAAGCGACCCGGTAGGGGGTGGGGGAGATCAGATTCGTCGCTTTGATGCGTGGATGTGTGTCGAAGGCCATTTGAGTGTAATCAGCTGATGCCATTGACCAAGTACGAGAGTCCAGTGTTAAAAGCTGCTCACTTATCAGCTTTTCGTTATGACTTGTCTGCTGGGCATTTCAGAGAGCATTGAGCTGCTGTTATTAATTCATTAGCTCAGCCCTTCTTTTCTGTCTGGTATCAATCCTGTTGTTCTTCTCCTGGTAATTGACAAAGGTCCATCAATACTTCTTCGTTACGAGTGTCAGATTAATGTAGTGGTTAGCACAGTCACACAGTGAGTTTACGGCGCCAGCGATTGCTGATCAGTGTTCAATTCTTGCTGTTGTCTGTAAGGAGTTTGCATGTTTCCCCAATAACCTTGTGGGTTTCCTCTGGGTGCTCTGGTTTCTGAAGGTGTACAGGTTAGGGTTGGTGAGTTGTGGGTATGCTGTATTGACACTGGAGGCATGGCAACACTTGCAGGCTGCCCCCATCACAATTCTCGCTGGTTTGATTTGATGCAATAATCGCGTTTTGTTAACTGCTACACAGCCACCCCACAAATTCACCATGACAAGCTGGCAAGGGCTGGCAGGAGACCAGAGGATTCTGAGAAAGTTTTACGATCCAGTAGTGAAAGACTAAAAAGCTCTTAGGAAAGGAGAAAACTGATTTTGATAGAAAACTTGTGTGTAATATCAAAGTAAATAGAAATTCTTTAGATGAACATGTAGGAAGAAGGTAGGGCCACTAACAAATGAGGCTGGTGAATTTATAACAGGGATCACAGAAATGCCGATATGTTACATCAATATTTTTGCAGTGGTACTCACTGCAGGTTACAGCTGGTCTAGTTTCATGTAATAGGAAGGAAATGAAAAATTCCCAGTCGCAAGGTATAAAAAATTAAAGTAGCACATTAGGGGCGAGCAGATCACCGGGACCCGCTGGCCTCCACCTGAGGGTTTAAAGAAAGTGGCTGCAGACTTGGTGGAGTTATTGGTTGAAGACTTTGAAAACTCTAAATTTCATAGAACAGGAACAGGCCCTTCAGCCCACAATGATGTATTAAACCAATTAAATTAGTTAATCAAATGGACAACTAAACCAATTCCTCCTGCTGACACAATGTTCACATCCTTCCATTTTCCTCACATTCATGTGCCTGTCGACTTGCTCCTCTCATCTCTGTTGAAATGACCCCCTCTCACCTTAAATGTGTGCCCTCTGATATTAGACATTTCAACTCTGGTGGAAAAAGATGCTGTCTGTCTACTCGTTGCAGCACATGCCCTCTAATCCAGACAAGATCCTGGTCAGCCTCTTCTGTGCCCTCTCCAAAGCCTCCACATCCTTCCTATAATGAGGCGACCAGATCTGTGAGCAATATTCCAGATGCGGCCCAGCTAGTGTTTTATAAATCTACAACATAACTCCCTGGCTGTTGAACAAATAACGTTTCAGAAGATTAGTAAAGTAACCAGTGTGATTCCCACATTCAAAAAGAGAAGACAGAATACAGGGTCAATTAGTCTAACACTGTTGCAAGGACATGGCTGGGAACGAACCAAAGAGCAGGACACAGGCACGGTGACAGGGTCGTGAGGCGTTAGTGCAACCGCGAATGTGGAACAGGTATTCAGGAGTATCTTTACGTGGAGACAAGGTTTACGTAGATTATCCGGGGACTGGTGCAGAGCTTAGAACTGACAGTCCAAAGGAATCAGGAAACGAGGTTTACACATACTAGAATAGACCAATGAACTGGCAAAGGATGACAGTGTGCCAGGGTTCTTATCCTCAGTTTGCTGATGGAAAGCAGGTGTGCTGTAATTAATGAAAACTGGGAACAATTGGAAATCAGACAAGAGGATTAAGACCTAATCAAGGAGATAATAGCAAGATGGGGTATTGCTGGATGGGACCATGACAAACAGTTATTGTTGGCAAGAGCTGGAATCAAAGGTCAGGTTCAAACAAAATGGCAGGAAACTTATCAGCGTGGAGGAACAGAGGGATCTTGGGGTCCATGTCCAGAGATGCCTCAAAGTTGAGCTCAAATTGGGCTGCAAGACATAGAAGCAGAATTAGGCCATTTGGCCCATTGAATCTGCTCTGCTGTTCAATTGCAGCAGAAGTTTTTTTCTCTACCCTGTTCTCTTTCCTTCCTGTAACCTTTAACCCTCTAACAATCAGGAAGCTATCAATCTCCACTTTAAATATACTCAATGACTTGCCATCAATGGCAATGAATTCCTCAGATTCACACCCTCTGGCTGCAGAAATCCCTCATCTCTGTTCTAAAGGGTATCCCTTTATTCTGAAGCTGTGCCTTCCTATCTTAGACTCTCCTACTAATGGAAGCATTCACGATAACCAGGATTTTCAATATATGGTATGTTTCAGTGAGATTGACCCTCACCATCCTTCAAGTACAGGCCCAGAACCATCAAGTCCTCCTGCATAAAGCATAGAAACATAGAAAATAGGTGCAGGAGTAGGCCATTAGGCCCTTCGAGCCTGCACCGCCATTCAGTACGATCATGTCTGATCATCCAACTCAGAACCCCGCCCCAGCCTTCCCTCCACACCCCCTGATCCCTTTAGCCACAAGGGCCACATCTAACTCCCTCTTAAGTATAGCCAATGAACTGGCCTCAACTGTTTCCTGTGGCAGAGAATTCCACAGATTCACCACTCTCTGTGTGAATAAGTTTTTCCTAATCTCGGTCTTAAAAGGCTTCCCCTTTATCCTCAAACTGTGACCCCTCGTTCTGGACTTCCCCAACATCGGGAACAATCTTCCTGCATCTATCCTGTCCAATCCCTTTAGGATTTTATAGGTTTCAATAAGGTCCCCCCTCAATCTTCTAAATTCCAACGTGTATTAAGCCTAGTTGATCCAGTCTTTCATCATATGAAAGTCCTACCATCCCAGGAATCAATCTGGTGAACCTTCGTTGTACTCCCTCTATGGCAAGAATATCTTTCCTCAGATTAGGGGACCAAAACTGCACACAATACTCCAGGTGTGGTCTCACCAAGGCCTTGTACAACCCCAGTAGAACCTTCCTGCTCCTGTACTCGAATCCTCTTGCTATAAATGCCAGCATACCATTCGCCTTTTTCACCGCCTGCTGTACCTGCATGCCCACTTTCAATGACCGGTGTATAATGACACCCAGGTCTCGTTGCACCTCCCCTTTTCCTAATTGGCCACCATTCAGATAATAATCTGTTTTTGCCACCAAAGTGGATAACCTCACATTTATCCACATTAAATTGCATCTGCCATGAATTTGCCCACTCACCCAACCTATCCAAGTCACCCTGCATCCTCTTAGCATCCTCTTCACAGCTAACACTGCCGCCCAGCTTTGTGTCATCCTCCAGCATCCTCATCACAAGCCTTTCATTTCTGGGTTCATTATCCTGAACCACCTCTGGACACTCAAGGGCCAGCGCACCCTTCCTTAGATATGAGTCCCAGATTGTTCACACCATATTCCAGATGTGGTCTGATCTCATTTGACTTTGTGTTTATGTTCTCGTCCTCCCAAAGACTTTGCCGTATTGCATTTGCCGTATTACCAACTCTACAATCATGTACCCTTACAATTGTGTAAGAATCCGAATCAGCTTTATTGCCACTGACATGTTGTGAAATTTGTTGTTTTGTGGCAGCAGTGCAGAGCAGGTAAAACAGATCTCTCTCAAATACAATAATAATAACTAAACAAAGTAGTGTAAAAGAGGGACAGTGAGGTAGTGACCATGGACCATTCAGAAATCTGATAGTGGAGGGGAAGCAGCTGTTTCTAAAACATCGAGTGTGTGTCTTCAGTCTTCTGTAGCGCCCCGCTGGTGGTAGCAATGAGAACAGGGCATTTCCTGAAATATCCTCCCCACATCCACTGTATCTGGGCCTTCCAGTATTCAAGAGGTGATTAATGCTCACCATCATCTTGTGGAAGTGGTGCCCACACAATGCTGGAGGAACTCAGCAGGCCAGACAGTGTCCAGATGAAAGGTCTCTGCCCAAAATGTCGACTGTTTACTCTTTTCCATTGACGCTGCCTGGCCTGCTGAGTTCCTCCAACATTTCATGTGTGTTGCTTAGATTTCCATCATTTGCAGATATTCTTGTGTTTGTTATCATCTTGTGGAATACCTTTAGAAGCCAACATGGGAGACTGTTTCACTTCATGTGGATTGGGTATGCGTGCATTTAAATCCCACCTCTTTCTCCTCTCAATGCCTCCAGGACTTCTGTGGCAAAGTACAAATATAAAGTGTGTTGGCACTGGAATATTCTTGGTAAAATAGTAATCAATAATGTTTGGAGATTAGCAATTGCAGGCCTGTAATTATTTCAAACCATTAAAATGAAACATTTATGCTTCTCCTCTCTAATTTTATCTAGTAGTTGGCATGCTCTGGGGTTCCACTTACAACCTCGCCTCTTGCAGCAAACAATCTGCTGGAGGAACTCAGCAGGTCAGGCAGCATCTGTGGAGGGAAATGAGCAGTTGCTGATTTGGGCTGAGAACTTTCATCTGAAAGAGCCTTCAGAAAGAGAAGGGAAAGGTGGGAACAAGAACAGGCAGGGGATAGGTGGATTGGGGTGAGGAAGCTTGATTAAAAGGACAGAGGAGAAGAGAGAGGGAGTAGTGACAGAGGCTGGGAGGTGATGGGTGGAGGTGGAGGCTGGGTTGGGTGTAGGAGGAACTGGGGAAAGAAAAGAGAGAGGAGATGGAGAGGAGGGGAAGAGAGCAGATGATCTGAAATTGGAGAATTCAGTGATCATATATTTCCGTTGCAGATTGCCCAGATGAGTTGTGAGATAAATGTGAGAGGATGACTTACAGGAAACAAGCAGGGAGACAGAATTTTCATCTGAGATCCAGTATGAACTCAATGGACCGAATGATCTCTTTTTGTTATTAGCAGCTATGAATGTCAATTAGAGCAACCAGATCAGCTGGGGACCTTTATCCTTGAAAAGTGACATCTCAAAGCAGTTCAGATGAAATGTTTACTGTCCACCTCTCTACCCACCTCCCGACCACAGATGCTGCCTGACCTGCTGAGTTTCTCCAGCAGAGAGAAATTCCCCTGCATTTCTTTGAATTTGTGGCTGCATGGCCTTTAAGTATAGTTTCCCAGAAGTTGTATTGTATTTCTTTATTTTCCTGTAAATATCTGCAAGACAATGAATCTCAGGGGACAATGAATCATATGGGGATATATACATACCTTGATAATAAAGTTACTTTTAATAAATTTACCATGGCACATGAGAATTTATTTTTAGAAGTTTATTGCCAATTTGGCCACGTGCTCTCAAAAAAGTTTGCTAGCCCTGCACTACATGGGTATGGCTCTTATTTCCTTGTTCTACTGTGAATTACTTACCGCCCATTACGCCGCTGGCATTTAGGGCAGCAATGAAGGTCCTCCATCTCTCTCTGTCCTTGGCCACTCAGACGTGGAAGGTTGCTTCATTGCTGTTCCCGTAACGGTTTTGTTTAACCAGTCAGGCTTGTTAGCCCGGAGCTGAACCCCTGGACTGGCAGAACTGCTGGACCACTCTTAGTCTGCCCTCTACCCTGTGACCTCCTTGGCATGGGTGACCCTACAAAGATCCAAAGCATAAAGCCCCAACTTCAGCCGGCATGACTCTCCGGGTCATTGAGGCATCAAACCTCCAAACTGCGACAAGCTTGTGGTCCTCTTGGAAGTTGACTGTAAATGCGTGTAGGAAAATGAATCTCAAGATGGTATATGGTGACACATAATAAATTTACTTTGATCTTTCAACTATTGTGCTTGACTGTGGGAATGGGTCACTTCTGAGTGTGTTTACTTTAAACTTTGCTCAATCCTCTACACCCTGACAGCTGGCTGTGCCCTGCAGGCAGTGTTGAATTTGTTTTGTGTGTGTTGTCTGTATCTCTGCTATGAGACAAAAACCCCTCACAGATTCTGACTTGGCATTAGTCGTTATGGTAGGGGTGGCGAACCTATGTCACGTGTGCCCAATGTGACTCCCAGTGTTGTTGGCGTGTGGCATGTAGTGCCACGCCTTCATTCTTTAAACCCAACCATAATAAAAAGGTAGACCATGATCATCCTTACTGCCAGCTGAAGCAGTGAATGACTTATTTACACCTCGATAGCAGTGAGGTATTTTCAGAGGAAACATCTCATGCTGGCTTAGCACCAACTAATTGGTTGCAAGATTAAGTGACGTTTGGTGATTGTTTTGAAGTCCTCGTAGACCTGGTGTACACATCAGTATCTGGTTAGTAAACAGTTACAGTAATACGGTGCTATTTAGAAATGCTGGTATTTTTCAATTCTTTAATGGATAAATATTACTAATTTTTGAACACTTGTTTCTAAAATGCTCCATTTATTTCAATCTATTATATTAAGAGTAAAATAATGAATACACATAAATCCTTTATAACTTAAAGTACATAATTATTATTACTGTGGTCGTTGGCATCCATCTGTCTCGAAGGACAATGGGTGTTGATCATCATACCAGGCCTGGGCAGAAAGGTATGGAAATCCTGAGATACCCAGTCATCAAGATCCCCCTCTCGGCCTCATCAGTGTAGTCCAGAAGAAAGCTTATGAAGCAATACGTTTGGCACCAGCTTGGCCGCAAGAGCTGCCAGAAAGATGTTCAGTGACGTCCAGTTGCCTTAGGGGGCTCCACTCTGGATTTGCTGTCTGGGTTTACTCCCGTAGCCTTCGTCTCTCCCAAGGCTGTCCACAAGGCAGTGGGGCTATTTACCCATAGCTGGGGATCTGGTTCACGCACACCAGGGTGTGCCCACACACCGGTGGGCTTGCGTGCCACACGTGTAGGAACCAGACCTCCCTGTCCTCTGTAGTTCAGCCTGAGTCCGAAAGGAGCTCAGTTACCATGTGTCACCACCGAGGAGGCACTATATGAGGCTTGCTATTGAAGAGGCTATGTACTCACAGGGAGAGACTTGCGCATTCAGTTCTCCTTTTCACAAGGCTGCTAGCCAGTGCTGGAAGCTGAAATTGAGAGCAACAAGCACTACCCACTACACTACCACACTAGACGCATCACAACAACCATTCTGACACCAACTATTATTACTAATTCAATAATAAATGACAATCTCTGGTTAATAGTCCATCGCACGCAAAGCTCATCCCACCATTAAACATATTTACGATTAGCGCTGACACAACAAAACGGCATCTATCATCAAGCACCATCCAGGCCATGCTCGCTTCTCACTGCTGCCGTGGGAAGGAGGTACAGGAGTCTCAGAACCCACCCCACCAGGCTCAGGAATAGTTATTACCTGTCAAACATCAGACTCCTGAACCAGAGTGGATAACTTCACTCACCTCAACACTGCACTGATTCCACAACCTATGGACTCACTTTCAGAACTCTACAACTCATGTTCTCGGGATTATTCATTTATTCATTTTTAATTATTTGCACAATTGTCTTTTTGCACATTAGTAGTTTGTTGGCCTTTGTTTATGTATAGTTTTTCATAAATTCTATTCTATTTGAATTGACTTTATTTCTTACATCCTTCGCATACATGAGTAAAAATCTTTACATTACGTCTCCATCTAAATGTGCAATGTGCAATCATAGTAATTTATAATAAATAGAACAGTCAATGTAATATAGAGTACACTCAAATCAGCATGAGTTAATCAGTCGGATGGCCTGGTGGAAGAAGCTGTCCCAGAGCCTGTTGGTCCTGGCTTTTATGCTGCGGTACCATTTCCCAGATGGTAGCAGCTGGAACAGTTTGTGGTTGGAGTGACTCAGGTCCCCAATGATCCTTTGGGCCCTTTTTACACACCCGTCCTTGTAAATGTCCTGAATCATGGGAAGTTCACAACTACAGATGTGCTGGGCTGTCCGCACCACTCTCTGTAGAGTCCTGTGATTAAGGGATGTGCAGTGTGTTTTCTTGTAAATGCCACTAAGAAACTGAATCTCAGGGTTGTATATGATGACATAAGCATACTTTCATAATAAATTTACTTTGACTTGGCACAAAATTGCCATGGCACACAAGGGGATTTTGTTTTTTTTTGAAGGTTGTCACCAATTTGGGCATGTGCTCTCAAAAAGGTTTGCCAGCCCTGCACTAAGGCTTGGCTTGTGTTTCGCTATAGTACTTCCTGACAACTCTACAGATCAAATGCATCAAGATTTCAGACAAAGTTGGTGGCGACAGGGGGGATCCAAAGCTTTGCTGGGGCACCTTGGGCGGAGAGGGACGGAGATGCGGGAATCTGTGAACACTACGTCACTATTCCGATTTTGCACTATTTATTGTAACGTATGTCTTGTACTGTACTGCGGCTGCAAAACGAATACAACAGGACATGTGTCAGTATAATAAACATGATTCTGGTGAGAGAGGTTAGTAATGCAGAAAAGTGAAGTAAAGGGAAATTACTTCATGGTCTTAATTTACAGTCTTGATTTATTTTAAACCGGTTTCTTTACAAGGATATTTTGTTTAGAGGGTCTTAATTAAAATATCAAGTCACTGCCTTTAATCCTGGGCTTTAATGTCAGCTTCTACTTGGATGAGGGGGGTGCAGAATCTTTGTTTGTGCTCTTCTCCATTCTGCCCAGCCCCTCTCCAAGCAGAGCTTATGATAATACTGTAGCCACCAAACAGATGGGAACTTTCATTTGGGTTAAACCCAGCAGGCATTGGTCACCTTTGCACTCTGTGTGTCTGAGCGATGCGCTTCCCATCGAGTTCCCACGGGGACAGGGAGCACAATAGGATTTAACACGCCGTCGCCTTGGTCACAGCATCACATTTGTGTGTTTAAAGGAAGTGAGTGGGCTCACAAATGCTTATTGAGTTGAGTTGCTATAATTGTGAGTTAAAAGGGAAAAATACCCAGTAATTGGTACTCATTTATTTTATAACCACCAACAAATAAATCAACGATACGACGAAAAGCAACTGCAGGATATCTATTGAAAAGTTGGTCTTTTTCATTCGGGCACTTGTTCAAGATTGTTTAATGTCGTTTCCAATACACAAGTGTAAAGGAGAAATAATTGTTACTCCAGATCCGATGCAGCACAGAAAAAAACACAATAACATAAAGAGCACAATAATTAAAAAAACACAACAAATATAAATGCATAAGCTATCATATACAAACGTACATTGATTGTATATCCATAAAGTGCTGCAAGGCGCAGGAGTATCTGTCCGTAAGGTGACTTACAGGAAATGATTAAGTCATGGTAGTTAGGGGGGTGTGGAGGGGTGGGTTAATGGGTGGGGGTGATGATCAGCCTTACTGCTTGGAGAAAGTAACTGTTTTTGAGTCTGGTGGTCCTGGAGTGAATGCTATATAACCTCCTTCCTGATGGGAGTGGGGCAAACTGTCCATCAGCAGGGTGGGTGGGATCCTTCATGATGTTACTATCACTTTAATGGCAGTGAAGGACAGACTCTCTTATCTGGAGGTTGGGAGGAGCCTTTACCTCCTAATCTCAAACTCTACCAACCTATCATCATCTCTGCACTCTTGATTTTTGTTCCCTTTCACATCCCGGTGTTTTTTGCACCACTTTCCTCACTTCCAGCTGTTGCACCCTGGAACTGAGTAGTCCACTCCCCTAATGATAATTACAATTATTTAGAATTATTACAATTAGCAGAATCTAATTCTACTACCATCGGGCAGGAGGTACCACACCACCCCACACCACTTGACTTAGGAACAGTTGATATTCTTCAGCCATTAAGTTCCTGAATTGGCAGGCTATCTTCACTTTCCTCAGCTCTGAACTATTCTACAGCCTAAAGATTCACTTTCCTCACATTCTCAGTGTTATTTTTTCTAACTTAAATAATTCGTCTTTTTTACACATTGGTTGTTCGTCAGTCTTTATGTATCATTTTTCGTAAATTCTATTGTACTTCTTTATTTTCCTGTAAGTGCCCACAAGAAAATGAATCCCAAGGAAGTATATGGTGACATGTACATACTTTGATAATAAAGTTACTTTGAACTTTGTATTCTCCTGGATGACCCCTTGCTGTATGGTTGAAGTTCTCAGAGTTTCCAGAGATGTTACACAAAGGTCTTCTCTCTGAGATAGATTTTAAAGATCTTGGGTTGCTATTTTAATGATGATAAATGACCATCTTTTGTTTCTTGGTCAATATTTGTGTCCCCCCCTCTCCACCATGAATAAGCCTTGTAGTCACAGAGCACCCCAGCTCAGAAACAGGCCCTTTGGCTGATCTAGTCCATGCCAACTTGGTCTTCTGCCTAGTTCCATTTAGCTGCACCTCAACCATACCCCTCCGCTCCATGTACTTATCCATAAGTATCTTAAATATTGAAATCCACCACTTCCACTGGCAGCTCATTCCACACTCATACCACCCTCTGAATGAAGAAGTTCCTTGTTACGTACCTCGTGGGTATCTTGTGACTGTCTTATGACCATGATGTAATTGAGTACCTTGTGAGCATGATGTAAGGGTCTTGTGATGGTGGGGTGATGTAATTTTCCCGCCAGTGTGAGGTCACATGATGACATGTTCTCAACAGGTCTATAACGGGAAACTCCTGTTGTTACGCGTTGATTCGTTGTTTAATTCATCAGTTACTCCGTTGTGCTGTGTATTTGTCTCATGACGCAGTTTCATTTTAAAGTGGAGTTTTACTTTCTATTGTAAGTCTAGTATTGGAGAGTGAAGACATTGCTAAAGTACGGGGACCTGAAGAATTGAGTAAAGTTGGTGTCATTTGGCGGTTTAATATAGGATCGACCTTATTGAATCTTCATTCAGAAATAGTGACCTGCATCTGAGATAACCCCTGGAAGAGCAGGAAGGTTTCTGCAGTGTTCATTCGCCAGGAAAAGGTCAGTTCCTTTAAGCCATTTTATTTCCTGTGTCATGAATCCTTTGGACAGAATCAGCAGTAACGTCACGTCTTCAAAGAAATCCATTTCCAGAGAAGTCTCTCCTTATTGACTGTGTAAATCACTTGGACTTTCGAATTTTACCAGTTTAAGACTGTGTTTGAATTTGCCACTTTAAGAACTGTTCCAGAGTTGCCATATAGCAGTTAACTTCCGGTTAAGTTAGTCGTTTGAATACTTTCGCTATTGTTGAGCTGAGTTTAATAAATGTTTGTTTGTTTTTAAAACCTGACTCAATTCTATATTCATTGTTGCTGATGACATAACATCCCCTTCAAATTTCCTTTAAGCATTTCACCTTTCACCCTTAACCTATAACCTCTAGTTCTTGTCTCACTCAACTTCAGTGGAAAATGCCTGCTTGCATTTACCCTATCTATACCCCTCAGTTTTGTATACCTCTATCAAATCTCCCTGTTATATTTCTTTTATTTAAATGTACTGTAGGTGAACAGTAAAGAATCATATCCTGGAAGAATTAGAGAACTTTTATTTACAGTAATAAACATGTCTTAACCCCGCCACATGCTGGAACATTCTGCCAAACCCCGCGCATCCTCAGTGCTGTCCAGTCGTGTACTGGCACATCATTGCACGTGATATCACCACATCTTCCCTTCCTTAAAAATAAAAAAAAACAACATTAATCAAAGCAAATACATAATTCAACAAGTCTCAATCAGTCTCTCTGGGGGTTTACGAACACGAGTAGACCTCCTAACTGGTATACACAGATCTTGTGTTTCCTTGTTATTATTTACAAGTTTTGTCTCGTCTGCATCAGTTAACTGAATCTCTGAAGAATCACATCTTCCTTTCCTTAAAAAGAAAAATAACAACATTAACCAATAAACAAATCTATATCAGCTAACTGAAACTCTGAAGTTGACTCTTCGCTATCTGAGCCATGACTCTTCTTGTGCTTTTTCTTCTTCTTTCATGCTTTAAGCTTTTCTTTATGTAGAAACTGTATCTCAACTAAACTTTTTGGCATACCCTCACATGCCTCCTGGTTAGAATCTGGAATTTCAGGTAAGCAGTTCACGCTACCCTCCTCAGCAATCTGCTTCCCTGCTTCTGCTTGGACTGTATCTTTCCTAATTCCTTCCACTTCCATTTGTAATGAAATACAAATCTTCTGTTCTTCATCTAATTCATTCATTAACTGTGTAGTCTCTTTTTTATGCTGAGACTTCATTATTTCCATAAAACTTCTCAATTCCATTAGTTGTGCTTTTACTTCTTCATTATACTGTGCCCACTGTGAGCGTTCTTGCTCTAGACGGTGATTAGACTGAATCTCATATTCTCTCAGTGTCTCTTTCATTATTGTTGCATTGAAGCAGCCTCTTCCTGCCATTGCTTTTTCACATCATCAGTTGCCTCCTGTTTGGTCGTCAGACACTGCAGCTACTGCTTTTATATTCTTAATATCAATTGCCTCCATGAGCTGGATCTGCAGTTGAGTTACATCACCTTCTGCCGACTGTAATGCAACATTCTGTTGCTCCAGCTCTGTGTCACTATCCAAGACAAAAATTCTTTTCACCAAATTCAGTCTTTCACAGGCAGATACACTAAGTATTGATTGTACATTTTTTGGCATGGCCACAAATGAAAGCGTGTGCACAGTATTTTTGTGTGATACTTTTGCCACACATGTTCCTTTAACTGGAATGTCTGCACCTGAATAATCAGTCACTTTAATATTTGTCTGATGTACCTTTGGTCTTGGCTTTAAAGCATTAAACTCAGATCCTGCAAGAGCATTTACTTGCGCTCCAGTTTCAAGCTTAAACAGAATATTGTTTTGATTCACTTGCCAAGGAATAGTCCAGTCATTCTTACTTTGTTTATTTTCACAAAGCACATCTCTGTAAAATTCCTCATGTTCATCTTCAAGCACAGCATTTACTTGCTTCATTTTATTTTCTACTGTGTAGAAGTACTTTCTACTTCTACAACAACACGAAAAATGATTAATCTTACCGCAGTTGTAGCAAATTTTGCCATATGCGGGACACTGATTTGGAAGGTGTTCCCGCGCACAGCGACCACATGATTTTTTTTCGAAATGCCGTCTTGCTCTCCGTCGGTTTTGTCGACTTAAATTATTATATTTCTTGATATATTCGTGCTTTTTTTACAGCATTTACATTGCAGTTCTCAACAAAAAGCTCTTCAGCCTGCGACTTCACGGTCTCAGAAGCTTTGCAGATCGTGAAAGCTTTTTCAAAATTTAAATCTTGCTCTCTCAACAGCCTTTCTCTCAGAGCATTATCTCGAATGCCACAAACAGTTCTATCTTTAATGAGGGGGTCCGTGAGCAATCCAAACTTGCATGTTCTACTACGCTTTCTTAACTCAGTAACACACTGATCAATCGTTTCAGCAGCTCCCTGCGCACATGTGAAGAATTTATATCGTTCATACGTTAAATTGCACTTAAGTATACAAAATACTTTAAATCTGTCCATTATTGACTTTAAATTGAAATTATCTCCATCTTCAAAGACAAAATTATTATATACCTCTACCGCTTCATTCCTGATTATATGGAGTCAGAAGCGCAGCTTTGGTTTTTTCTGATTTTTCTTCATAATCGATTGCTGATAAGTACAGTTCAAACTGTTGCTTGAAGATCCTTCAATTCTCAGCTACATTACTAGTCAACTGTCCATTTCACCGATTACCTTTTGAACTTTTTTCTTTTTCTCGATTATCTTCGATTCTCGATTGTCCCGTATTATTCTTCCAGAACCATTCCTGACACCATGTTATATTTCTTTTATTTAAATGTACCATAGGTTAACAGTAAAGAATCATATTCTGGAAGAATTAGAGAACTTTTATTTACAGTAATACACAAATATGTCTTAACCCTGCCACGTGCTGAAACATTCTGACAAACCCCGCACATGCTCAGTGCTTTCCAGTCATGTACTGGCACATCATTGCACATGATATCACCAAACTCCCTTCCTTCTCCTGCGCTCCAGGGAATAAAGCCCAAACCTGTCCAGCCTTTCCCTATAACTCAGGCCCTCAAGTCCGGGCAACATCCTTGTAAATTTTCTATGTGCTCATTCAAATTTACTGATACTCTTCCTGCAGGTAGATGACCAGAACCACACACGAAACTTAAAATTAGGCCTCACCAACATCTTGTACAACTTCAACATGACATCCTAACTCCTGTACTCAATCCTTTCATTTATAAAGGTCAGTGTGTCAGAAGTTCTTTATATGACCCTATCTAACTGTGAAACCACTTTCAAGGAATGATGGAGCTCTATTCCCAGATCCCTATGTTTCACTGCACTGCTCCAGATATCAATCACTCTCCATGTTTTTAAAATCAGTGCTGGGTGAACAATAATGTTCTCAGTTTCTCAAATTAAATTTATTATCAGATTTCTATTATTATCATCATTATAAAATTATTTCCTTAGAAGTTGCGTCACAGATCAATAGGGCCGTAAAGCAAGCTTTTGTCACATTGACATTCACAATTTGTTGTATTGAGTGCAGGAGTTGGGATGTTATGTTAAAATTGTATAAGATGTTGGTGAGACACAATATGCAAACGAAGACATTGTGGAAATGGTATCAAAAAAAGTAAGTAAATATTTTTGAAAACATGAAGTGTGGAGTCCTAATTATTGACCCAAGCACTTTTCAGTTTGTCTTCTGGATAAGGTTAGTTGGAAGTTGAAGGCAAATGTAATATTGGTTTGTTGCAGGCAAATGTAATATGACTAGTTCCACAAAGGATAAGCACTTCTCTCCCCCTGTATTTCCATGAACTTCTCCTGCCTCCTTCCCCTCCCATTCCCCTGAGGTGCTGAATGGCCTGCACGAGCCAAAGCAGACCCTGGGGTACCCCGTTTGCAAGGCAAAGTTGTGCTTGGACTGAGAATCTGCTTGAATCAGCTTTTCCATAAAATGCTGATATAAAATAGCTACACTTGCACATTCTTTTTCTCTGGTCTGCTAAGCCAGAATCATAATTCCTGATCAAAGACACATTTTACAAAGGAAATGTTTTCCCTGCAAAATTCACATTTTTTATTGTTTTCCTTCCCCTTTCTGCATGTCCCATCTCGTGCAGAGGGTGGAGGTGTTTTGTTAATTGTCATGTTCTGCAGGTAATTCGCTGTGCTATAGTTATGATTCAGTGAGTAGTACCATGTAAGAATGTTGTGGGTTGCATGCCCCTGTAGGAGATTTGAGAATCATTGGATAAACTCGTTTAAGGCTACCTCTATTTCCTTGGGAAGCTAAATTATTGTTGGTGCATCTTAGTAAGGCATCCTATCCAGATGTCATAGTCATAGTCATACTTTATTGATCCCGAGGGAAATTGGTTTTCGTTACAATTGCACCAACCAAGAATAGAGTATAAATATAGCAATATAAAACCATAAATAAATAAATAGTAATATGTAAATTATGCCAGGAAATAAGTCCAGGACCAGCCTATTGGCTCAGGGTGTCTGTCCCTCCAAGAAAGGAGTTGTAAAGTTTGATGACCACAGGCAGGAATGACTTCCTATGACGCTCTGTGTTGCATCTCGGTGGAATGAGTCTCTGGCTGAATGTACTCCTGTGCCCAACCAGTACATTATGTAGTGGATGGGAGACATTGTCCAAGATGGCATGCAACTTGGAGAGAATTCTCTTTTCAGACACCACCATCAGAGAGTCACATTCCATCCCCACAACATCACTGGCCTTATGAATGAGTTTGTTGATTCTGTTGGTGTCTGCTACCCTCAGCCTGCTGCCACAGCACACAACAGCAAACATGATCGCACTGGCCACCACAGACTCGTAGAACATCCTCAGCATCGTCCGGCAGATGTTAAAGGACCTCAGTCTCCTCAGGAAATAGAGACGGCTCTGACCCTTCTTGTAGGCAGCCTCAATGTTCTTTGACCAGTCCAGTTTATTGTCAATTCGTATCCCCAGGTATTTGTAATCTTCCACCATGTCCACAGTGACCCCCGGATGGAAACGGGTCACCGGTGCCTTAGCTCTCCTCAGGTCTACCACCAGCTCCTTAGTCTTTTTCACATTAAGCTGCAGATAATTCTGCTCATACCATGTGACAAAGTTTCCTACCGTAGCCCTGTACTCAACCTCATCTCCCTTGCTGATGCATCCAACTATGGCAGAGTCATCAGAAAACTTCTGAAGATGACAAGACTCTGTGCAGTAGTTGAAGTCCGAGGCGTAAATGGTGAAGAGAAAGGGAGACAAGACAGTCCCCTGTGGAGCCCCAGTGCTGCTGATCATTCTGTCGGACACACAGTGTTGCAAGCACACGTACTGTGGTCTGCCAGTCAGGTAATCAAGAATCCATGACACCAGGAAAGCATCCACTTGCATCGCTGTCAACTTCTCCCCCAGCAGGGCAGGGCGGATGGTGTTGAACGCACTGGAGAAGTCAAAAAACATGACCTTCACAGTGCTCGCTGGGGCAACTCGGTGGGGCAACTGCTCTGCCTGTGACTGGGAGAAACTGCAGGGAGTTGTGGACACAGCTCAACACATCATGGAAACCAGCCTCCCCTCCACAGACAAACAACAGGAATTCTGCAGATGCTGGAAATTCAAGCAACACACATCAAAGTTGCTGGTGAACGCAGCAGGCCAGGCAGCATCTCTAGGAAGAGGTACAGTCGACGTTTCAGGCCGAGACCCTTCGTCAGGACTAACTGAAGGAAGAGTGAGTAAGGGATTTGAAAGTTGGAGGGGGAGGGGGAGATCCAAAATGATAGGAGAAGACAGGAGGGGGAGGGATGGAGCCAAGAGCTGGACAGGTGATTGGCAAAAGGGGATAGGAGAGGATCATGGGACAGGAGGTCCAGGAAGAAAGACAAGGGGGGGGGGGACCCAGAGGATGGGCAAGAGGTATATTCAGAAGGACAGAGGGAGAAAAAGGAGAGTGAGACTCTTTTTATACTTCTCGCTGCCTCGGTAAAGCAGCCAGCAAAATCAAAGACCCCACCCTCCCCAGACATTCTCTCTTCTCTCCTCTCCCTTCAAGCAGGAGATTTAAAAGTCTGAAAGCACATACCACCAGGCTCAAGGAGAGCTTCTACTCTGCTGTTGTATTGAACAGTCAATCAGATGGATTCTTGACCTCACAATCTACCTCGTTAATTGACCTCACACCTCGCTGTCTACTCTTTTCTCCATAACTGTAACACTTTATTCTGCATTCTCATCTTGTTTTCCCACGTACTATCTCAATGCAGTGTTTGTGCCAAGATGCAGTGAGAAGCTTTTATACCATCCCAGACAGATCGACGATGAAAACATCTGCAAACGCTGGAAATCCAAGCAGCACACACAAAATGCTGGAGGAACTCAACAGGCCAGGCAGCATTTATGGAAAAAAAGTACACAGTTGATGCTGCCTGGCCTCCTGATCCCATACAGACTGTTTGTTCAGTCATTGTGTTGCCGTGTCCCAGACATATCATGCCACACTTAAGTACGGTATGAAGTCAGAGAGAGTTCTGTGCAGGTGGACCAATAAAGTGCAGGGGCTGTACTGAGGTTGATTGGGTGATGAAGAGTAAATCTTTTATTGAATGAGATGTTTGTTAACAGTGGGGTAGAACCTGTCCTTGTGCCTGGAGACCAACTCATTTACAGTCAATTAAAAGGACACTGATAATTTCTCTGTCACAACTATTAGGAACTAATGCACAGTTTTATCATACTGTAGTAGTATTGATTGGGTTCTAATTTGTTCTGAACTTAATTTAAATACATCACTTGTTACTCAGTTAAATGGTAGTTTTTTCTTATATGCCTTTTTAACTATTTCCATGAAACTGGCTAATTGGGGGAGCTGCTTAATTGGGCCAAAATGTACTGGCCCCAAAGTATCCCAATTAACCGGATACAATTCTTATTGTAACTTGTGTTTTTCTGTCTTGCACTGTACTGCTTCCACAAAACAGATTTCATGACATATGTTAGTGATAATAAACCTGATTCTGATTCAGCGATGGGAGTAGTTTAGATCGGAATTTTGGCTTTTTGCCCTACACTTGCATATTCTTCCTTGCCCATAACACTTCAAAGAAGTCAAAATACAGGTCTTGATTAGCCCTGGACTGGGGCCATACAGAATAACCCTCCTGTACCTAATAAAGTGGCGAATGAGCATATGTTCATGGTCTTTTGCTGCGTAGCTCATCCGCTTCAAGGTTCAACATGTTTTGCATTCAGAGTTGCTGTTCTGTACACCATTGTTTTAATGTGTGCTTATTGAGTTACTGTTGCCTTCCTGCCAGTTTGAACCAGTAAGGCCATTCACCTCTGACCTCTCTCGTTAACAAGGCATTTTAACCCACAGAGCTACCACTCACTGGATGTTTTTTTTAGTTTTTCTCACCAATCTCTGTAAATGCTGAAGAGTGTTGTGCCTGAAAATCCTGAGATCTGCAGTTCCTGATGTACTCAAACCACCCCATCTGGCACCAGCAATCATTCCACAGTCAAAGTCACTTATCACATTTCTTCCCCATTCTGATGTTGGGGATGAACAACAACTGAACCTCTTGACCATGTCTGCATGCTTTTATGCATTGAGTTGCTGTTACATGATTGGCTGATTAGATATTTGCATTAACAAGCAGATGTACAGGTGTATCTAATAAAGTGGTCACTAAATGTATAAGAAGCTGTGGACATCCCAGCTTTTGGAAGCATTCCTTCTGTGTTATCAAAGCCACCTGATATTACAAAGCTGGGTGGGGTGTTCTCTAAAGAAGCAACATGATCTGGTCAGTTGCTCCTATAAGTTTGATGTTTAGGTGGGGTAATGGATGTTAGTTGACCTGCATTGTGGTTTAAACCCTACTGAAGTAGGACTGTGGTGGCTTGGTAGCATAGTGATTAGTGCATAGCTTTATGGTGCCGGTTGTAAGATCGGGAATTGATTCCTTCTGCTGCCTGTAAGGAGTTTGTATGTTCTCCCTGTGACCATGTGGGTTTCCTCTGGGTGCTCTGGTTTCCTCCCACATTCTAAGATAGGGTTAGTGGGTTGCGAACATATTCTGTTGGCACTGGAATGTGTGGTGCCACTTGTGGGCTGCCCCGGCACGGTCCTCACTGATTTGATCTGGTGCAAACTGTGTCTTGTTATACAGGTGACAAAAATGCTAATCTTTATCTTATTGTCAGTTGAAGTGCTAGTAATGACTATCATTTCTGCTTAGCATCTCCCACTATTTATTCAGCCTACTTGTCTAGGTGACCATGTACAATTTATTACGTGCTCCTGTTGCACCATGATAGGAAGGTTTTGGAGAAGGTGCAGAAGAGCTTCACCAGAATATTGCCTGGATTAGAAGGCATGAGCTATGAGGAGATGTTGGACGTCAAAGATTGAGGGAAACCTGTCACAGGTTTATAAAAATGAGAGGCACAGACATTTACTGGTGGAAATGTCAAATACTAGAGCGCGTGCATTTGAGCTAACAGAGGGACAGTTTGATGGGTGCATGTAGCATGAATATTTTTCCAGTTGTAGGTGTCTGGAACAGATTGACAGAATTAGTGGTGGAAACATAAAGGCTGATTTATACTTCTGCGTAGTAGCCTACGCAAGTGGCCTACACCATTGTGAGCATTTATACTTGTGAGTTGGTGTGTCTGCGTCGCTCTGCAATTCACCGCCAAAACGCTAGTTGGTGTCTGGGTTTCTATGCCACTGTGTTGAGTTTCTTCGTGTTGAAACTCAACACGAAGAAACTCAAACTTCAAACAATGACGACTGAAACTGAAGGAGGGTGAATTTTCTGTGCTTGTCCTGCCACTGAGAGACACGGACGAGGAAATGCATTTCAAATATTTTCAGATGTCGGCAGGTAGATTTGATGATTTGGCTCATCATCTTCAACCATTTATTTCTCAGCAGTGTATGCACAGTATACTCAGAGACTGGCAATCACCATTCGAGTTTTGGCTTCAGGTGGAAGTCAACAGGCTGGAACAGCTAGCTAGAAACTGGCATCAAGCACAGGGTCCTCCATAATTTCAGAGGTCTGTAAAGCTTTATGGAAAGCATTGCAGCCAGAGTTCCTTCCCTGACCTTCAGTCGCCCAATGGGAAGCTGTTGCAGCGTAGGAGGAAATGCGATGCTACCAAGTGGACCAATCACAGTTGTTGCAGGCTGCATCACCGCAACGCGTAGTTACATTTTGGGAGAGGTGTGCATCAGGCTACACCGTAGGGTACGCGGCTACGCTGTACCTACGGTGTAGTTTTGACACAGAAGTATAAATTGGCCTTAAGCATTGAAGGGGGTGTGAAAATGGAGGGATATGGATTGTGTGTAGGCAGAAGAGATTAAGTTAAATTTGACCACCTGATCAGCACTGATTACATTGTGCTGAATGGCCTGTTCCTGTTCCTGTCCTGTCCTGTTCTCTGTCCTGCTTGTATCTCTCCTGGTTGCAGAAGTTGCTTGCTGTGACCAGGCAGCTTACAGTGAAGTGGAATCAGAGAATGATGTAAAGTCTCAGAGCAAAAAGAAGCCGTCTTGTAACAGCGAAGAGTCTTGGTCCGAGCTGCCAACTGTCAATTTCCATCCACAGACACTGCCTGAACTGCTGAGTTCGTCCAGTACTTCGTGTGTGCCAGAATGAGAGAGAGCTGTGAAATCGGGACAGTCAACGAGCTCAAAGATTAGGCCTCTGCTAAATGATCCATTAGTCTTGTGTCGGAGAGGGGATTATTGAGTGGGTGTTAGGTTTCACGATTAAGCTTGGTCTGCACGTGGTAATATAGTTCACCAGAATAAAACGTGATTGTGCACATGTGACGTGACCACAGTCAGTGTGGATCGGGAACAATATCTCCACCTCATTCATACCTCAAGGATGCATGCTTATCCTACAGCTCTACTCTCTACAAATATGGTGTGGCTTGGCTCAGCTCAAACAGTATCTATAAATTCGCTGATGACACCCCTGTCATTGTTAGAATCTCAGATGGCAATTATGAGGCGTACAGGAGTGAGATAGATCAGCTGGTTGAGTGGTGGTGCAACAGCAAGCTTGCACTCAATGTCAGTAAGACCAATGAATGCCACCTCCAACGGGATCCCACCACCAAGCACATCTTTCCCTCCCCCCCCCCTCACTTTCTGCTTTCCGCAGGGACCGCTCCCTACGCAACTCCCTTGTCCATTCCTCCCCCATTCCCTCCCCACCGATCTCCCTCCCAGCACTTATCCTTGTAAGCGGAACAAGTGCTACACCTGCCCTTACACCTCCTCCCTCACTACCATTCAGGGCCCCAGACAGTCCTTCCAGTTGAGGCGACACTTCACCTGTGAGTCGGCTGGGGTGATATACTGCGTCCGGTGCTCCCGATGTGGCCTTCTATATAATGGCGAGACCTGACACAGGCTGGAAGATCGTTTCGCTGGCCACCTATGCTCTGTCCGCCAGAGAAAGCAGGATCTCCCAGTGGTCACACATTTTAATTCCACGTCCCATTCCCATTCTGATATGTCTATCCATGGCCTCCTCTACTGTAAAGATGAAGCCACACTCAGGTTGGAGGAACAATACCTTGTATCCCGTCTGGGTAGCCTCCAACCTGATGGTATAAACATTGATTTCTCTAACTTCCATTAATGCCCCTCCTCCCCTTCTTACCCCATCCCTTATTTATTTATTTATTAATCTCCCCCCCCCGCCTCTCTCACAATAACTCCTTGCCTGCTCTCCATCTTTCTTTAAGCTCCCCTCCCCCTTCTCTCTCTCCCTAGGCCCCCTGTCCCATGATCCTCTCCCTTCTCCAGCCTTGTATCCCTTTTGCCAGTCAACTTTCCAGCTCTTGGCTCCATCCCTCCCCCTCCTGTCCTCTCCTATCATTTTGGATCTCCCCCTCCTCCTCCCTCTTTCAAATCTCTTACTAGCTCTTCTTTCCGTTAGTCCTGATGTAGGGTCTCGGCCCGAAATGTCGACTGTACCACTTCCTACAGATGCTGCCTGGCCTGCTGTATTCTACCAGCATTTTGTGTGTGTGTTGCTTGAAATTCCAGCATCTGCAGATTTTCTGGTGTTTGCATTTTTAAAAAAGACCGATGAATTGTTTGTAGACTTCAGGAAGGGAGAGATGGGAAAACACACTTGTCCTGAATGAAAGGTCAGAGGTGGAAAGGGTGAGCAACTTCAAGTTCTTGGGATCAACATCTCAGAGGATCTTTCCTGGGCCCAAACACATTGGTGACCACCTTCGTGATTCCATCAACGACTCTGCTTCACTAATGCGACTCCAGCAAATTTCTACAGGTGGTGAGCATCCTGACTGGTATGGAGGCTGCAAAGCACAAGAAGCTGCTAAGCTTCATCATGGGAACAGCCCACCCCATCATTGAGGACATCGTCAAGAGATGGTGCGTCAAGCAGACAGTATCCTTTCTTGAAGAGTGGAGCAACAGTTTCCCAAGAACCTTCTCTCTAGCTATGGTAATGTCCTTGGGATGTTGGCTGTTAATGCAAACGACACATTTAATTGTATGCATGTGATAAATAACGTGAAATTTGAGTTTTAAAATTTGAACTACTTTTGGCCCTGCACAGTAAGGGATTTTGTCTGAATTACAAAGGCTAAGGTGGATTTGAAGTACTAATCTGTCGTTCAGGAAACTGGGATAAACTGGGTGAAGAATTTCTTGAGACAAATACTTGATTCTTATGGCAGATCAGATTTTAGTAAGGGATTGAACTCACCAACAAAAGTACCGTCATGCAGCCTGATCTACACAATGGAGAGGGTTGACTAGTGATGATAAGGTCCTCTCTGAATTACAAATGAATTTAGGAAATGGATTCTTGAGGTTTTATTTTAAAAAGCTGTGTAAACAATCTAACCCTGGTTGCTGGGTTCGATCCTTGCTCTTGACAATGCAGCCGTGACAGATAATTGACTCCTAGGACAAGCCTTCAACATTGGCCACTTTTTTTCTAATTCAGTTCAGCGGTCTAGTTTTGCAGACAGATATTTACTTCCTTTCCCAACTGTACGTCAAGTCATTGAGTTATACGGTCACAGAAACAGGCCTTTCAGCCCTCTGCATCCTTCTTGCCCATCTACACCAAGCCCACATTAGTACAGTGTCTTTCTGTGCCGTTTATCTAAGCACCTGTCCAATTGTCTCTTAATCAGAATGAATGTATTTGATTCCACCATCTCCTATGGCCATGAGTTCCAGATATCAAGTACACTCTATAGAAAAATACTTACCCTTCAGATCCACCTTATAACCCATTCCTTCTCACCCCCTCCTTTCTCCTCGCTTTTTCCATTCCTCTTTTTGATCCCCACTTACCTCTTTTCCTCTGAGTCCTCTCCTCCTTCCCCTTTTCCCATGGCCCACTCTCCTCTCTCATCAGATTCCTTCTTCTCCAGCCCTTTACCTCTTCCATCTATCACCTCCCAGTTTCTTACTAATTTCCTCTCCCCTGCCCTCCCACCTTCCCCCTCACCTGGTTTCACCTGCCAGTTTGTACTCCTTCCCCTCCCCTCACCTTATTTTGGCTTCTGGCCGCTTTTTATTCCAGTCTTGGTGAAGTACCTTGGCCCGAAATGTTGATGGTTTGTGTCCCTCCATAGATGCTGCCTGTTCTGCTGAATTCCTCCAGCACTTTGTACGTGTTACCTTAAATCTATTGCTTTTCTTTCTGTTACGTACCCCGTAACTGGGTTGCCAAACCAGCAGAAATGGATCACTCAGTTGGAGTCTGGATTACTAGAACTAAGAAAGTTTTATTAAAGAAACAAGCAACACAGTACTCTAATCAAAAGGATAATGAATGCAACAGTTCGGCAATGATAAACATACATGTACACAGAATTAAGATAACAGGATCAATCAAGCTCTATCGTTGTCTAGGGGTAAATGACCAGTTTCAAAATGACGCAAAGTTCAGTTCAATTTAGTTCAGTTCAGTTCGCAGTAATCGCTGCCGTGGCGACGGACAGTGGGGGGAAGGAGAGAGAGAGCAAAAACGAATGAATATTCAAGGCTTCCAGACAGACCTTTGCAGTCAGCTTTTGGGCGAGTCCTTTGTGATGTCATCTGAGGTCACCGACCGTGACCCCTCTGTTTCCGGATACGAATCGTTTCCCTGCGGTGAACCCAGCACCCAGGCAAGGGTGGACACACACCAGGTTCCCGCCGATCGTGCCTTTCCACCCTGTGCGTCTATGGCCCGGTACTTCCCACCGACTTGTGAGAGACGCACCACTTCCAGGGTCTTGTTACCTCGGGTGTCGTGTGTGTCCTGCCTTAGCGAACCTGTCCCTTTTTATCCCCCTGCTGGGGTATCGCCTGTCCATCACTTCAAACAGTTCAGGGTTCAAAGGGGGAGCCGCTCTTGACAGCTCTCCTTCCTTCATTAACATCTCCAAATGCTGCTCCATTGTTTTCCTTATCTCTCTCTCTCCTGAAGACAGGTGGCAGACCAACTGCTGATCCCACTGGTGCCAGCACAGGACAGCTACATCTTAATCTATGTGTATTCTCGTCACATTTCTGATGGCCCTATTGCAGAGAGAAAAGTATCATCTAATCTTTGCCTCTTATTTTATATATTTGTGTCAGGCTCCACTCGGTCTCCTTCGCTCCAGGGAAAACAAGTCAAGTCTGTTTAAACTCTCCCCATAACCAAATAACATCAGATCCAGGCAACATCCTGATGAATCTTCTTTGCACTTTCTCCAGACCTGTCACATCTTTCCTAGAGTGTGGTGTTAGGAACTGCACACATTCTGCTCTTGTCTGACAACCAAATTGGAATTGGTTTATCTACCAATATGAATTAGCATTCATTTTGAGAGGTTTAGAATATAAGAGCAAGGATGTATTGCTAAGGGTTTATAAGGTGTTGGTCAGATCACATTTTCTGTATTGTGAGCAGCTTTGGGCCCCGTGTCATGAAAGGATGTGCTGGTATTGGAGAAGGCTCAGAGGAAATTCATGAGATTAATTCCAGGAATGAAGGGGTTAACTTATGAGGAGCATTTGATGTCTCTGGACCAGTACTCACTGAAGATAAGAAGAATAAGGGAGGGATCTCATTGAAACCTATTGAATATTGAAAGGTCTGGATAGAGAGGATGTGGAGAGGGTGTTTTCTCCAGTGGGTGAGTCTAGGAGCAGAAGACACAGTCTCAGGCTATAATGACGTCCCTTTAGAACAGAGATGAGGAAGAATTTCTTTAACCAGAGTGTAATGCATCTGTGGAATTTACTGCTGCAGATGGCTGTGGAGGCCAAGTCATTGTGGGTTGATAGGTTCTTGATTAATCGTGGTGTCAAAGGTTAGGGGGAGAAGGCAGGAGAATAGGGTTGGAAGGGATAATAAATCAGCCATGATGGAATGGTGGAGCAGACTCGATGGACTGAATGGCCTAATTCTGCTCCTTTTTATGGTAAAAAGATACAGTTGAAATGGATGTTTAGCCAGCTTGCTGTCCGATCGCTACCTAACTGGAAATCTAAACTTTCACACTGAACTTTCCATCCTTTTGCTGCCCACTTCATCATCAGAGTTCTACAGCCCAGAAACAGGCCCTTCGGCCCAACTCAGTCATGCTGACAAATATGCCTTCCTAAGCTAGTCTCATTTTCCTGCAATTCACCCAAATCCCTCTAAATATTTCCTATCCATGTACTTGTCCAAGTGTCTCTTAAACATAATTGTACCGGTCACTGCCTCAGGAAGTTCATTCCATGAAACCCATCAACTTTCATATGGGAAAAGCCTGCCTCTCAGATCACTTTAAGATCTTTCCCTTCTCATCTTAAACCTATGCCCCCTATTTTTCTACTCCCTACCCTGGGAAGAAGACCAAGACCGTTCACCACCTCTATGCCTCTCTGATTTTAAAACCTCTATTATAAAGTCGCCCCTTGGCCTCTTGCACTCCAGGGAAAACAGCCCCAGGCTGTGTCGTCTCTCCGTGCGCCTCAAGCCCTCCAGTCCCAGGATCATCCTCGTCAAACCCTTTGCTGCACCCTTTTCAGCTTAATGACGTCCTTCCTCTCGCACAACAACCAGAACTGCAAAGAAATACTCAAAGTTCAAAGGAAATTTATTATCAAAACTCATGTATAACCAGTTCCTACCTTGAGCTTCATTTTCTTGCAGAACATTAACAGGAATATAAAGAAATACAACAGAATTTATGAAAAACAACACTTAAAGACTGACAGACAACCAATGTGCAATGTGTAGGATTCCTTGAAGATTAACTTTCAGGTTGAGTCTCCGGAGAGCAAGGCAAATGCAATGTTAGCATTCATTTCGAGAGAGGACTAGAATATAAAAGCAAGGATGTGGCTTTATAAGGCACTGGTGAGGGCTCACCTTGAGTATTGTGAGCAGCTTTGAGCTCCTTATCTAATAAAAGATGTGCTAGTATTAGAAAGGGTTCAATGGAGGTTCATGAAAACAATTCCCGGAATGGAAGGGTTAATGTATGAGGAGCATTTGATAGCTCTGGGCCTGTACTTACTGGAGATTAGAAGAATGAGGGGGGAATCTCATTGAAAGTTATTGAATATTGAAAGGCCCAGATAGAGTGGACGTGGAGAGGATGTTTCCTATAGTGAGTCTAGTACCAGAGGGCACAGCCACAGAAATGAGGGACATCTCTTTAGAACAGAGATGACGAGAAATTTCTTTAGCCAAGCTGGGGGTTGGGGGGGCGGGGTTGGTGGTGAATCTGTGGAATTCATTGCCACAGATGGCTGTGGAGGCCAAGTCATTGGGTATATTTAAAGTGGAGGTTCATAGGTTCTTGATTCGTCAGAGCATCAAAAGTTACAGGGAGAAAGTAAGAGAAAGGGGTTGTGAGGAATAACCATGATGGAATGGCAGAGCAGGCACTCAGTGGGCTGAATAACCTCGTTCTGCTTCTTTGTCTTGTTATCTAAAAAGGCAAATTATGCAAATTCAAGACTGTTTAATTTCATTTGCTGTACACAAGTGTAAGAAGAACAAAATAATTGTTACTCTGGATGTGATAAAGCACAAAAACATAAGATAAAGAACAGAATAATTTAAAACAAAAACACAATAAATATAAATACATAAGATAACTTGTATACATTGTATGTCCATAAAGTGACGCAGGCACAGGAGTGTCTGTATAAGGTGACTCTGACAGGAGATGCTAATATAGTGGTGATGGAGGGTGTGGAGGGGTGGGTTAGTGGGTGGAGGTGTTGATCAGCCTTGCTGCTTGGGGAAAGTAACTGTTTTTGAGTCTGGTGGTCCTGGAGTGGATGCTTTCGAAGGGAGTGGGACAAACAGTCCATAATCAGGGTGTTGGATGAGTTCCTTCATGATGTTACTGGCCCTTTTCTGTACACATGTCCATGATGGTGGGTAGGCTGGTGCTGGTGGTGCCTCGGCAGCTTTGACTACCCGTTTTCTGTCCACCCCAGGGCAGCTTCCATACCACGCAGTAATGCAGCTTGTTAGGTTCTCTCTACTTCACATCTGTAGAAAGCCGTGAGTATTGATGTGCAGAGTCCAACTCTCTCCAGCCTCCTCAGAAAGTTGGTGAGCTTTTCTGACTGTGGAGGACGTTCTGGGACCATGAGAGGTTGTGTGTGATGTGACTACCAGGAGTTTGAAACTGCTCACAGTTTCCATTGCTGTGCTGTCGAGGGAAAGAGGGTTGTCAGTGGTGCGAGTTCTCATGAAATCGTTAGCCATCTCCTTTGACTTGTTGACCTTGAGGAAGAATTTATTTGCCTGGCACCAGGCCTCAGGCTCATCCACCTCCTCTCTGTAAGCAGTCTCATTGTTTCTGGTGATGAGCCCCAACTCTGCTGTGTCATCGGTGAACTTGACATTGTGATTACTTGGCTGTTTACGGTCCTGTCCTACGTGAGGAGAGTGTACAGGGATGGGCTCTGTACGCGGTCCTGTGGTACGTGAGGAGGGTGTACAGGGACGGGCTCTGTACATGGCCCTGTTGTACCTGAGGGGAGTGTACAGGGATGGGCTTTGCCATTTGGGGGCACCCATATATTAAAAAATAGTAAGAAAAATAATAGTGAGAATGTTGGTTGTCGAGTCATTACAGGAACTCTCTGAATGAATGTATAGGTTGTGGGGTCAGTTCAGAGTCGTGGTGAGTGAGGTTATCAATGTCGCTTCAGGAGACTGGAGCTTGTAGGGTAGTAACTCTCTCACCAAATCCTATGTAACTCTGTGGCTGACTGGGATTTGTTAACATAGCAGTTTAAACATGGCTTTTCTTTCGGTTGGTCAATGATGTGGGTTATACACTCCATGGCCACTTTATTAGTTACCTCCTGTACTTAATAAGGTGGCAGCTGAGTGTATGTTTGTGGCTTTCCGTTGCTGTAGCCCGTCCACTTCAAGACTCAATATGTTGTGTGTTGAGAGATGCTGTTCTGCACACCACTGTTGTAACGTGTGGTTATTTGAGTTACAGTGGCTTTCCTGTCAGCCTGAACCAGTGTGGCCATTCTCCTTTGATCTCTCTCATTAACAAGGCTTTTTGAGCCACAGAACTTAAATCACATTTCTTTCCCATTCTGATGTTTGGTCTGAATCTCTTGACCGTATCTCTGTACTTTTATGTTTCTACCACATGATTGACTGATTAGATATTTGCATTAACAAGCAGGTGTAGCTAATAATGTGGCTACTGAGTGTTCGTTAACCCAGACAAAGAGAAGTCTTATACAATTTTCTGCATCTCAACACCTTCAGTTTGTGCCCAGAACCATCGGCCTCAATTATGTGCTCAACCATCCGTGAGGCGATGTAATTGTCTCTGCCTGTCAGCTCAATCTTCTCCACGCATGCTCGCGCAACCCTTGATGTCAGATGAAAGTTGCATCAACCCGGTGGATGTGGCTTTTGGGATTTGACGTCCCTGATCAATGGTTGCCTTGCTGTAGCTAATTAACCGGGTGTGCACAGAGGGACAAATAAACCGAGCACTGCCTCCAGGGTCACTTCTGAATTACTTCACTGCAGCTGTGTCTTCAAGACCATAAAAGCACTAATTCCAGGAGAGGAGTGAGGAAATTGGGCCAACTTTTGAAAGGAGTTGAGAAATGTCATTTAGAATATAGAAACCAGCACAGTACAGGGCTCTTGGTGATCTGTATAATTGTATTCCATGATCAATCCAACCTTTACCTCTTCAACAGCCCATAACCCTTCACTCTAATCCAGACAGCTTCCTAGTAAATCTCCTCTAAAGCTTCTACATTCTTCCATAATGAGGCAACTAGAACTGAACACCATACTCTAAGCGTGATCAAACCAGAATTTACCCAATGTCAATTGACAGTAACCTGTGAAAGGTGGAATGTATAAGGGGAACGATGGGAAACTTCTTCACTTGGAGGGTCATGCGAGTGTGGAACAAGCTGCTGGTGGATACGGTTTTGACTCTGACATTTAAGAGAAGTTTGGATAAGTACATAGATGGGAGGGGTATGGAGGGGAATTGGATGAGGCAGAAAACAAGGCCAGTATGGACTGTTGGGCTGAAGGGCCTGTTTCTGTGCTGTAGTGCTCTGACTCTAAAATTGGGTAAATGTATGTTAAACTTGCTGCACAAAATTGTAAAACATCTTTAATCTGGTGCTTTGGGACTTCTTGTGGTGCCAAGCCAGCAGATTTTCCCAAATATTGGACTCAGCTACCCTGGGGATACAGGACTGTGGCAATCCATCTTTGTCTCTTGTGATTTTATAAGCATCTATGGTGGCCTCTCAGTCTTCTCTGGAGGAAACCAGCTGATTCACACTTCACACTCTCCTGATCATTCAGTCATTTTTTGGTAAACGAGAAGTGTAAGATCAGGGATAAGATTGTTTTCAATAAAAGTCAGCATGCCAGCACATAGCATTGTGCTCCCAGATGAGGAAAACTCACCACCATGATTATTCTGAAGACCAGTGCTCCACAAGGTTACGTTCTCAGGCCTCCACTCTACTTGCTGTACACTCAATACTGCGTGGCCAGATTGTGCTGTCATGCCATTTGTAGAAGATACCACTTGAGTGGGCTGCTTTTCAAATAACGATGAGTCAGAGGACAAGGAGGAGGTGGAGAGCTTAGTGGCAGGGTGTTGCTGTTGTCATCTGACTGTACATATATACAACCAAACAAAACAGCGTTCCTCCGGACCACAGGGCAACTCACACAGCACATAAAGCATACTATACTTCGGCTGCTATGTCGCAGAACCAGAATCAGGTTTAGTATCACTGGCATACATCGTGAAATTTGTCCTCTTTGCAAGACATAATAACGGAAAAGAAACCATGAATCACAGCCAATATATATACAAATGTTTGTAGATGGATAGATATAGATAGATAGTTCAATTAAATAAGCAGTACAAAAATAGAAATAAAAATGTGGTGAGGTAGAATTCGTAGGTTCAGTGTGCATTCAGAAATCACTTGGCCGGCGGGGGAAGAAGATGTTCCTGAATCATTGAGTGTGTGCCTTCAGGCTCCCACACCTCCATCCCAATTGTAGCAGTGAGAATAAGACATGGTCTTGCAGTCTAATTCGTGAGAATGGGGATCAGAGGGACAATGAACCAGCCATGATGGAATGCTGGTGCAGACTTGATAGGACAAATGGCCTAATTCTGTTCCAATGTCTGATGGTCTTATTAACACTGATTAGGCCAGAAGGAAAACAGAAAAAAATTTGAACAAATTTTACACGTTCCCAACCCAAGCTTCTGAAGGTGATGAATGGTTTGTCCAACAGCGGGAGAGAAACTGCTCTGAGAGATGCACAGGTTGATTTACCCTACGGGAGTGTAGCTGAGCTGTTTGATACACAGGTTGATTTACCCACAGGAGAGTAGCTGAGCTGTTCGATGCACAGGTTGATTTACCCTACGGGAGTGTAGCTGAGCTGTGAAATACACAGGTTGATTTACCCTACGGGAGTGTAGCTGAGCTGTTTGATACACAGGTTGATTTACCCACAGGAGAGTAGCTGAGCTGTTCGATGCACAGGTTGATTTACCCTACGGGAGTGTAGCTGAGCTGTGAAATACACAGGTTGATTTACCCTACGGGAGTGTAGCTGAGCTGTTCGATGCACAGGTTGATTTACGCACAGGAGAGTAGCTGTGCTGTGAGATAGCAGGTTGATTTACCCGAAGGTGGAGATTTACTGTGCTGTCCGATACACAGGTCGATTTACCCACCAGTGCAAGAACAACTGAGCTGTGAGATTCACAGGTCGATTAATCTGACAGGAGAATAACTGATATGGGATATACAGTTTAATTTACCCAACGGTGGGAGAGTAACTCAACTGTGAGATACACAGTTTGATTTACCTGATGGTGGGAGTGTAGCTGAGCTGTTCGATACACAGGTTGATTTACCCAATGGGAGAGAAAATGAGCTGAGAGATACACAGGCTGATTTACCCGACAGGAGAATAAATGAGCTGTCAGCTGCATGGATTGATTTACCCAATGGTGGAAGTGTAACTCAGCTGTGAGATACACAGGCTGATTTACCCAACAGTCCAAGTGTACTTGAGCTGTGAGATTCACAGGCTGATTAATCTGAATGGAGAGTAACTGTGCTGTGAGATTCACAGGTTGATTTATCCGACAGGAGATTACCGGAGCTGTGGGGTACATAGGAGATATACCCGACAAGAGAGCAACTGATCTGTTAGATACACAGATCGATTAGCCTGACGGTGGGAGAGTAACTGATCTGTGAGATAGACAGGTTGATTTATCCGGTGGGAGAATAACTGAGCTGTGAGATACACTGGTTGATTTATCTGAAGGTGAAAGATTTGCTGAGCTGTGACAGACACACGTCGATTTACCCGATGGGAGAGCAATTGAGCTATGAGATACAGAGGTTGATGTACCTGACGGTGGGAGATTAACTGAGCATTGAGATACACAGGTTGATTTATTTGACGGTGGGAGAGTAACTGAGTTGTGAGATACACAGGTTGATTTACTTGACGGGAATGGAATTTGACTGAGAAGGATTGAATTGAATGTCTTTGTTCCTTGCATCCTTCATATACATAAGGAACAAAAATCTTTACATTACATCTCCATCTAAATGTGCAATGTGTAGTAATTTATAATAAATAGTATGTACAACAGGACCGTCAATATAACATAGAAATACAATTGTATCAACATTAATTAATCAGTCTGATGGCCTGGTGGAAGAAGCTGTCCTGGAGCCTGTTGGTCCTGGTTTTTATGCTGCGGTATTGTTTCCTGGATGGTAGCAGCTGGAACAGTCACCAATGACCCTTCGGGCCCTTTTCACACACCTGTCTCTGTAAATGTCCTGAATAGTGGGAAGTTCACAACTACAGATGTGCTGTGCTGGGCTGTCCGCACCACTCTCTGCAGAGTCCTGCGATTGAGGGAAGTACAGTTCCCATACCAGGCAGTGATGCAGCCAGTCAGGATGCTCTCAATTGTGCCCCTGTAGAAAGTTCTTAGGATTTGGGGGCCCATAGCAAACTTCTCCAACCGTCTGAGGTGAAAGAGGTGCTGTTGTCCCTTGTTTACCATACAGCCGGTATGTACAGATTGCATGAGATCCTCAGTGATGTGTAAGCCGAGGAATTTAAAGCTGTTCACCCTCTCAACTCCAGATCCATTGATGCCAGTCTCCATTCCTTCTGTAGTCCACAACCAGCTTCTTTGTTTTTGCGACATTGAGGGAGAGGTTGTTTTCTTGACACCTCTGTGTTGGTGCTGATTTCTCTATAGGCTGCCTCATTATTATTTGAGATCAGGCCGATCAATGTAGTATCGTCAGCAAATTTAATTAGCAGATTGGAGCTGTGGGTTGTGACACAGTCATTGGCATACAAAGAGTAAAGGATGAGGCTCAGTACACAGCCCTGAGGGGCACCTGTGTTGAGGGTCAAAGGGTTGGAGGTGAGGGAGCCCACTGTTACCACCTGCTGGCGATCTGACAGGAAGCCCAGGATCCAGCTGCACAAGGCAGGGTGAAGAGTAACTGAGTTGTGAGCTATATAGGTTAATTTACCCGATGGGAGAGTAACTGAGCTGTGAGATACACAGGTTGATTTACCCAAAGGTGAGAGAGTAACTGTGCTGTGAAATACGCAGGTTGATTCACCCAAAGGTGAGAGAGTATCTGTGCTGTGAAATACACAGGTTGATTTGCCCGACGGGAAATTAACTGAGCTATGAGATTCATGGGTTGATTTACCAGAGTCCTGCTGTGAATCTAGCAGTTCCCACACAGACATCCGGGTCAGCATGAGGGAAATTCCTCGAGGCTGCCACAAACCGAGCTAGGGGGTGGTTGGATTCTCGGCAAAGCCATGGAGAATTTGAATTGTGTTCAAAACAAATCCTGTACCAACAGGCTTATGGTTCTCCTTCAGGGAACTAACCGGTATTCTGACCTGCTTGTGTTCCTGTTCCACATCAACAGATAGACTTTAAACCACCTTAGCTGTAGAACTTTGTGCACAGGAATGGACCTGTGAAAGGAAATTTATTATCACGTTTCATACTTTAAAAGTGAACTGTAGGCTGTGGTGAGTGAAGTTTTTCCTGCCAGTACGTACCTCCTCCCCGGTGTCAGTAGCGCGATGATGAGTTGTGGGATCCCTCAAATTCAAATTAAGTATATTATCACAGTCTGTATAATACTTTAATAGTTTGACACTTGAACTACTTGCACAGTCTGTGGGCTCACTTTCAGAGTTGAGGGGAGTGAAGTTATCCACACTGGTTCAGGAGCTGGATGCTTGTAATAACTGTTCCAGAACCTGGTGCTATGGTGGGACCTAAGGCTCCTTGTACGTCTTACCCATTGGTCGTAGCGAGAAGAGAGCATGGCCTGGATGATGGGGGTCCTTGATGATGGATGCTGCTTTCTTGTGGCAGTGCTCCTTGTAGATATTCTCAGTGGCGGAGAGGGCTTTGCATGTAATGGACTGGGGTGTATCCACCACTTTCTGTAGACCTCTCCATTCCTGGGCATTGGTGTTTCTGTCCCGGGCTGTGACGTTTCTGTCCCGGGCTGTGACGCAACCAGCCAAAATACTCTGCACTGTGCATCGATAGAAGCTTGTCAAAGGTCATGACATGCTGATGATGTGCAAGCTTCTAAGAAAGTAGAGGCATTGTCATGACTTCTGTGTAATAGCACTTGCGTGCTGGTCCCAGGACAGATCCTCTGAAAAGGTAATGCCATGGAATTTAAAGTCTGTCTTAAAAGGTGATAATATCAATTCAAATGTTGTAGGTAAAATTCGTAATAGTTATCAATACAGATTCATTTATTTATTGAAACTTACACCCAATGGCAACTTAATTAGCTACATCTGTGCACCTGCTCGTTAATGCAAATATTTAATCAGCCAATCACGTGGCAGGAACTCAATGCATAAAAGTATGCAGGCAAAAGGTTCAGTTGTTGTTCAGACCAAACATCAGAGTGGGGAAGGAATTACTTTGACCATGGACTGATTATTGGTGCCAGACAGGGTGGTTTGAGTATCTCAGAAACTTGATCCCCTGGGATTTTCACACCGAACAGTCTCTAGAGTTTACAGAGAATGGTGCGAAAAACAAAAAGCATCCAGTGAGCAGCAGTTCTGTGGGTGAAAATGCCTTGTTAATGAGAGAGGTCAGAGGAGAATGGCCAGAGTGGTTCAGCTGGCATTGAAAGTGACGGTAGCTGAAGTAACCACACATTACAACAGTGGTGTGCAGAAGAGCATCTCTGAACGCACAAAGTCAACCACTAAAGTGGATGGACTACAGCAGCAGAAGCCTATACTGGGTTCCACTCCTGTAAATAAAGTGGCCCCTGAGTGTACAGTAACATGTGATACATTCATCTTTATCTCTGTTTAATGGTTCAGTGGCACGTGCAGATGGGATATGGGGACTTGCTGTCTCTGTTTCTCGTAGCCCCATGTCCAAGGAAAGCTGACCCCCCCTCCCCCCACCCAGTTTCCAGATTTCACATACCTAACTTGATCCAGAATCAGAGATGATCCAGCTTCACAGACATGCCATCGCAGAGGTTGTGTTTGTTTTGCAATTGGGGCTGCCCTCAGCACAACCTCAGATTGTAATGGTATTACAGCTTTCGGCTTCAATCGAGTTGCTGGCCTACAGAGGCCGGCTGCTTCCTATTCACAACGCGCGGTGTTTCGTGATGCATCGTGCTTAACAGGCAGCTCCTATTAATCAGTCAGCGAACATCTGAGATTAGTCTGAGGAAGTTTCCATCTCGTCTGGATGATGCTGAATAGGTTTCCTGCACCAGACAGTCTTCAGCCTAAGCAGGTTCCAAAGCGATTGCCCAAAAAACATACCACCACGAAATCTTATTCTCTCACCCTCAGAAAGTGGGGTTGGTACATTAGCGTGATGCTATTACGGTGCAGGAATCTGTGTTAAATTTCTGCCACTGTCTGTGAGCAATATGTACATTCTCGTGACTGCGTGAGTTTGCTCCGGGTGCTCTGGTTTCTTCCCACTTTCCAAAGAAGTACAGTGAGCTGTGGGCATCCTATATTGGTACCGGAACTGGGGCTGCCCTCAGCACAACCTCAGATTGTGTTGGTCATCCATGCAAACGATGCATTTCAGTATATGTTTTTCTAATGACCTGTTTTTTTTCTGGCTATACAGTGAAAATAATCTACAACTATCTTCTGACACATTAAAATCTTGTCATCTTTCATTTGCGCTATCTGTCGACCTTTTTAGAAAAAAAGGGGCTGGAGCTATCAATTATCATTTCACATTTGATCGTACTTCAACAGATGATCATTTAGGAAAATGGTGTGCTGGCTGCAAAGAAGCAACAGTGTCCTGTATGAGGGATGGAATAATTTTACAGCACTCAATGGAATTTGAGCAGCTAATGCGGTGTTGAGTTTGAAATATGCTGAAGAGTTTTTCCAGAGTTTGATTAAAGTAATTTTATTAAAGGACATACATGTCATTATGTACAACTCTGAGATTCATTTTCTTGCAGGCATTCACAGTGGAACAAAGGACCACAACAGAATCAACAAAAAACTATACACAAAGACTGACAAATAACCAATGTCCAAAAGAAGCCAAACTGTACAAATACAAACAAAACGAGAGGTAATTAATAAATAAATGAATTGCAGAATCCTTGACAGTGAGTCCATAGGTTGTGGACTGAGTTCAGTGTTGAGGTGGGTGAAGTTTCCACACTGGTTCAGGTGCCTGATGGTTGAAGGGTAATAACTGTTCCTGAACTTGGTGAGTGGGTTCTGAGGTTCCTGTACCTCCTTTGTACAGGGGTGGGGTGGGGATGAATGATTAACCAATACAGTTTCAGGGATCAAAGTTCATATATGACACCATAATACCCTAAGATTCATTTTCTTGCAGGCATTCACAGTAGCATGGAGAAATAAGGTCATACAGAAATTGTGACATTATGGATAGCATAATGGGTTTAACTAAAATTAGAGCTAGTCTTCAGGAAATAAAACTGTACACAGTTTAATGGGTGGTTCTGATTCGTCCCATTGAAACAACATATGGGAAAACAAGATGGATATTCCTGCTCTTGGTACATTGTTAAAGGTGCATCCCTGCCATTTAAAGCACGGTTCCGGACAAATCTGTTTAGTCACTTAACCCTCTGCTTAGTTGTAATTTTTTACTTGGAGTTCCAACACAGTGACAGGATTCTGGCCCTGAAAGCACACAGCACCCAATAACCTTCATGTGACCAATTAACCTACTAGTCCATGGGGTCATCCTTCAACACTAACAAAAGGGGTATATTTGTACTCAAGTCATTTTTGGAACGGATGCCAGTATTGAATATTCAAATCTGTACCAGTTGGGATGGCCCCTCTTGTAAATACGTAATTCTGTAAATTTACCTGACTGCATTACAAATGTTAATGCTAAGCAGGTGATTGTAGCAAATGAAACTGTAGTTAATTGTTTATTGTTATCTCTGTGTTGAAATATAAAACACCGTGTAAGGAGATGTTGGAATCCACGATGTTGGAATACCTTCAATAAGATATTAGATGATGGAAGACTAAAGTCGTAGTTTAATCATAATTGTACTACTTTTTTTTTAAACAAACTAGTGTATTTTTCACAGTAGTGCCTTTCTGCCTAGCTGGCAGAAAACGATATAGCAGTTACGTAGTGGTTTATCACCTTTCTCCTTTTTCATTACCCATGTGATGTAACTGTACAACCGTTGATTGGTTTATTCTTATCTGAGGAATTTTCTGTTAGCTCGAGTATGAAGGTGACAGGTTTTCAGAGGCGCCATCTCTATCTTCTCTTTCTTTTTGCCTTCTCCATCTCTGCTTCCCATTGAATGTCTGCTTTGCTTCTCGGCTCTTCACTTTAGTTTGCTTAGTATTGTATGTTTAAATGTAAAAATAAGTGTTCCTTAAGAATAAATGACCATTAAGAAACTCCTTGGCATTCTTGACACTCCTTTCCCAGTTACAGTTTCCAGGTGGCTCAGTTGTAGTCAGTCACAACATACAGTATTCCTATAGGTAATGGTTTTTATTGTTTCACAAAGCAGGGACTAACTAGGATTGTATGATTCTGTACAATCCCGGAATGTGTTTCCGAACTATGGACTGAAGGCCAGTGTTTGTTAACCGCTTTGGCAGCCCCCTCAGACCAACAGATAATCAAGTGAATGAACTTTATGACAGCCCCATGATAAATGTATCCTTTTGTAGTTACTGGAGCCAGAATTGTCAAGCAAGGACTTCTGTGCAAGGGGAGAAGAGACAAGGGCAGTGGTGCAGGAGCAGCAACATCAAGAACCTTGATTGTTGAATTGGAGAGTTGGAAGCTCTCCCAATACGTATCTGGCACCTAGAGAATGGAATCCCGCATAAAGCTCTTGAATTTCTGAGGAGAGGGACAACCAAGTCTAGTGTCTTTTTTTAAATGCCTTCTATCAATTCTGTTTTGTGTGCACGTGTGATGCCAGCAGTCACATTCACAGGTACATGCAATCGTGCTGTAGGTACAGTGCCATGCAAATCCTATTTGTAGCAGCATCACAGGCTCACAACATCCGATAAGCAGCATTCACTAAAGCATAAATATAGGCTATTTTTACAAGAATAGACCACCACTGGAACAAAAAAAAATGTTTAGTGCAAAGTGATCAGACTGGTCGTAGTCCTGCTAAAGTGTAGAGTTGGTTAAGATTTTGCTGGTTGTTTCCAGAACTGAGTGGTTGTAGCTGTTCTTGAACCTGGTGGTGTGGGACTTTAGGCTCCTGCCGATGGTTGCTGTGAGATGATGGCATGCCCTGGTTGGTGGGGATCTTTGACATGCTCTGTTTGGCGGGGATCTTTGACATGCTCTGGTGGGAGGGGATCTTTGACGGATGTTGCTTTCTTGAGGCAGTGTCTCTTGTAGATAATATCGATGTCAGGAATTGATGTTCCTGTGATGTATTGGGCTGGGTTCACTGTTCTCAGCAGCTTATGTTCCTGCATTTGAATTGCTGTACCAGACCAGGATGCATCAATCAGGATACTTTCAACAGTTTCTGTCTATGTGCATGTTTTAACCCTGCCTAAATAAGAAGCTTGCATGTAACATTAATCAGAATAACCTCATTGCCTATGGTAAGTTGGAGCCTGATTCACAGTGTAAAACCCCATTCTATGTGGGGTGGTAGGGTTTTTTGTTAAATCTGACTTATAGCTATCTGTCTTGACTAAGGATGGAAGGTAGTGGAATTGGAGAGGGTCGAGAGGAGGTTCACGAGAATGATTCTGGGAATGAAAGGGTTAATGTATGAGGGAGTGTTTGATAGTTCTGAGCCTGTACTCACTGGAGTTTGGAGGAATGGAGGGGGATCTTATTGAAACTTACTGAATACTGAAATGCACAGATGTGGAAAGAATGTCCCCTATAGTGGGGGAGTCTAGGACCAGAGAGCACAGCCTCAGAATAGTGGAACATCCATTTAGAACGGAGATGAGGAGGAATTTATTTAGCCAGAGGGTGGTGGATCTGTGGAATTCATTGCCGCAGGTGGCTGTGAGGGCAGGTCATTGTGTATATTTAAAGTGAAGCTTGACGGGTTCTTGATTAATCAGGGTGTGAAAGGATAAAAGAAGAAGGCAGGAGAATGGGGTTGAGAGGGAGAATGAATCAGCCATGATGGAATGACAGAGCAGAAGCAATGGGCTGAATGGTCCAATTCTGCTCCTCCTGCCTTATGGTCTTACTGAAAGGAAGGGGATCAGGGATTTTGAACTTTAAAAAAAATCCTAAGGTGTTCAGGTTGATTAACAGTGGAAAGGAATGAGCGGGGGCATTTTGCCAGGTTGTTCCTGTTTATCAAGGTGACATAAGAGATCTCCAAGTTCAAAGTAAATTTATTATCAAAGAACATGTATGTCACCATATGTAACCCTGAGATTCATTTTCTTGTGAGCGTTCACAGCAAGTACAGAGAAACATAATAGGATCACTGAAAAACCACGCTCGGGAGAGACAGGCAAAGAACCAATGTGCATAAGACATTAACTACGCAAATGCATAAATAACAGTTTAAGCACGAGTTATAGGGGAGCCCGTAGTTTGTGGAATCAGTTCAGTGTCGGGCTGGGTGGAGTTACCTTGTTGCTAATGCTCACAATCAACAAACAAGAGTTCCCCAGGTCAGGCTGATCTTCTACATTCAGATGTCACCTAGCCCATTGTTTTTGACCTGAAGTGTATGCATGAGATCTCCTTGTACCTGGAGCAGCCCAGGGCCAAAATGTCTCATTTTGAAGGCATGCATTTAAGGTGCAGGGGGTATAAGACAGGACAGCACCTTGGACCAAAGGGCCTGGAATGTTCTCTGTTCTAGAAATTGCTGTATGACTCTGATTCTACAAACGAAGGACTGAGGCACAAGAGATTCGTCAGATGCTGCAAGTCAGAGTAACACACAAAATGGTGGAGGAGCTCAGCAGGCCAGGCAGCATCTGTGGATGGGAATAAACAATTGAGGTTTTGGGCTGAGACCCTTCAAGACTGGAAAGGAAGGGGGAAGATGCCGGAATAAGAAGGTGGGGAGAGGAGGGGAAGGAGTACAAGCTAGAAGGTGAAAGGTGAGACCAATTGAGGGGGAAACTGGGTGAGATGGGGATGGGATGTGGGGGTGTGGGGGTGTGGGGGGGTGATGTGAGAAGCTGGGAGGTGATAAGTGAGACTGGGTGAGGGATTGGGTGGATGGAGGAGTTCGGGAGGGGTGGAATAGGTGGTTGGGAGGGTGATGGGTGAGGGGGAAGGTAGGTGGGGGAGGGTTGATGCAAGGGGCTAGATGCTGCTTATTGCTGTGATACTTAAATGAACTAAAAATAGCCACACTGTTACAGCATTCGGGGTTCAGAGTTCAATTCCCGCCGTTGTTTGTAGGGAGTTTGTATGTTCTCCCGGTGACTGAGGTTTCCTCCAGGCGCTCTGGTTTTCTCCCACAGTCCACAGACATACTGGTTGGTAGGTTAATTGGTCATTGCAAATTGTCCTGTGATTATGCTAGAGTTAAATAGATGGGTTACTGGGTAGCGCTGCTGGTTGGGCTGGAAAGGCCTGTATCTTAATAAGTAAATAAACTGTGATGTTAGGCAAATGAGTACAGTGAATTGTATTGACAATGAGTTGCAAAGAGATCTTGATCAGTTATCGGGATGGCAAGTAGATTTCAATATAAATGAGTGTGAGGTATGGCATTGTAGTCATTCAGACCAGGGTGGGCCCTATACAGTGAATGAAGAGGCACTGACGAGTGTTGAGGAAGAGCGGGAGCTGGGACCACAAGTGCACAGTTCACTGAAAGCAACTGCACAAGTAGACAGAGTGGTGAAAGCGGCTTTTAGCGTGCTGGCCCTCGTCAGTCAGGATCCGTCTAGGAGTTGGGACATTGTTAGTTATTGGCGAAGCTGCACTTGGAGGACAATTTTGTGCACAGTTTTGGTAACCTTGTTATAGGAAAGGCGTTATCCAGCTGGAGAGGGTGCAGAAGAGATTTATGAGGACACAAGAGGAATAAACAGTCGAGTTTGGGTGGTGTGCGTAGTGGTTAGCCCAGCGCTGTGCTGTACAGATGACCCAGGTTCATTTCCCGCCACTGCCTGTAAGGAGCTTGAGCGTTCTCCCCATGAGCACGTGCGTTTCCTCTGGGTGCCCCGGTTTTTTCCCACAGTCCAAAGACACACCGGTTGGTAAGTTAATTGGTGATTTAAAATGTCCCGTGATTAGGCTCGGATTAAATCGAGTGATTGCAGGTCGGAAGGGCCTGTTCCCTGCTGTATCTCAATAAGTTAACTAAATGAATACATTACTGGTTATTCCCTGGAACCAGAAAATGAGGGATGACCTCAAGGAAGTTTATAAAAGCATAAGGGACATAGATAAATAGACATAATCTTGCCCCCAGGGTCAGAGAGCCCAAAGCTAGAGGGCACAGATGGAAGATAAGATGGAGATATTTAAGATATTTAAGAAACCTGAGAGGTGACCTCTGTCAGGGTGGTGGTAGGGGCAGATACATTAATATGTGATATTGCAGAGAGTGGAATGCCTGCCAGGTGCCGGGGTGGTGGTAGTGATAGATACATTAGGGTCACTTAAGCCAGGCACGTGGATGATAGAAACATGAAGGGCTTTGTTGGAGGGAAGGGTTACGTTGATCTTTGCGTAGGTGAAATGGTCATTACAACATTGCGGGCCGGAGGGCCTGTACTGTGCTGTAATGCTCTATGTTCTAATTTCTAACACGGAAGGAAGTGAGTACCAACAGGAATGGGCCAGAGAGTGGTCAAGGCAGGGGAAATGGAAAAATGTAGGGGAGGGTTTTGGAGGATTGTGTGCTCAATGTGGACTAGCAGGGAGGATGCTTTGGTTGCTATGTAGCAGCTGGGCCGAAACGTCTGTTTCTATATGACTCTGACTCCAGGCTAATGCCAAGGGGTGAGGTCAGGTTTATTAAGATCGTGACCTTACTGTCATTGTCTTTGACACACCTTCGCAGCCTTGTTCCTTGCTGTTCCTGAATCTGTTACTAGGCAGCAGCCAAGCCTGAATTCCGGCCTTTGCGAGCAGGCAGGCTCTGGTTCATTTCTCGACCCCGTGTCAAATAAAGGCTTGTTTATGTCAGGTGCAACCCACACAGTGCTGGGTGAACTCAGCAGGTCAGACAGCATCAGCACTGAAAAGGAAGGGGTAAGAAACCAGAATAAGAAGCTGGGGAGCAGGGGAGGGTGGAGTACATGCCAGAAGGTGATAGGTGAGACCAGGTGAGGCTGGGGAGGGGGGTGAAGTGAGAAGCTGGAGGTGATAGGTGGAAGCGTTAAAGAGCTGGAGAAGGAGGAATCTGAGAGGGGAGGACAATGGACCATGGGAGAAATGGAAGGGGGAGAGGCATCACAGGGAGTTGATGGCCAAGTGAGGAGAAGGGAAGGGGTGAGAAGGAACAAAAATGGGGAATAGAAAAAGAGAGAAGGAGGGAGAGGGGAGACTTGGAGAAATCAATTTTCATGACATCAGGTTGGAGACTACCCAATCGGGATATGAGGTGTTGCTCATCGCAGAGGTCATTGATGGACACATGTAATGAGAATGGGAAGTTGAATTGAAATGAGTGGCCAATGGAAGATCCTACCTTTTGTGGCAAACAGGGTGAAGGTGACATTGATGACCGTTTTATTGTACAACCCAGAGTGACTCAGCAGTACTGTGTTCTTCGTTCTTTCAGTGCAAGGGAAAAATACATCTCGGCTGGGTTCATTGCACCGTGCCAGACCGGTAACTCTGAAAATGAAAACAGAAAATGTTGGAATGTGTTTCTGGTATTTTCTTGTTTTCATTAGTGATGAATATAAAAATCTGGCAGCAGCTTGTACAAGTGAAAGCCGGAACTGTGCAGGACCTACTACTGTGGTCTGGCTCCTACAACAGGACGACTGCTTCCCTCTGTAAGCTGCCATAAACTCTGTAAAAATTACAGATGTTTCGTACATACAAGTGGCTGTTTGTTTTGTTTAAAAAAATGGAATTAGTTCTTAAATCAGTGCTGGAGATTGACAAGTAATTACACACTGGTATCTGGGGCTGGTGATTAGTTTGACTAACAGAACTGGCAACCTGTCAGAAAGGCAGCTTTGGGTTAGGGGTTGCAGAAGTTTGAAGGGTGGGATTGTTAAAAAGTAAGAGATGCTTAATTATACCACACAATTCCATCTTCGGAGAAAGTATATAGCATTGGCGGAAACAACCATCAAATCCTTAATTTAAACAAAAATTCTTTCTAGGCTTGTTCTATAAAGGGTTTTGGCTGAATTCAGTTCGTTTGAAGTGCTAATTTTGCCCAGACAAGAATGAAGTGGCTAGATTAGTGATTTTATAGTTAGTGCATTTTAAAAAAATCTAACAAAGAATGCTGGTTAATTCACATTCAAGGCTAGAAGAGGACCATTAGTTTAGTATATAGATGATCGAACAGTACAGATTGGAACAAGCATTCTGGCCGATGTGCTGAACTAGTTATACCAACAATTAAATGCCAGGCTAAGCTAATCCTTTCTGCCTACATAATGTCCATATCCCTCCATTCTCTGCCTGCCTAAGAGCCTCTATTGTATTTGCCTCTACTACCAGCCCGGACAGCGCATTCCAAGCACCCACCACTCTGTGTGGGGGGAGGGGGGAGCTTGCTCGCACATCTCCTTTGAACATCCCCTCTCACCTGAAATACGTGCTGTCTAATACGAGATATCACGGCCCAGGGGAAAAAGATACTGGGCTGTCTCTCTTATCTCTGGTTTTCATGATCTTAAAAACTTTATTTATTGAGATACAGCATGGACAATTTACAATGACCAATCAGTACGTCTTTGGACTGTGGGAGGAAACTGGAGCACCCGGAGGAAATCCACATGGTGTCGGGGGAAAGGTAGTAACACGCAGTGGGAATTGAACCCGAGTTGCCTGTGCTGCAAAGCGTTGTGCTAACCGCCAGGCTACCGTGCTGCCTTATTCTGTTGGCTCTCCCTTCAGCCTGCCTGCTGTAGAAAAACAACCCAAGTCTGTCCATCCTGAACTTATAGCACATGCTCTCTAAATCAGGCAGCATCCTGGTGACTGCCCTTTGGGATGTGGTGTCAGACTAATAAAAACGATTAAAGACCTAGTTTAGCGTGTCCTTTCTGCTTACACAATGTCCATATCCCACCATTCTCTGCATATTCATGTGCATTCTAAGAGCCCCTTTAATAGCTCAGGACTGATGGTGTGAATCAGTACATTTCCTACCGGAAATGGTTCCCTATATTGAAATGCCCTGGTATGGGAACACTGGTGCCCATCACAGGAAAATTCCTCTTAACCATTGAGCACATCTACATGGAGTGCTGTCGCAGGGAAGCAGTATCCATCAATAAGGACCCCCACCACCCAGGACATGATGGCTTCTTGCTGCTGCCATCAGGAAGGAGGTACAGAAGCCTTGGGTCCCACACCACTAGATTCAGAAACAGTTATTACCCCTCAACCATCAGGCTCCTGAACGAGCCTGGATAACTTCACTCCCCCCCCTCCCAACACTGGGGTAATTCCACAACCTATGGACTCGCTTTCAATGACTTCACAACTCATGTTCTCAGTATTATTTATTACTTGTTTATTGTTATTATATTATTTTCTTTCACTATTTGCAGTTTGTTGTCTTTTGCACATTGGTTGTGTGTAGTTTTTCATTGATTCTATTATATCCACAGTGAATACCTGAAAGGAAATGAATCTCAGGGTAGTCATAGAACACTACTGTACAGAAATGGGCTTTTTGGCCCATCTAGTCTGTGCTGAACCATTAATCTACCAAGTCTCATCGACCTATACTTGGACCATAGCCCTCCATCCATGTACCTATCCAAACTTCTATTAAATGTTGAAATTGAAATCGCATCCGCCGCTTGCGTTGGCAGCTTGTTCCACTTTCTCACCACCCTCTACGTGAAGAAATTGCCCTTAAACATTTCACCTTTCACCCTTAACCCATGACCTCTAGTTGTAGTCTCTCCCAACCTCAGCAGGAAAAGCCTGCTTGCATTTACCCTATCTATATCCCTCATAATTTTGTACACTTCTATCAAATCTCCCCTCATTCTTCTAGTTCCAAGGAATAAAATCCTAACTTATTCAATCCTTCCTTATAACCAAAGTCCTCCGGTCCTGACAACATCTTTCTAAATTTTTTCTGTATTCTTTCAATCTTTTTTACCTCTTTCCAAATTAGGCCTCACCAACATCTTATAGAACTTAAGCAAAACATCCAAATTCCTGTCCTCAATACTTTGATTTCTGAAGGCCAATGTGTCAAAAGGTTTTTTTTATGATCCTGTCTACCTGTGTCACCACATTCAATGAATTATGGACTTGTATTTCCAGATCCCTTTGTTCTACCGCACTCCTCAGTGACCTACCGTCGCTGTGTGAACCTAGACTGGTTGATCCTACTGACGTGCAGCACCACGCAATTGTCTTTGTTAAATTCCACCTGCCATTTTTCAGCCCATTTCACTACACCCCTCAATCCTGCTGTCATCTGCAAATTTACTGATCCAGTTTACCACATTGTTATCCAGATCATTGATATAGGTAACAAACAACAACAGCCCCAGCACCGATCCCTGCAGCAAACCACTAATCACAGGCCTCCAGTCAGAGAGGCAACCACTTATTACCACTCTCTGGCTTGTCCCACAAAGCTATTTTCTAATTCAATTTACTACTGCATCTTGAATGCCGAGTGACTGAGCCTTCTAGACCGACCTCCTTTGCTGAACCTTGTCGAACACCTTACTTAAGTTCATGTTGGCAAATCCACTGCCCTGCCTTCATCAACTTTCCTTAACTTCCTCAAAAAAAAAAAGTTTGGTAAGGTTGGTTAGACATGACCTACCACACAGAAAGCCATGTTGACTATCCTAGCCCTAACCGTATACTTAAATATCCAGTCCCTTAGAATAACTTCCAATAACTTTCCAATTACTTATGTCAGGCTTGCTGGCCTATAATTTCTTGGCTTATTCTTAGAGCCTTTCTTAAACAGCAGAATAACATTAGCTATCCTTCAATTGTCCAGCACCACATCCGTGGCTAAGGATATTTTAAATGTATCTCATGGGGCCCTGCAATTCCTGCACTAACTTCTCACAGGGTCCGAGGGAACACCTTGTCATGCCCTGGGGATTTATCCACCCTAATTTGCCTCAAGACAGCAAACACCTCCTCCTCCGTAACCTGCATCAGGTCCATGATCTTGCTGCTGCTTTGCCTCACTTCTATAGACTCCACGTCCATCTCCTGAGTAGATATAGATGCGGTAGAATCCATTTAAGATCCCCCGTACCTCGTTTGGCTCCACTCTGATCTTCCAGTGGACCAATTTTGTTCCTTGCTGTCCTTTTGCTCTTACCATATCTGTAGAAGCCTTTGAGATTCTCCTTCACCTTGTCTGCTGGAGCAACCTTGTGCCTTCTTTTAGCCCTCCTGATATCCTTCTTCAGTGTTGTCTTACATTTCTTATGCTCTCAAGTACCTCATTCTTTTGCTGAACCAGGGTCTCAATCTCTTGAAAACCAAAGTTCCCTAAACCTGTTATTCTTGTCTTTTATTCTGACAGGAATAAACAAACTCTGTGCTCTCAAAATCTCACTTTTAAAACTTCCCACTTACCAAGTACACCTTTGCCAGTAAACGACCTGTCCCAATCCACACTTGCCAGGTCCTTTCTGATTCCATCAAAATTGGTCATTCTGCAATTTAGAATCTCAACTCACAGACCAGACCTATCGTTTTCCATAATTACCTGGAAACTAATGGCATTATGATCACTTGATGCAAAATGTTCCCCTACACAAACTTCTATCACCTGGCCTGTCTCATTCCCTAATAGATCAAACATTGCACTCTCTCCAGTTGGCACTTCTTAGTATTGATTAAGGAAACTTTCTTAAACACATTTGGCAAATTCTTTCCCATCCAGGCCTTTAACAGTATGGGAGTCCCAGTTAATAAGTGAAAAGTTAAAATCACCTACAATCACAACCTTGTGTTTCTTGTAACAGTCTGCAATCTCTCTACAAATTTGCTCCTCTGAATCCTGCGGACTGTTAGGTAGTCATACCTTGCTTATTCCTCAGTTCTACCCATAAAGCCTCACTACATGAGTTCACTGTCTGTCCTGACTATGCACTGCTGTGCAATTTTCCCTGACTAGAAATGCTAGTCCTCCCCCTTTAATCCCTCCCGCTATGTCATGTCTTAAACAACAGAACCCTGGAGCAATGAGCTGCCAGTTCTGCGCCTCTTGCAAACAAGTCTCGTAATTCCAGGTGCTGATCCATGCCCTAAGCTCATCCACCTTTCCTACAATATTCCTTGCACTGAAATATACACAACTTGGAACATTCGTCCTACCCTGCTCAACCTTTCGATTCCTGACTTTGACTAGGTCTTAGCAATATCTTTCTTCATAGCCACCCCACTATCTGTTCTGGCGCTCGAGTTCCCATTCCCCGCGACTCTAGTTTTAAATCACCCCCCTGTTGTGTACTAGCAAACCTTTCCACTAGGATATTAGTCCCCTTCAGTTCGGGTGCAAACCAACCCTTCTGTACAGGTCCCACCTTCCCTGGAAGACAGCCCAATGATCCAACAATCTGAAGCCCTCACTCCTACACCAACTCCTTAGCCATGTGTTGTACTGTATGATCTTCCTATTTCCGGCCTCACTGGCACGTGGTACAGGTAGCAATCCTGAGATCACAACCCTGGATATCCTGTCCTTCAACTTAGCACCTAATTCCCTGAACTCACTTTGCAGGACCTCGTCACCCCTCCTACCCGTGTTATTGGTTCCACTGTGGACCACATCTGCTAGCTGCTCACCCTCCCATTTAACAATGCTGTGGATTTGATCTGAGATATCCCCAACCCTGCACACGGGAGGTAACAAACCATCTGTGAATCTTGTTTTCATGCACAAAACCTCATTTCTGTTCCCATGACAAATGAATCTCCTATCACTATAGTGTACCCCTTCTCCCCCACTTCCCTCCTGAGTCACAGAAGCAGACTCGGTGCCAGAGAGCTGGTCACTGCAGCTTCCCCCAGCAGCTGGGGGAACGGCCACTGGCTGCCTATTCCCTTCCCCTCTCCCGACAGTCTCCTGCAACTACCTCCCAGTGGCTCCTGTTCGTCACCTCCTTATTCTCCTGTATGACCCTAAGTTATCGAGCTGCAGCTCCAGTTCCTTAAAAGTCTCTAAGGAGCGGCAGCTCGGTGCACTTCATGCAGACGTAGTTATCAGGGAGAAAGAGCGTGTCACTAACTCTGGATCCATTCTCAGTGAACTAGCGATGTACTGACAGGGGAAAAAATAACCCTTACTAGACACGGTCTCTAAGCTTGCACAGGCCTGTTGAGCCAAAGCTGGACTGCTCAAACACCACTTCACTCAAGGCCAATTTATACTTGTGCGTCAAATCGACGCCGTAGGTATGGCGTAGCTGCGTACCCTACACCAGGGGTCCCCAACTTTTTTGCACTGCGGACCGGTTTAATATTGACAATATTCTTGCGGGCCAGCCGACCAGGGGGTGGCAGGGGGTAGGGTTGCCAACGGACAAGTGTAGCAGTCAAATACGTTGGGTTTACCCCGAGAAAGACTACAATGACCATGAAGCCTTGCGCGGGCACCTGTGTGCGCATGCGTGTACGTGCCAATTTTTTTCTACAAATCGATTTTGGCGATTCTGTTCGGAGGGGTGGGGGTGTTAATCACGACCGGAATATAGGTGATAAGTGGCTAATACACTCAATTTTGTTTCTGAGAGGGTTTATCTAACGAATTTAATATTAAACACACAACGCATATTTTCCTCGCATGAATATACTGATAAGTCAATTATCAGGGGAGCTTGAAGTAAGTGTTGAACGAACTTTCAGTAGAAGTGGTAGAGGCAGGTTCGATATTATCATTTAAAGAAAAATTGGATAGGTATATGGACAGGAAAGGAATGGAGGGTTATGGGCTGAGTGCAGGTCGGTGGGACTAGGTGAGAGTAGCGTTCGGCACGGACTAGAAGGGCCGAGATCACCAGTTTCTGTGCTATAATTGTTATATGGTTATATAGGTCACTTATAAGTCAATAGCATCATAATATTTTAAGTAACGTTTGGATATTAAACACACAGCACATATTTTCCCCGTATGAACATATAAAATCATTGCAACACACCAATATCGCTGAATCAGGGGGAGCCCTGGGCTGAATACTTGTTTCCCTGCAACAACACGGTGCCATCGAGGGGTGATGGGAGACAGCGATACTCGAAGGGAGTTCCTTATGTCTAGTCTATTCCGCAATTTAGTTTTCATTGCATTCATTGCAGAGATATGTTGGAAATGGAGGCAATGTTTTCAGTGCTTTTGTGGCTATCTCAGGATATTTAGCCTTGACTTTGATCCAGAATGCCGGCAGAGATGTTATGTCAAACATACTTTTCAGCCCGTCGTCATTTGCAAGCTCGAGGAGTTGATCTCCCTCCCGCGCTGACATGGATAACGCGTGGGTGATGACCTCACGTGCGTCCAAGTTCAACAGTGGGCGTGACAGGGAATGAGGAAAGGTGCTGCTGACTCCTATCGCCAAATCATATCGTTTCCTCGCGCCCGGTACCACATGCTTTGCGACCTGGCGGTTGGGGACTGCTGCCCTACGCCATAGCCTGACGCGCACCTCCCCAAAAATGTAACTATGCATCGCAGCGACGCAAACCGCAACAATTGTGATTGGTCTGCTTGGTAGCATCGCATTTCCTCCTACGCTGCAACAGCTTCCCATTGGGCGATTGAAGGGCAGGGAAGGAACTCTGGCTGCAATGCTTTCCATAAAGCTTTACAGACCTCCGAAATTATGGAGGACCCTATGCTTGACGCCAGCTTGTAGCTAGCTGTTCCAGCCTGTTGACTTCCACCTGAAGCTAAAACTCGAATGGTGATTGCCAGTCTCTGAGTATACTGTGCATACACTGATGCGAAATAAATGGCTGGAGACGATGAACCAAATTGTCAAATCTACCTGCTGACATCCGAAAATATTTGAAATACATTTCCTCATCCATGTCTCTCAGTGGCCGGACAAGCACAGAAAACTCACCCTCCTTCAGTTTCAGTCGCCATTGTTTGAAGTTTGAGTTTCAACACGAAGAAACTCAACACAGTGGCATAGAAACCCCACCGCCAACTAGTGTTTTGGCGGTGAATTGCAGAGTGATGCAGACACACCAACGCACAAGTATAAATGCTCACAACGGTGTAGGCTACTACGCAGAAGTATAAATCAGCCTTCACATAGTGGCCGCTTCTACTACACCTTTTTATTTGATCAAGCAGTGACTTGCTCCCAACAAAATTTGTAGTTTTCATATGATGACTGCCCTGCAAGGTGTGGCTATTTCAGTTGTTACTTCAAACAGTGACCTGCTGTACATGTCACCATATAGTACATGCTGACATACATCTATCCTGATAATAAATTTACTTTGAACTTTGATTAGCTTTGGGCTTAGTTTTATAGTGCAGCACTAAAGTACATTTTGGAAATTTGACAGTCCCTCCCTGTGGGTGACAATGAAAAGGGTGATGGTATGTATTTCAGCATTTATGAATGGACAAAGCTCCAGCAATGGGAAGCAAGGTGCCTTTGAGAGCAGAAATTATTTTTCTAATCGCGTGCTCTGTACAGAATGCAGAAGTAGTTTGCATTATTGTCATGTGCACAAGTACATGTGTGCGCAGGTGCAACTAAAAGCTTGCAGCAGCATTTGTATTGGTTGATTGTTGTCGCAGGTACTGAGATACAGTGAAAAACTTGTTTTGCATACTGGTCATACAGATCAGATCATTAGGTAGGACAGCAGGCTGAGGGCCGCAGACACCAACAGAATCAACAAACTCATTCGTAAGGCCAGTGATGTTGTGGGGATGGAACTGGACTCTCTGACGGTGGTGTCTGAAAAGAGGATGCTGTCCAAGTTGCATGCCATCTTGGTCAATGTCCCCCATCCACTACATAATGTACTGGTCGGGCACAGGAGTACATTCAGCCAGAGACTCATTCCATCGAGATGCAGCACAGAGCGTCATAGGAAGTCATTCCTGTCTGTGGCCATCAAACTTTACAACTCCTCCCTTGGAGGGTCAGACACCCTGAGCCAATAGGCTGGTCCTGGACTTATTTCATAATTTACTGGCATAATTTACATATTACTATTTAACTATTTATGGTTCTATTACTATTTATTATTTATGGTGCAACTGTAACGAAAACCAATTTCCCCCAAGATCAATAAAGTATGACTATGACAAGGGAAAACCAGTAACAGAACGCAGAATAAAGTCTAAAGCCTACCAGAAAAGTGCAGTGCAGGTAAGCGATCGTAACGAGGTAGATTGTGAGGTCAAGGGTTTATATTATTGTACATGAGCTCCACTCAAGTGTCTGATAAGAGTGGGTCTTGAGTCTGGTGGTACGGGCTTTCAGGATGATGGCATGAATATCAATTTCTCCTAAAATTTAAAAAAAAATGCCCCCCTTCTATTCCACACTCTGGCCTCTTACACCCTCCTTTTCCTTTCCATGTGTCCCACCCACCTTCCCTTTCTCCAATGATTCACTCTCCTTTCCTATCAGATTCTTTCTTCTCCAGCTCTTGACCTTTCCCACCTACCTGTCATCTTCTAGCTATCCTCCTTCCCCTCTTTATTCTGGCATCTTTCCCCTTTCTTTCCAATCCTGAGGAAGGGTCTCAGCCCAAACACCATCTGTTTGTTCATTCCCATCGATGCTGCCTGACCTGCTGAGTTCCTCCAGCACGTTGTGTGTGTATCTCACAGTGGCTGGAGCCTATTATAATGTTGGTTCTTTTACTGAAGCAGCGACACGGGCCGTATCATGTAAGCAGCATTCGCAAGAAAAACACAGTTTAAAAATTATATACAGCTTGTACAAGAAAGAATACAATTTAAACAAAACAGGAGTGGCGGAAAGTGCTGGCAGTGTTGTTACATTGCTGTAATGATCAGGGATGTGCTGGCTGGTTCCAGGTAAAGGCTGATTGATACTTGTGTGTATGGGCTACGCCGTAGGCCTGACTTATACTTTTGCGTAGCCCTACGCCATAGCAAGCATATGTAGTTGTGTCTGCATCGCTCTGCAGTTCACCGCCAAAACGCTAGTTGGCGGTGGGGTATCTATGCCACTGTGTTGAGTTTCTTCGTGAGAGACCTGGACGAGGAAATGCATTTCAAATATTTTCGGATGTCGGCAGGTAGATTTGACGATTTGCTTCATTGTCTCCAACCATTTATTTCGCATCAGTGTACAGACGTGGCAGAGAAAAGCAACCGGAAATGCAGAGGAGGAAATGCGATGCTACCAAGCGGACCAATCACAGTTGTTGCAGTCTGCGTTGCCACGACGCGTGAGTTACATTTTTGGGGAGGTGCACGTCACCCTACGGCGTAGGGTACGCGGTACCTACGGTGTACATTTGACGCAGAAGTATAAATTGGGCTTAAGGCTCTTTGATGTGCACAGACTGGACTGTTTTTTTCATTCTGGACTTCCCGGATTCGGGCTGCACTCGGTTTACTCATCTTCAGTCTGGCTCTGCTTTTGCGAACAAAAGTGAAGGCACAAATCTGCTGATTTACTGTGTGGTCACATTCACACCCGGGTGGCAAGTGTTGCTCAGTCAGAGTAATCATAGTAACGACCCATATAGTGGTGATACGGTTGCCTGCTAATCCCAGGATGAATTTGAATTCCTTCCACAGCAATTTGTGGATTTAACCCAGAGGGTACAGCCTCTGAATGGAGGGACCTCCAGTAAAAACGGAGATGAGGAGGAATTTCTTTAGCCAGAGGGTGGCAAATCTGTGGAATTTGTTGCCACAGGCGGCTGTGGAGGCTAAATCCTTGGGTGCAATTAAGGCAGAGATAGATAGATTCTTGATTAGTCAGGGCATGAAAGGTTACGGGGAGAAGGCAGGAGAACGGGGTTGAGAGGGATAATGAATCAGCCATGATGGAATGGTGAAGCAGACTCGATGGGCTAATTCTGCTCCTGTGTCTTATTATGCAATTAGCAACAAAATAATGTGAATTGCAGACATCCTGAAGCAATCAGGCTTGGTTAATTGTCTTATTACCTATGGACTCACTTTTAAGCACTACAACTTGTGTTCTCAAAGACTTATTTATTATTATTACTTTTTTCTTTTTCTATTCCACAATTTGTCGTCTTTTGTATATTGTTTGTCCATTGTTGTGTGTAGTTTTTGATTCTGTTGTCACAAGAAAAACAAATTAAATACTATTTTTATCAAAAAGGACACGATTAGAGCAAAAAAAAAGCATAATGTCCATTTTAATGCAAAGTGGTGATAGTTCTGCTACACTGAGTTAGTGATTAGGATTGTTCTGGCTGGTTTAAGAATCTGATGTGCGAAGGGAGGTAGCTGTTCTTGAACCTGGTGATGTGGGACTAAAGGCTTCTGGACCTCATGTCTGACCGTAGCAGAGAGAAAAAAAATTGTGACCTTATGCTGGGGATGATTGATAATAGATGCCAGTTTTGTGAGGCAGTACCTCCTGTAGATGCTCAAAGTAAATTTATTATCAAGGTACACCCCTTTAGACCAGAGATGAGGAGGAATTTCTTTAGCCAGAGGGTAGTGAATCTGTGCGATTAATTCCCTCAGAAGGCTGTGAGGCCAAGTGAATGGGCAGATTTAAATCAGGAGGCCTGTCCTGAGGGAGGGAGGGAGGGAGGAAAGGGCCTTGTTTCATTGTTGATTGTAATATTCTATTTTGCCATGTCCTCTGTCGTTCTGCTGAATGTTGTGGGCAGGCTGTTCAGAAATGCAGACAGACAAACGTGAGTCATGGAAGGAAGTGGGAGCAGTCTGCAATCTCTTGTCTTGCTCTACGTTGAAGCCATGTGGTTCACAAATTTCTCTGAGGAAAGTAAAAATTGTCTTCCTTATCTGGGATGGAAGACGTGCCTCTTCTTGTCCTCCCTTGAGAATGCCACTGTGGTATGCATTGGAGAAGCTGGTTAACTAAAGGGGCATTGGAACCAAATACCGCCTCGTCACTCCCACATATTTAAATGTGTTATCAATTGCTAACAGTTGTGATCACAATAGTTCAGGAAAAGGTGATGGACAGGAGTGACCCATTGGTGGTTAAAACTCTGATAGCATAAAGGTAAAGATGAAGATTAGCTTTATTGGTCTCATACATTGAACCATGCAGTGTAATGCTTCATTTGCGTCAGATCCCATTGGTGAGGATTGTGCTGGGCATGTCCAATCAGTGAGGATTGTGCTGGGCGCATCCAATCAGTGAGGACTGTGCTGGGTGCACCCAATCAGTGAGGATTGTGCTGGGCAGCCTGCACTTGTTGCCACGCTTCTGCCACCAACATGGCCGCTCAGAAATGACTAAACCCAACCTGTACGTCTTTGGGATGTGGGAAGAAGCTGGGTCACCCGGAGGAAACCCATGCAGTCAAGGGGAGAACGTACAAGCTCATTACAGACAGCGGTGGGAATTGTACCCAGTTCGTTGTCACTGTAATAGCATTATGCTGCCAGATGGCATCAACAGGGCTTGCCCGGAGCACAGATTGGTTAAACCCAATAGCTTGTGTCGGAGCAGCAAATTCCTTGCACTAATGAGGCACTGAAGCAAAGACGTGCTCTGTGCAACCGTACAAAGACTGAGCTGTCTTCAGTGAGTCCAAGTTAGTCGGTAAAGTTAATTCAAATGGCTGTTAGACAATCGCCATTACTCATTGTCTGCTTATTTGGATCCCTTTGCTTCTGAGGCACCTGACACCTGCTGTGGTTAACCTCTGCTCCTACCTCCTACCATGACTCACGTTTCTCTGTCTGCATTTCTGAAGAACCTGCCCACAATATTCAGCAGAACAACAGAGGACACGGCAAAATAGAATATTACAATCAACAATGAAACAAGGCCCTTTCCTCCCTCCCTCCCACATTGACGGTCCTCCTACCTCAGGACAGGCCTCCTAATTTAAATCTGCCCATTCACTTGGCCTCACAGCCTTCTGAGGGAATTAATCACACAGATTCACTACCCTCTGGCTAAAGAAATTCCTCCTCATCTCTGGTCTAAAGGGGTGAACTTCAATTCAGAGCCTGTGCTCTGTAGATCCCACTACTGGAAACATCCTGTCCACATCCATTCGATCTATGCCTTTTAATGTTCGATAGATTTCAATGAGATTCCACCCTGTACTCAGACCTGTAACCAATCCATCATTATTTGGAGTTTATAAAACTAAACTCTGTCATAATTTGGATTTGTTAGAATTAAAATTCTTCCTTCCAGAAAAAATCTGTTTAAGTAAAGAGAGCTTGTGTTTTCAGAGTAACACATACAAAATGCTGAATGAACTCGGCAGGTCAGGGAACACCTACGGAGAGAAATAAACAGTCATGTTTCAGACCAAGACCCTTCATCAGGACTGGAAAGGAAGGGAGAAGAAGCCAGAATAAGAAAGTGTGTGTGTGTGTTGGGGGGGCGGGGGGGAGAGTACAAGTCGGCAGGTGGGAGAGGGGATGATGTAAGAAGCTGGGAGGCAATGGGTGGAAGAGGTAAATGGATGAAGAAGGAGGAATCTGATCAGAGAGGAGAGTGGACTGTGGGAGAAAGGGAAAGAGGAGGGACACCAGAGGGAGGTGATGGGCAGATGAGAGGAGGTAAGAGGGGAGCCAGTGTGAGGAATGGAAAAAGAGGGAAGGGGAGGGGGAGAAATTACAGGAATTGAGAAAAATTAATGTTCATGCTGTCAGGTTAGAGGCTTCTGTTTCCATTTGGGGATCAGATAGTGTCACAACCAATGCAAAAATATAATTTTTGAAATGTAATACACAAGTTATGGTATCTTGGTGTAGTCAGTTGGAGAATCGTCTCTCTTAAAGAGTAGGAAAAAAAACAGAATCAAGACCACATTTTGTGAATTTTTTTTGTCGTAGCGGCAGTACAGTGCATTGCATAAATAAGATAACTTAATTAAATAATCAGAATCAGGTTTATTATCACTGGCATGTGACGTGAAATTTTTTAACTAAACAGCAGCAGTTCAATGCAATACATAATATAGAAGAAGAAAAAATAATAAATAAGCAAGTAATCATTTACAGTATACATATTGAATAGATTTTTAAAAAATGTGCAAAAACAGAAATAGTATATTTAAAAAATGTGAGGTAATGTCCAAAGATTCAATGTCCATTTAGGAATCGGATTGCAGAAGGGAAGAAGCTATTCTTGAATCACTGAGTGTGCGCCTTCGGGCTTCGTAACCTCATACCTGATGGTAACAGTGAGAAAAGGGCATGTCCTGGGTGCTGGAGGCCCTTAATAATGGATGCTGCCTTTCTGAGACACTGCTCCCTGAAAATGTCCTGGGTACTTTGTAGGCTAGTACCCAAGATGGAGCTGACTAGATTTACAACCTTCTGCAGCTTCTTTTGGTCCTGTGCAGTAGCCCCTCCGTATCAGACAGTGATGCAGCCTGTCAGAATGCTCTCCACGGTACATCTATAGAAGTTTTTGAGTGTATTTGTTGACGTGCCAAATCTCTTCAAACTCCTAATAAAGTATAGCCGCTGTCTTGCTTTCTTTATAACTACTTCTATATGTTAGGATCAGGTTAGATCCTCAGAACTTGACACCCAGGAACTTGAAGCTGCTCACTCTGTCCACTTCTGATCCCTCTATGAGGATTGGTATGTGTTCCTTCGTCTTACCCTTCCTGAAGTCCCCAGTCAGCTCTTTCTTCTTACTGACGTAGGGTGCCCGATTGTTGCTGCGGCACCACTCCACTAGTTGGCATATCTCACTCCTGTACGCCCTGTCATCACCACCTGAGATTCTAACAACAATGGTTGTATCGTCAGCAAATTCATAAATGGCATTTGAGCTATGCCTAGCCACACGGTCATGTGTATATAGAGAGTAGAGCAGTGGGCTAAGCACACCCCTGAGGTGCGCCAGTGTTGATCGTCAACGAGGAGGATATGTTATCACCAATCCACACAGGTTGTGAACTTCCAGTTAGGATGTCGAGGATCCAATTGCAGAGGGAGGTACAGAGGCCCAGGTTCTGCAACTTCTCAATCAGGATTGTGGGAATGATGGTATTAAATGCTGAGCTATAGTCAATGAACAGCATTCTGACGTAGGTGTTTGTGTTGTCCAGGTGGTGTAAAGCCATGTGGAGAGCCATTGAGATTGCGTCTGCCGTTGACCTATTGTGGCGATAGGCAAATTGCAATGGGTCCAGGTCCTTGCTGAGGTGGGAGTTCAGTCTAGTCATGACCAACCTCTCAAAGCATTTCATCACTGTCGATGTGAGTGCTACCAAGCGATAGTCATTAAGGCAGCCCATATTATTCTTAGGCACTGGTATAGTTGTTGCCTTTTTGAAGCAAGTGGGAACTTCTGCCCGTAGCAGTGAGAGGTTGAAAATGTCCATTAATACTCCTGCTAGTTGGTTTGCACGGGTTTTCAGAGCCTTACCAGGTACTCCATCGGGACCTTCCGCCTTGCAAGGGTTCACTCTCTTTAAAGACAGCCTAACGTCGGCCTCTGAGACGGAGATCACAGGATCATCAGGTGCAGCAGGGATCTTCACAGCTGTCGTTGTGTTCTCCCTTTCAAAGCGGGCAGAGAAGGCACTGAGTTCATCTGGTAGTGAAGCATCGCTGCCATTCATACCATTGGGTTTCACTTTGTAGGATGTAATGTCTTGCAGACCATGCCAGAGTTGCTGTGCATCTGATGTCACCTCCAACTTCGTTTGAAATTGTCTATTTGCCCTTGAAATAGCCCTCCGCAAATTATACCTGGTTTTCTGGCACAGGCCTGGGTCACCAGACTTGAATGCCACAGATCTAGCCTTCAGCAGATGACATACCTCCTGGTTCATCCACGGCTTTTGGTTTGGGAATGTACAGTAAGTCTTTGTGGGCACACACTCATCCACACAGGTTTTAATAAAGTCAGTAACAACTGCAGCATACTTGTCTAGATTCAAAGATAAATCCCTGAATACAGTCCAGTCCATTTGCAAAGGAATAATGGGGTGGTGTTCATTGTCTATTCAGAAATCCGATGGTGGAGGAGAAGAACCTGTTCCTGAAATGTTGAGTGTGTGCCTTCAGGTATTTATTAATTAATGAATTTATTTATTGAGACACAATGCGGAGTAGGTCCTCCCAGCCCTTAGACACGCTGCCCAGCAACCACTTATTTAATCCAGCTGTTAAACAAGAAGATGCTTGTATTTTTAATTTAAATCTTTGATTGCATAGAGTGGACAGGTTGTTGTTGCTCTGGCTGACCTTGAGGTATTGAGGTGAAGGTGGAAAGCAGGCCAATAAACCAAATAAATGGAATATGGCCCAATTTGTCAAATTTCATCATTGTGTATGGATACATGGTTCAAAGTTCAACAAATGTATACTATATTGAGGTTTGCGTCCTTCTCGGCAACCGCAAAACAAAGAAACCCAGCAGAACCCATTAAAAGAAGACAGTCTAACACCGAATGTGCAGGGAAAAAAACAAATCTTGTAAACAATAAAAGCAAGCAAATAACCCTCAGAACTGATGTTCACAAAACTGGGTCGACAGTCAGGAAGCCAGTCGCAGCCGATTCAGGAGCCCATTAGTTGCAGGCCACAGCCTCACTTCAGTGCAGCGATGAGTAAACCTTGCCAAGCAGCGAGCTGAACTCTGGCCCGACACCTGACCTTCTCAATCTATCCCAGCTCACTCTCAGGGCTGGGCCCCACTGCCTTGATTCAGCCTGTACCCCGCCTTTCCAATCTGGCCCGGCTCTTAAAATCGGTAAAACATTAGCTTGTTCCTCCCTCTCGGGTGGCCCTGGGCCTGGGCCTCACCGCCTTGCCTCGGATAGGCTGCTTCAAATTGGCTCCAAGCCCACTCCAGCCAAATGGCAAAAACATTGGTTTATTCCCCGCTTTTGGGCCCAGGCCTTCATTCGCCCCGTACGTGCCATGCTGCCACAGTTTCGCACCTTCAACTTCATTTCACACGGCAAGAACACCAGGACGTTCAGGCGGTTGAAAGGCTGAACTCTGAAAGGGAAGTTACAGGCTATTGATTGCTGTGATCTTTTTCGGGAAAAAGTGTGAATAGCAGTCAGTAGTTTTTTTTTGCTGCCAGTAAATTATCGCTGTGTTTCACCAGCGTCATCTCAAACCAGAACATTCACTTTGAGATTTTTGTCGGACCATTGTTAATGAAAAGCACAGCTTTCTCCCTCCCACGTGATATCAATCAGTCCAAGCTCTCTACCAAGCAACATATTCATTTGAAATCAAAATGGTGCAGGAGCAGGAAATTTGAAGAGAAACAATGTTTTTATAAGGTGTAGGAGCAGAAGGCCATTCAGCCCATCGAGTTGAGCCAGCATTTAATTGTCCGTCCATAGTTGCCCTTGAGAAGGCATTGTAGGCTGTTTTAGAGCCCTTTAGCTCACCTACTCTGTGCCGAACTATTAATCTGTCTAGTCCCATCGACCTGCACCAGACCATAGCCTTTCATCCCTTCCCATCCATGTATTTATCCCGATTTCCCTTGGATGTTGAAACCAAACCTGCAGCTACTACTTGTGCTGGCTACTCGTCCCACTCTCTTACCACCCTCTGAGTGAAGAAGTTCCCCCTCATATTCCTCTTAAACATTTCACCTTTTACCATAACCCATGACCTCTATCTAGTTCTAATCTCACCCATCCTGAGGAGAAAAAGCCTGCTTGTATTTACCTTATCTATACCCCTCATAATTTTGTATACCTCCATCAAATCTTCCTTCATTTTCCTACACTCCAGGAAATAAAGCTTTAACCTATTCAATCTTTCCCTATAACTCAGATTCCCAAAATGCTGTTCAGGAGAGAGTGCCAGGATTCTGACCCAGTGATGCTAAAGCACCAGCGGTACATTTCCAAGTCAGGACAGTGTGTGACTTGGAAGGCAACTTCAAACTGATGGTGTTTCGGTGCTCTTGTTTTGGTGCTCTTGTCCTTCCAGAGGTTGTAACTTTGTGTGAGGGGTTGCAAGGTAATCTGCAATCCATCCAGGCTCAGAGAAATAGATAATGGTTTTTATCGCTTGCCATTAAAGAATAGCTTTATTTAAAGCTTTGCTGTACTTGTCACGTGTACGTCTAAACGTACAGTGAAATATGTCAACTCAGCAAGAATTGCACAAGGAGCAGCCTGCAAATGTCACCACACTTCCAGCGCCAACATAGCATGCCCACAACTCACTACCCGTAACCCGCAAGGCTTCGGAATGTGGGAGGAAACTGGAGCTTCTGGAGGAAACCAACATGATTTCAGGGAGAACGTACAAATTCTTTACAGACAGTGGTGGCATTTGAATCCTGATCTTTCTATTGGCAATGCACTAACTGCGACACCATCGTGCCACCCTCTACGTTATGGAAATTGAATTGCCTCTGGATTCACATTTTGCAAATAATTGTCTGTGGCTGACTGCACTGGCTCGTCTTGCATAAGCAGGTGAACTCCAAGGGTGGAATGTGTTTACTTTAAAACCAGCATCCGTGGAACTGAACCTCTTGACTATTTTTATCAACCCAGTCTCTGTGGAAAGAGAAACAGAGTTAATGTTTCACATCAAAGACCCTTTGTCAGAACATGGAGGGTTTCAAGTTGCGGAGAAAATTTGGGGAGGAAAAATTGGGAATAATTGGTAGCCGTAGGTCAGGGTTGCTGAGGTGATGCCAATGATTAATAGAATAATGATGCCAGTGCAAAGGAGAGAAATCCAACAAAGTGACATGCAAAGCATTGAAATGCAAATTCCAGTCTTTTTCCCCCTTTCTTTCCAGTACTGATGAAGGGCCTCGGCTCAAAACGTTGACTGTTTATTCCTTTCCATAGATGCTGTCTGCTGTGTTCCTCCAGTATTTTGTTTGTGTTACTCCGAATTTCCAGCATCTGTAGAATCTCTTGTGGATTATGAAATGCAAATAAGATCAGTTGTTGAACTTGAAACCGAAAGGGGAGGGAGGGAGGGAGAGGGAGAGAACAAGATGTCAGGCAGTGTATGCAGAGGGTTGCGGGGTGCCAGTCACAAAATATTAACCCGTGAAGCTGGTTACTAGGAAGGCAAGTAGCGTGGCCCTTGTTGCTGGGTGCGGGGGTCAGACGGTGGTGGTTGTAAAAGGGGGTGATGGCAAGAAACTGTGAGGAGTTGTAGACACAGCTCAATACGTCATAGGAACCAGCCTCCCCTCCACTTCTCCCTGCCTCGGTAAATCATTGAACAGAATTAAAGACCCCACAAAGCCCAGGCATTCTCCCGCCTCCCATTGGGTAGAAGATACAAACGCCTGAAAGCACATACCACCAGGCTCAAGGACAGTGTCTACCTCACTGTTATACAACTCCTGAATGGACTTCTCGTTCAAAGTACATATGTGTCACCATATACTGTACAACCCTGAGGTCAGTTTCTTGCGGGCATACTCAGTTAATCTAAGAACCACAATAGAATCATCGAAAGGCCGCACCTAACAGGATGGGCAAACAACGAGTGTGCAAAAGACAACAAGCTGCAAATACAAAAGAGAATAAATAATATATAAATAATCAATAAATATGGAGAACGGGAGATGAAGAATCTTTGAAGGTGGAAGATGAATCCTTGATCTCACAGTCTACCTTGTCATGGTCTCTTGCACCAGCTTGTCTACCTGCACCTTCTCCGTGACTGTAACACCACCTCCGTGACTGTATTACTATATTCTGCATTCTGTTGATTGGTTTCCCTTGTACTCCCTCAATATACTTACACACACAGTGGCCACTTAATTTACGGGAGTGGACCCAGTGTGGTCTTCTGCTGCTGTGGCCCATCCACTTCAAGGTTTGATGTGTTGTCCGTTCAGAGATGCTTGTCTACACACCACTGCCAACTTGAGCCAGTCTGGCTATTCTGCTCTGACCTCTCCCATTAACAAGACATTTTCACCTACACAATTGCTACTTACTGGATTTTTTTTTTTGCGCTATTCTAGAGACTGTTGAGTGTGAAAATCCCAGGAAATCAGCAGTTTCTGAGCTACTCAAACCACCCTCTCTGGCACCAACAGTTATTCCACAGTCATAGCCACTTAGATCACATTTCTTCCCCAATGTGATGTTTGGTCTGAAGAACAGCTGAATCTCTTGACCGTGTCTGCATGCTTTTATGCATTGAGTTGTTGCCACGTGATTGGCCGATTAGATATTTCCATTAACGAGCTGGTGTAGAGGTGTGTACATGATATGACCTGCTTGGATGGAAGCTTTTCACTATATCTTGGTACATGTGACATTAATAAGCCACTTGCCAACTATCCAAGCTGTTGTCAATGGGCAGGTCTGAGTTAATCCAGTGGTGATTGGGGCAACTTGAAGTTTACAGGAAACCAATTTCTTTCTGACTAAGCTGGTTGGAATAGCGATTGGCCTTTCCCCTTGATTTTTAGCTGTGATTCAAAACCGTGCAGTTCAGCAGGTACAAGCGTACTGATTTCCTTGTAGCCTTTCAATTTAGAAGCTCCTCGGATTAAACAGCTAAGTCTCCACAGACTTCACACTTAAAAAGATGTGTGGCGGCTGCCAGCTCGTGTTTACGAAAGGAAATGGTAAGTATTTCCTGCTGCCGTACGCTTTCCTTGACATCAGTCGTACTATCTACCCTCTGATCAGGCTGGAGGGCAGCGATGGAGAGCGTTTTAATGAGGCTGAAAATGCCCAGTGTTCCTCAAGAGGCCATTAGCAAACTCTCCGTGTCTGAGATTAAACATCTGCGTAATCAATTTCCACCCTTTCGGAAATTGAGCCAATAGGAATCCAGCTCAGTTAAAAGAGAAAATGAAGTCTAGAAGTCTTCTCTGAAGGTGTGACTGAGAAGTCAGTCAGGCCATCTTTCACTGGACTCTCAGCCTGCATTGATAACACGTTTTGTATTGTCAGTCAGTCAGCACAAAACAGGCCCTTTGGCCCCGAATGTATGCTGATCATCAAGTGCCATAACAATCTCAAATTATAGAATGTAGAGCACTACAACACAGTACAGGCTGTTTGGCCCATGGTGCTGTGGCGACCTCTTAACCTACCCTAAGATCAATCTAACCCTTTGCTCCCACACAGCCCTCCATTTTTCTATCATCCACGTGCCTATCTAAGAGTCTCTTAAATGCCCCTAATGTGTCTGCATCTACCACCCTCCCTGGCAATGCGTTCAAAGTAAAAAAGGAAAAGTTCTTGTCAAAGTACATCTATTTTCTTGCGGGCATACTCAATAAATCCATAGAATAACAACCATAACAGAATCGATGAAAGACTGCACCAACTTGGGCATTCAACCAGAGTTCAAAGGACAAAAAAATGTGCAGATACAAAAAGAATGAAATAATAAATCAATAAAGCAATAATTATTGAGAACCTGAGATGAAGAGCCCTTGAAAGTGAGTCCATAGGTTGTGGGAATAGTTCAGTGATGGGGGCGAGTGAAGGGTCAAGGGGTTGATGGCTGAGAGGTAATAACTATTCCTGAATCTGGTGGTGCAAGTCCTGAGGTTTTTGTGCCTTCTTCCGGAAGGAAGAGAGCATGTCCTGGGTTGTGGGGGTCCCTGATGATGGATGCTGCTTTCCTGTGACAGCGTTTCATGTCGATGTGCCTAGTGGTGGGGAGAGCTTTACCTGTGATGGACTGGGCTGTATCCACTGCTGTTTGCAGGATTTTCCATTCGAGGGCATTGGCGTTTCCATACCAGGCTGTGCTGCAGCCAGTCAACAAGCTTTCCAGTGCCCTCACCAATCTCTTCGTAAAATACTACCTCTGACATTCCCTCCCCCCCCTACATTTTCCACTAATTAGTTTAAAATTCTGCTCCTTAATATTAACCATTTCCACCCTGGGGGAGAAAGGTGCTGGCTGTGTGTTTGATTTATGCCTCTTATCATCTCTATTAAGTCACCTCTCATCCTCCTTCATCCGAAGGGAAAAGCCCTAACTGAGTTCCTCCAGCATTTTGTGTGTGTTGCTCAGATTTCCAGCATTTGCAGATTTTCTCTTGTGGAAAAGCTCGAACTCATTCAACCTATTAAAATATTTTATTAGTTTATTACTGTGAGATACAGGTGAAAAAATGTTATTTTGCATGCCGTCTATACAGATCACTTTATTACACCAGTGCATTGAAGAATTACGGGGGAAAACAATAATGTAGAATAAAGTGTTACAGTTACAGACAGGAAGGTGCAAGGCCATAACAAGCTAGTCTGAGGTCGAGAGTCCATCTTAGCAATGCAGAAGAAAGTGTAAAAGCTACTGAAGGGTAAATGATAAAGTGTAAGATCGTAACAAGTTAGATTGTGAGGCCAAGAGTCCAATGTATTGTACCTTTGCTACTCTTAATCCAGCGGGTTAGAAGCTGTCCTTGAGCCTGGTGGTATGTGCCTTCAGGCTTTCGCATCTTCTGCCTGATGGGAGCGGGGAGAAAAGTCAATGTCCAGGGTGGGAGGGGTCTTTGATCATCTTGGGTGCCTTACCAAGGCAGCGAGACATATAGATGTGGAGTCTATGGTTTGGTGCTTCAAGCAGCTCTGGATAATCAAAGTTTGTGAAAGCCTCTGTCTCCCTCAGAGACTACATTTCAAATCCATACCGTCCTCAGGTCCCATCGAAACCTCCCATCCTTTATTACTGAACCCATGACCTCTAATGTTAGATACCCCTCTACAAAGGAGAAATGTTTTCTTTAGCTGTCCACCCTATTGCTAGCATTTATCATAATACACCCTCAGCCTCTGCCCACTCCCAAGGGAAACAAATGCAGCCTATCCAGTCTCTCCTCGTAACTGAAACAATTCATCCCAGGCCCACTCCAAATGTGTCTTCCAGTGTACAAGAAATGTTTGAATATAAAAAGTGCTTTTTAAATGGAGGTGACGTCGGATGCACGTCAACTCTGGCAGGGTTTGCAGGCCATTACTTCCTACAAAGCAGAAGCCAACATCATGAATGGCAGTGATACTTCACTGCCAGACAAGCTCAATGCCTTTTATGCTAGCTTTGAAGGGGAGAATATAACCACAGCCGGGAAGATCCCTGCTGCACTCGGTGACCCTGTGAATTCCGTCTTGGAGGCCAACGCCAGGCTGTCTTTCAGGAGGGTGAAGCCTCGCTAGGTGGAAGGGACCAATAGGGTACCTGGTAAGGCTCTGAAAACTCGTGCCAACCAACTGGCAGGTGTATTCAAAGACATTTTCAATCTCCCATTGCGACGGTCGGAAGTTCCCACTTGCTTCAAAGGGCAACAATTCTACCAGTGCCCAAGAAAAGTAGTGTGAGCTACCTTACCAACTATTATCCAGAGGCACTCGCATCAGTGGTGATGAAATGCTTTGAGAGGTTAGTCATGGCTAGAATCAACTCCTGTCTCAGCAAGGACCTGGACCCATTGCAATTTGCCTACCGCCACAATAGGTCTATGGCAGATGCAGTCTCAGTGGCTCTTAGATCACCTATGTCAGAATGCTGTTCATTGACTATAGCTCAGCATTTAACACCATCATTCCTACAGTCCTGGTCAAAAAGCTACAGTGCCTTTGCCTCTGCAATTGGATCCTCAACTTCCTAACCAGAAGACCACAATCTGTGTGGATTGGTGGTGACGTATCCTCCTCACTGACAATCAACACTGGTGCACCTCAGGGGCATGTGTCTATCCCACTACTCTACTCTCTCTATACCCAGGACTGTGTGGCTAGGCATAGCTCAAATGCCATCGATAAATTTGCTGATGATACAACCATTGTTGGCAGAATCTCAGATGGAGACAAGAGGGCATTCAGGAGTGAGATATGCCAACTAGTGGAGTCGTGTCGCAGCACAACCTGGCACTCAGTGTCAGCAAGACCAAGAGCTGGTTTGGACTTGGGAAGGGGTAAGACGAGGGATGATAGCCAATCCTCATAGAAGGAACAGAAGTGGAGAGGGTGAGCAATTTCAGGTTCGTGAGTATCAATCTCTCTGAGGGTCTAACCTGGTCCCAATTTATCGCTGCAGCTATAAAGAAGGCAAGATATTGGCTATATATCATTAGGAGTTTGAGGAGATTTAGTTTATCACCTAAAACCCCCAGACTTCTGCAATGTATCATGGAGACCATCCTGACAGGCTTTATCACTGTCTGTTATGGGTGGAGGTGGGGGGGGGCGCGATTCTGCACAAGATCAAAAGAAATTGCAGAAAGTTGTAAAATTAGTCAGCTCCATCATGGGTATGAGCCTCCATAGTATCTAAGACATATTCAAGTAGCAGTGCTTGAGAAAGACAGCATCCATTATTAAGGACCCCATCACCCAGGACATGCCCTCTTCTCATTGTTACTGTCAGGAAGGAGGTACAGAAGCCTGAAGGCACACACTCAACGATTCAGGAACAGCTTCTTCCCATCTACCATCCGATTTCTAAATGGATATTAAAAGTATGAACACTACTTCATTTTTTAAATATATTATTTCTGTTTTTGCACTATTATTCTTAATTTAACTATTTAACATGTATATACTTAATGTAATTCATTTATTTTTTGTATTTATCATATATTACATTGTACTGCTGCTGCTAAGTTAACAAATTTCATGACGTGCTAGTGATAATAAACGATTAGGATTCTGAAATGTAGCATTGGAAATGTTTCGATTAATAAACCCACAGCAAGCTATAAGATCAGCTTTGTTTGTCGCATGCATCGAAACGTACAGTATAATTGTTCTTTGCATCAAATCAAAGCAGCAAGGATTGTGCTGGGCAGCCTGGCACCAACGTGGCACGTACGCAAATCACTAACCCTAACCGGTACGTCATTGGAATGTGGGAGGAAACCAGAGCACCCGGAGGAAACCCAGGCGGTCGGGGAGAACGTACAGACTGTGGTGGAAATTGAATGCAGATCTTACCGCCGACACTGTAAAGCGATGTGCTGACTGCTGTGCTAACATGGTACCTTATAGTTCCTATATATGCTCCTGTCGTAATGTCTTTTGTTATTGGTGACTGAGGGATAAATATTAGCCAAAGGCTAAACCACTTCCCTCCCCCATCTCTCCAAAATCATGTCATGGGGTATTTTAAATCTGTCTGAAAATGTTGACAGTGTCTTGTTTTAATGTAAAGCACTGCTGATAGTGCAAATTTGCTTGGCCCTGGATTCCTTTCGTGTTTGAGTTACTGGACTGTGACTCGAACGCATGGCCTCCTGACTTAAGGCTGGAGTGCTGTTAAGTGAGTCACAGCTGACCAACGTTCCAAAGCTTTCCTCAAAGTGCAATCGGAAAGAGAGTTGACAAAAGGAGTCCCACCTTCCCCACCTGCCTGCACATCTGTTTCACTTCCCCATCCAACTCTGCAGAATACACGATGTACAGGGCCTGGGATGTATGGAAGATGGCCGATGGTGGTGGAAGTAATGCTTCAAAGCGTTGAAAACAAATTGGTCTGGTCTTTTATTGTTGCTGTCACATGTACCCAGATGAAATGAAAATCTTGTCTTGCAGTCTTGCAGATCCAATCATTACATAGTGCTCTGGGGGTAAAATAGCAATGTAGAATAAAAACCATAAGCCATAGGAGCAGAATTAGGCCATTCGGTCCATTGAGTCTGCTCTACCATTCCACCATGGCTCATTTATTATCCCCCTCAACCCTATTCTCCTGCCTTCTCCCTGTAACGTTTGACACCCTGTCGAATCACAAACTCTTCAACCTCGTCTTTAAATATACCCAATGACTTGGCCTCCATAGCCGTCTGAATGAATTCCACAGATTCACCACAAAATGTAAAAGCTACTGAAAGAGTGCAGTGCAGGTAAACGATAAAGTGCAAGATCATAAAGATTTAGATTGTGAGGTCAAGCGTCCATCTTCTTTTACAAGAGGTCCGTTCCTGTTCTGGTAACAGTGGGTTAGAAGCTGTCCTCCAGCCTGGCTGACAATGTTTTTGGGCTTTTGTATCTTCTGCCTGATGGGAGAGGGGAGATGGAACACCCAGGGTTTGTGAGGTCTTTGATTAAGTTGGCCACTTTACCAAAGCAGTGAGAATTATATACAGAGTCCATAGAGGAGAGGCTAATTTCTGAGATATGTTGAGTTGTGTCCACAACTCTCTGCAGTTTCTTGCAGTCATGGGCAGAACAGTTGACATACCATGCCATGATGTATCCAAACAGAATGCTTTCTATGGGGCATCCATTAAAAATTGGTAGTTGACTCATCCTCTGAGGAATGAGTGCAGATTACCAGCATGAACTGTCTGGTACAGTCTCTACCAAGTGTCTTGAGCTTATTGTGGAAGACCACAATCTGTGCTGATTGGTATTAATAATTCCTCCTTGCTGACGATCAACACTGGTGCACCTCAGGGATGTGTGCTTAGCCCACTGCTGTACTCTCTTTACCCATGACTGTGTGCTAGGTATAGCTCAAATGCCATCTATGAATTTGCTGATGATACAGCCTCTTTTGGGAGAGCCTCAGATGGTGACGAGAGGGTGGGCAGGAGTGAGATATGCCAACTAGTGGCGTGGTGCCGCAGCAACAACCTTGCATTCTATGTCAGTAAGACGGAAGAGCTGATTGTGAACTTCAGAAAAGGTAGGACGAGGGATCATGAACCAATCCTCTTGGAGGGATCAGAAGTGGAGAGAGTAAGCAATTTCAAGTTGTTGGGTGTCAAGATCTCTGAGGGTCTAACCTGATCCCAACATACCGATGCAGCTATAAAGAAGGCAAGACAGCGATGGATACCCAAGACACTCAAACTTCTACAGATGTACTGTGGAGACCATTCTGACAGGCTGCGTCACTGTCTGGTATGGGGGGTCTCAGAAAGTCAGCGTCCATCATTAAGGACCCCCACTACCCAGGTCATGCCCTCTTCTCACTGTTACCATCAGGGAGGAGGTACAGAAGCCTGAAGGCACACACTCAACGATTCAGAAACAGCTTCTTCCCCTCTGTCATCCAATTCCTAAATGGATGTGGAACCCATGAACACTACCTCACTTTTATTATTTCTGTTTTTGCACTATTTTTAATTTAACTATTTAATAAGCATACATATGCTTACTGTAATTGATTTACTGTTTTTTTTCCTGTATTTATCATGTATTGTGCTGCTGCAGCACCGTTAACAAGTTTCACGACATATGCCGGTGATATTAAACCTAACTTTGAATGGTTGAAGGGAAGAAGCTGTTCCTGAACCAGTGGTGTTGGATTAAGGGTTTCTGAACGTCCTGCCTGATGGGAGCTCTGAGAAGATGGCGTGGCCCAGATGGTGGGGGTCTGTGATATCACCTTCTTGAAGTACAGCTTCATGTCGATACGACCAATAGTGGATAAGGATGTGATGGTAGTCTATAGGGTGGAGATCGCTATGCCAGTCCATAGTGATGATTGTTATTTGGAAAACTGAGATTGAGCTGGCAATTATATTAAAACTCACTTATCAGTATGTTTCTGCTGTGCAACTGTCATGTTAATTGAAATATTCTTTTAATCTGTCAAAACTCAGAGGGAGGGCTATATCCTCTACACAACATCCGGCATTCTGTAAATTGCAGAAGGGATTAAAATATTCGAGATAGAAGCAGGAGAGAAAGTCAAAGGTTAACTCTTTGTCACACGCACGTCGAAATGCGTTATTTGTGTCCAATCAAATCAGCAAGGATTGTGCTGGGTAGTCTGCAAACATTATGCTCCCGGTGTCAACGTAGCGTGTCAACAATGTCAACGTAGCGTGCCCACAACTCACTAACCCTGTTCTGAAATGTTGAGTGTGTGTCTTCAGGCCCCTGTACCTTCTCCCTGATGGTAGCAATGACAAGAGGGCATTCATCTCAATTACATTTTCTCGCTCTCCTACTGCTTTCTTACATTCTACTTCAACAGGCCCACAGTCCTCCGATGTTTTGTTTTTGTGCATTTTCCCCCATGAACCAGACACACAAGACTGGAGAAATTCTGAGAAGGAACATTTGTGTGACTGAGCTTCTGTGGTATCTTCCTGTCAATCCACACCCACAGAAACCATGCAGGGAGGTGGATGGGGTAAGGGTAAAATCAGTTCCCCAGATTCACCTGTAGCCAAATGCCATTCCCTTTACCCCTCTCCTCCTTTAAGATGCTCAGTATACTTAACCAACCGTTTGGCTACGAAAGATTTCTTTTGACCTGACAGTGCCCTGTCTTGATACGCTGCTGGGATATTTTACCTGACTGGAGGTGCTTTGTAAATACAAACGTAGAAGCTGTTGTTTCTTCACTAAGGACAGATCAGTGAAACATCACTACCCTGTTCACTGAGAACAGCACGGGTTGAACACTGGAGAATGGTGTAGTCAGAAGAATTTTAACTCAAATCTTTCCGAATACATTGAGGGGCGGGAGCAAATGGCCTTGCAGTTTAAAACTGGAGGTTTTTTTTGTGGAATTTTCTTCATACAATGTATCTCTGTAACTGCAGTCTGTGCAGGGATTAGGTGGCGATAATGTCTGGGTAAACTCACATTGTCCGGGTTGGTACAAGGTTGTACTTGGTGAACAAGAGTCCATTATTCATGCTGCTTACAATGAGTCTTCCAAGAAATGTGGTGGAGTTTTCTGTCTCCCCCTCTTTGCTGGAATCGTTCCCTGGAATGTTACCAAATGCATTTAATTTGGGAGGACTTGGTGTACAGCTTGCTAGATGAAGGGGGACGTAGAGAAAGGTTGTGTCTTTATTCCCTGGAGCGCAGGAGAATGGGGGGAATTCTTAGAAGTATACAAGATTATAGACCGGGTGAATGCATGCAGGTTCTTATCCCCTCAGGCTGGTGCAACTACAACGAGACATTGTGGGTTTAGGGTGAAAGGTGTAATATTTAAGGGGAACCTGAGGGGGAGCTCCTTCACTCAGGGAGTGGTGAGAGTGTGGTATTAGTTGCCGGTGCAAGTTCAATTGCAACATTTACGAGAAGTTTGGATGGTAGGTAGATGGGGGGGTATGGAAGACATAGTCTGGGTGCAGAAGATCAGGTTGCATGTTATTTCCCTGTTTATCTTTTCAAGTTTAAAAGGGACCTGCGAGGCAACTTTTACCGGCAGAGGATGGTGAGAAGATGAAGCGGCTGCCGGGGGAAATGCTTGAGGCAGGTACAATACTATTATTTATGAAACATTTGCAGAGGTCCACAGAGAAGCAGGGTGTGAAAGGATATGGGATGAATGCGAGAAATCGACACAAATCAGTTGGCATGGACTATTTGGGCCGAAGGGCCTGTACCTGTGCTCTATTGCTATGTGACTCTATCTCTTGTTCACTTTGAATCTACTTTCCTCTACTCTTTCGGGAAAAACTATCTCACACCACTTTCACTGTATAAACAATATCTTCCCATCTTAGCTCTGGTTCTTTTTGCGAGTAGCCTATATAGCTGTCGCTGGGTACGGGCCATCATTATCCCACCAAAGCCAAGCAAATCTCCTCATCTCACTTGTTCAAACAGGCTCTTTGGCCCATCTAGTTTGTGCTGACCCATTATTCTGCCTAGTCCCATTGACATGCATCTGGATGGTAAGCCTCCATACCCCTCTCATCCATGTACCTATCCAGATTTCTCTTAAATCTTGAAATCGAAAATGCATCTACCACATGCTTGCTTGCATTTACAAAATTTACAAAATATACAAAAATACCTCTGAAATCTCCCTTCAGTCTCCAACACCTCAGGATATAAAGTATTAACCAATTCAACCCTTCCCTGTAACTCTAAGTCCTGGCATCACCCTAGTAAATTTTCTCTGCTCCCTTTCAATCTTATTGATGTTTTTCCTGTAGGGAGGTGACCCGAACTGCTACAGGCACTGAAGGGCTTGAGCTGTCCGAGATGCCAGACAGGTGGGCACTGTTTTCCCTGCAGTTAAGGAGGCTGAGGGGCAACCTTATAGAGGTTTATAAAATCATGAGGAGGCTTAGATGAGATGGATAGTCAACCTTTACAAAAGATGTAAAAGGGAACCTGAGGGGTATTTTTTTTCTTTGGCAAAACAAGGTGTTGGGCGTATGGAATGACCTATCAGCTACAGAGGTGGGTGCAATTACAAGTCTTTAAAAACACTTGGATAGGTACAGAGATGGGAGAGGTTTAGAAGAATACGGACAAAAACAAGGGCAAATGGGATTATTTTAGTTGGGTATCTTGGCCAGCATGGATTAGATTTATTTGTTTATTGGGATACAGCGCAGAATAGGCCCTTCTGGGCCTTTGAGCTGCGCAGTGCAGCGCAGCAACCCCCAAGTTTAATCCTAATCACAGGACTATTCACAATGACAAATTAACCTACCAAACGCATCACCTTTGGACTGTGGGATTGGGCCAGCTTCTGTGCTCTATATCTCTGATTATTCTTTAAGTGGTTTAAAGTAAATTGATTATCAAAGTATGTCATCTGTCTGATTCACAGAGGAACAAAGAAATACAATAAAATAGATGAAAAACTATGCACAAAGACAGATGAACAACTAATGTGAAAAAGATGATAACCTGTGCAGATACAAAAAAAGCTAATAATAATATACTACCTTGAAATTTATTTTCTTTCAGGCATTTACAGGTAAATAGATACAATAGAATTTATGAAAAATTACACTCACTGGCCACTTAATTAGGTATACGTGTACACCTCTTTAATGCAAATATCTAAACAATCATGTGGCAGCAAATCAATGCATAAAAGCAGCGGCCATGGTCTAGAGGTTCAGTTATTGTTCAGACCAAACATCAGAATGGGGAAGGAATGTGATCTAAGTGACTTTGACAGTGAAGTGATTGTTGGTGCCAGACAGGGTTGTTTGAGTATCTCAGAAACTGCTGATCTCCTGGCAGTTTCACACACAACAGTCTCTAGAGATTGCAGAGAATGGAGTGAAAATCAAAAATATATATATATAGTGAGTGGCAGTTCTGTGGGCAAAAATGCCTTGTTGATGAGAGACGTCAGAGAAGAAAGGCCAGACTGATTCAGATGGATAGGAAGGTGAGTCGAGAGCCTCCGTTGGTCAGAGTTTACAATGGATGTTGCATCCTGGCTGTCTCGATACGCAAGCCTGGGCAGTACGATATGGAGGGCAAGCTGTTGCCCATGTAGCAAGCTCCCTCTCTCCACGCATCTGATTAACCTAAAGGAACAGCAGAAATCTGTACAGTTTGGTACCATCAGTGTCACAGGGGAAGCTGGTCCTCATTGAACTCACTGTAGGACTGCCTTAGGGCCTCCAGCTTCGGAATTTTCCCTCGGGGTTTACTCCTAAAGCCTTCCCCGTGAGTAGCCGCAAGGCAGTGGAGGTTTGAAATCAGAGTTTTCCTTCTCCTAGATGAGCTGCCAACCACGGCTGACGAGCCCCACCTGCCTGAAGCGAGTGGTTTTAAGGTGTCAGTAACCCGCCTTTGCCCTTCTCCCGTCAGTAGAAATAATTCCGCCGGGCTTAGTAGCTAAGCCACCTGTGAAGGCCAGGAGCTGGACTTGGCTGTCAGAGGCTACTTGAGCCACGTGACATTGGGAGCATTTAACAGATAGTGGGAGTTCCTGCATTACCACCCCTGGTTATAAGAACCTTGAGGAAGGTGACAGTAACTCAGACAACCACATGCTACTACAGCGGTGTGCAGAAGAGCATCTCTGAACACACAACACGTCGAACCGTGAAATGGATGGGCTACAGCAGCAGAAGACCACGGACATGGACTCAGTGACCAATTTATTAATTACAGGAGGTACCTGAGACAGTGGCCACTGAGTGTGTGTGTAAGCAGACTGTTCAAGTACAAAAAAACTCGTGAATACTGTACTACCTTAGGATTCATTTTCTCGCAAGCATTCACAGGAAAATAAATACAGTAGAATTTATGAAAAACTATACATAAAGACTGACAAACAACCAACGTGCATAAGAAGACATTGTGCAAAATGAAGAAAAATAGTACTGAAACCACAAGTCGTAAAGATTCCTTGAAAGTGAGTCTGTATGTTGTAGAATCAGTTCAGAGTCGTAGTGAGTGATTGAAGCCGGCTTATGGGGCCGAATGGTCTCCCCGTGTTTCTGACTCATAAAAACTAACAGCCCTGTTCCTGGCCACTGCCGATAACATAGAAACAGCCACTGGTAACAAAGGTCCCCTTTGTTTGGCCCAGGCACCAGAGAGTCGTCCGACACTGCCTCCTTTCTCTCAGTGTAACCGAGACGCTGTTATAGGTGCGTGCGCTAGTGGTCCACTGAATGAAAAGGGCCCTTTGGAATAAAGCCGTATGGAACGCTGACAGCAAGTGGCATTGAAACCCGAGCTTTGTCAGGCCTGTAAAAATGTTTTCCTTTGGGTTCTCCCTGTTACTATAACTAGAGCATGGAATCATGCTCGTGAGTTTATCTTGACACCCTTGCTAATCAAGAACCTATCAATCTCTGCTTTAAATATACCCAATGACTTGGCCTCACTGCCGTCTGTGGCAATGAATTCCACAGATTCACCACTTCTGGCTAAAGAAGTTCCTCCTTTTCTCTGTTGTAAAGGGGACGACCTGTATACTGAGGTTGTGCCTTCTGGTCCTAGACTCTCCCTCAGAAGGGAAGTTATCCACCCTGGTTCAGCAGCCCGATAGTTGTAAGGTAATAACTGTTCGTGAACCTGGTGCTGCGGGACCTGGGAAAGTTGGCTGGACAATTTAATTTCTCATCGCTGCGTCCTCCCTTGCAATTCTCAGAGGCAGAGAACTGGAGGTTCCAGCCATGCTAGAGAGGGCAGCCAGTGTATATTCTGTGCTGCATATAGCACAGATATCCGTAAGAACACAAGCAAACAGAAGCAGGACTCAGCCACTTGGCTGGTCAAGCCTCCCTGTCCATGGCTAATCTACTCCAGGCCTCAGCAAGTCTGTGCCAGGTTTCCCAAGGACCTTAATTCCCCAGTCTTTCCTGTATCATCCTCCACCTTGAGCACATTTCAGAATCCGAATCAGGTTTGTTTGTTTATTTATTCAGAGCTGCAGTGTGGAGTAAGCCCTTCTGGCCCAACAAGCTGCACCACCCAGTAACCCAGGTATTTAACATTAGCTTAATCACAGGACAATTTACGATGACCAATTAATCTACTAACTGTGGGAGGAAACCGGAGCATCTGGAGGAAACTGCGGTCAGGAGGAGAACGTATAGAGACTCCTTACAGAGGATGCTGGATTTGAACTCCCAACTCTGATTCCTGAGCTGTAATAGCATCATGCTAACCACCATACTGCCGAGGCGCCCAAGCGTGTCGTGAAACTTTTGTTTTGTGGCAGCGCTACAGTACAATTCATAAAAATCACTATAAATTACAACAAGGAAAAAAATTTATCAAAAGGAGTGCAAAAAGGAGAGCAAAACCAGTAAGGTAGTGATCATGGGTTCTATGTCCATTCAGAAATCTGATGGCAAAGGGGAAGAAGTTTTCCTAAAACGTTGAGTGTGCACCTTCAGGCTCCTGTACCTCCTTCCTGATGGTAGCAGTGAGAAGAGGGCAAGTTCTGGGTGATGGGGGTCCTTAATGACGGAAGAATGGATGCCCCGTTTTTGAGGCATCACCTTTTGAAGATGTCCTCTATTGAGGAAGCTGGTGCCCATGAAGAAGTTGACTGAGTTTGCAGCCCTGTGCAGCTTTTAATGAGCTTTGTCTGTACAGCACTCTGGGGCAGGAATTTCCAGAGCTAAACTTGGTCCCAGCTGTCTGTCTACTGGCTGTTATAAAAGAACAATCTGGTCTTTCACACTTCCCTCTGCACCACCTCTTGCAGCCATGCAAAATGGACTGCTCCTTTTCAGCAGTTAACTGTGAACCTGCTCCTGCCACTGCACCTTCCTTTAAAAGGACAACTTGTGGCTTCCAGGACTTGCCCTCTGCTCATTGCTATCGTCAGGGAAGAAGTACAGGAGCCTGAAGATGCACACTCAACGATTCAGGAACAGCTACTTCCCCTCCACCATCTGATTTCTGGCGAATCTATGAATAGTACCTCACTATATTTGCTCTCTTGCATTTTTTAAATGTATTTTAATTTTTAAGATGTATTTCTTATTGTAATTAATAATTTATGTATTGCTCTGTACTGCTGTCACAAAACAAATTTCACAACATCTGTCAGTGATAATAAACCTGTTCTGACTCTGAAATGTCTCCTTGCCTATCTCCAGACTTGTGCAAATGTGTCTACATAGTCTCTTTGCCTGAGGGATGACAGCATAGTCCACAATCTCTGTGCTGACTATTATGCAGTCTATTATCCCCCCATTTTACATACAGCCAATCTATCTACAGTACTAAGCTACCTTGTGTATTTATATTTATTGTGTTCTTTATCTTATCTTATTATGTCTTTTTTCCAGATCGCAGTAACAATTATTTTGTTTTAGAATTAGAATAGAAATTATTTAAATCTTACATCCGTCCCACAGCGTGAGGGAGTAAAAATTTTGCATTATGACTCCGTCGCAATGTACAGACTTGTGAATTTACAAGTCTAATGGGTTGTAGAAAGAAGCTGTCCCAAAGCCGGTTGGTCGTGGCTTTAATGGTGCAGTACCGTTTGCCAGACGGAAGCAGCTGAAACAGTTTATGGGTGGGATGACTGGTGTCCCCAGTGATCTACCAGGCCTTCTTTCTGCACCTGCTGCTATAAATGTTCTCAATGGGGAGATGTTCACATCCACAGATGCGGTGGCTGTCTGTACCACTCTCTACAGTGCCCAGTGATCAAGGTTGGTGCAGTTCCCGTACCAGGTGGTGATACGGCCAGTGAGGATGTTCTCAAATGGTGCCCTTATAGAAAGTCTTGAGGATCTGGGGGCCCACGCCTTTACACTTGGGTATTGGAAAAGACATTAAATAAGCTTGAGTTCCCTGCTTGTCCATCTACCTTGTCTAAATGTCTCTTAAACAGGCTGAGTGAGCTAGGGTTTTGCCTCTTTAGAGCAAAGAAGGATGAGGATTAGATTAGATTATGAGGACACTCGGTCCTTGTTTATTGTCATTTAGAAATGCATGCATTAAAAAGTGATACAATGTTCCTCCAGTGATTTTGATGAGGTGTACAAGAGGCATAGAATGAATTGCCAGCGTCTCTTTCCCAGGGTGGCATCGGCCAACACCAGAGGACCTTTACTTAAGGTGAAGGGAGGAACATACGGGGGGAATGTCAGAGGTAGGTTTTTTACACACAGAATGGTGAGTGAGTGGAATGTGTTGCCTGGGTGGTGGCAGAGGCAGATGCACTCGGGAGACTTGAGGAACATTTGGATAGGCACGTGAATGAAATGAAAGTGGAGGGTTAAGTGGGAGGGAAGGGTTCGATCCGTCATGGAGCAGGTTAATATAGGTTGCACGGCACTGTGTGTGGAAGGGCCATTTACTGTGCCGTACGGTCGCTATTGTATCCGCTTCTAGCGGCTCCCCAAGCAGGGTGTTCCAGACACCTATGTGTGGTGGTAGGGCAGCATAGTGGTTAGCACAACACTCTACAGCACAGGGTTCAATTCCCAGCATTGCCTGTAAGGAGTTTGTACCTTCTCCCCCATGACTACGCGGGTTTCCTCAGGATTCTCCGGTTTCCAGAGACCTACCAGTAGGGAGGCTAATAGTTCATTGTAAATTGTCCCATGATTAGGCTAGGATTAAATCGGGGGATTGCTAGGCAGCCTGGCTGGAAGGGCTTGTTCTGCACTGTATCTCAATAAAATTACTAGCCCCACACATCTTTAAACATCTCACGTTGTTCTGATTCAGATGCTCAGAATCGGGTCACAAAACAACAAAGTTCACGACATGCGTCAGTGATGCTAACCTGATTCTCATTAAAATCCGAATGTTTAGAAACGTTGATGGTTTGACATCTGGTTTATTCATTATCCAGAGCATGGTGTGTGGTTGGAGTTGGAGATGGGATCCAGAGTTCTGCTTTTAAATTCACAGGAAACCCTCTCCTGCCCTCAGTGCAACACATGACTGAGAAACAAGGTATTAATAAAGGTAAAGATCTAAAGATGAGCTTTATTCGTCATGTGTACATCAAAACATGGTCTGTTTATTGATTTCCATAGTTGCTGCCTGACCTCCAGCATCTTGTGTGTGTTGCCCTGCATTTCCAGTATCAGCAGAATGACTTGCATCTCTGGTGTTAGATTATTGAAGGCTTAGTGCAGTTGGCTTCTGTACATAAACCTCCGATCATGATATGACCAGATAATGTGATTTTAAGTGCTGACTGAAAGTTAAATGTCTGAAACCATGAGCCAGAGTAATTGGGATCAGTTTCCAGAAGAAGATTGCCGTCTTTATGAAATCTAGCCGTGACTGATTAACTCCATGGAGTGTGGCCTACTAAACAGGCACAGTACAGAGTCCTGCCCTCTGAAACAGATTCTTAATATAAAGTTATTGACTCAGTGCCAAAGTTGATGGTGCACAATTCATTATAAATAGCTTCTCCTCTTCTCTTCCCCTGGGAACCTGGTGAGGTCTCCGTGTGCAGCCAAGCAGGATAAGCACACAGTTCGGGGCTGCCTGATCCTCATTAGCGTTCGAGCCGAGGGGTGTGTTTGGAGCGTTGGTTGTGGCTCTGAGAATCGGTGTGAGCAGGGAGGAAGGAAGACAGACGGATGCCTGTGAGAGGAATTCACAGAGGGAGCTGCCGAGGAGTGAGAAGTCAGTAGACTTGAGTTTTTACACGTCACTTGAGTACTACTTCGGTTGTTTTGCTTTGCGAACCTGATGTGTGAATTCCTTTCATAGTGGCAAGGATGCAGCCTATTTTGTAAGTGGGGAGAGCCATCGGAAATCGGAGGTGCCAAGGGTGTCGGGAACAGAGTTCAGGATTCCCTTAAAGTTTAACTTGCTGCATGAGTCAGGTGCAAGTAAGGCAAATATAAAGTTTGCATTCGTTAAAAAAGGGCAGCGTGTTGTAGCGTCAGCGATCACTGATCGGGCTTCGATTTCTGCCGCTCTCTCTGAGGAGCTTGTGCGTTTTCCCTGTGACCACGTGGCGTTCCGGTTTCCTCCCACACACATTTATTCTTATATTTTTCGCCCCAATGGACAGTTCACATCTTCTCCCTCTATCTGTGATCTTTAGTCTCGGTAGCTTAGCATAATGCAACACAGTGCCAGTGGTTCAATTCCTGCTCTCTCCGCGACCTCATGGATTTCCCCACGCCCGGAGGACGAAGGGTAATGCTACGTTGTGGGCGTGCTCTGTTAGTGCCGGAACCGTGGTGACAAACACAGGTTGACCCCAGCACAATCAACAATTTGATTCCAGAACCAGAATATGTCGGCGTGTCGTGAAATTTCTTGTCTTTGTGGCAAAAGTACAATGCAGCACATAATAACTGAAACTAAAAACTGTGAATTCCAGTAAGTTGTGTGTGCACACTCCTTCAGGCTTCTGTACCTTCTCCCTGATGGTAGCAATGAGAACAAGGCATGACCTGGGTGACGTGGGTCCTTAATGATGGACGCTGCCTTCTGGAGGCATCGCTCCTTGAAGACGCAAACAACGCATTTCACTCTATGTGTCTATGTACGTGTGACAAATAAAGCTAATCTTTTATCTTTAAAAACAAGGATGCCATGCTGTATAGTGTTGGCCCGCTGTCATTTGGAATATTGTGAGTAATTTTGGGACTTGTAGCTAAGGAAGAATATACTAACCTTGGAAAGAGTCCTGAGGAGTTTCACACGAATGATCCTAAAAATGAAGGGCATAATGTATGAGGAGCATTGTCACCATATACTACCCTGAGATTCATTTTCCTTGCAGGCATTTACTGGAAAATAGAGAAATACAGTAGAATTTATGAAAACTATACATAATTTATTAAAAACTGTCAAATAACCAATATGCAAATAAAAGTAAATAATTAATCAGAATCAGGTTTATATATAAATAAAATAGTTAAATAAGTAGTGCAAAAATAGAAATAAAGAAGTAGTGAGGTAGTGTTCATGGGTTCAATGTCCATTCAGAAATCGGATGGCAGAGGGGAAGAAGCTGTTCTTGTGTGCCTTCACGCTCCTGTACCTCCTTCCTGACGGTAGCTGTGGTAATACTGAGAACACGGGTTGTAGGTTGTGGAATTAGTCCAGTGTTGAGGTGAGTAAACTTACCCACTCTGGTTCAGGTGTCTGATGGTTGAAGGGTAATAACTGTTTCTGAACCTGGTGCTGTGGGATCTGAGGCTCCTGTACCTCCTGATGGCAGCAATGAGAAGAGAGCAAGGCCTGAATGCTGGGGTGCTGCTTTCTTGTGGCAGTGCTCACTGTAGATGGTGTGTTTTGCCTGTGATGGCACATTTATGCCTTATTTATATATAGGTATCTGTTAGTCTCATGAGACCATGGATTTGCTCCTTGGAAAGCTTCCAGGGCGCAGGCCTGGGCAAGGTTGTATGGAAGACCAGCAGTTGCCCATGCTGCAAGTCTCCCCTCTCCACGTCACTGATGCTGTCCATGGGAAGGGCATTAGGACCCATACAACTTGGCACCAGTGTCGTCGCAGAGCAATGTGTGGTTAAGTGCCTTGCTCAAGGACACAACATGCTGCCTCAGCCAAGGCTCAAACTAGCGACCTTCAAATCACCAGACGAACACCTTAACCACTTAGCCACACGCCAACACCTTATTTAAAAGACTCTTAAATATCATATCTGGCAGCTCATACTAATATACATATATATTCTGATGAAGGGTCTTGGTCTGAAATGTTGGCTGTTTATTGAGTTCCATAGATGCTGCCTGACCTGCAGAGTCCTTCCAGCATTTTGTCTGTGTTGCTCCAGTATCCCTCATGTCTAAATGAATGCTTGCTTCATTTCTATCCTGACTGATACAAATGTCACCACCCTGCTCTCTCACACTGTTGCCTACGTCAGAACAGTACTTGGATAGTTCTGTGCAGTGTTCCAAAGAGTTGCAATAATAAAACAACCTGGAGTATAATGTTGATTTCTGGTTGCGTCATTATAGGAAGGATGTGGAAGCTTTAGAGAGGCTGCAGAGGAGGTTTACCAAGTTGTTGCCTGGATTAGAGAGCATGTTTTATGAGGAGAGGTTAAGTAAGCTCGGGCTTTTTTCTTTGGAGTGTAGGAGGATGAAAGATGAGGTGATAGAGGTGTACAAGATGGTTAAGAAGTATGAATAGAGTAGACTGCAATGCCCATTCCCAGGGTGAAAATGGCTAATATGAGAGGGCATAATTTTAAGGTGATTGGAGGAAAGTATGAGGGAATGTCAGAGATAGATTTTTTTTTTAACAGAGTGATTTAAAAGGACAACATAACATTGTGGGTCACTGTGCTGTAGGGTTCTGTGTTCTATTTTAAACAACTTGAATAGTAGAACATATCTGAATGAAGTTAAATGCTAAATCTTTGCATCATGTTTTGAAGAAAGTTGGCCTCTTTAGGCAGTGAAAGCAATCGTAAAGGAATTTATCAACATGATGATCTTTCAGTTTCTGAAATGTGTCTTGGCTTTTAAACAGGACTGTTGGGCAAATGCCTTGTAATTGAAGCCTCATTAGCCCAATAGTAAACAGGAAAAATAGATCTATCTGTGAAGGGATAAGTAATTGCAAAAGCAATTAACATCCAGGCTTGGGTGTATGAGTTGTTAATACACACGATTTTTGTAGTCTTTCAAACATGGACAGCACTGGATGCATATTGAATTGTTTGATTCTTTCCAATATTTAGAACATGGGACAAAGTGTATAGTACAGAAAAGGCCATTTAGCTCACCATGTTGTGTCAACCTTTTAACCTAGCCCAAGAAAAAATCTAACTCCTCCCTCCCACGTAGCCCTCCATGTTTTCTATCAGCCATCTGCCTAAGAGCCTGCCTCTACCACCATCCCTGGCAGTGCATTCCACACACCGACCGACCACTCTCTGTGTATTTATGAAAAAAAGCACTTGCCTTTGACATCCTCCTGACATTTTTCTCCAATCACCTTAAATTCATGCCTCCTCGTAATGGCCATTTCTGCCCTGGGATGAAGTCTCTGGCTGTCCACTCGGACACCTTGTACACCTCTATCAAATCAGCTCTCACCCTCCTCCGCTCCAAAGTGAAAAGCCGAGCTTGCTCAACCTATCCTCATGAAGAAACGCATCCTGGTAAACTGCCTGTGCAGCCTCTCTAAAGCTTCCACATTATTCCTAAAACTGAACTCAATACGCCAAGTGTGGTCTGACCAGGTTTTTATAGAGCCTCAACTTTACCTCACGGCTCTTAAACTCAATCCCCTGACTCATGAAGGCCAACACACCATTCTCCTCCTTAACCACTCTATCAACTTGCATGGCAACTTTCAGGGTCTTATAGACATGAACCCCAAGATCCCTCTGTTCCTTGACACTGCTACGAATCTGGCCATTAACCCTTTATTCTAATATTTTTTGATAGCATTCGATAAAATTGGACTAAAAGAACAACTTCAGCTCAGAAAAACATTAACTTGCAGTCTCTGTCAAGCTCTAGTTAATAGCAATATTAGCAACTAACAGACAGGTTTGAAGTCTGGTGACCTTATTAAAATTTACCTCTGCCTGCAAGGCCCCCTTTATCACCGTACAGAGCAGGGAATTTCACAGATAAATGAGGTTGTTCAGTAGTCTGTGTGTATTTTGAAACCACATTCTTTAACATTAATGAGCAATCTGTAGGTTCTGCATGGTTGATGATTTTAGTCTGGACCTTTCCTGTCAATTATTGGGGAAAATAAGTCTCACCGATGAAATAACTCTGTATTTCTTCATTTACGTTCTTTTCTTTGCGGCCATTAGACATAGGAGCAGAATTAGACCATTTGGGCCATTGAGTCTGCACCAACGTTCCATAATGTCTGATTTATCATCCCTCTCAACCCCATTCCCCTGCCTTCTCCCTGTAACCTTTGACACCCTGATTAATCAATCTCCACTTTAAATATACCCAATGATCTGGCCTCCGCACATGTCAGTAGCAGTGAATTCCACAGATCCAATACCCTCTGGCTAAAGAAATTCCTCCTCATCTCTGTTCTAAATGGACATCCTTCTGATCTGGGGCTGTACCCTCTGGTCATAACCAATGCCTACCTTGCTGTTTTCGGATATTTGATTGCATTGAAAATGTTGCAAAAAATACAAATAATCAGCCATCATGGATTGGCAGAATGGACTCAATGGGCCAAATGGCCTTTAACTCCACTCCTTTGTCTTGTGGTGCAAATCAAATCAAATTCTTTCAGTTAATTGAGTTCTTCCTAAATGTGAATTTTAAAATCTTTCAAGAAGTTCAAAATTATCCACAGATTTAATGTAGATGAATGATACAATAAATGGGCCAGAAAATAATGTAGATGATTGATTGATTTGAGGTAAATTCCTTTAGACTGTGCAGAGTAGTATACAGTTTTCTTATTCCTCTTCAGCTTTCGGACTATCGTTGTTCTGCTGATTATTGCCTTGTGAGCTAGCCACTTGGCCTTAGATGAAGGTGGCTGTGCAAGGTCAAGCTAAGTTCATTATCAAAGTGCATATCTGTGACCATGAGATTAATCTTCTTGAACGCGTTTAAAGAAAATAAGCACAATAGAATCTGTAGGAAAAGGCATACATAAACAAGGACTAACAACCAATGCGCAAAAGGAGACAAATTGTGTGAATGAATAAATAATGAGAACGTGAGTTGAAGAGTCCTTGAAAGTGAGTCTGCAGGTTGTGGAGTCAGTTCAGAGTTGAGGTGAGTGAAGTTGTCCTCAATGATCCAGGGGCCTGATGGTTGAGGGGTAATAACTGTTCCTGAACCTGGTGGTTTGGGACCTAAGGCTCCTAGAAGTAGCAAGAAGAGAGTATGACCAGGATTGTGGGAGTCCCCGGTGATCGATGATAGGTGCTGCTTTCCTGCAGCTCCTTGCAGATGTGCTCAGTGGTGGAGAAGGCTTTGCCTGTGATGGACTGGGCTGCATCTATCACTCTTGTAGGCTTTTCCGTTCCCGTGTTTACATCCTAGGCTGAGATGTAACCAGTCAGAATATTTACTTGTTTATCGAAATACAGTGCAGAATAGGCCCTTCCGGCCCTTAGGGCCATGTTGCCCGGCAACCACCACTTTGACCCTAGTCTAATCACGAGACAATTTACAATGACCAATTAACCTACCAACCGGTACGTCCTTGGAATGTGGGAGGAAACCAGAGCACCCAGAGGAAACCCACACAGCCACAGGGAGAACGCAAAACTCCTTACAGGCAGCGGAGGGAATTGAACCTGAGTCGCCTGTACCGTAAAGCGCTATGCTAACCACTGCGCTTCTGTGTGCATCTATAGAAGTTCTGTCAAAGTTTGTGAGATAAACATTCTGTTGTTGCAACACTGGAGTGAGATGTAGACCTGAATTTGCTTAATAGAATGTGTACAGAATGCTTAATTCAAACCTCAGACAGAAGCCACAGGGCACAGCTTTACAAACCAAATGTAATCAGATGCTTGGTCTGAAATAAAAATAGGCTGTTAGCCTGAAACACTAAATCTGTTTCTCCATCCATTGACGTCGTACAGTACTGTACATTTTTATCATGGCTATTCAGACTCTTGAAGGGCTGCAGTGGGTGAGAGACTCTAATCCTGATAACGCAGGCTCTCAGTGAGTCCATTTATGTCAGGCCAGGCTGCAGAATGAGTTGCTGTTGTAAATTCACTGCTTGTACAGTGTCTGTAAGCACTGTGTTCATATGCCAGTTTGCTCTGCATTGTGTATGCATAGGATACCCTGCCACATCAGGCTCAGAATCAGAATCTGGTTTAATATCACCAGCATATGTCATGAAATTTGTTAGCTGTGCGGCAGCAGTGCAATGAAATGCATAATAGAGGAAAAAAGACTAAATTATAGAGAGAGAGTGTGTGTGTGTGTGTAGATCTCCCTCCTGGCACTTACCCTTGAAGGAGATGTGCAGGGCAGGTTGGATTGCACAGAGTGGTGGATGTGATATAAAGGGAGACAGATACAATCAAGACTTGAAGTCCCTTGGATGAACAGTAAGTGAGTGCAGGTAGAAAGGATTAGTTTAATGAGATGCATTAATTCAGCACAACGACTTGGGTCAAAGGGCCTGATCCTATGCTGTGGTGTTCACACGTATAGATGTTTGTTTCAGTTAAAGGAATTATTTTTCTTCTTATCCCTCGCTTCCCACTACCTCTCCCCACCCCCCCCCCCGCCCACCTACCCAACTCTCCAAAGAGTCACGGTGGGAAATTACTGCTAATTAAAAGAAAACAGGAAGCTGATGAGCACAGGTTAATGGATGCACAAGTATGGTTTCAGATTCCTGGTGGATTGCCTGTTCAGTGGAAAGTGAAGTATGAACTGATCATTATCCCCGCTGCAATTCCACTGGGCTATATACAGAAGCAGGCAGGCCACGTTCCTGCCCTGGTATTCAATGCAGCAGCCTGGCTAAAGGTTATAATTCTCTGCTGTACGGACGATTTTATTTATTGAGATACAGAGTGGAATGGGCCCTTCCAGCCCCTCAATTTACAATGACCAGTTAACCTACCAACCGGTACATCATTGGACTGTGGGAGGAAACCAGGGCACTCGGAGGAAACCCACATGTTCACTGGGAGAACGTGCAAACCCCTTACAGGCAGTGGCGGGAATTGAACCTGGGTCATCTGTACTGTAAAGCGTTGTGCTAACCACTACACTGCCGTGCCACCCCACGTTTAATCCTTGATTGATCTACAGGAGTGTGCTGTAAGATTATTATTAAAGTATGTACATGGCACCATACACAACTCTGAGATTCATTTTCTTGCAGGCATTCACAGTAGGCATAAAGAAACACAATAGAATCAACGAAGATCTACACAAAGGACGACCAATGTGCATGAACAGACCAACGATGCAATTACAAAAATAACTAGTAATAATAACAAGTAATAAATAATATTGAGTTCATTACGGGGAACAGCCTCTTGCAAAGGGTACCAATTATTTAATTGTTTGCCCGTCAAGACATGATTTTCTCTGTACCTTTGTACATGTGACAATAATAAACCAATTCCATTCTAACACCGAGGGTATGCTGTTTTTGGGCAAATTTGGTTTGTTTTCTCTAGAGTGTCAAGGGTTAATGGGAGTCCTGATGGAGCTATATAAAATTCCAAGAGAAATAAATCATAACCAGGAGAGATTGTGAGATGCTAGAAATCCAGTACCACACACACAAAATGCTGGAGGAACTCGACAGGTCAGGCAGAAGCTACGGGGAGGAATAAGCAGTCAACCTTTCGAGCTGAGAACCTTCATCAGGTCCTGAAATGTCTACGGTTTATTCATTTCCACAGATGCTGCCTGACCAACTGAGTTCCTCCAGCATTTTGTGTGTCTTGTTTTGGATTTCCAGCATCTGCAGAATCATTGTGTCAAAAACACAAGCCACTGTTTATGTTGAACTCTTCCCTAAGTGGCTTCATCTTTTTCTACCTTTTTCCTTGTTTGCATGACCTAATTCTGCTCCTAACCCTTTCCCTTGTTTGTCTCTGTGGCTCCTCTGAAACGTCATGTGCGTGGTGTAGCTGGAAACTGGCCTTCAGGCCTGACACATCTGTGCTGACCAGAGTGCCCACCAAGCCAGTCCCATTTGGCTTGAATCGTTCCAAACTTTTCCAACCCATCTTCTCGATAAATTGGTTTATAATAGTCACATGTAGTAAGGTGCACAGGATATTACCATAGAGCTGATCTGTATGTATATATACACACACACTTGCAGAGACACGACACGCACAAGCACACACAGCCCTCTTAAATGGAGACTCAGCTGTTCATTGTCATGGGAACTGCCCAGAGCTCATTTACTTTTCCACTTGAACACTTACCCACAGGGCCCTGTCAATCACTGACGTGAGCTGAATTGGAGTTTGTTAATTCTGTTTAATTGGATCACCTCTGCTTGGTGTGATCTGTGTAATCAGACAGGCAATGCTGTGATATACTATGGTTGACACCTCGTATTCCGTCTGGGTAACCTGCAACCTGATGGCATGAACATCAACTTCTCTCATTTCCAGTATTTTTGTTTCTTTTCCCCACCCCTTCTGTCATCCTCTATTCCCCTCTCTGGCCTTTTACCTCTTTTTCCTCATCTGCCTATCATCCCCCTCTTGTGCTCCACCTTCTCCCATGGTCCACTCTCCTCTCCTATCAGATTCCTTCCTCTCCAACCCTTTACCTTTCCCACCCACCCGGCTCCACCTATCGCTTCTAGCTTCTCCTTCCCCTCCCCCCACTCTTGTATCCCGGTGCCTTTCCCCCTTTCTTTCCGGTCCTGATGAAGGCTCTCGGCTCAAAACGGTGACAGTTAGTTCATTTCCATAGATGCAGTCTGATTTGTGTGTTGACTCCAGTATGTTGTGTGTGTTGCTCTGGATTTCCAACATCTGCACTATCTCTTAGGTTTTAAATTCAGTAAGAGAGAGAGAAAAAGTGAGGTAGTGTACATGGGATAATTATCCCTTCACAAATGTGAAGGCGGTGGGGAAGAAGATGTTCCTGAATTGTTGAGTGTGCAGCTTCAGGCTCCTGTACCTCATCCCTGATGTCAGCAATGAGATGAGGGCAGGTCCTGGGTGATGGGGGTCCTTACTGATGGATGCTGCAGTTTTTGAAGCATTGTCTTTTGAAGATGCTCTTGATGCCGGGGGGGGCTAGCGCCCATGATAGAGCTGGCTGAGTTTGCAACTTTCTGCAGCTTTTTCCCATCCTGTTGCGTGGAGAATTGTTTGTGGCTTCATTGGTATAGTAAGAGTTAAAATGTAACTGGAGGGAGAGAGGAAGGGAGCTGTAGCCTGTTCCCATCCAATCAGAGAGAGAGAGAGAGAGAGGGAGGGAGCAGTGATCTGTGCCTATCCAATCAGGGAGAGAGGGTGGGAGCAGTAATCTGTGCCTATCCAATCAGGGAGAGAGGGTGGGAGCAGTAATCTGTGCCTATCCAATCAGAGAGAGAGGGTGGGAGCAGTAGCCTGTGCCCATCCAATCAGGACTGACACAGGGTTTTAATCTGAAACACAGACTATTCCAATGGGATCCCACCACTAAGCACATCTTTCCCTCCCCCCCCCCGCCACTGCTTTCCGCAGGGATCGCTCCCTACGCGACTCCCTTGTCCATTCGTCCCCCCCATCCCTCCCCACCAATCTCCCTCCTGGCACTTATCCGTGTAAGCGGAACAAGTGCTACACATGCCCTTACACTTGCTCCCTTGCCACCATTCAGGGCCTCAGACAGTCCTTCCAGGTGAGGCAACACTTCACCTGTGAGTCGGCTGGGGTGATATACTGTGTCCGGTGCTCCCGATGTGGCCTCTTATATATTGGCGAGACCCGACGCAGACTGGGAGACCGCTTTACTGAACATCTACGCTCTGTCCGACAGAGAAAGCAGGATCTCCCAGTGGCCACACATTTTAATTCCACATCCCATTCCCATTCTGACATGTCTATCCACGGCTTCCTCTGCTGTAAAGATGAAGCCACACTCAGGTTGGAGGAACAACACCTTATATTCCGTCTGGGTAGCCTCCAACCTGATGGCATGAACATCGACTTATCTAAGTTCCGCTAATGCCCCACCTCCCCCTCATACCCCATCCGTTATTTATTTTTATACACATATTCTTTCTCTCACTCTCCTTTTTCTCCCTCTGTCCCTCTGAATATACCTCTTGCCCATCCTCTGGGTACCCCCCCCCTTGTCTTTCTTCCCGGACCTCCTGTCCCATGATCCTCTCGTATCCCCTTTTGCCTATCACCTGTCCAGCTCTTAGCTCCATCCCTCCCCCTCCTGTCTTCTCCTATCATTCTGGATCTCCCCCTCCCCCTCCAACTTTCATATCCCTCACTCACTCTTCCTTCAGTTAGTCCTGACGAAGGGTCTCGGCCTGAAACGTCGACTGCACCTCTTCCTAGAGATGCTGCCTGGCCTGCTGCGTTCACCAGCAACTTTGATGTGTGTTGCTATTCCTTTTCCTCCCACGGATGCTGCTCAATTCTCTGAGCTCTTCCAGCAAACTGTTTAATGCCCCTCTGTTTGGGAATTGTATTTTTATTCATTTATATGCTACAATCAGCCTTTAGTGCTCATGGTACAGTACAGGCCCTTTGGCCCACAATGCTGTCCTGACCCAACCCACTCCTAGATCAATCTAAAGATTAGTTTTATTGGGTTCATTTCCCACGTGTACACTGAATCGTAGAGTGAAATGGGTCGTTTGCAGCGAATCAAATCCGCCAGGACTGTGCTGAGGGCAGCCCACAAGTGTTGCCACACTTCTGGCCGAGAACCCACTAAGTGTAACTGTAACTGCAGGTCTTTGGAGTCTGGAAGGAAACCGGAGCACCCGATGAAGGTCGCACGGTCACGGGGACAGCGTGCAAACTCATTCCAGGCAACAATGGGAATGAATCGCAATCGGTGATGGCTGGCTGAGAAAAGCGTTGCATTAACTGCCACGCTACCGTTTAGTTCTTCCTGCCCACTTAGCGCTTCATTTTTATGTGAATCCGTGTGCCTCGCTGTAGTCTCTGAGATGTCCCTGACACATCTGCCTCAACCACTACTCCCAGTAGTGCTTTCAATGCACTTACCACTGTGTGAATAAAAAAAACCCTGACAATCTCTCTTCCCCCCCCCCATATTTTTCTCCAATCACCTTAAAATGATGTCCCCTTGTATTTGCCATTTCCACCCTGGAGGAAGTTGCCAACTGTCCACTCGATCTATGCCTCTTATCATCTTGTACATCTCTTATCAAGTCACGTCTCATCCTCCGCTCAGAAGATAAAACCCTACCTTGCTCAACCTACCCTCATAAGACATGCTGTCCAATCCAGGCCGCATCCCGCCAGATCTCCTCTGCACCCTCTCTAAATCCTTCCTATAGTGAGGCGATCAGAGCTGAACACAATACGCCATGTGTGGTCTAACCACAGTTTTACAGAGCTGCAACATTTTCACCCGATCTTTCCAGTTTTCTTGCGTGTGAGGGAGGGGGAGGTGCCCGTTCTGTTTTTGTTTGTTTTTTTTTGTGCGGGGAAGAAGGATTAGGCGGTTGGTGGCCGTTCTGCCATTCTTCTCTTTCTTGGTTTCATGGCTATCTGGAGAAGGATTTCAGTGTTGTACACTTTGATAATAAATGAACCTTTGAACTTCTTTTTACCTCCTGTACCTAATGAAGCGGCCACCATGTGTATGTTTGTGGTCTTCTGCTGCTGTAGCCCATCCTCTTCAAGGCTTGACGTGTGTTCAGAGCTGCTCTTCTACACACCTGTATTGTAACATGGTTATTTCAGTTAGTGTCTCTTCCTGTCAGCTTGAACCAGTCTGACCATTCTCCTCTGACCTCTCTCATTAACAAGGTGTTTTCAACCACAGAACTGCCACTTATTGGCTGTTTTTGTTTGTCACCCCATTCTCTGTAAACGCTAGAGACTGCTGTGCATGAAAATCCCAGGAGATCAGCAGTTTCTGAGACACTCAAACCACCCTGTCTGGCACCAACAATCATTCCACGGACAAAATTACTTTCAGTAGATCACATTTCTTCCTTGTTCTGATGTTTGGTCTGAACAACATCTGAACCTCTTGACTATGCCTGTATGCTTTTATGCATTGAGTTGCTGCCACGTATTTGGCTGTTTAGGTATTTGCATTAACAAGTAGTGTACAGGTGCACCTAATAAAGTGGCTGCTGAGTGTAATGATACAGAATTTTTACAAGGAAACAATTGGAACATAAAAGATGAAGTCCATTTTACTGCAAAATGGATGTGAATCCATGAAATGCAAACATGAGGAAATCTGCATATGCTGGAATTTCAAGCAACACACATAAAAGTTGCTGGTGAATGCAGTAGGCCAGACAGCATCTCTAGGAAGAGGTACAGTTGACGTTTTGGGCTGAGACCCTTCGTCAGGACTAACTGAAAGAAGAGCTAGTAAGAGATTTGAAAGTGGGAGGGGGAGGGGGAGATCCGAAATGATAGGAGAAGACAGGAGCGGGGGGGATGGAGCCAAGAGCTGGACAGTTGATTGGCAAAAGGGATACGAGAGGATCATGGGACAGGAGGCCTAGGGAGAAAGAAAGGGGAGAGGGGGGAAGCCCAGAGGATGGACAAGGGGTATAGTGAGAGGGACAGAAGGAGAAAAAGGAGAGAGAGAGAGAGAAAGAACTGTGTATATAAATAAATAACGGATGGGGTACAAGGGGGAGGTGGGGCATTAACGGAAGTTAGAGAAGACGATGTTCATGTCATCAGGTTGGAGGCTACCCAGATGGAATATAAGGTGTTGTTCCTCCAACCTGAATCCATGAATGTTACATTCACAAGTTCAATTTAAATGCTAAATGTACACCCCAGCCTATACAAAAGTAAATTGAAAAATATCGTTATTTGTTATACCTGAACTAGCCCTGGAAGCAAGTCTTGTCAAGGTGCCTTTTTGAATAGGTTCCTTCATGTGCATTTGAACAACATTTTTGCTGCCTGGTAATTGAATTTCCTTTGACAATTTGCATCTGAAAAGCCCTCAAAGGAAAAAAGGGGATTTTGCAAGCAGCATATCCTGTTCCCCAGTCACGCCCAGAGCAATAACTCACTCACACAAAATCTGGTTCCCTGCAAAAATACTGACACCGGTCTTCCTTGTACTCAATCTGGAAGACCACCAAACCCAGCAGTTACGTACCTAAAGAAGTGAGGCTGACCACCACTCCACACCTCCAACCACCACGACTTCCTCATTCCCTGTCAGTCACCTCCTGGGCAGACACTTCTGTGCCTGGTTTCACTTTATAGACTGACGTAAAATTGGTCTATGTATAAACACTACCTTACCTATTTATATTTATTATTGTGTTTGTTAAAGACCTCCAGCACCCAGGGCATGCCCTTTTCTCACTGTTACCATCAGGTAGGAGGTACAGAAGCCTGAAGGCACACACTGAGCAATTCAGGAACAGCTTCTTCCCCTCTGTCATCTGATTCCTAAATGGACATTGAAGCTTTGGACACTACCTCACTTTTTTTAATATACAGTATTTCTGTTTTTGCACATTTTTTAACAATCTATTCAATATACGTAGTTGATTCACTTGTTTAATATTATGTTTTATTTTATTTTTTCTCTCTCTGCTAGATTATGTATTGCATTGAACTGCTGCTGCTAAGTTAACAAATTTCACGTCACATGTTGGTAATAAGAAATCTGATTCTTTATTGTTGCCAAACAATCGATACTAGAGCGTACAACCATCACAGCGACATTTGATTCTGCGCTTCGCGCTCCCTGGAGTACAAATCAATAGTAAATATTAAAAATTTAAATTATACATCATAAATAGAAAAGGGAAAGTAAGGTAGTGCAAAAAAACTGAGAGGCAGGTCCGGATATTTGGAGGGTACGGCCCAGATCTGGGTCAGGATCCGTTCAGTCTTATCACGGTTGGAAAGAAGCTGTTCCCAAATCTGGCTGTACGAGTCTTCAAGCCCCTGAGCCTTCTCCCGGAGGGAAGAGGGATGAAAAGATTCCGATTCTCGCGTTGTTTTGTGCTGCATCAGATCCGGAGTAACAGTTATTTCGTTCTCCTTTACTGGAAATAATTCTGAGGATGTGTAGTTTGGGTGGTTGCTGGTTGAGTTGAAATGTTCTCTGATCTTGGTAATTTACTTGCAAACATTTCGTCACCATGTGAGGAGACATCAGTGAGCTGTGAATTGTGGTGTGACCTCCGAAAGCTCGGCCTTTGTATACTTCTCAGTCAGCTGATCGGTCGTCATTTTGGAAACTCAATTGTGATGATGTCCCTCTCAACCCCATTCGCCTGCCTTCTCCCCGTAATCTTTGATGCCCTCGCAAACCAAGGTCCAATCAACTTCTGACACCCAATGACTTGCGCACTCTTTTCTTTGAAATTGGTGAATGTCGCGGTCATTACTATACAGAGTGTATGGCGTATCAGGGAGGGGTAGCACCTCTGGTGGGGGAACATGTCGCGTCCTTTTCAAGGCAGTTAGTCCACCTTTGGTCCCCACCTGGCACTCAGCTGTCACCTGTGGCTCCCCGTAGCTGTTTGCATGCGACAGCAGCCATACCCCGGGCACCAGCTTCGACAAGCCGGCCAAACCAGGTGAGGGTAGCCGATGGGTCTCAAACCCTCGGTGAGATAGGGAGTTGTCTATCCCAGCATGTGAAGACAGATTCCGGTGGATTGAGCGGACGAGACCAATGGAAGGTCTAACGGTCAAGAAGCCGGTCTCTGCAAGCGTCGTAGAATGTGTACAGCAGGACAAGACACAGAAGACGTCCTGGTCATCCACTGTGCCTAGTCCCACCTCCATCCATCTCGACTCTGTCTTGCCACTGGATCCAGATGGGAATTGGGAAGACAGAGAGTGAGGCTGACGCTGCGCAACTCTCCCTCACTTAAATCCAAATCACGCACTAGTCTCGACACCATCAAATGGTGTCAAGGTCCTCATCGATGTCGATGATGAACAAACACTATACGGAGTGCACCTGACCCCTGTCCCCACCTTCCATCCCATTGATACCACTGCTCCTTCTCCAGGGACGAAAGGGCACAGATGTAACCCCGGCAGAGAGGTAGAGCCCTCAACTACCTGCCACCCAGACCAGTGAGTGGCTTATCTGCTATAACATGTCCTTGCCCTACTCGGTGTCGAACTTTTGTCCCATCACTGTTCTGACACAGTCAGCTGTATTCAGGACGCCACTATCATTCTCCCCTTGTTTCCCACCTCAGCATCACACCTGACAACACACTCCATGCCCCCTCCCCGCTTAGCATAGCGCTTTACAGTGGCCATGACCCAGGTTCAGTTCCTGCCGCTGCCGTTGAGGAGTCGTACGTTCTCCCCGTCGCCACTGGGTGCTCCGGTTTCCTCTCCACGTTCCATGGATGTGCGGGTTAGGGTTAGTAAGTTGTGAGCATGCTATGTTGGCGCCTTATGCTCCCAGGACACCCCAAGTGTGTTGGTCGTTAATGTGGATTATGCACTTCACTCATGTTTCAATATACCCGAGACAGATAAAGCTAATCTTTTTTACCGCAGCCAGTGGAGCTGCACATAAGTCGCTCACACGCACTCCGCAGGCATGACGGCCAGACCTGATCGATAATAAAAATGATAATGATGAGTCCCGCAGTAACAGCTCTGCAATCTCTGGCCCTGTCGCCGCTCAATTCTCATTTGCACTAGGAAGCAGCTGAGACTCACTCTGTCAACTCAGGATGATGAATGAGCATTTGAAAAGCACGCGGGGGTGAGGGGAAGGAACGGGTTCTCTTTCCCCATGATTTCTAATGAATACGCGATTAAAATGCTAAACTTATCCATTTTCAGTAACGTTGGCACCATCTGGCTCAGTGGAGCTGGTTTATTACTGTCACGTGCGCTGAGAAAGCTTCTCTTTGTGGGTCATCCAGATCACACTTCGCATCGATGATATAAATAAGGTTGAAAGAACACAGAGAAAATTTACAAGGGTGCTGCCGGGTCCGGAGGACCTGGGTTAGAAGCGAAGATTGAATAGGTTAGGGCTTTATTCCTTGGAACGTCGAAGATCGAGAGGAGCTTTCAGTGAGGAGGAAGGCCGGAAATTGTGGGATTGACCAGCCCCATCGAAAGCTGCCCCAGGAGATGTACCTGGGCTGAGGGAGCCAAACATCAGCGAGTGTTGGTCCCTGGCCGATGACCCAAGGGCACCGTTGGAGGTGTGGCAGGCAGCAGTGGCAATCAGGGAACACCTCCCTGTAAATCTCATTGGCCATTGAGTGTGTACCTACTTAGTAATAAATCCGACTTTGAGTTTGGGACAGGATTGAAAAACTAGACCTTTAGCATGATTAAAAGCAAGTCTTTGCTACACAGCACCCATTCAGTCTTGAATCAGATTTCCATTTAAAGCTAATTTTCATCACCTGGACCATTCAGAAGTGCTAATTAAACAGAGAAGGTTCAAACCTGTCCTTGGTTGCTGTTGTGTGCAGTTAAGCTGACTTGGAAGGTTTTTGTTTTGGTTTTGTATATATTTGAGATACAGCATGGAACAGACCCTTCCCCCCCAACCCCCAGCCTCCCCCCCACCCCCCAGTTTAACCCCTGGCTCGCCACAGGACTCGTTTCAGCAGCAGCACCGTACAAAAGGGTGACAAACATGAGTTAACATGAATTATGCATAATTACACATGTGCAGGATAAATATTATGACAGTAACAACTCAAAGTTCAAAGTAATTTGTTATCAAAGTACATATACGTCACCACACACGACCCTGGCATTCATTTTCTTGCGGGCATACTCAATAAATCCATACTAGAATAATAACCATAATAGAATCAATGAAAGACCGCAGCAACTTGGGTGTTCAACCAGTGTGCGAAAGACAAAGTGTACAAATATAAAAAGAAAGAAACAACAATAAATATTGAGATCATGAGATGAAGAGTCCTTGAAAGTGAGTCCATCGGACCATTTTAATGATGGGGGCAACTGAAGTCCAGTGAAATGATCCCCTTTGGTTCCAAGACCCTGATGGTTGAGGGCTAGTGCCTGTTCCTGAAACCCGGTGGTGTGGGCTCTGAGGCTCCTGGACCTTCTTCGTGGTGGCAGCAGCAAGAAGAGAGCACAGCTTGGGTGGTTGGCCCCTTGGTGATGGATGCTGCTTTCCTGCAACAGCTCTCCAGGTAGATGTGCCCGATGGTGGGGAGGGCTTTACCTGTGATGGACTGGACCATATCCATTTCTTTTTGTAGGATTTTCCATTCAGGAGCATTGGTGTTGCTGTACCAGGCTGTGATGCCCCACCACACATCTATATAATTTTGTAAAGGTTTTAGATATCATGTCGATGTCTCAGCCTGAAATGTCAAACTGCTTATTCCTTTCCATTGATGCTGCCTGACCTGCTGAGTTCCTCCAGCGTTCTGTGTGTGTTTCTCAAAATTTCCAGCATCTGCAGAATCTCTTGTGTCTCTGGTAAAAACAGTCATGAAAGATTGAGAGAGGACAAAATATTGTCCAAGTTTGAATTCAAGAATTTCAGGCTAGTTCAAGAACCTGATGGCCATGGGAAACTTATCACTGTCCCTCAGCACAAATAAATCAAGTTACCAATTTATAGCTGAGGCCATGCTCTCTTCTCACTGCTGCCATCTGGAAGAAGGTCCAGCAGCCTCAGGCTCCAGAACGGTTATTACCCATCGACCATCAGGCTCTCGAACCAGAGGGGATAACTCAACACTGAACTGATTCCACAACCTACAGACTCACTTTCAAGGACTCGAAAGCTCATGTTCTGGGTATTGTGTGCGTACGTATTTATATTGCACAGTTTGTCTTCTCTTGCACGTTGGTTGGTTGTTGGTCTTTCAGTGTAGCTTTTCACTGAGTCTATTGTACCTCTTTGTTCTTCTGTTGAATGCCCGCAAGAAGATGAATCTCAGGGTTGTATACGGTGACACGTACATACGTTGATAATAGATTTACTTTGAATTTTGATACTTCATGGATGATCTTGAGATTGCAGATTCGAAGTGCATTTATTATTACCATCAGGAAGGAGGTACAGAAGCCTGAAGGCACACACTCAACAATTCAGAGATCACTTTTTCCCGCCTGACATCCGATTTCTGAATGGACATTGAACCCACGAACACTACCTCGCTACTTTTTATCTCGATTTCTGCACTACTTATGTAACTATTGACTACAATTCAGTTTTTTTTCTCTATTACTATGTATTGCAACGTACTGCTGCCACGTTGTTAACAAATTTCATGGCGTATGCCAGTGGTATTAAACCCGATTCGGACTCTGAAATAAATTCAGCAGCTGAATTTGCACCCCCCCTGGTTTTTGAGTCTGTGCCGGTGAAGTTCAGCCTGGTGCTAAGAGTGGTTGAAAGGTTTCTGATGCCTGCAATCTCATTAACATGCTTCACTGTTGCAGAATTACAACAGGAGCCGTGTTGGGTAAACAGTTTGTCCTGCAGCGGCAGGTGCTGTTCGAAGAGCACAAAGGGAGAAGGGTGTTCTTGCACAGGAGATAAAGAGTGGCATTAGATGCAGTGTGGAACTGGATTTGCGGCTAACTGGATCGGAGTGCATGTAGCAATTCGGATCTAATTCGTCTGCCTGTGACTTCAGCTTGGGTACACATCACAGTGGTCCTCCAGTGACAGCCTATTACTGCTAATTGGATAATATTTAAGAGAAGTTTGGATAGGTACATGGATGGGAGGGGTATGGAGGGCTCTGGTCCGGGTGCAGGTCGATGGGACTAGGCAGAATAATAGCTCAGCATTGACTAGATGGAGCAAAAGGATCATTTCTGTGTGGTGCTGCTCTAAGACTCTATACTTAAAGCAGAGTTTGAAAGGTTAGGGGAAGAAACTGAGAATGTAGGTTGATAGGAGAGTAAATTACACTTGTTCAAACGACAGCCATCTTGATGGGTTGAATGCCCCAATTCTGCTCGTATGGTACTATGGTTCCGTCGTCGGTGAGTCTGGAGTTCAAGGCCTGGAGCCTGGGCTCGATACCAAAGATCGAAGCTGGAAGGTCGTTCGGGATTCTGAATGTTGAGGCCGATGCCGAATCCTTGGGTTTGCGAGTCCACTGGGGATGCTGGAGGCTCCTGTCTGTGAACCCACTGGAGGCTGCAGGCCTGGAGGTGGCCTTTCCTGGAGCTTGAGGACTGTCCGTGTGTGAGAGAGAGAGTGGGGGGGGGGAACGGGAAAAAGGAAAGGGGTTTGTTCTGATGCTGCTGTTGTTGCTTGTGTTGCTCTGCTGAACATTATGGACATGTCACGTTGGCGCTGGGATGTGTGGCGACACTTGTCGGCTGGCCCCAGTACACCCCCGGGTTGTGCTGGTTGTTAAAGACAAACGCACATTTCACTGGACGTGCACACGTACGCGTGCTAATAACTGAATCGGAATTCAGGAAACAAAATACTAACTGTCAATTGTGAAGCTATTACCATTTGGTAATTGTTTTACTTTAGTCACGTATACCGAAAACATTTCAGACACTCCATTCCATACAGAAGCGGATCGAGGTCGTACAAATGGAAAGGTCGTAATGAATGCAGAATTAAGTGTCACAGTTACAGAGAGGGTGCAGAGCAGACAGGCGCTAGGGTGCAAGGCCATGACAAGGTACACAGAGAAATAAAGATTTCATCATGATCTGAAACAGGTTTTTTAATCACTGACATATGTCATGAAATGTGTTGCCTTGTGGCAGCTGTACAGTGCAATACATTAAAAAAATTAAATAAATGGTGTGATAAAGGAATAGCTACAGGAGGTGATGTTCAAGGACCGTTCAGAAATGTGATGACGGAGGGGAAGAAGCTGTTCCTAAGTCATTGAGTGTGTGTCTTTACCCTCCTCTCAATGAGAAGAGGGCATGTCCTGGGTGGTGTGGGTCCGTAATGACAGGTGACGCCTTCTCGAAGGCGTCCTCAATGTCATGGAGACTCAGGAGGTTGAGCAGATGAGATGAGGAAGATTTAGGAGGAGGTGCCTTGCCCTCTGGTCCAAGATTCCCCCACTGTAGGAAACAGGGGCCAAATCATGGGGTGTATTTAAAGCGGAGGTTGAAAGGTTCTTGATTAATTGGGGTGTCAAAGGTTTTCGGGAGAAGGCAGGAGACTGGGGTTGAGAGGGATAATAAATCAGCCATGACAGAATGGTGGAGCAGTGTCGATGGGCCAAATGGCCTAATCCTTTATCTGATGGCCTTGTATAATGGATCCGGTTCAATGCAGACCTCTGTTCTCAGCCAGAACTTGATTCAGATCCTCCTCCACCTCTGGGTCTGTCTCATGCCCTTCCCCTCTCCCGTCATCCTCCAGAGCACCACATATTCCAAGGATATCGTGCTGCACTTCTGGAGAGATGGGAGATTTCCAGAAGTGTCCAAGGGGACAGGGGTCTCCGATGCATGGTGGACGGTGAGCATTGTACTTGTTTGGTCAGGCAGTGACAGTTGATGATTCGGGCCAAGAACTTTCATCCGGTCTGGTTAAGGGTCTCTGCCCGAAACATCAAACTGTTTATTCCTCTCCAAAGATGCTGAGTCTTGCTGAGCTCCTCTAGATTTTGTGTGCGTTCAATTGTAACATTTAAGAGAAGTTTGGATAGGTACATGGATGAGAGGGGTGTAGAAAACTATGGTCCAGGTGCAGGTGGATGTGACGCGCCAGAAAGCCAATCCAGTATAATCTAGTTGGGCTGAAGGGTCTGTTTCTGTGCTGTTGTATTCTATAACTCTGTTGCCCCAGTGTGCTATGGTTGTCAGAACAGACAGACTGCTAGTGGATTGTGTCCTGCTGTGGAGGGTGTGCAGGGGGCTGATCCTTGACGTGAATGTGTGTGCGTGAGTGACTGTGCGTGTGGGGGGGGGGCGTGGATATATACACTCCGCTGAATATGGTGTCTAGCCATATTCTGATTTATAGACCGACGACATCACAACTTCACGGGCTGTGACTCGGGCAGGTTGTAACACACTTGGACGTACTTGCTCATAGAAACATAGAAAATAGGTGCAGGAGTAGGCCATTCGGCCCTTCGAGCCTGCACCGCCATTTATTATGATCATGGCTGATCATCCAACTCAGAACCCCGGCCCAGCCTTCCCTCCATACCCCCTGATCCCCGTAGCCACAAGGGCCATATCTAACTCTCTCTTAAATATAGCCAATGAACTGGCCTCAACTGTTTCCTGTGGCAGAGAATTCCACAGATTCACCACTCTGAGTGAAGAAGTTTTTCCTAATCTCGGTCCTAAAAGGCTTCCCCTCTATCCTCAAACTGTGACCCCGCGTTCTGGACTTCCCCAACATCGGGAACAATCTTCCTGCATCCAGCCTGTCCAATCCCTTTAGGATTTTATATGTTTCAATTAGATCCCCCCTCAATCTTCTAAATGCTCATGGCTGATCTGCTTTGGAAAGCACTGGTTGTTTTTTATTTTTGGTCACCAGGTGTGACTATTACTGACAATGATGCCAATTTCCCCCTAAATTGAGGTTTGGAGCCTGGAAAACAAACATGTGAAAAAAACTTCAGTGGGTCATGTAGAACAGAGTCATGGAACACCACAGCACAGAAACAGGCCCTTCAGCCCATCTAGTCGGTGCTGAACTATTATTCTGCCCAGTCTCATCGACTTGCACCTGGACCACAGCTCTCTCTGCCCCTTCCCATCCACGTACCTATCCAAACTTCTCTTAAATGTTGAAATCGAAATGGAGATCACACGCACCACTCACACTGGCAGCTCATTCCACAGTCTCAGCACCCTTGGAGTGAAGAAGTTCACCCCCATATTTCTTTTGGACATTAAAGCATCTGTAAAGGGAAACGAAGAGTTGACGTTTCGGGTCTGGTGAAGGGACTTGAGCTGAAACATCGACTGTTTATTATTTTCCATAGATGCTGCCTGACCTGTTAAGTTCCTCCAGCATTTTATGTGTGTGTGTGTGTGTGTGTGTGTGTAAGTTCTTTTTTGCCTGAGCAATGGCACTTCTGTCAGAAGTCAAAACAAGGTTATCAGTTATCATTTACGTAAATAAAGAATTCTTAGACTGAGTTTCTCGCCTGTTGTGAAGTGTCTTATTATCCTAAGAGTTCTCGTTCGGTCTCTGCAGAATGGGGTTACAGCGCCACTCGGTGGCTGTTGGGTAAAGTGCAGCTCCGGATTCCAGCTTCTCCGACCAGCCCCAGTATATGACCAGGTTTATCTTACATAGAATGTAAACAGGTCCTTCTGTGCACAATATCCGCACCAAACACAGTTACCAAATTAAACTACCTCATAAGCCTATGTGTGATCCACATCCCTCCATTCCCTACGTGTACATACATCTAACAGTTCTAAGCACCCACCACTCTGGGTAAAATAAAATTTGCCTTGCACATCCTCTTGAAAATTTGCTCTTTCATCTTAAATTCGTGTCCTTTACTAGTTGACATTTCTACCCTGAGGATAAGGTTCTGAATGTCTACATTACCTGTTCCTCTCCTAATCTTAAAGACTAAACAACCCAAATTTGTCCTACCTCCTCTTATAGGTCATACCTTCTTATCAATGCAACTTGCTGGTAAATATCTTCACCAGAGGGATGGAAATAGACACACACAACATGCTGGAGGAACTCAGCAGGTCAGGCAGCAACCTGAGTTTGGCCTCACCTTGACAGTAGAGGAGGCCATGTCGGAATGGGAATGGGGAGAGGAATTGAAATGGTGTGGCCATTGGGAAATTCCGCCTGCTGTGGCAGATGGAGCAAAGCTGCTCGACAAACGGTCCCCCAGTCGTAAGTGGGGTCTCACTGATGTTGGGAACCCCACTCTCCAACACTGGGCCCTCTACCATCAGCCCGCCTATGTGTTCCATGCATTCACCACTCTCTGTGGAAAAAACTCAGCCTCTGACATGCCCACTACACTAGACTTTTCTCCAGTCACAAAATCATGCCCCTCAGATAACCCATTCTAGCCCTGGGATAAAGTCTGTGGCTGTCCGTTTGATCTATACCTCATATCATCTGGTATATCTCTATCAAATGTTGCTCTGCCTTAGTGTCCTAGAATCGTCCTTGCACTTCTCACTCTTCTCAAAGAGTCATTAACTTGTTTTCATGCTGCAATGCTAATGTATTCTTGATAGGACTACAGCCCTCTTTGACGTCTCTCTCGAGGTTATATCATCTTTAACATTCAATCATGTCTTCCTGACTCTTATGGGCTAAAGCACTTTAGCGCGTCCCCATCAACTCTTACGGGTTTTGGTTTTGCACGCCACGGAAATCGTTCTGTCCGGACGCATCACGGCTTCGTTTGGCGACTGTTCGGCACGTGAGCACAAGAAACTGTGGAGAGTTGTGGACGCAGCTCAGCACATCACGTAAACCAGATTCCCCTCTGTGTGTGCACGTGTGATGATGTACACTCAGTGGCCGCTTCATTAGGTACACCTCGTTAATGTAAATATCAAATCAGCCAATCATGTGGCCGCAACTCAATGCTTCACTAAAGCAAGCAGCATCATCAAAGACCCAACCCAGCCCTCCGAATCAGGCGGATGATACAGAGGCCTGAAATCACACACCACCAAGATCAAGGACGGACTCTATCCCACGGTGATAAGCCCCGAGGATGATAAGATGGACTCCTAACCCCTCACTCTGCCTCCTTGTGGCTTTGCACCTCATTGACTACCTGAACTGTATTTTTTTTCCCAAAGTATTTCACTGCACCTCAGTATATGAAAGCTCAAAGCAAGTTTATTACCCAAGTTCGGGTGTGTCACCAAATACAACCCTGAGATTCGTTTACTTGCGGGCATTCACAGTAGAGCAACAGGGAACTACAAAGACAAAAAGAAAGCATTGTGCAAAAGAAGAGAAACTGCAAACGCAAAATAACAGTAATAATAATAAATAAGTAGTATTGAGAGCATGAGTGGTAGAGCCTTGGAAGTGAGTCCATGGGTTGTGGAATCAGTTCAGTGTTGGGGTGAGTGAAGTTACCTACACTGGTTCAGGAGTCTGATGTCTGAGGGGTAATAACTGTTCTTGAATCTTGGTGTTATGGGACCTGAGGCTCCTGTACCTCCTGTCTGGTGGCAGCAGTGAGGAGAGAGCATGGGTATTGTTGATGGATGCTGCTTTCTTGAGGCTCTGCTCTTTGTAGATGTGCTCAATCGTCTGATGGACTGGGCTTTATCTACCACCTG